>NW_022900926.1:56353510-56377120 GCF_012274545.1 Fukomys damarensis | reverse complement strand
TAAAAAATAATAAATATTAAAATTCAAATTTATAAAAAATTTTTTTAAATACCTGAATCCAGAATCATAGACATAGAACTGAACATAATAATAATATAAACCACAGTGGGGAAATTAAAGTTAGAAAAAGAAACCGAATTATAAAACATATTTTCTGGTTTTTGAAGAGCTCATCATAAGGTATTTTATAATTTATGCCCTTTTTTAATTTTTGAGACAATGCTTTGCTATGTAGTTCAGGCTGGCCTTGAACTCTCAGCAGTCCTCTTGCTTCAGCTTCCCTGAGTGCTGTGATTACATGCATGCACCCCCATGCCCTGATATAATTTAGTCCCTCTAAAGGTGGTATATGCAAACCATGAGTTATACTCAACACTGAAAATCTTGGAGAATTTTAAGATAAGTTCAGGTTAGGGAAAAACTCTGCCTTTCAGTCATCCAGATCAGCTGTGGCAGACGACTTGTGTGTGTGTGTGTGTGTGTGTGCGTGCGTGCGTGTGTGTGTGTGTGTGTGTGTGTGTGTTTCTCATTGAGTTTATTGGTACATTTTAGGTACACAGTTACATTCATCATTGGGATCTTGTAACTTTACATGACAGGTCTTGGTTCTCATTTTTTTCCCCTTATCCCTGCCCTCCCTTCACCCTTCCCCCCCCTTTTTATTTAGAAATACCTTATTTCCATTTTTTTCATTTTCTCATGTTTGTTTTTATTTTCCCTTATTTTCTTTCCTCTACCTTTCCCACTTCCCCTGCAACTTTAGCCCTTTTCTTCCTATTTCACATTGTCAGTTATCTCATTAGGATCTTATGTACTATTATAGTTTTTCACACCAGAGAAACTATTCAGTGTTTACACATGTGTGACTCATTTATTGAGTATATCTCATTAAGTATCCATTTTCCTAAAAATGGATCTAATTTCTCATTCTTTATGGCTGAGTAGTACTCCGTTTTATAGACAAAACACATCTTATTTATCCAGTCTCCAAATGATGGGCAAATGGGCTGTTTCCAAGTTTTAGCTATTAGATACTGTGCCGCTATAAACATAGGTGCGCATATATAAACATAGGTACCCAGCAGAGGGATGTCTGGGTCAAATGGAATCTCTACCCAGCTCTTTGAGGTATCCCCGTATTGATTTCCATAGTGGTTGCACCAGTCTGCACTCCCACCAACAATGGAGAAGGGTTCCTTTATCCCAAAACCCTGCCAACATTTGTTATTGGTTGATTTCTTGATAGCAGCCATTCTTGGTGGGTTGGGGTGGAATCTCAGTGTTGTTTTCATCTGCATCTCTCGAATGACCAGTGATGTGGAACATTTTTTCATGTATTTGCTTGCTGCTTTTACTTCTTTGTCTGAGAAATGTCTGTTCATTTCAGGTGCCCATTTTTGAATCAGGTCTTTATATTTGGGAGGGCTATTTATTTTGAGTTCTTTATATATTCTAGATAATAGTCCTTTGTCTGAGGAGCAGCTGGTAAATTTTTTCCCCACATTGTAGGTTGTCTCTTAGTTCTGTTGATGGTTTCTTTTGCAGTGCAGAAGATTTTAATAAGATGAGATCCCAGTTGTTGATTCTTTCTGCTAGTTTCCATGCTACTGAGGATTTGTTCATAAAGTCTTTTTCTATGCCAATGACTTCAAGAGTTCTGCCTCACTTATCTTCCAGCAAGTTTAGTGTTTCTGTTTCAATATTTAGATCTTTAATCCACTTGGATATTAGTTTAGTGCAAGTTGAAAGATAAGGGTCTGGTTTTAATCTTTAGCATGTTGAGATCCAGTTTTTCAAAAACCATTTATTAAAGAGGTTATCTTGCCTCCAGTGAGGATGGTTGGCTCCTTTGTCAAAGATGAGGTAGCTGAGCATGTCGGGATTTGTTTCTGTATCTTCCAGTCTATTTCACTGATATTCAGGTCTCTTTCCTTCCAATACCATGCTGTCTTTTTTCACAGTGGCTTTGTAAGATAGTTTCAAATTGGGAGTTGTTATACCCACTGTCATGTCTCTGTTGCCTAGGATGGCTTTTGCTATTCTAGGTCTCTTATGGTTCCAAATGAATTTTTGGATTCTTTTTTCTAGTTCTGTGAAATATAGTGTTGGAATTTCAATTGGCATTGCATTGAATCTGTATAGCAGTTTGGGTAATATGGCCATTTTCACTATGTTTATTCTTCCTACCCAGGAGCTGGAGATATCTTCCCATTTTCTTATGTCCTCTTCCATATCTTTTTTTCAGAGTGCTGTAATTTTCAGTGTAGAGGTCTTTTGCTTCTTTTGTTGGATTGATTCCTAGATACTTCTTCTTTGTTGCATGCTATTGTGAAAGGAATTGTTTCCCTAATTTCTCTCTCAGTCAGTCTGTTATTAGTGTACAAGAAGGCTATTAATTTTTTAGTGTAGACACTGTATCCAGCTACTCTGCTAAAAGTGTCAGTTAAGTCTATATGCCTTTTGACAGAGTTTTTTGGATCTTCTATGTAGAGTATCATATTGTCTGCAAATAATGACAGTTTAACTTCTTTTCTATCTTTATTGCTTTAATTTCTTTCTCTTGTCAAATTGCTATGGCTAATGTTTCCAGAACTATACTGAAGAGGAGTGATAATAGTGAGAATTCTTGTCTTGTTCCTGATTTTAATGTGAATGTTTTCAGTTTTTGCCCATTTAATATGATGTTTGTTGTTGGTTTTTCATAGATAGCCTTTATTAAGTTGAGATATAGACCATCTATTCCAATTTTTTTCAGGGTTTCTATCATATGAGGTGTTGAATTTTGTCAAGTGCTTTTTCTACATCTACCAAGAGGATCATATTGTTTTTGTCCCTGACTCTGTTAATATAGTGTATTCTATTTATTGACTTACATATGTTGAACTATCCTTGCATCCCCGGATAAATCCAACTTGTTCAGGATGTATGAGCTTCTTGATGATCCTCTGTATTCTGTTTGCTAGTATCTTGTTAAGAACTTTTGTTCATGTAGACTTGGAGGGAACTGCGAATAGGAAATCAGTCATCAAAGACTATTTTGGTGTTATCATTTGTTATAATGATTTCTGGAATTTGTTTAATGCCTCAACAATTGCTTATCTATACAAGACATGCAATGCTAACATCCATTACCAGTATGGAATCAGCTTGTCTTAGCCTCAGATCCCCAAGAACAAAGATGATAAAACCTCACAATGATGGTAACCTCACAATGTGATATTAGATGGCAGGAGAAAG
The DNA here is from genome assembly GCF_012274545.1 of Fukomys damarensis. Taxonomy (NCBI): domain Eukaryota; kingdom Metazoa; phylum Chordata; class Mammalia; order Rodentia; family Bathyergidae; genus Fukomys; species Fukomys damarensis. The sequence continues at coordinate 56,373,883 of NW_022900926.1, read as the reverse complement.
GGAGTGAAGACAATATGGAACAGAAAAAGGAAAAGCCAATTAACAATGCATTGCTATCTCATCACTGCTACAGTCCACTTGTGGATGCTCTTACCAAGATCTTCTGATGAAATGCAGCTCTGAACAAGCTGTCCAGGAGACAAAAAAAAAAAAAAAAAAAAAAAAAAAAAAAATTGAAGTATTTTCAATGCTTCTGTCTCCTACTGATCAAGATTCATTCCTTCATGAACATCAGTAACCTCATAATTCCACATTGAATTGAATGCCAATAAATGCCAATGGTTTATTTGTTTGTTTATATATTTATTGCCCCAGCATGTCTAATGATACAGCTTCAAAGAACCCCAAGGACAGGAAACAAGAAGTCTGCATTTTTGGACCTATTCAATATGACTGAATCTTGTATGTAATAAATTTTTATGGCATTAGATGAAGTGGAGAGTAAGAAAATTTGAAGTGATATTTAAAAGGAGTCCAATGAAAGTTTTGAATTAGTCATTTTTCTTACCTTAAATTGAGAGTCCATTTAACTCAATGGTACCAATTGCAAAAAAATGAAAAGTTACCATTCACAACATAATAATTGCCCAATTTATGTAGAAAGTTATGACAAATAATTAAACCCAAATGTATGTAGATTGTTAGTATCATAGAATTTATTAAATGACTGGTACCACATCGTAGAGGCTAATGTTCTCTAGAGAATGAGGGATACACAAAGTGTGGTTCCTTTGTTAAGAATAATATCCCCTCTAATGTTTCATAAAAACATTCATTTTATGGTATTCTGCTTCAAATAAAAAATCTTTAATTGAGTTAATTTTACTCTCATAAAATCTATTTTTCTCCTGTATATTATGATTTTTTTCTGAGATAGTCAAGAACATGGAAAAAGTGGAAGAATGTCTATCTATCTGCCTGACTATGAAATAGAGAAACTTGCTTTAGACTTTTCTTTGAAAATAATTATTAAATGTGAAATAGAACAATGAAACACTTTACAGTCCACTCAGTTTCTTTTGGAAAATAATAGTTGGATCAAAATGAACACTTTACAAGGCATTAAAAATCAATATTTTTCCTGTCATGAATATTTCTTGGAGAAGTCTTGGCAGCTCTTTTTGTTCATTGTTTCTGTGGTTCTACCATACGTGAAGATGGAACACCTTTCTCTCATTATTAAGAGCTTAGTGGCCCTGAGCTAAAGGCTGTGATTCTTCATGTCACTACCAAGGTGGCAAATAGGAATTCTCATTTAGTTTTTAGTAACCTCATTTTTCAAGAAGACTGTATTTCAAGTTTATATAGATTTAAGGCAAACAAAAACTACACAGCTAAATGCCTCTTTGGTCATAAATTATTTTCATCCATTATAGAAAATGTTAAACCAATGGATATTAATTTTTCAGATACGCTAACACTCAGATTTTATTTTTAAATGTTCAAAATTAATTTCATGTTCAAATTGGTTCTCCATTAGTAATAATTTCAGTGTACTGCTAATGTGAAAGAGTATTTTCATGAGCCATATCCAATGCTAGGGAGATTTCAAATTCCCTAAACTGTACTATGAGCACAAAAGTGAAAACACGTTAGTAGAATGTTCTGCACAGCAATTTAAAAACGTATTTTTAAGTAAAAGCTTTGAAATTGTTCTCAAATCTTCCTTTATGCTTTCAATTTTAGCCTGAGTTGATCAAGAATAATAATAAAATAAAAAGGTCATGCTTTGAGAAACTTTAAATCTGTCTCAATCTTGAAATGACAAGACTTTCAAGCCCAATGACTAAACCCCTCAGAGGAGAAGTGCACACTGAGTCCATGGATACCTCAAATAAACCTCAGGCTTCTTACTAATGTAGCCATGTGCTGCTCACTTGTGTAGATTTATAAAGCATGTATGAATTTGGATAATCTTCAGTTGTTTCTCATTTTCTTGTCTATCACTTTAAAATGTTAAATTAGGGGTTCCCATTTGTACCTGATGCAAAGAAAAAATCAGCAAAGCCAAGGAACATATCTTATCACAATTATTCTGAATAACACTCTATTGTTTATCTTTGACTTACAGTAGATGCTACTTTTATGAGGAAGTCCTCATAAACATCATTTCTTTATGGCATTTCAACCTCCACAGATTTCATATTTTCCCAGAACGTTGAAGGTTTAGTTTGCATTACCTAACTTTCAATCAATATCTAACTTTCAATCAATATCAAGCAAATTTTCCAAGTTCCCAATCAATATTTTTTTCATCAACCAATTGATTTAAATTGTGCTTCCAACATACTTATATTTGCATGGCAATAAACAAAAGGGAGAACAAAGAAGAAAACAACATACACTTTCTCTATTCTGCTCCCTTTTAGGGACTCATTATGTTTTTTTAAACATAATGTATCATTGTCCATATATCTTAGGAATCTTGCTAATCCTTTACTGTTTGAGTTCATAAAATTTCTGCAACAAATAGCATCTGAAACTTTTCCAACTACTATCATATTTTATATGTAAGCAAAAGTCTAGCATAAAGTAAGGTAAAACTTGTACTTTACAATCTACTATGCCTTGCAAAGTGTATTTATTTTAGATGTGAATGAGTATGATTTGAGAAACTTTAAATTTATTATGTGTTCCATCATGGAAGGAATTTCTATGGTGCACCCTAAAAATTCAGTATACATGCAAGCACCTCAGACTTGTTCTGGGGCAAAGTCCAGAAACCACCGATTTTACTAGCCAAATTCAAGCAATATTTGGAAATACTATAATTTGATTATGTTTAAATTATAGTCTATCTTCTTTGAATACATAATTATGTTGTGCCTTTGATTAAGAAATTATAAAAATTGACACTAGGAAAACACTGTAATTAAATAGAATCTGGAACTCATTATGGCTTCACACTGTAATATCTCAATCATGGCTCTTTTTTTTTCCTGGAATTAAGGGTGAAATATACCTATAAGTTTAATAATTTTTCTTTAATAATCCATCATCATCTTCAAAAAATTAAGTTGACTGATAAATATAACCTGAATTAACATTACATTTATAAATCTATAACATCCTGAATACACACAATGATAATTTCTTTCCTTCTGTAAAGGAACAAACTCACTTTGTGTTTTGCTTTTGGTTCTTCATGGCATGCCTTAAGAAAAAGACATTTACATATTTTCAGAAGAAATTTCATACCACTGACGTTGAAGGATAGCAGCAGAGGCATAGCAATAAAATGCCCTGAGACAAGCAGCCCTAACTGTGTCCTCAGAGAGGCTTTGCCTTTGATAATGTGGCTTAATGAATGATACTATGAAAATTCCATGCCAATCTAGCATTTTAGTTACTAACTTTTGCATTTGCTTCTCTACATATTGGCGATATGGGACAAAGACTATTCTTTAGAAACAGGAAAACATATATTTACTTGCTGCTTTTACTTCTTTGTCCAACAAATGTCTGTTCATTTCAGATGCCCATTTTTTAATCAGGTCTTTATATTTGGGGGGGATGATTATTTTGAGTTCTTTATATATTCTTGATAATAGTCCTTTGTCTGAGGAACAGCTGGTAAAAATTTTTTCCCACATTGTAGATTTTCTCTTAGTTCTGCTGATGGTTTCTTTTGAAGTACAGAAGCTTTTTAATAAGATGAGATCCCAGTTGTTGATTCTATCCACATCACTGATCATTCAAGAGATGCTGATGAAAACAACACTGAGATTCCACCTCACCCCACAAAGAATGGCTGCTATCAAGAAATCACACAATAATAAATGTTGGGGAGGTTGTGGGGAGAAAGGAACCCTTCTCCATTGTTGGTGGGAGTGCAGACTGGTGCAACCACTATGGAAATCAATATGGAGATACCTCAAAGATCTTGGACTGGAGGTTCCATTTGACCCAGCCATCCCTCTGCTGGGTATCTTTCCAAAAGAACTAAAAGAATCATATCACAGAGAAGTATGCACACCCATGTTTATAGCGGCACAGTTTGTAATAGCTAAATCTTGGAAACAGCCCATTTGCCCATCCGTTGGAAACTGGATAAAGAAGATATGGTTTTTCTATAAAATGGAATATTAGCCATAAAGAATGAGAAAATAGATTCATTCATAGGAAAATGGATACATATTGAAGATATACTCCTAAGTGAAATAAATAAGGCACACATGTGTAAATACCGAATAGTCTCTCTGGTGTGAATAATCTGCAATAATACAGAAGATCCTAATAAGATTACTGACATTTAGAAGTGGGAAGAAAGGAGCTAAAGGTGTAGGGAAGGTGGGATGGATAGGGGAAGGGTAATAAGGGAAAAGAAAAAATGTGAGATAATGAAAAGATGGAAATAAAGTATTTGTAGATGGGGAGGGAAGGAGGGGGTGAAAGGAGGGCAGGGGTAAGGGGAAAAAATGAGAATCAAGACTTGTCATGTAGAGGTACAAGATCCCAACAATGAATGTAACTGTACTGTATCCCCAAAATGTACCAATAAACTCAATTAAAGCTGAAAAAAAAAGAAACAGGAAAACAGAAGGGATTTCCTTTAGGAGAAAGGAAACAATAAGACTATAGGATTTATTTTTTTTTACACATTATGATTAAAACTCCTGAATTCTAAACAAAGGAATGTACTTTAAGCACACGGAGACTATGAAAGGCCATTAGACAAGTCACAGAATCTTCCCAGAGCCAAAGAATGTGGTGTGGTGTTTCTAAATGGCAATAACCCTGAATTACGCTTCTGAAGTGTGTTCTTTCTTATCACTATGAACAGCCCCACCATTTGCTCAAACACAAAAGTTACTTAGGACCTCCTTGCCCTGCTCAGGATGCTTCCACTAGCACACACACCCCACGAACTCCACACTCTACACAGCTGATTCCCTGTCCTGTACCAGACTCTGGCCTGGATACACCTGATCGGTAGAACCTGGGCTCCGTGTCTCTGTGCAGCTGCAAAGGAGACCAGTGAAGCAGCCCTTCTCCCAGCATTTACTCAGAAGTGCATTCATGATGCAGGAATTTTCTTAATATTAAAAGGAATATCTAAAGGTTGTAGAGTAGGCCAAAAAGGTGAGGAGCAGCCATCTTTTAAAATTACATTTATTGAGTAACGTATGTCCAGCTTTTTGCTTATCTCCTGAGCAAGGAAATAAATGCTTTTATGTGTACTAGTTCTTTGAAATATGCTAATAGAAAAAAGTTACAAAGAAACAATCTCAATACCAGTGAATAAGTTTCTAATATGTACTAAAACCAACTACACATTACAAAATCTCATTAAACCATTTTAATTTAAATACAAGAGTGGTAAAGAAATAGAAAATTGTGGAATAATATCGTTTTCATTTAGAAATTTCAAGAACTGAGATGGTGAGCAATAAGGAAATTCTATTATAGAAAGCTAAATATAGCTTATCAAAATAAGTAAAAAAATTCCTATATACTAGTTTTAAAAAGTCAGTGAATGTTATTCATAAAATCAAATTGAGCATCAGTAAGCTTCTGATCATCAAAATAGATTGCAATATGATATACAAGCCTTTGTGCACTGGAAAAGGAACAGAGGCTGGCTAAGCTATCAAGGCACTCTGAAAAAACATAGTGACTCCCATCCCAATGAAACAAATGTACTTGTCTATGCAAAAGTAACTCCATTTCAGTTGGATATGTGCATATATATGTGTATGTATATGTGTGTGCACAATATATACTTATATCTATAAGTGTCATAATATAAACCATTGAATTAATTGATCAAGCCATATAAGAATATAACAACCAGGCCTCAAGGTTAATAATAATAACAGCTAAAGACTTTTAGAGCTTATAAATGTGATAGCTAATGTTCCAAGTGTCGTGCATACATATTCTTTCACTTAGTCCTTACAACAAACATTATTATTGTCATTTTACCATTATTATTGTTATTATTATCATCTCACTTTTATGAATAAGGAAAAAGTAGACTGATTAGATAATTTCCTTCTGATAGCCAGCAATTGGCAAGGGCAGATTCTAAACAAAATAACTATACTCCCAAATCAAGATATACTTTTATTGCTGTGTTTTATTGTCAGTAACTACCCTACTAACTGACTAGGCATTCGCTAAAGTTACACCAGAGCGCTTTAATATGTCATGTATGAGTTATAGATGAGTTTTGTATTAATCCCCTCAGGCCTAGGCAGCTGTGCACACAGGAAAGAACAGAGAACTCTGTATTAATTAACAGGGAATATGATCTAAAAAGAGAAACCATTGTACACTTATAACCTTGGTAAAGCTGTAAAACACACATAGACATTATCTTTGAATTACTGTGAGAATGAAGAACAGAATCCTGTGAAGTCTTACAAGTGTGTTAAGTTGTGAAGTGGATCCCTTACTTCCCCAGAGCTTTATTGAACTCTGATACAAAGCTTGTGCAACTGCCGATTCCCAGTGGACATCACAAAGGGTGAGTTCTAGCACATGGAGCAGAAATAATCCGTGAAAAACAAATTCAAGGATCTAACCCAAATCATCTAAGACACATATTCAACCAAAAAGAAAGCTGCAAATTTGGAAAGTGACCCTTGTACGCTGCACCTCATTCTTCACCCCTGCTTCAGCCCCCTCTAGAGTTTAGGAGGGTGTAAAGGCTTCTCTTGTTCCAATTTATGGCCTCCAAGGACAGAGTGCTTTAAATGATCTCCAAATTATATCTATAAAGAATTTTATTCTAAAATGAATTGAAGGCTTCAAGAGGTTCAGTGTTTCAGGTTACTGAAAGAAATTCAAAGAATGCTCAAAGTGTCAGGGACTTTATTCATAGTAGATTAGAAAATTCTGTGAACCATAGGAAAAATTGTTTTGGAGTGTTATTTAAAATACATAGGAAAGTATTTTTTTTTACATCTATGAGGAGGATTCAAACTCCAGGAGGCAGTAATAATAATGACATTTCATTCAAAAAATTACATATGTTTACATGTATTGGTTTGGAAGCCAACAGAGGCTTGGTTAAAGACATTCCTCATTAATCTTCATGGTGAATTTGCATTTCCAGTGATGGCTTGGTTAAAATAAAAACATAAAAATAAATCTTTTCATCACTATTTTAAATTTCAAAAACCTTCTGATTATATCACTCAGAGTGTTAACACCGAATATTTATTTCAGTAAATCCAATATGACAGAAATCACTTGTTTATCTTAGAAACAAGTTGTAAATGTGAGAGAAAATTGATGTTTTTAGAAACAAAAGAACATGAGCACTAACAAGTTGTAAGAGAAGAAAATAAAGAATGAAAATTAATAAAGTAAACAAGTTTTTGTTACTGTTTAATGAAACTGAAATTTTTAATAGTTATGACATTACCTTGGAGAAGTGCCCTATAGTCACGTAGCCTAAGTAAAATGTGGGCTGGGTATTTGGTTCAGCGGTTCTGCAGCCTGCCTTACAAGCTCAAGGGCCAGAGTTTGATCCCCAGTACCACAAAAACAAAAACAAAACAAAATGAGTACTTGTAACACAGAACATAAAAGTTAACACAGAGAAGATACACTACTCTAAACCCTGAAATCATTTCATTTGTTTTGGTTTAGGTTTTATGATGATTTCTAATCATATATCATTTCTATATCTTCTTTTTATTTAGGCAAAAGAACATTATTGTGAACCTTTACATTTTCATACTCTCCACAGAAATATTTAATAGTCTTCTAAATGCATACCCCTCTCTTAGTTCTACAAATAAGGTTGACTAGATATCTTTTAAAATCTCACAACATAAAATGCGTGGAAATTAAAGACACAAAAATCCAATATTCTTTTATATATGTACCTATGACTAAACAAAGTTAGAAAAATACTTGGAATAAAAAAGAGAAGCAAAAGATGCTGATCAAAGTAGAAAGATTACATTGGTATTTTGAGTTAATGAAACCATAAGAAACATGAAAGGTAGAATTGATAATACTCTTTATCTGAAATTGAATTCATAGATGGAGTTGATATGCCCTTTACATGAAACTAAGGCTCTTGAAAGGTGACACCATGTAGCAAAGATTGAAGCAGGAAAAACAGTCTGATTGTGAGCTGACACTTTCTTAGGAATCAAGGAAATTTACCTGTTTTGGGAGAGCTGTACATTCATAATCACCAGTTTACAATCTAGGGTTTCAGATTCACATATACAATATGTGAAAGATCAGGGAAACTCTAAGCCAAGAATTTGGAGTCTACTTGGACTGTTATCACCCAGCCAGTGGGCAAAAGCAGATTAGATATCCTCTCTGAATATAGTACTTCATTCAACTCAAGACAACATTGTTGCCATGGAAATTACTCACCACTGCTGCAAAATATGTAGCAAAACAAATCAACATAGATGTATCAGGAGAAACAACAAAGAGCAAAAATAAACATTGAAACAGTAAACTGCATAAACCCAAATAAGAAATTAGGTACAGAATATATTATATATACACATATATACAAAAACTAATAACATACAAAAATGCTCTGTTGAAAATGTTCAAGGAGATAAAGGTTGATAAATGAAATAAGAAAAAAATATCCTCACCAAAGTGTAAGAGAGCCTAATAAAATATCTCATGATAAAAGAGAATCATAGAAAAAAAATTCACAATAAAATAGCAGATTATTTACATGATTGAAACTATAAGTTTGAAGAGATCACTCAGTATAAAAAGGGTAGAAATAAAAAAGATGTAAAAATGACATGAAATAGGATGAGACTACATAAAAAATATTGTCAGAGTTTCAAAGAAGGAATTGATAGGATAGAGCAGGAATAGACAACAAGATAACAAGCACATTTCTCAAACTTTATGGAAAGTGTAATTTCTCTTATTCAAGAATAGTAAATATAAAGCAGAATAAAATATATTTCCATACTAGGCATGTTTTAGAGAGATGGCACAATACCATCATAAAGACAATCACTCAACTTTCTTGGGGATGAAAAAAACAAACAGCTGGTGGCCCTATCAGGAAAGAAATTAAAGAACCAACAAGAGCAAGAATGGACATAAGAAAAATGAAGAAAGATATCTTCAGACCACTGAGAGGAGACAATATCAGCATCAGATTGTGTACCCAACTATACCTGTATTAAAGAAGAAAAAAGAGCAACAAAAATTCAGAGTTTAGTAATGAATCTGTGGTCAGTAAATAGCTTCAAAAAGATGTTCATAGAGAATCAGAAAGTCAAACAAGAAAATAACTAGAAAACAAAACAAAAGTTGGAACAGAGAGATTTCCAAATATATAAATAAGTTTAAAAATAAAACAATAATGTAACCTCTAATTTCAGAAGTTAAAACTGGGGATTTAGCTCAGTGGTGCCCACCACCTGTCTCAAAAGCACAAAGACCCAAGTTCTATAGCCACTATAAAAAAAAGTTTAAAAGTAGGACATGATACAGTTAAAACATTATAAATTACAAATATGCTTCTAATCTTTCATTAAAAATAATGAAGGAAACACCTCAAAAGTTTGTTAAAATCATGTGCATTAAATTTTAGCAATGTTCAGTAAACTACAAGAAATCATGTTCTAGGTTGAAGGAAAAAACTAGAGTTATATTAATAAATATCAATAAAAAGAATTTAAACAATAAGCACAGAAAAGTTCAAAACAAATAGAAACCACAAATAGTATTGTTAAATATATAAATATACCAGTAAGAACAGGAAATGTAAACACTTGCCAGTTCAAAGATTTAAAAATTTCTCCTATGTTTATTTACAAGAGACATGTTTAAGACATAAAACCTAAATTTAAAAGAGGTATAACTCAACAAGTTTAGCATAAGCAAAATTATAGGGCAGTCTTTTATGAGTGGAAAAAAATTCCCAATTAATCACAGATAATTATGACAAAAAATTTTACAGATTCTACATTTTTAACATAGCAAAATGTACATGGAATTGGGATAACAATATTTCTTAAGGACAAGAAAATAAATAATGTAAAACTTGGAGTTTATTGCAATTAAGAACTTCTGTTAGTCTAGAGAAATCACCAACAGAATGATAAAGAAAATTTCAAGTTGGAAAACATTTACAAGTCTACATAAACAACAAAAACTATCCTATAAACTGAAAAGGAGAGATAATAAAATTAGACATAATGTATCAGAAAAAGATATCTCATAGAGAATGTCCATAATTCCAATAAATCTAAGTCCCCCCAAATGATTAGGGGAAAAGAAATTTAAACCACAGTACTATACCAATAGACACCTACTAGAAGGAGTTAAAATTTAAAAATTAAAAAGTACTAGGATGTACAAGTATTTCAAGTTTGAGTCCTACCTGCATAATTCAGCAAGCTTATCTCAGAAAAACAAAAGGCTAAGATTCTAGCTCAGTGGTATAGTGCCCTACATTACTAGGCTTCATCCTTAATAAGGGGTGGGAAAGAATACTATGGAGAAGAATGGCAAGAAGAGATATAACAGACTCTGACAGTAAAGCAATACAAATGTTTAAGAAAACTCTCAGTTCTTACTGACTGTACACATACTCTATTACTTAACAATTCCATTTTTAGGTATAAATTCACAAGTAAAGTGTGTAAAGTATCTATATATAATATATGTAAAACATAGTATATATGTTATATTAACGGAAACATAGTGTGTGTGTGTGTATATATATATATATATATATACACACACACACATAGCATATATATATATTATATTCATGGAAGCATTATTCATAATCTCAGTAAAGAAGGAATAACCTAAATATGTCATCAATAGGACTGACAAGTTCAGGTATTTTTGTACTATGGAATACTATGCATTACTAAAACATAGTAGTCATCATGCAACACCATGGATTGATTTCACAAAAAATATATTGAGTTATTGAGAAAGATAACTGTTCTAATAATGTAATATTAAAAAGAAGTAAAATTAATCTATACTGACAATGTAAGTTGCCATAGCTACAAGAAGTATCTGGGATGCTAATTCTACTCTATCTCCATTAGGATAGTGGTAATCAAGGTGAGTTAACTTTGTAAATATTTATCAGGTTGTAAATTTATGACTACTGTAATTAAAATACAGTATATTTAAATTGTACTAAAATATTTCTCCTACTCTTTCATGCTGTCTACTCTTTGATTGCTGGCTGCTGCCTCCCTTTGGATAATGCTTTTTAGAAGCCAAAGAGAAGAGAGCTGAATTGTTGTAGACATTTCCTGCTCAGGCATGGCAACTGAGAAGAGAATGAAAAAATACCCAGCTCACAGTCCCCAAATGTACCCTCGAGCCTTGTTTATAAGAGTGGAAAATGTCAGATAAATTTCCACGATCAAGTAAATGAATAAATTCCATAAAGTGGTGTAACAAATACCACTGCAAATTAGAAAAACTATCATTTACTGTTTGGCCCTATGTTCATATAGTAGAGGAACAAAACATGCTTAGGAGTAATAAAAACCAAATTCAGGGTAGTTGATTTTCTGGGGAAGACTGAGAATGTAACATGGTTACAGAGTACTTTAACTGTATTTGTAATATTTATGTCTTAAACTACATAGAAGCATAGCTGTCTGTTGAATCACTCTTTATACCTTTCTGAATATCTAAAGTAATTCAGTGAAAAACTTCTCAATGATCCTTATTATAACTCTATTGTATAGCTAATATTTTAAATAGCATAATTATATTTATTACAATAATACATAATACTAATATATATTATACAATGCTACATTAATAATTTCTGGCCATTACTAAATGTGGGTGGAAACAAATAATGCCTTCACATATAAAGACAATCCTCTTGATCAATAGTTTGGGGAGTTCCTCTTTAATTGCCTTTGCTGAGCAGACTCAAATAATAGAGCAGGTCCTTTGAGATATTTTCAGTACTTGGGTCCAGTTTGGAAGCTTATTTTCTCAGAAGCTGTGTGAAGTGGGGGCAGCTACCAGAGAAGTGCAGCAGTGTATGACTTTGAAACACAGCAGAGCTAGTGGTCTACATGAAGGATGAGTCATCACTTTCGATCTCATAAACTCAGTGCTCAGAAACAGAACCAGTTTAGTGAATTAATACATCTTTCATGATATTTTTTATTCTGTTATATAGATTAAAAAAATCTACCATAGTATGATTATTCTGAACTGTGTTTCTTAAGGGGGATTTAATGAAGCAGCTGTCCTTTTTAGGGGGGAAGACTTAGGCTTTCTTTCTTTCTAATTCATTGAAAGTTTAGAGATGATTTTCTTAAAATAGAACCCTAAGAGCTGTCCTCTGTTCTGTGTGAACAATGAACAACATACAGGTTTCCAGAGGCTTTCTGATGAGTGCTGCATAAGTTGAGGTCCATTTAACAAATATGATCTCATGCACTGTCAGCATTTGTGAACTCACTATAATTAAAATGCAATAACAAGAAATGCATGGCAAATGAGTTTTAAACCTTTACCAACACATGAAATAACTTTTTCCTTCCAGGGTCAATTGAGCCACATTTCTCAATTATTTTGCCCTTTGTCTCCACACAGATCTATAATACTAAAATTTAAAAAAATCCCTTTCTCATTACAGAGCAACACTATAATAAATTATTTTGATTGCTCAAACCAAGTACCTTTAAATATTATTATTTCTATGGCAATACCCTATCTATTATAGTGGAGAATATCACAGTCTTTTTATTCAAAGTTCATGTATAATATTGGCAAATGAAAGCAAATTATGGCTATACCAATCATAGCATGGGAATTCTTAAACTAATATTCTTAAAAAAGAAAATAATTTTAGCAATGCTAGAGCATTTTCTCTCAGCATGGAGAGAATTAGTTCACTGTGTCTCATAATCATAAAATGTGACGCTGAAAAGTAGAAAAATAAGAATTCAAATATTTGGCTTCAAAAAAATAGGCAGAACTAGAATATTTTTCTTTGATTAAGGTTGGTATTTGCTCAGTTAAAGCATTTGGATGTAAGCAGATTTTCTTCCCTCCCATTGCTGTTTACATGGCATATACAAATATTCCCTCTTCCACCAACATCTCTCTGTGCTAAAGCAGTCAACTGTATAGAATACCTTCAAGATTGAATGTATTTAGATAACATTCTTTTTTAATACTGAAAGCAGTTTCAGCTCCACAACTATTAATTTTTTATAAATACAAATAGTTGCTATCATATGGATGCCTCTTTCATTTGAATGGACAAAAGAAATCATTCCCCACTTATTTCCTCACTGAAGAAGAAGGTTGGTTAAAAAATTTGTTACTGTTATTAGCTATTATGTTATTTACTTATCTTTAATTATAATTTTACAGTGTAACTTTTAACATTCAGTCTTATATTCTATTTTAAAAAATAGTTGAATGAAGAAAGAAAAGGAAGGAACAATGGAAGGAAGGAAAGAAAGAGAAGGAACAAGGAAAGAAGGGAGGAAAGAAGGGAAGGAGGGAGGGAGGAAGGAAGAAAAGGTGAACATATTCAACATGAGTGAGGTTAATATATTAGGAAAATATTAGCAATGCATACATAGTCTTATTTTAAAAATCTTAAGAAAATTGTAAGGAGAAACAAGTATATTTTTCCAGTTCAACTAGGTATTCTTAATCAGCTAATATCATATTATATATAAATAGTTTTAAAGTGCCTGATACTTTTTTAAATATCCAGTAGGAATGCAATAAATGGCTGATAGATTCTATTAAAAGATAATGAAGATTTCAAAGGTTCCAAATTTATTACAGAAATTACTAATGACACAGGAACAGCTTCATCTACTTGCTAACTTTTTTATACATAATTATTTTTTTCCTTTTCATTTATATAGAGTTTTTGGAAGCTAAACTAATTTGTTTAATCATAAAATTTGAATAAGAATATACTTAATTGAAATTAACTCACAATATTGAGTAGTACTGTATTTTGTCCTCACTTATGGACTTCTACTTAATGGTATCTTTTTTGTCTTTATAGGCCCTTATTGCTATTTTACATTCATGAATATTTTTGGTCACAGAGTTCAGGAAGATGCCTTATTTATAGAAGGACTACACCAGCCACTTATGCTTTTTATATAGTAATATCTTATTCTAAAAATTCCTCATACATTTCTCTCCTATTCAAGACACAATGAGAGATGTTAAATATAAACAAATTACATGACTTTTCCTCTATATTGAGTTTATCATAAATCAAGAGAAACATATTTTAATAAGCACATACGTATGTATATGTTTTAATATTATGAGCTATGTTCTGTGAAATTACTGAAGGTGTAACAGAGGATGGGAGGGACTCCCTTCTCAGCAGGGTGCATGGAAGCTGACCTCAGAAGAACTGTAGATGGGGAATAATGTAAATGAAGAAGTTTTCCTAAATATATTCACTGTGGGTAACATGTATGACCTATGTTAATACATGCATTTATTGTTAAATTATAGTTAACCTTTTATGATTATTTTATTAAATTTTAAGTAGATGTACTTAAAAAGAAAATAATGCAGAAGTTCTACAGATAAAAACTGCAGTTACTTGCCACAAAGTAAATATGAAATTAAAAATAGATATTTTGAAAAGAGATATGATAATCATATTGCACACTGCTGCTATTTCTAAAAAAGACTCCATTGCTCAGGTCTTCCTTAATGGGAGAATTTAATGCAAGGGGCAAACTCGAGGTTCATTTGAAGAGATAACAAAAGAATTGTTTTATGGAATGAACTGAGCCTTTCCAAAATCCATATGTTGTATTCCCAATCCCAAGTATGAATTCTATCAGAGGTGCAGCCTGTGAGAAATAATCAAGATCAGAGGAGGTCATGAAGGCATATGCCTTCTGAAACACTTAGTGCCCTTATGAGAAGAGACACTAGAGATTTGAGAAAGCCGCTCTGACATCTGCTCTCCCTCTGGCCTGCTTGGGCCCAATCCAAGGGACTGCGTAGCTGCGTCCTCCACTGCCAGCACTGCCACTGGTCCAGTGCAAGGAAGGTAGCCATGAGGGCACCCCTGAAACATCCCTACCCCCACTCTCAGACCTCCTGATTGTGCCAGTCCTTGGACCCACTTTGCAGAGGCATAGATGTTTACAAATGGTATTTTTCTGGGCCGCAACATTGAACATCTTCAAAGAAAGGGCAGGAGAAACCTGTAGTAGAACTCTGTGGGGTTCAACCCTGCAGGAGGTCAAGGAACTCAATCTGGGCCTTGCAGCCTGAGGTCAGTCTGCATCACGGGGGTCTGCCATAAGCTAGCTGAGATCAGGGGATTTGATTCTGCACATGGCTGCACACGTTGTATGACAGCAGAGATGTAGTCTGAAAGAGGCCCTTCAAAGTCATTTTTTTCTTTCTTTTCCTCATTCCACTCTGCAAAATCTTCCTTTTTTCTGTCCTCTTTCTCTAACTGAGTCTCTTGCTCCACCATATTATCCCTCATCTCCCTTTTTGTTCCTGCTCTTGCCCTCACTCAGATTTCTTCTTTTGTCATTGTTTCTTTTTTTGTTTATATTTCTTTCTTCTGTCATTTTACCTCACTCAAGGGTCAATACTTTCAAGGGAAAGTGAGCCCCTATGGCTGTTAAGGGGATATATTCTTGTCCTTATACTTGCACTCTGTCTATCTCTTTTGAATTTAACAATTTCCTAAAGATTGTGTGGTCATTCTATGTCCTCTGGCTTAACTTGAAACCTTCTCCATTTCTTTTACTTATCTACTCCTCTCGTCCTAAGTCTGTCTAAGCCCCCATCCTAAATGGCAAATATGCTATATTGAAAAGAGTATTCATGCAAACATATTTTGGGCTACTTCTTGATTTTAATTAAATTCACATGGTTTAAAGGCAATAGATTAATGACTACCACAAGTGGTCAATTTGCAAGTTGTGCTTGATCCTATTGTGTTGCTGATTGTATCAATTGGGATAAAGAATTGTGATTGATTTAACAATTTTCTTTCTCTGATATTATGAAAATGAGAATGTCTATGAGTCATTAGAGACTGAAAAGCTAAAGCATAACTATATCAGGAAGATTTAATAACCCAGAAGGATAATCCAACAACAAAAATAAAAATGAGAAAACACTTAAGCAAGACATAAAAACATACTTCCCATTCACCAATAGCAAATAGTAGGCCAAAGGAGGATGAAAAGTCTGATAGTGAACCATGAGGACACTCTGAACTCATAGCACAAGAAGTAACAAAACAGATCAATCAGGCTCTGGAAAAATTCAAAACAGAAATAATTTCCCAGATAACCATAGAGATGGTGAACAAATTGAAAGTCATGATTCGAGACTCTAGAACAGAAACTGAGAAAAAAATAGACCAACTCAGGACCATGATAGAAGCCATGAAGGCCTAGCATAAGAAAGAAATGTAAACAATGAATGCCCAACATTGGAAAGAATTGGACTCCATAAAACAGATTCAAACAGATATCCAGGAGATTAAAAACTCTATTGAAAGTGTACACAACAGAATAAAAGAATGCAAAGATAGAATCTCAGCTATAGAAGATAGGATTGCAGTCAGTGACTAAGAAAGGTCTCTTAAAAACAATAATGGATCATGAGAAATCAATCCAGCAACTCCTAGATGATGCAAAGAAGAATAACATAAGACTGATAGGAATCCATGAATTAGCAGGAGAAAATGCAAATGGCTTTAAAAAGCTGTTCACAGAATTAATGACAGAAAACTTCCCGAACAGAGGGGAAGAATTTGATATACAGATAAGTGAGGCATATAGGACTCCAAATAGCCATGATTAAAAAAAAATCTACAACTAGACATATAATAATCGAGATCCCAGAAACCCAACAGAAGAACAAAATACTACAAGCAGTAAGAGAAAAGAAACAAATCACATGTAAAGGAAAGCCCATCAAATTCACATAAGACTTTTAAACACAAACCCACAGGTCAAGGAGAGCCTAGAGTGAGGTATTTCAAGTCTTAACAGAAGAAAACCTCCAACCTTGACTGATGTATCCTGCAAAACTCTCTTTCAAAATGGATGGGGAAATAAGATACTTCCATGACAAAGAACACCTGAGAATACTTCATGAATACCAAACCAGCACTACAAGGAATTCTAAACAATATCCTAGAAAAAGACAACGAAGGTCACAACACCATGAGGCCCAACAGAGCAAATCAAATAGGCAAGGCAAGAAACTAAAAGGAGAGGGCAAAAAATTAAAAAGAGTCAAAAAAAGGACAATAACATGACAATAATATGTCAGTACATATCACTTATAACCATCAATGTCACTGGCCTCACTTCACCAATAAAGAGAAATAGACTGGCAGAATGGACTAAGAAGCAAAACCCAATAATACGTTGCATACAAGAAACACACCTAGTGAAAAAAGAAGCCCATATTCTGAAAGTGAAAGGATGGAAAACAATTCTCCATTCAACAGGAGCCCAGAAAAAAGCAGGAGTAGCAATGTTATTCATAGACAAAGTAAATTTCAAACCAAAATTGATTAAAAGAGACAAAGAAGGCCACAAAATCCTTGTAAAGGGAACAATTCAAAAAGAGATGACAATCATAAACATATATGCACCAAATATTAATGCCCCCAACTATATAAAACAGATATTAAGTAACATGAAATATCAAATAAGTACTAATACAATTGTAGTAGGTGATCTAAATACCCCACTATCACAAAAAGACAGATTATCTAGGCAGAAAATCAACAATGAAATTCTAGAATTGAACCAAGCTTTTGAACTCATGTACTTATTAGATATCTATAGTGTTCCACCCCATATATCAGAATATACATTCTTTTCAGCTGCACATGGGTCCTTCTCCAAGGTAGAACACAAACTAGCTCACAGAACAGGTTTGCATAAATGCAAAAGAACCTCAGTTATTCTCTGTATATTATCAGACCATAGTGCAATTAAGCTGGAGATCAATAGCATAAGAAACTATAGGAACTTCACAAACACATGGAAATTGACCAATATTCTCCTGAACAATCAATGGATCAAAGAGGAAATTAAAGAAGAGATTGGGCAGTTTTTACAAATAAATGAAAATGCCAATACAACATGTAGGAATCTATGGGAGAGAATAAAAGCAGTTCTATGTGGAGAATTCATAGCACTGAATGCCCACATTAGGAAAACAGAGCAAGCTCAAATAAACAACCTAATGATGAACCTTAGACCCCTAGAAAAACAGGAGCAAGGAAAACCCCAAAACTCAAAAAAGAAAGGACATTATAAAGATTGGAGCAGAAATCAATGCAATGGGAACTAAGAAAAGAAAACAAAAAATAAATGAATTGAAGAGTTGGTTTTTCGAAAGAATAAATAAAATTGATAAACCCTTAGCTGACCTTATCAAAAAAGGAAAGGAAAGAAAACGCTCAGATCCATGCAATTAGGAATAAAAAAGGGGAAGTCAAAACCGATCCAACAGAAGTCCAGAGGACAGTCAATACCTACTTTGAGAACCTGTACTCTAATAAAATGGAAAACACAGAAGAAATGGGCAGATTTTTTAGATACTTATGAATTACCAAAATTGAACAAGAAGATAAAAACATTTTAAACACCCCACTTACAATCAGTAAAATTGAAAATGTAATTAAAAATTTACCAACAAAGAAAAGCCCAGGTCCTGATGGATTCACTTCTAAATTTTACAAGACTTTTAGAGAACTATGGCCAGTGTTCTTCAAATTTCAAAGAAATTGAAAGGGAAGCTATACTTTCAAATTCATTCATAGAAGCAAGTATCACTTTGATTCTCAAACCAGGGAAAGATGAAACTAAAAAAGAGAACTACAGGCCAAACTCCTTAATGAATATAGTTACAAAAATCCTGAAAAAGATACTAGCAAACAGAATACAGAGGATCATCAAGAAGATCATATGTCCTGACCAAGTTGGATTTATTCCAGGGATGCAAGGATGGTTCAACATACATAAATCAATAAATGTAATACAATATATTAACAGAGTCAAGGACAAAAACCACATGATCCTCTCGATAGATGCAGAAAAGCATTTGACAAAATTCAACACACAATCGTGAAAAAAACTTGCAAAAAATTGGAATAGATGGTCTACATCTCAACTTGATACAGGCTATCTATGAAAAACCAACAGCCAACATCATATTAAATGGCCAAAAACTGAAAACCTTCACATTAAAATCAGGAATAAGACAAGGATGCCCACTATCACTCCTCTTCAGTATAGTTCTGGAAACA
Source organism: Fukomys damarensis (assembly GCF_012274545.1). Classification (NCBI taxonomy): domain Eukaryota; kingdom Metazoa; phylum Chordata; class Mammalia; order Rodentia; family Bathyergidae; genus Fukomys; species Fukomys damarensis. The sequence continues at coordinate 56,354,628 of NW_022900926.1, read as the reverse complement.
TTAGCCATAGAAAATAGACAAGAGAAGGAAATTCAAGCAATAAAAATAGGAAAGGAAGAAGTTAAACTGTCATTATTTGCTGATGATATGATACTGTACATTGAAGAGCCAAAACACTCCACCAAAAGACTTCTTGACTTCATTGGCACTTTTAGCAGAGTAGCTGGAAACAAGGTCAACACCCAAAAATCAATTGCCTTCTTGTACACAAATAACAGAATTATTGAGAGAGAAATTAGGGAAACAATTCCTTTCACAATAGCATCCCCCCCCAAAATGAAGTATCTAATAATCAATCTAACAAAAGAAGCAAAAGATCTCTACACTGAAAACTATAGCACTCTGAAAAAAGAGAGCCAAGGGCATATAAGAAAATGGAAAGATATACCCTGCTCCTGGGCAGGAAGAATCAACACAATGAAAATGGCCAAACTACCAAAACTGCTATACAGATTCAATGCAATGCCAATTGAAATTCCAATACTGTATTTCACAGAACTAGAAAGAAGAATCAAAAATTCATTTGGAACCATAAGAGGCCTAGAATAGCAAAAGCCATCCTAAGCAACAGACACATGGTAGCGGGAATAACAATTCCCAATTTGAAACTATACTATAAAGCCACTATGATAAAAACAGCATGGTACTGGCAAAGAAACCAACCTGAGGATCAGTGGAACAGATTGAAAGATGCAAAAACAATTACAGATGCACTCAGCTACCTCATCTTTGACAAAGGAGCTGACAATCCCCACTGGAGGAAAAATAGCCTCTTTAATAAATTGTGTTGGAAAAACTGGATCTCAACCTGCCAAAGGGTAAAACTAGACCCTTATCTTTCACCATGCACTAAATTAAAATCCAAATGGACTAAAGATCTAAATAGTAAAACAAAAACACTAAACTTGCTGAAAGACAATTTAGGCAGAACTCTTGAAGACATTGGCATAGAAAAAGAGTTTATGGAACCTCCAGTCCAAGCTCTTTGAGGTATCTCCATATTGATTTCCATAGTGGTTGCACCAGTTAAAGGTGTAGGGAAGGTGGAATGGGTAGGGGAAGGGTAATAAGGGAAAAAAAATGTGAGATAATGAAAAGATGGAAATAAAGTGTTTGTA
>NW_022900926.1:56344512-56353486 GCF_012274545.1 Fukomys damarensis | reverse complement strand
TCCCAACAATATGTAACGGTACTGTATCCCTAAAATGTACCAATAAACTCAATTAAAGCTGGGGGAAAAAAAGCACACAAAAACCAAAGAAAAAAAGAATGTTTAATTCTTATGTATTTATTTATTCTGGGGATTGAATCCAAGGCCTTATGCATACTTGGCAAGTGCTACACCACTAAGCTACATCCCTGCTCCCAGCTCATTTTTTTTAGAAACTTTCACTATTGTAAATAATGTTTGATCACAAGTTATGATTTTTTTATTTTGTTTTTTAATGAAAGGAAACTTAGTAGCTACTTCAAAACTACAGACTTTTGAGCCAGGTTCTGCCTCCATGGTTCTTGGTTTTCTTATTTGAAAAATAAAATAATGATAAGTCTTCTTAAAAAAAAAGAAAAAGACTTTATGAACAAATCCTTAGTAGCATGGAAACTAGCAGAAAGAATCAACAACTGGGATCTCATCTTATTAAAATCTTCTGCACTGCAAGAGAAACCATCAACAGATCTAAGAGACAACCTACAATGTGGGAAAAAATTTCTACCAGCTGCTCCTCAGCCAAAGGACTACTATCTCGAATATATAAAGAACTCAAAACAATCAGCCCCCCCAAATATAAAGACCCAATTCAAAAATGGGCATCTGAAATGAACAGACACTTCTCAGACAAAGAAGAGCAGCAAGTAAATATATGAAAAAATGTTACACATCACTGGTCATTCGAGAGATGAAGATGAAAACAACACAGATGCCACCTCACCCCACATAGAACAGCTGCTATCAAGAAATGAAGCAGTAACAAATGTTGGCGGGGTTGTGGGAAGGAAGGAACCCTTCTCCATTGTTGGTGGGAGTGCAACCACTATGGAAATCAGTATGGAGATACCTCAAAGAGCTGGGACTACAGGTTCCATTTGACCCAGCCATCCCTCTGCTGGGTATCTTTCCAAAAGATTTAAAGGAATCATACCACAGTGATATAGGCACACCCATGTTTTTAGCGGTACAGTTTGTAATAGCTAAAACTTGGAAACAACCAATTTTCCCATCAATTGGAGACTGAATAAAGAAGATGTGGTTTTTCTATAAAATGGAATACTACTCAGTCATAAACAATGACAAATTAGATTCACTCAAAGGAAAATGGATGCATCTTGATATACACTCCTAAGTGAAATAAATAAGTTACATGTGTAATTACCAAATAGTTTCTCTGGTGTGAAAAAACTATAATAGTACATAAGATCCTAATGACATAATTGACAATGTGAAATAGGAAGAAAAGTGCTAAAGTTTTAGGGAAAGAGGGAAAGGTAGGGGAAGGCTAATAAGGGAAAAGAAAAAATATGAGAAAATGAAAAAATGGAAATAAAGTGTTTGTAAATGGGGAGGGGAGGAGGGGGGTGAAGGGAGGGCAGGGACAAGGGGAAAAATGAGAACCAAGACCTGGCATGTAAAGGTACAAGATCCCAATGATGAATGTAACTGTACTGTATACCTAAAATGTACCAATAAACTCAATTAAAAAAAAAAGAAGAAGAGACACCAGCGGCTTGTTTTCTCTTTCTCTCTTCACATCCCCCATCCCCCATGTGAGGACACAGGAAGAAGGTAGCTATCTACAATACAGGCAAAGTACTCTCATCAGAAATCATTGTTCTGGCATATTGATCATGAACTTCCAGCTTCCAGAACTATGAAAAAAAAAAAAAAAAGATGTCTAAGCCACCCAGTCTATGGTGCCATTTATAGCAGCCCAAGCAGACTAAGACAGATGTCGAGAAACTTGGAAACAAAAGAAACTTACCAGTTGTGATATAATTAAATTTAGTTACCAGGTCTGGCATTTGATAAATTAAATACATCCCATGTTTCTTACAACCTGTAAGAAAACCTCTCATGAACACAGTTGAAAAGGTGTGAGCAACAAAGGTGGAATACAAATAGTGTAATGGTACTCCAAGGGTGTGAAATACAGTTATATGAGCGATGTGAGTTTTCTTGGCCTAAATTATTGAATTTAACAACTTTATTAATTTCACTGATATATAACAAATAACTATAAACAGCAGAAAACACACATTTTCTATAGTATCTCAGTTTCTGTGAGTTAAAAGTCAAACCCTAGCATAGCTGGACCAGGCTGCAATAAAGATACCAGCTGACCTGCATTCTCATCTAGAGATTAGAAGAGAACATAATTCGTTTACATGCTTCTTTGGGTCTTGGCAGAGACTATTCCTTTGTGATTAGAAAGGCGAAGTGTACCATCTTCTGGCTGGGCATCAGGCAGAAGCGTCTTTTGACTCCCAGAGGGCATGCACATTCCCAAAAGCCATTTTAATCTCCACAGGCAGCCATCATTCCTTGTCATGTGGACTTTCTGGACATAGCCAATGACTCCATCAAGTCAACAAAAAAAGGACAAGTCTGTCTACAGGACAGAGTCACATAGGTACAACATAATCTAAGCACAGGAGTGACCTTGGGAGGAAGAGGAATATTCTATTTACACTTAAGTAACAGACCAGCTCCTACTTTACTTATCGTCCTTGTCAACAGATAATTTTAAAAGGAACATAAAAGTATATGCCATATCTTGAGAATGTACAAGTCAATAGGACTTTGTTAATAGAGGCTTTGAACACAATGTGTAGGCATATTAATTCACAATTTAGGGATGATAATGTACAGGAGAAGATCAGTAAGATCTTTACAATGAAAGAAGAAATGGGCAGTGGTCAGTGGAGGATAATGAGGAAACAGTTATATTAACATAGAGAATGATGGTTATGAAGCTTGAGCTCTCCAGTAGGAAGACAGAACACAATCTTTAGGCTAAGAAGTCAAAAGGATGAGAAAAAGAGTCAAAGACAGCACTGAAGCAATCAGTAGTTGTCTATGGAGTTGAAGAAAGCACATACATGATAAAAACTTGAGCTGTGACTTTGAAACTGACACCAACCAATTTTAGAAAATATGCAATGTAAGAGCAATAAAGAAGATGATAATGTCAACTCATTTTAAATGTCTTATATTTTAAAAGACATACTGATAGTTGTAATATATTTAAAAAGGATATGACTAAGAAAAGTGGAAAAGCAGTAGATAAAATAGCATTTGCATCTGATATCTCAAAGGGAACAAAGATTTTGTAATACTGAATATTTTCAATTTCTTTTCTGTTTAATAAAATAGAATTCATAGGCCACAGACAAAGACAGATTGGTGATCAGAAATTAAGCAATCTTGGTATTTTATAAATGTGAACAGAAATTTATTAAATCATGACATTTATCTGCTCACTACTTTGATAACATAGATCTATTCTATTTTTAATCCTGAATAATTTAAAAAACTACATTAAATATTTAACCTATTCAAAATTATTCTGTAATAAATATATCAATTAAATACACATATCATATGCAAGATCACTTTTATTAAACCAAATTAAATATTGAATTAAATTTAATAATTGAACTGGATTTCATATTAGATCAATTTAACACACAATGTAAAATGTTCAGTTTGTGGGAGAATAAAAGGGTAACTGAAATAAATATTGGATGGGTTAAAAAGGAAACAACTGTGAATTCAGTTAATAAAAGAACTAAAATTAGAATTTTGGGGGAAATGTGTACATGTCACTGATATTGTGTGTGTTTATCACTGTGCTGATGCATACAAGATTTAATCTGTTGTTAAAGAAGATCCTTATTATACAAATATCTAGCTAGTCATGGCTTCCCCAAATTTTCATGCACCACCATATCATTTATCTTACCTCATATAATGCACTCAAGTAGAGCTGAAAAATCCAAATTACCTTTTCCAACTCCTAATGAGAACTATCACACTCATAATAAAACATGAGTTGAGACAGTATGTGAGCAAATGGTCAGATTCACATTCTCAAGGTTTTTCACTCATAGAAAAAAATGTATTGAGCAATTAATTTTGCTGAGCACAGGTATACTTGCTGAAGATATAAAATGAATAAAACACAAAAGTCTTGGTCTTATGGTTTTTCATTTTAGTGGAAAGAGGGGGACAAACAAACACATAATGTTTTACATGATGCTAAGAGACCAAAAAAAAAAAAAAAAAACAAACAAACAAATGGAAAAAAAAAACCAGCAGGGTAAGAAGGACAGAAATTGATCAAGGAAGAATGACATTTTGTTTCAACTTGTAAGGAAGAGCCTTATTAAGAAGGTGATTTTTGGAATAAAGGAAAGAGAGAGCAAGGTTTTCTGACCTGGAAGAAGAGTCATTAAGGCTGGGGATGGAGGATAAATAAATAACTTTGTTTCAACAGCAGCCTCATACTTCTTTCCAAGGACGTGCAGAGTTGCTTGTCAAATATCCCCAAGGAGAATATTAAGTCTGGAAATTCAATAAATTTTAAAATCATGGACAGGGGCCGGGGATTTAGCTCAGCGGTTCAGAGGCCTGCCTTGCAAGTGCAAGGCCCCGAGTTCAATCCCCAGTACCAAAATAAATAAATTAATTAATTAATTAAATAAAATCATAGACAACCCCCCAAAATCCAAAATTCCTAAACTTTCATGCAAAAAGCAATTTAGATATAAGTACTTACACACATGCGCAGGCGCACGCACACACACACACACACACACACGAAATTAAAATAATTATTTATACATAAAATTTAAATAAAAGCTAAAATTCCAGTAATTGTTATAGAGGATTAATGCCCTTTTTTTGTTTAACTGAAGGTAAACTAGAACCTTCCTAAAAAAAGCAACAGTTCAATTTTCTGCCTATCTCAGGAGGAAACATCAAATATGACTGAAACTTCTTCAATGCCTGAAAAACTTGGAGTACTGGGAGTGCTCACTCTGAAAGTTCCTTCTCACTCAGCTTACGCTATCTGCAGAAGTAAAAAGTGTAGGAAATCTCACTGAATTTATACTAAGAGTAAGGTTCTCACTGGAAATATGTTTGGAGCCTCTGAAGTAAAACCATATATTAAATGTCAGTTTCGTATATTTTCTGAACTTTATTTTTGCAATCTGTGATCACTCAGATTCTGGTGAGTCCGTGTCATTACATAACAATTACTTGATTTCATAATTTTTCTCAAAGTTAATAAAAGGAAAGAAGCTAAGATAACTTAGCTTTAAAAGGAGGAAATTGTGTGCCTCGGTTTTTTACACATATTCTGTTTTCCACTTCCTTGTCACAGCTTTGCAAACATATATGGCCTGCCTGTCCCCTAGAATAAGTAAAACAGCATAAATCAAAACTCTCTCAGTCACGAGCTCTCAGCTGTGAAACCTGCTTCCCCAGGAGGTGCCTCCTTCCTACTGCTCTGACATTTTATCTAATACAGCATTTGTATAATGTCTATGTGGTGACATTCTTTCTTTGTCCCTCACTAAAACAGTGAGAAACCAAATTTATTCCAGTCAAACAAAATCCACTTGTCCTGTTAACTTACTGCTATTACTGTAAGTATCTTAAGGTCTCAGGGCAAAGTACTATTCTTTTCTGCATGCTTCATTCTATTAAGAGAGGGTCGGGCATGTTTTGGTACCCTCCAAAACAAATCCAAATGAACTGGACTAACTTACCTGAGAGCACATGCTGCCTCAACTTCTTAAACCCACTTGGCTTGCACCTGAGATGTTATTTTGCCAAACTTCACTTGATAGGATTTCCTTATTTTGTACACCCTACTGTTTAATACTTACGTCTAAAATCTAGATATTTCTTAGCTATTGCCCCTCCAACTGTTTTCTCTTTTGCTTAATGCCCCTTTGATGCATGTGCAAGGAATGAAATGCATACCTGTCTATGAAGAATGGTATTTAATAAGTAATTATTCCTCAAATAATTTACTAAACTGAAGTTATATATTTTCTGCTCTGCCCCCACCATAGATGTAGATTTCCCTACAGTTCTATCTCTCTCCTCCCCCTGCGCAGGGTGCGAGGCCACCACAGCTTATTGGAGCCAGCAGTGCCTTTGCAGAGGCGGCAGCAGCATCAGACTCCGCAGCAGTAACCTCTAACACCATAAGTCATGGCGCTATTCACAGCATCGAGCAGCAGCGTTGCTATAATGGACAGACATCTTCAAAACTACGCACATTCCTGGATTCCAGCAAAGCCGCACAATATGGCCGAGATGAGCTTCACGAGCGGTGAGGTGTGGACGGGCGACTCAATGTCCTCCTTCAGCCAGTCTGGTTTAGGGGCTGGAGACAGCCTAGGGTCTTAGATGACTACCTGGAGGTGGCCAGGCCCTTCAAACCTCGCGGGTTCTCCAGCGCCAAGGCTAAAGCAGGTCCTCCGATTGGCTGGCTGTGGATGAGTGGGTCAGTGCCACTGAAACTGGGAAGGAGAATGCGTTCTCTGGGCTAGATTGGATGTTGGAGAAAATTGAGTTGAAGGAGTTTGATTTTGTTGCCCTGTTGAAAGTAAATGACCTGGAAACCATGCCAGATGAGCTTGCGGCCACGTTGGATGACACATGTGATCTCTTCGCACCCCTAGCCCAGGAGACTAATAAGGACCCCCCCCCAGGCAGTGAACCCAATTGACCATTTTCCAGAAAGTTTAATAAAAACAGACCAGGTTGTCCCTTTCATCTTCTTGCAATCTCTTCCATTTTCCACAGGGGTTCTGTCCTCTACTCCAGATCATTCCTTTAGTTTAGAAATAGGCAGTGAAGTGAATACCTCTGAGGGAGATAAAATCTGACGGTACTGCTCATATCACCTTGATTCCTCAGTATGTAAAGAGGATAAAGCCCCTTCAGATAATGACAGTGGCATCTGTATGAGCCCTGAGTGCTACCCTGGTTCTCCCCAGCACAGCCCCTCTACCTCTGGGGGCTGTCCAGATAGGAGCCTGCCATCTCCAAGAGTGCCCCATGGTTCTTCCTGTCCCAATCCTTATGATTACCCCTGGAGAGAAGATGATAGCATCTAAAGTTAGTTAAGGGTGAAAAACTGGATAAGAAACTGAAAAAAAAAAAGGAGCCAAACAAGACAGCAGCCACAAGTTACCGCCAGAAGAAGCAGGCAGAGCAAGAGGCCCTCACTGGCGAGTGCAATGAGCTAGAAAAGAAAAATGAGGCTCTGAAAGAAAAGGCAGATTCTCTGGCAAAGGAGATTCAACATCTGAAAAGTTTGATAGAAGAGGTCCGCAAAGCAAAGGGAAAGAAAAGGGTCCCTTAGGGTAGTCAGCAATGCTGTGTGCTTGTACATAGCTGTCTTGTGCTGAAGGCTGTGTTGTAATAAATTATTTTGTAGTGAAAATAAAAATAAAACTGAGTTATAATCTAATTTTCTACCTGTATGCACCTACTACTGTTCTTTATGTGAAATTTTAACATCTAGCTACACGATCCTCAATATTTGGCAAGTCCCAGGATAATATCCTCTGAAGACTTCATTGTATTTTTCAAAGCTAGGAAGTAGGAATAAATTCATAATTATGTTACTTTCACAAAAGTGATGAAGGGAAGAGCATCAGATATTTCTAATCTCACCACAGCATTCTTCTTACTTTATGGTGGTATTGTATTATTGCAATCAGTTCATGACTATCCTTAAACAGGGTTGTACATCCACAGCCTAAGCTTCATGACTGAGGAGTTTCTCCACTAAAAGCAAAGTATAATTATCTACCACACTGCTGCTGGGACTGATGCGACATACTTGGCCAAAGAAATGTGGGAGAAGTGAAAGCAAGAATGTGCTCCTTCAGGAAAATTTGCAGAAGCTAAGAAGTGTTTCTGCTTATTATCATTTACTATAGTGATCCCCGTGCCAAATTTCTGGTAGCTGATGGCCCATAGAAAATGGAAATGCACATGAAGTAAAACTAACCAATTTCAGTATGAATACACACACAGAACAGCATGTCAAAGCAAAACCACGTGTGCTGACCCTCAGACCCAGGCCCAAGAGTAACTGAGGTTATAGTTACAAATTATTGAGCTTGAGAGGCTTTCAAATTATACTTCATTATTATTTTGGCAATAACTGACTATTGCAGGTGGTGTGCCCACATCAAGAGAAAAAAAATCAGTGAAGAGAATATTTCTTAAAAAATGATACAAGTTGAAGATCCCTTATCTGAACTACTTGGGATCACAAGTGTCTTATACTTCAGAGGTATTTTTTTTTAATTTTTTTTTAGTTTATTGGTACATTTAGGTACCAAACTCTAACTTACCTCCAATTACCTAAAATAAGTCCACAGAGTGACAAAATTGTATAAGGAACATCACCTAAAAGATTAAGAAATTAATATCTCATATTCTGTCTGCACCAGCCTATGGGTTCCATCTACGTCCTGAGGCAGGAACTATTAATCAGAGGATAGATCTAATTCATAGTCCTGGTTCCAAGAAGCAGAAGTCATTCAGATGTTTAATTTTGACTATGAGCTTGAAGACAATGATTCCAATTCCAATGGTGACACCCCCACAAATAAAATTTAGGGCAGTCAACTATGTCTTGGAAATAAATCTCATGTGCACAAGAGAGGGATGACTGATTGATTGAAAATTAAGAAAATGTTCAGAGACTTACATTCTTACCTAACAGTGATTGGACAACAGGGACTAAAAAGTTATTTTAACTTAAAACCTTTTGGAATTGGTCTTTGAAAACAATGGTTAAAAAAAAAGAAAAACTCTAAACAGAATCAGAGGAGACACTCTGATTGACTCACCTACCCCTAAACATAGAGTGCTCTGTAATAGCACAGGCTCTGCAGTGCCTTTACACATCCAATTTACAATCCAGTTAAAACAGCATTATAGATATTTCCATGGGTTAATAAAGGTAGACGACTCCTCAGGGCATGTTGCTCAACCAGGAGATACTGAGTGTTCATTAGGATTTTGTTGCATTCCAAAAGCTGCTGTCTTTTGCTCAGATTCCAAATACTTCAAGAGACAGACGTGTCAACATTTTTGGTGATACCATTTT
>NW_022900926.1:56339551-56344037 GCF_012274545.1 Fukomys damarensis | reverse complement strand
ATTTTGTTGCTTCCAAAGCTGCTGTCTTTTGCTCAGATTCCAAATACTTCAAGAGACAGACGTGTCAACATTTTTGGTGATACCATTTTTGATATAAACCTACTTTGACTTTTTCTGAAAAATATCATAAAATGTTAATTTTCCACATTATTAACCTTAACTTACAACAACTTTTTCTATTTCTGTATTTTATTTATAAGACTTAGACCACATTAACATATATGACTTGAGCCTTTTATATATTATATTTATTTGGCACATCTGCTAATTACAAATTTATTCAAAATTTTGTTACATAAGAGAAATAGAAAATCATAATCAACTGTTAATCTGTATATTTTTAATATTTACAGGAGAAACATCTATAGGGAACATCTTAATTTCCAATTTAGGAGACATAATACAAGGTAGGAGAGAGAGAGAAAAGCAGAGAATCGTATCACTTTCATTTCAATATGCTGTAACTCTTCAATTTTATATTTAATAATGTTAATCTCATACTGTGACTAACTTATAAATTAGATTTTGTTACAGATACGTATGTACTGGAAAAATCACAGTGAAGGTTGGGGTTGCTACTATCCATGGTATCAGGTATGTGCTGGAGCATTAGAAATATAACTACCAGAGTTAAGGAGGGACTATTATATATACATAACAGACCTGGTCCACTGAAGGTGCCCAAGTATGGAAAGAGTAGAACCTGAGGTCCTAATGCTGCTGATGATAACAAGCTGTAACTATTTCAGACAGGAAGTAAAATTCTTGCTATCAAATTACATGTTAGTAGGTCTTTAAAAATCATTTCAGGAAAAGAATCTATAAGAAAATAAGAAGTAGAGAGATCTGTAGAGATCAACAGTGGACAGTGTAGAATGGAGACATTCACCATAAAGGTACAATTGTAATAGAAATAATAATAAGAGGCAAAGTATCTTGAAGGACTGTATACTACTTGGAAGAGTAGAGAGTTTATAGTAGGGCCTGTGGTATTTCATTAACCAAGAAGACAGCTAGCACTAGGAGATAAAGTTGAGATTCATTACACAACAGAATAAAAATATGATTGTTTCAGTTACAGGACAGGCAAGCAGAATTAGGCTGTTTTTAAATAATTTTTCCAAGCAAAGCCTAAGATTCATGTTCCATTCAGGCACTTACTCCAGAGTGAAATACAAAGTCACATCACTCATGTTTTCTTCTGTTTCTAATTTCAGATGTACACAATTTGAAAGCAGTAAATACAAGCTAAGCTAAGGCAAATGGGTAAATGCGTGTGTGTATTGTATAATCCTTGCTGACTGCATAACTGGGCCAGTTCTGAGTGTCACACAATTTTAATGGTTCAGATTAAGGAGATTTTCATGATCTCCTAAGAACTCAGTAATAGTCAAAGACGTTTTTTTTCTGTTAAAAAAATAGAAAGTAGGAGAGGTATGAGAAAAGGGAGAAATCTTTCACCTGAGTGTTAGAGGACCCATTTCCTATTATCAGGCTAGTCCTGCTGGACCAGTTCATTAACCATGAATGCCTTTTTCCTTTGGAGAATGTTTTGCAGCCCTGATGAGCTTGGCTTTGAGTATCTCCCTGGAGGAAGGAAAACTAAGTGATGGAAACACAGCAGGCTAAGCCTATGTGTTCTAAGGAGAGTGTACAGTTGCTAATAAAGTGTTTGGATTTCTCTTTTCTTCTTTTCAGGTGCAGAAAACTCTGGGGACCCTGATGTGCTGCCTGAATGTTTTGATCACAGTCTAAATTTATGCAGTTTTTGTGCATCTAAAAATAAGTCTTCAAGAGAATGTATTACCTGATATGTGTTCAGAGAATGTAGAAGGAAAAGGAAGGCATTTTATATTAAAAAAAAGAGTTAGAAGTGAATCTGCAATGACCTTATGCCCCAAAATCGTGGGATCTAAAACCAGAATGAAACTTTAATAGTCTAACAGCTTATCTCAGTCCTAGACAATGTCTTAGAAGGTAGCATTCCCATGAACATATTCAGTATAAAGTAGGCCCCATCTCCCAAGGTAGCACTTTTAGTTTTGGCCCTTCCTAATTGTTCCATCATGCAATAATTGGTTTTAATTTAGCCACTTGAGATTGATAACACAATTCTAATTCCTAAACCATATTTTTAATAGGATTTTGGAAAACAATATTTTCTTTCAGCTCGTGTTCAGAATAAATAATCAAGATTTTTCAGGAATGTTTTACTCTACATGGTTTCAAATCTTGGATATTTTTTGCTAGTATATTAGAACAGTTCACTTACAAATGACCTAAATTTAATAAAAACTATTTAGATAAAGAAAAAATTATTATACATGTACAGAAATTCTTCACAGAATAAACAATTTCAAATAGATTGTTATTTCAACAGTCTTTCTATTAAAGCTTCCTTTAAAACTGGAATGCAGATAGCTTCAATGATCTCTAATTATTTCAAAGGAGAGTTTTTCTATTATCTTCTCCCTTCTTCCCAGTATGTATCTATTAACTTAGCAGTTCTCCACCATATCAGTGCAGGTATACAGGTTGTTTCATAAGTAGAATCTTTTATTGTGTGGATATAACTCTTCACAAGGGAGTGGGAACTACGAATGCTAAATTTCTTGCCAAATAGAGATTGTTCTAAAGAACGAAAAATTATCATGTCCAAACTGGAGTAGGTGCAAGGAGAAATACTGTTAACATAATCCAAGTTTAGGAAGCTACGTCAAAATTAGAACATGATTTTTCTTTACTACAGTTTTCATACCTTGGCTTCTTGTCACATAACATTTTTACTAGATCAAATCTCTTTGACTTCTATCATAAATTTATTTGTTTTAATTTCATTCAATATTATTATTGCTTATCCATTCTTCCAAACTATTTTTACAATAATTACTTTTTTCTGATCTTGAATAAGTTATTGGAGACACTGTAAAGTGGTGGTCAGATCATATATTCTAAATCAGACAGATATGTCTTACGTGATAGTACTACTTTTAAGATGAATTACCATGGGAAATTCAGTTCTCAAATAATGCATCCATCCAATGATAATACAATGATTAGCTTACCATCTGATGCTTAAAATGAAGTGGGAGAACCTATGCTAAAAAGCATTCAGTGTACAGCAGCACATATATTGAAAGTTATTGCAAATATTCACAAGTTTGATGAAAATGACCTATATAGTCTTATTAAATTGTTAACAAAAATGTTTTCATATACTTGAGCTCTGCCCATGGGAGGCTTCCATTTAGAATGTTCATACTATATTAATCACCACCTCCAGAGGAGGATCTTTATCACAATAGGCAGCCGTTTTGTTGTCAGTTATTCTTAACATATTATTTCATAAGTTGTTCATTGTCTATGTTTCTGGAACTTCATTTCCACGTAAATCATGTTCTCCCATTTCTAGTTTTAAGAAAATCCTCTTACTAGAAAATAAGCAATATATATTCCAAATAACCCAGGATTTCTACTTTGCCAGAGGTAAGCTAATTAAGTAAGTAAAGCTACAAGAAAAAAGACCATGTTGTTCTAACATTAATTTCAGGTATTCACAGATACCCTAAAATTTATCCACAAATATCAGCTGTTCATATGCAGTCTTCACATGTAATCATTTACATTCCGCATCAGAGTTTATTGATGAGGCAAGACAATTATGTTTACCCTAACGCTGCAGCAGCACGTGTCACTGCTAGATCACTGCTAGAAACATGTTTGTTTTGAGGGGAGTGGGGAATGAGCAGAGTCCTGTAAGTGTTGGTGAGATTTAGGAGAAAAACAAATAGAGAAAGCATTTAAAGGTCAATGTATATCTTTGTGTTCTGATTTGTCATCATTAAACAAATGCAACAGCTTGATTTGGAGAAACTCTTAACATGTTTCATTAATTTTCCACAGGTAGAAATGCTGAGCATAGAGCTATTACTCCATCATTAAGGGTTGCTCCATTTATTCACACAAGAAAATACACTGTTTCTTCTGTCCTCAGAAAGTAGTATTAACGCAGTGCTCCATATAAACATGGTTCATTTTAATGTTGAGGGTATAATTTGTGGCAAGAATGAGCAGGTGGAAAGAAGACCCTGCCACATTTCATGTGTCTGCAAAGATACACTGTCTCTGCACGGGAGGCCCAGTAGCAGCCTAGACTCCATGGCTAAATAGGGAAATATATGCCCAAGAGCTGTGGTCGTCCCAGGTGATGACACCATCTTGGTAATATTACTGTCGTCATATAAATGTTTCAGGAATCGTCAAGTAACACATACTGGAAAATCCCAGGATCCTGGGAACACACAGGATCACAAAGACCAAAAAGTCATAGTCTGAATACAAACTAGCAAAACAGGAGAGATATCTGGGTCTTTCATACCAAAAAAGCACGCAAAACATATGCATGTTCTCCACATCTGTATTTGTTAGAAATCTACAGAAGAACAGAATCAATAGAAAAAAAAGGGTAGATAGATTTTTCATATAC
>NW_022900926.1:56215331-56339484 GCF_012274545.1 Fukomys damarensis | reverse complement strand
ATATATATATATATATATATATATATATAGGATTTATTAGGGGAGCTTACAGGATCAGTGGGGAGACAGTTCACAATATATCAATACATGCATACTAGAGCTGGAGGTTCATGTACCTGCTCAAGCAAGAATTGGAAGCTGCAGAACAAGAGGGATGGAGGATACAGCCCAAGTTCAAAGTGACAGACCTCACTGGAGAGGTCTTCCCGACTCAGTTTTCTGGCCTATGTGTCAATCATCAGTAGATACATCAGAACCATGCTTTACTAATTTGCTAAGCATTTCCTGATTCATTCATGTCATATCATGAATAAGGGTCACAATCTACCCCTTGTCAACTTGACACATCTCCTTAAACCATATTTAATTTTCAAATAAAATAGCAGGTTCTTAATTACATTTAACAAGATACAATTGTCCTGTATACAAACAGAAATGCACTAATTTCCTCCCCAAAATAGAAGGCAAAGTGTTTTTTCAGTAGTGCTGAACCTTCTATTGACATTCCATAATTTAAATATTATAATAGGGATTTAACAATGTTTAATTACTGATATTAACTCAACCAAAATTATGTTATTAAAAAACAAAGCTATCTGCTTAATATGTATATACATATACACAAGTATGTTAACAAAATAGGAAAGAATTATTCGTGACAATCATAATCCTTATTTCTGTAACTGGTCGTGTGGTTGCAGTTATTATTAATAACTATCTTCTACTACCCATTCTGAATTTCCTTGACCTACATCAAGTGCTTCAGGGCATTTTTCTTTTTCACCTAATGAGGCAACCCATTCTCTCACTCCTGAAAGTTCTGGGCCATTTGTCCTCCTACCTAGAATGGGATTTTTGTAGTTTCCCCTTGACCTTCATAACAGTGCACAGCAATACTAGAAGATGAATAAAGGATCTCCTGAATTCCAAACATATTCTTCCTTATCTTTATTGTGAAGCAGTAGTCCAGTTTCCCCTTGGTAATCTGGATCAATCAACCCCACCAACACTGTACCTCCCTCTTTAGTTTGTTGACTTGGAGACATAAGGACCCCAAAAGAACATGAGAAGGAAGTTTTAGCTTTTAGTTCAATGGGATCATTGTTGTGGCTCCTCTCTGGAATCTTTCCCCACTCTGGAACTAAGACTTATAGGCAAGAAGATCATGAGGTCCCAGGAACAGACATCAAAATTTTTCTAATGAGCCATTAGGGGCAGTGATTCGTGATACCATTTCTTGATTCCTGGACTCCTGAATCCTGGCTGTGGGAGAAAGTATCATATAATTGATGCTGATTCATAACGTATAGAGTCTTCTGAAGAACCTTGCACCAAAGTATTGCCCTCAAGGTATTGCCACTTATTTGGTGCTATGCAAAGGCACATAAATCTGTTTTTTTCTGATGTAAAACTTATTTATACTTGTAGAAATATTTGTGGAGAATGATAGGATATCAGAGTTGAAAATGGTGTTTTAAAGGATGATTTAGTATTATGGACTTCAATTCTGTCTGATCCAAATTCAAATAATAATTATCGAGTCTTTTAAAAGCCTATTTCTAAGCAAGCTTGTTTCATTTAATTCTTCCCATAAATCTGTGACACAAATTGTTTTGATTTCAATTTAACAGGTGAAATAGGAAAAACAAAACAAGATCAAACTCTTCAGGTCAGCAAAGTAATGTGTATTACCCAAGATCACAAAGATTTCTAGATTATTCATTTTGATAGTCACATGTTAAATTATATTAAATATGTATATGTGCATATATATTTATATACATCCATGCACATAAAATACTTTATTTAATATTTTAAATATTGTCTTCAATGCATATTTATATAATGTAAAATGCTATATGTATTTATGCTTAGTACATATTGATGTCCGCATAATTTTAAATTCTTATTATAGTAGTAGGTACCTACATAAAATATTTTAAGGTTTTTAGAATATATTAACATATATTGTTATATTAAATACCCTTACTAACTTTGATTGTCAATAATTATACTATGTACTTGGACATGTGTACATTAATCAAATCAGAGTTCATTTTTACATTTCACACATGAAGAAACTAAGAACACGAGGCCTAAAATAACTTGCCCAGGTCGATAGCACAAATAAGCAGCAGGGCTAGGAAAGGTTCAGATCCAAATCTCCTGACTCCAAAGCAAGTATGCACTGCAATATGCTTGTGAGTAGAGACCTGATATGTTATGCAATTTATACACTTAATCACCTTTTTCATCCAGCCTGAAATGTATCAGAAATTATCAGAAGTCTGGAAAATAATTTCCAGGGTAAAATGTACAAAATATTTAAAACTCACTGCTGGCATGAATCCTAACCTTTTCAGTTTCTTCTGTATATATTTTATTCATGGGCTTTTTTTTCACAACAGAAAACAGTAACATTCTGAGTCAGATTAACTGTCTTAATGTGAAACCAAAGTAGAATCATATATCTCCTGATCAATAGGCCTCCTCTACAAAAGAAGAGGAGATAAATATCTGTGCAGTTTTTCTTACTGTGTTCAAGAAAAAATTAGTGCACAATCAGGTAACCAAAATCATGTCACAGTAGAGATTTAGAATATTTCTAAATTAACATTAAACTCTAATGCTATCTAATAGACCTGGATTGCACTTACCTTATATTGTTAACAGAACCAGACACTAAAATACTGGAAGCTGTAATTTGGGTTTGTTAGTTCTTTTAGAAGAATTGGACAACTTCTCAGTAAGTGAAAGTCAATTATTTAATCACTGTATAACCATAGCAAAACTAAATGTCGATTGAAAAATAAACATCAGACAAGAAGGCACATGTATTGCACCCATGATCAGCACTGAGCTATTTTCATGAATAGATTATTTAAAAATAATCATTTAGAGAAACATTCTAACATCAAAAAAAAAATCACATAACACTTGGATAAATACCTATCCTGTTCTGGCATCTAAACGAGCAAGAGCAGTATAGTTGAACAAACTGTAAAATCTATAATCTGGCCATGGTCTGCTTGGAACTGCATTTATAGTTTGATGGCAAATTCAGAGAGATAGAAGATATAGTTAGTACAAGCATGACTTTTCTAATAACCTTTGCTCTGCTCTAGGCTTCCTGACTTTTATGGTAGTGTTAGGTTTTATATTTTACAGAGTGAGATCATTTAAGAAATACTGTTATGCAGGCAATTAAGATTAAAGTCAACTTCCCCTTCACACTCCCTAGTAATACGCTTCTGTATCCAAAAGATAAGGACTTGAGAAATGGCTCACTGGGGCAGGCCAATGGGCCTGGAGTCCAGGATTCTGTCTCCAACGGTGACAGCACAGGGTTTTCTACAGGATTGCATGGCTACCCTGCATGACATTAGCTGAAGAAGCAGACAATGTATATTAAGAACACCTGATGACCTTTAAAAATATGTTATGGCTGTGACCTCTAGTGACTTATCTAAATCCTTTGTGAACATATATATTTATTAGTTGTTGTGTTCACCAGCCTTGGAATAGAAGCAAAATATCTTTTAAGTCCTGACTGTTTCACCTCCCAGTTGAATTAATATGAAGAAATCATTTTACTTCTTATCACTTCAATTTGTTTATCTGGAAAAAGCAACTATAACTATCCTGTCTACATAATCAAAATTTTAAGCTATTCTAATTAACGTATGAAAAAATAATATAAAATATGCAGCTATCCTAAATTAATACAGAAAAAAATATGTTAATTGCCTTATAGAATCCTGAACCTCATTACAAGAAGCAAGTTACTGAAAACTTCAGAGACATTATCAACATCTAAATTTAGGGTTCACACCACGGTGTCTCTTTCAGATCAAAACATTAAATAAAATGATACATTATGTATCCTTGGTACAACAATTCTTAGAAGCACTCTTTCATCTTTGATGGTTAAAATGAAAATAATTTGTTCAAGAACTATAATATCTATTATGACCATACAACAATTTATTTTTAAAATAAGTAATCAAAATATGCAGTGAATATTAAATTTTAAAAATTATTGCAGTTCAAAAAACACAGCACCATTAATCCTCTTCAGGAGACACCTTCTTGCTTTGAACATGCTTATCCCATCATTTCTTTTTCCTTACTGAAGCAGTTCTGAAAATCCTTTCATGAATTTACAAGACATAATAAAAATATGGTGAATGCTGCTTAATGCCACCTAACAGAAAGGTAAACTTGTAAATACATTATGGTATATCCTCATCCACATTCTTAACCAGGTCTAGCACCATGTGACTTTCAGCTATTTCCCAAAAGCAAAATGACTACCAAGGTAAATATTTTGCCTATTATAGGTGAAAGTTTTGAATCGATTCTGGACATCAAGTCTTCCAAGACAGTACATAGAGACATTCATGAAAAACAACTGCCAATACTGCTTCATAAAATGAAAACAATGATAGAGTAAGTGTATTTTAAGTGATAGACAGCATTATAAGAAGGATCAGTGGCAATGTGTCTTTTATTGTAATGGTTTTTTATTTATACATTCGCTGTATTTTTGATCACATTGTTTATGTTGTTTTACAAACCTATATATACTCATTTTAAGAAGAGAAGTTAAAGTAATGTTTAAGATTCACAAATGGCTTTTTTCTTCACTTGTTTATTTACCTTTTCAAGATTCCAATACTTGAGAAAGTTGTAGGTTTCTTAAAAAGAAACATTAAAAGTTATACCTCAAAAATTATCTGAGAAAATGTGTCTGAGAAAAAAAGGAAAACTAATAAGGAGGTATAAAAAATACCCCTCAAAGAGCAGTATGTGTGACTCAGTCAATTTTTAAATCACAAAGCAAAATTTCCGAAGTTTTAACATATCTAACTAGTGTAAAGGTCTTTTGCCTCTTTAAATTAGTTTCCAATTTGTAATTTTCAATCAGTTTTCCATATGTTATCCTTTCAGACATGCACTGACCTTTCAATATTAATTCCATCTTCAATTTTACTAATACAGCTGCCAGGAGCATGTTGTAAGAGATGAGGATGGGAGAGAGCAGCACTTTCAGTAACACCCTTCATAGCAAGATCATGAATTTGTAAAGATGGCATAGAACTATAGCCAGCTCTCCCAGATCATGTAAACTAGGACATGGGAAAAGGAGACAGTGAAAAATTGCAGATTAGTATATTTTAAAGAGCTCAAAATGTAGATTTAGGGAGAAAGAAATATTAACAAGTTCTGAGCGGATGAAGCCTCTTCTCTTTCAAAGAACTCTGAAAAAAATAAGCCTAGAGATTGCCCTCTTTACCTTTCCCTTTCCCAAGACCATTGCACTTTTAAAATTCAAGTACAGGTTTTGTTCCAAAATTAATTCTATTTTATCAATGATCATTCATTTCTGCTTCCACTGAAATATGCAAGAGGTAAACTCATGAAGGCAACAGAAATTCTTCTGAAACCTACACTGTACCTTCAGTGATTTAAATTCCACTCTTTTATACCATTCTTTATGATTCGACAACCCATACCTGAGACAATTACATTCAAAACATTTGCTTTACCAAATCTTACCATCTTTAGCCAGCGACATTTAGTTCCATCATTTCAGTTTCCTCATTTATTTTAAGGTAAAGTCACAGAAACAACCTTATAGGTTTTAATTGCTCTTCCTAGCCTTTCAAATAATTATAGTTGTTTTACATATTAACCACTTTTATTAACAGACATATGGGTAATAATGGAAGAATCACTCCAGCTGGAGAAGCCTTAAGCTAAACTCTCAATAATCTGATCATTTGCAAATATTTGCTACTTAGATATTTTCTTATTGCAGCTTAATTATGACTCAGATAAGTACAAACTGAGATGCACTTCGTGGGAAAGGAAGAAATTGAGATCTGTCAATACAAACAGGACAAACTTTGATATTCAGTTAGATCTCTCCTCAACATCTTCTAGTAAATGTGTATCTACACTCCACGATTGCATTGGCCTTCATCATTCAAAACTGCCATGAAATTTGTATCCACTGAAAATTCATATTCACTCATTGCTATTACCATCCCATTACAGTTTTAGTCTTTAATACCCTTTGGAAAATTAGACTATGTGAAATAGGAAGAAAGGGGCTAAAGGTGTAGGGAAAGTGGGACGGGTAGGGGGAAGATAATAAGGGAAAAGAAAAAAATAGGAGAAAATGAAAAAATGGAAATAAAGTGTTTGTAAATTGTGAGGGGAGGAGGGGGTGAAGGGAGGGTAGGGAAAAGGGGAAAAAATGAGAACCAGGACCTGTCATGTAAAGATACAAGAGCCCAATGATAAATGTAACTGTACTGTATACCTAAAATGTACTGATAAACTCAATTTTACAAAAAGCAAAAGAAAATTGAAATGTTTATAAAAATACATGTACAAACAAGACAGGGAGATATTTTCCTTTTTTACCCCAGAAACGCTTTGACAGTGGTCATCTTGAAATTATGCTGTGACAGTAAAGCCGATTTTGAAAAACTGGTCTTGATACAGAAAGAAATAAAGAGCTCTTGGGAGCCAAATCTGCATTTTTCTAAGGAATATTTTCTGCAGTTTAAATGTGTTCAAACAAATCTTAAATGACATATAAAGAAATTTTTCCCCTTCAAACTGTGTAGATCCATCATAACATTATAATTAAATGTCACAGAATGACAAATAATTATCTTATTTAAATGGTTAATATAACAAAAAAATCCATCAACTATCAGTATTGAATATGTGAATAGGATACCTGTGGTTTTATTGATATAATTAAACTTAAGGCCACATTTTATTTCTGTGTCCCCACCTACCACTGATAAATCAAGTTTCAGAATTTGTATCTGACTACAGGTCATAGTTATATGATTTCAGCTCTGGCTCTACCAATCCCAATGCAGAAAAGTATTTCAGGTGAAAAACCCTACAGTTTCTTCTTGTCAAAGGAGTTATCAGAGTCAAATTTTTCCATGTGAGCAACCAAGGAAATTTATGATTAGCAACAGCTTTCCTGACATTGTCTTTCTCTTTCAACTGCTTCCTACAGCCTTGGCACATTCTTGTAATTACTCTGCCAAACATGAAAGTCTGTGTTCATCTTAGCTATGAGATAAAGTGTACACTGAGCTTATAGCTCACTTGTGGCAGTTTAAAAAACTGCACCGTTCCTACTCGTCAGTACATGATATTAACTTTGCAGGGCCCATTGGAAAACCCAGTAATTATGATGCAATATGAGGTCATGGTGTCAAATATCTCGGCGGTTCCTCTCTCTTCATAATACTGGGGATGACTGACATCTAGTTCTTCTCAGTATAGTTTCTTTGCTTAGTAAGAACATACACTCCTAGGAAAAAATAATTTTGGAGTAGTCCCCTAAAGTTCCTTTAACTACCACCTCCCCTCTGACAGAGCCTACAGCCTAGGGATGCTCCGTTTCTTCCAGGGCCATTCAAAAGTAAAGAGAGCACAGTTATTTCATTTAGATAAATGGACCTCATTAAAAATAAGGTAGAAATGTTGCATGTTGATCTATCCTTCTAACTTTGACCCTGTTCTATCAATTGAGATAAGGATCACCAGATGACAACCAAAGGAAAATGAATAAGAATATTCTCTAGAACAGAAAAGTCACCTTGCTAAAAGTTCGTATTAATCCTTGGGGAGGAAATATGAGTCACATTCTTAAATACACATACAAAGTATGTGTTACAGATAAGGAAACCAGCAGGACTCCTTATAGACTATAGCAATGCTTCTCTCTCAACAGTCTTTAAAATGCACGTAGTGGGAAAAGTATCTTTCATTCTCCTGCTGGAGAAAAATATATTCCCTTGTTTCACAACTTTTTAAATTCATCGAAGCAACACAAAGTCTTATGGTTTAATTACAGTTCAACCCTGATTCAGTTATCAAAACTATATAGCTCTAAAGTTAATCAAAATTCCATGCTTCAAAGTTAAATGCTTTGTATTTCTTAATAAACTTGTATCAAGAAGTAAGTAGGGAAAACAGCTGTTTTCCTTCTCTCTTTTCCTGTAGTTTGTACCAATTCCTTCCTCCACCTTCCCGACCATGGTATCTAATCACATCCCATTAGGCATAAAGGGAAAGGAGGACAGATAAAGGGAGAAAAATTCTGACCTGGGGTATTTTCTCAAATTAAGTTTGTGCTTCCAGACCTGACATATATTTAAAGTGATTACATATTTTCTGGATGATTTGGCTTTTTTGTTTTTCAGGTTTTTTGCTTTTTTTTTTTTTGGTACCAGGAATTGAACTCGGGTCCTTGAGACTGCAAGGCAGGTGGCAGAACCACTGAGTTAAATCCATGGCCCTTGACTTTTTTAAAAAAAAGAAGACATCACATCGTTTGATATAGTCAAAGATGGATTCTCAGTTTGGTTTGTTATGACTGTATAATTTTCACTTTTCATTAAATTTCTTTCTCTTTTCTTTTCATTTCCCTGTGACTTCTTTGTTCTATGGCCATCTTCTCTTATAGAACTAAAGAAATGCCATACTACTTATCTGTTTCTGTTTCTGTCTCTGTCTCTGTGTGTTTGTAGGTGTGTGTATGTGTGTGTTTGTGTGTGTGTGTGTGTGTGAGAGAGAGAGAGAGAGAGAGAGAGAGAGAGAGAGAGTTTGTATCTGTGTTTATAGTGTCTGAGCCTAACATGGCCTATGTTAATCCACAGAGAGCATTTGCTCAGTATTACTTTAAACACACTCAATGAGTAAAGGCCTAGCTCCGTACAGCAGCAGTGTTTATCACCATTACCAGCTTCAAGAGAACTAACCAGGACATGTCTTCCAAGACAGAGTAAAATACTTATCTCCTCTGATGGCTACATTGAGTAGATGCATCCTACATCCTCTCAATAAACTTTGAACTGTTGGAAGTGACATTATAACTCTTTTTTATTGAGTTTATTGGTACATTTTAGGTATACAGTACAGTTACATTCATTATTGGGATCTTGTACCCTTACATGACAAGTCTTGGTTCTCATTTGACATCATAATTCTTGCCCAAGAAATCTTTCTCAAATCCTTGTCACTAATGTCTATAACAGTCCTTTTCCACTTTTAGATATATAGTCAGGTGGTAGAGGTCCCCAAAGCAACATCCAGGCTCAGTGACTCACTAGAAGAACTTAAATGACTCAGAAAAGTACTATGATCAAGGTTAGAGTATATTATAATAAAATTATGCAGATCCAAATCAGAAAGAGAAAAGGTACAGAGACAAAGTATAAAAGAAACCTGGTACAGGTGGAAAGAAAATGTTCTGACTTCCCTTTTCTGACCTCACACTTTTGAGATGAACTGAGTAATAGTTCAAGCAGCCATCCTCAGAAGAGTGAGATTCAAGTAGCACTGGAGCCTCCTGAAGTTAGGACTTGAGGAAAAGTAGTGATGGGTAACTTGCTGCCCTCTGAATCAAAAACTAGAAAGATGAGAACTGACTGATGAATTTAGTGACAAGGAAATCATAAGTGACTTTAATTATTTCTAAAACATTTATAATAATAAAAACACTCTCCCTGAGTGTGACTCAATGTTCAGTTATCTATTGTGCCTTACAGAGAGCACACTGTGGTCATTGTAGGGTATGGATATAGAGGTAGAAATAGAAAGGCTTAAGAGGCTTCACACAAGTCAGCGTCTCAAGGGACCTGTTGGAATTAACAGGTCTGAATGATTTGGAATAAGACTGCATTCACTCAGTAAATAAAATCAGCAGCTTAAAATCTACCCCTAAAGCTATGGCAATAAACCATACCTAGTAGCTTTTACAGGTGAGAGCTACCAGTCTTTCAAGAACTGAATGTTCCCTACCCAATAAACACCATTCCAGAAAGCTGAAAAGGAATACCCCCATACATATCATAATAGGAACAAAAGGTAAGCAAGCTTATTTCCTAAATTAAATTCAGAAATCTATAGTAAAATTAATATGCTGCAGAATAAAATATATTCATTATTTTTAAAATCACAATAAAGCCGAATTTATCAATGAAATGGAAGAAAGTTTAATCACATGATACTTATCACATTAATAAAGAAAACAAAGTGCTTAATTATATCAACAGATGTCTAATATTTTGATATTTTATGATTAAAATCAGCAAACTAAGAATAGAATGGAACTTCTTTAATCAGAAAAAAAGATATGAAAACCTACAGCAACTTTTATTCTTAATGGCATATCATTTTCTGCACACATTTGAGGTAAGCATAACTCTGGAGGAAATCACCAATCATATTTTGTTTTGCTATCATCTCTTGTTGCTTTACTTTTTGTTTGAAAGTTTTAGACTTGATTTAGTGAGTTTAGATATTTTAAATTGCACTAGACATTTTAAATGGAATTATACTGAGTACATTTATTTGAGAATTATCTGTCTGAGAAGCCAAAATAGCCTAGCAAAGTCTTAAGTAAGAACAGAAACTGTTTCCTCTTTTCTTGAATCTTCTATTAGCCCTGCAATAATGTTATATTGCAAAGTCTTTCAACAGCATTTATTACATTTATTCTTATGTATTTAGTTCTTTGCTATTTTAAATGGTACATTTATTAAAATTCCATTTTTATATGCTGTTGCTGGGTATGAAAAACCATTAACTTTTTACATACTGATTTGTTTCCATCTAGCTTCTAAGTTTCATTAGTTCAAAAGTTTATCTTTAAATTTTCTTATATTTTCTATGCAGGGAATTATACGTATGTGCAAAAGGAATGTTTTGTTTCTTCCTAACACATTTATTTACGTTTTCCAGATCTTACTGCATTTATCTGTAAAATGTAGAGGAGAAACTGTGAATGATAGTAGTCAATTGTCGTGGACGGCAGAGAGAGCAGGAGTGAAAGCCAGTAATGTGAGCTGCTCCGGTGTCCAGCTCTACCCCACTCCAGCGAAGCCTTGATCCTCCAAAGATGCTCCTTCGGCTGACACTGATGAGTCAGCTAATGATGAGCAAGCAGCAGAGGGAGTGGAGCACCTTGTATCCTCTGCAGTGCCAGTGGTACTGACAGCTGCAAAATCAAGTTTGCAGTGCAGAAATGAGAGTTCAAGAGGTACCAGGGCCTCTATCATATAACAGTGAGATGCTTGGACACAAGTGGGAGCAGTGTAGAGTAGGAGCGTTTGGACTTCCTAGGGCAGCGGTAGCATTGTTCTGCAAGTCTTAGCCCAGAGCTTGTCTCTCCAAAGAACTCAACTTTTTTTTTTTTTTTAGTTTTCTCATAACTGTTCTTACAAATTATTTCCTGTTTCAGTACCTAAAGTTCCATTAAAAATCGAAATGATAATAATAATTTAAAGAAATGGTTATTAACATCACTTAAAGTTGAATGCAAGAATTTATCATTTCTTGGAAAATTCATTTTACTCCAATGATGATAAAATGTTTGTAGAATCAAAAATCATCACAGGTAAATTTATGAATTTTGATGCATATTTTAATGGCTCAGTTATTTTTCTCCTCAATATTTAAGTATAGTGCATTGCAAGAAGATAATTCCAACATTAAAGTGTCCTAAAATTCCTAGGTAAAGCTTTCATGGCAATATTTTTGTTTTTCTTTTGTTTTACATGTAGTTTTTATTATGCATGGTCAGATACCATTGACTTTTGATATATTATTAAATTGTAAATTTTCTAGATTAATTTGGGGAGCCTGACCAATTATTTGTCATTTTGTTTTAATTTAGCTTTGGTTAAATGGCATCATAATAAAGCTGAAGATATATTTTAAAGATTTTTTCTTTCTCTGTTTTCCAAAATAAATCATATAAAAAACTTTTCCTGTAAGTGAATTATTGTTAGCATGCAAAATCATCATTTCTTAAAGAAAAATTTTTCCTGTTTCTTTAATATTAATGATTATATTCAAATGTTATCTTTGGTGGGGGCTACATTTCAAACATTTTTGATTTTTAAATTTTTTATATTCAATCAAAATTGTCAACTTACTTCAATAAAGTTGTTTAAAATATTTTATAAGATTTAAAAATTTATTCCCTTAATTTATTGATAACATGTGAATGACGACCTATTTTATTGCATTTTCAAAGAAAACAGTTTTTTCTATTTTTCTCATCTGTCCGTTATATCCTTGAAATATCTATCTATCTATCTACCTATCTATCTATCTATCTATCTATCTATCTAGAGAATGAGAGAACCAAAAAAAAGGTATACGTACTACAGCATCTCACCATACTAATAAATGTCTGGAAGCTAACAGTCACCACTTTGAGGATCTCTTATAACTGTAGAGACCAAAGATAACTAGTATTAATTCCGTGATGTCCGAATAAATTTAGTATTAAAATACTGATACAAATTTTTCTTTTCCTCATGTATACATTTTTTGGTAGACTCTCTGTCTTACTTCATTTCACATTTCTCAGGACCAATTCACTATTTTATTATTATATTCTCGCTTTTACTGCTTGGTCATTAATTTTCTATTTGTCTTTCTCTTCTAATATATTCATTTATGGTTAAATTGCCCTCTAGACTTTGTATAGTTACTGAGAAATTTACGAGGACTTAAAATGTAGATCTTTGGAAGTCAAGTTTCACTTTTTTATCTGTTTATTTGTTGTTTTTTTTTTGTTTTTGTTGTTGGTGGTGGTGGTACTGGGAATCCTATTCCCAACCTTGCACTTGCGAGGCAGAAGGCGATACCACTGAGCTAAATCCCCAGCCCTTTACCTGTTTATTTATTAAATTGCCATAAATCTCTCTCAAAATTATTCCCTCTCTTTCCCAACACACTTATCCTATCATTCTTACCACTTTCTGAAGCAGTTCTGGACGTGATCTTTCATGAGTGTCTTTATTGTTGTGATCAAATATGTGGTGAATGCTGCTGGTGACCACCACCTGAGTTAAAAGACAGGCTTGTAACAACATTACAGCGTGTCCTCATCCACCTTATTCCCCAGACCAGGCACTGTGTGACTTCTTAGTCTTACCAAAGGTCAAAATGACCTTGAAAGGTAAACATTTTGAATTGATTCAAGCTTCACTGAGTCATACAGGGCAGTGCAACTAAATACATTAATGAAAAAGAACTTCCAGAAGTGCTTCAGAAAGTATTAAAAACAATGGGATAAAGGTATTCTAAAGTGAGGGGAATATTTTGAGGAGGATTAATGGCAATATGTCTGTTATTTACACATTTACTGTATTTTATCACATCTCATACAATATGACTATGTATAGATTTGTTTTTATTTATCTTGTATTTCAGTTTTCTATGGTGCTAAAATTTTCAGACTTTCTATTTGTTCTTTCTCAAACTATTTTCATGACTATATTGCACCTTTTTATTCACTCCTCCGTATTTTTTAACCTTGCTTCCTAATATCTTGTTTTTCTCTTTTTATGTATTTATTGCCTCAGAAATACATGCTAATCTACTAATTATGTTTTTTCACTCAATTGGTGGCTTAAAATCTCCCTTGAGTTTTTAATTTTAGTTAATAGATCGCATCCAAGCATGTGCTCTATTTCTTTTGTTACTTTTTAACTGCCAGAAGGGCTGTTTCCTTGTTTGTTTTTACTGATGTATTTCTTTTGTTATGATTTCAATATCTTCTTTTTGAAAATATTTTAAAGGTATTTATAATTTATACTAGTAGAATTTTGCCCAACTATTTCAAGTTCCCAAATATCTTACAATCACATTCTCTTGATTATTTTGTTTCATAACTTTAATTTTTAAATTGCCAATAGGATATGATTGTTTCTCTCATGTGAGAATTTCATGAGGTCTGTAACAGCTTTTCATTTACTTTCATATAGCATCACAAAATATTATTGGCTCCAGCTGAATTTTAGTGATTTTTTAAGCCTGGGATTTTCATAAATCGCTTAGTTAATATTATCATAACAAATGCAAGAAAGATCTAATTTCAAGCATAAATTTCTCAGAGAAGTTATGTCTACCTAAAGCATTTCAAACAAAGGATACTCTATTTTTCTCAAGTATTTTTTGGAGTCATGGTTCTTCCAGGGACCCCAAATGATGAGGAACTCTGAGTTTGATTTTTCTGTCTTGCCAACCACAAAAGTCTCCTTCCTATTTCGATGTGGACATGAATACACTTCAGAAGCTGTTGAATAAAAGAAAGAAGCAACACATATACTGTATACATAAAATTGAAACACATACAATAGTAATTTAAAGTGGCAGACAAACCTACCATCTGAAAAGGAATGAAAACTAATTAAGGAAAAATAGAGGACATGAGAAAAGTTTCTGAAATGCTAGCAATATCTTAAACTACACATGGACAATGGGCATTTGGAAAAATGTAAAAATCTCTATAAATGCCATTTATTAACTTTTACTGTGTATCTCTTGGTTGAATAATAGCAAGTATGAAAACAAACAAATACGTGAACAAAAAGCCATTCTTGGTCTGATATAGCTCCAGCATAACTGAATTATGTATGTATAGGTTATATGTCTCTATCTATCATCTAGGATGTATTGTTATAAGTTATAAAGATTATCTAAGACTTTTAACAATAATACAGTTTACATTTTAACGATGTTCATTTTTTAGAAATATAAACATTAAAATACAATTTTTTTAAACTTATCTCAAATATAGTTTGCCAATTTCACCAAAATTCTTTCAAATGTTTACCTCATGCATTTTTCACATCTCCTTTACTGTCTTACTTGTAGAAATTATAGATTAAGAAATTACTCATGGTGTTTCTGAATATGCACATTATCAAAAAAAAGTCATGCCAACATTATCAAAACAAATATGTATCCTAAAATAGCATATGTGAGCAACAGTAGAAGATTGGTCACATAAATTATGGTGTACAATTTAAATGAATACTTAGATATTAATATGAGAATGTAGAGCTGTATTTAGTGACAGTATTTTGCATAATAAATTGTTAGGCAAGAAGACAGAACATCTATTATATTAGTGATATTTTATAAAAAAGATAAAGATAAGTATCAATGAAACAAATGGATAAAAGTTCCTACAAAGGTGTGCATTTGAGTAATGATTTCATTCTGCATATTTATGCTTCACAATTTTATACAAGTATTTATTATCAAATATTTTTATAGCCAGGAGCTAAATGCTAATGTGTTGATTTATTTTTAAGGAAAAATTTACACAAGTATAATTAGAGCTACAACACAAAAATATGGTAATATAAACCCAGGTTTTAGGAGTCATATGTACTATATTAATATCGTGTTAATTAAACTCTAGTAATAAACTTGGATTCTAGATTTCAATGACAAAAAAAAAATATATATATATATATATATGAAAGAATATAGGCTGTTTTTATAGTCAACTCTGCTGTAAATGTGAATGAAAGATTATTTTGTGACTATTCCATCATTTCCAATTCAAATAAAATATTTCACTATGATTCTATGCTGTGTCTTTCTATTGCTTTAAATTTTTCCACTGTTTGGAAATCTTGTAAATTAAGAATTGACTAACAATTTAGAAATCTATGTGGTTATTCTCTGTGTCCTAATATGTATTGTTTTCTCTCCCATTTTTTATAGATGAAGTAGTAAACTATAAACCAAAGTAATGCATTTCAGCCAAGCCAGAAGGTATTTCAAAGTAGTTAATTAAGAGAAGTAAAAGCTAGTCAGCACAAAGAAATAAATATTCTAACGTCAGAATTTTACTTAAGAAAAATCTATAAGACTAGTTATGTGGGAATTTTATTAAATTTTTTTCATAAGTGAAATTGTCATGAGGACAAAAAGGAAGAATAACCCTTTGTTATCTGGAGAATATATGAATAAACAAGGCTTATCACTATGGCTTCATGTAGCATATTTTTAGTGGTTCCAAAGTGAAGATTTTTTTATGCTCCTAAATTACCTTCAGGTTCATGAAAGATCAAGGATAGTGGTTGCCTTAAGTGGAGAGTATGTGTTACTTATTTATTATAGGTGGCTTTGCTGGGATTGTTCCTTGCATCCATTTTAGAACTATTTATATTGCCTGTGCTGGAGGCCATTCAGTACACAACAGAACTAAAATATATTTAATATCTTCCAGTCTGGAGACTCTATGATCTTTGAAATATTAGAAGACGTACCTAATTAATATGCACCCACATGTGGTGCCATAGTTTTCCCCTTCTGAAAGGATGCACTGCTCTTCATGTCCATGTGGACCTCTGCCTCTGTACACCTGGGCTCTAGCATGTCACAGGTGATAAGCCATTCAAAGAAGGAGGGCTCTCTAACATCTTGCTAATCTAGATTTCTTATACAAATCAGAAGCTCAGAATAAGGTTTCCTTAGTCCATAAAATGCTATAAGCTTTATCATCAGTTCACATGTGGCTCCAAAATGACAAAAGTGCCCATTTTTATATGAACGATTTTATTTTTCACACATTGAAATTACTCTTGCATACAACTTCTATGTGCTTAATTTTTATGGTGCCTAGAGTCTTTTGAAGTCATAGTGCTATCAACATGTGCAAATAAATATCCATTGTTTCCAACATCCTTTACCCCATGTTGTCTTACATACAGCTATATAGAAAAGAAATTAAATAAAGTTGTACCTAGGGCATATGCAATGCCTCCTCTCATTTTTTTTTTTCTGCTGGACTGTGACGCATATGCAAATAAGATTAGAAGATCTTATAGCTTCTGGAAATATTTTGTTAAATCTATTATCAGGGCAAATATCTTGAGTCTAAAATAGTGCTTCCCTTTTTGAATGACTGGAATCCAGATATTAACTAGTCAATATCCTTAAAGAAGTTATCAAATTTATAAGAATATACATTATAGTCAAGGAATCCAGAAAGAAATGCTTTCTGTGTCATTAATATCTTGCAAATATAATGAAAATCTACAAAGACAACTTTGCTCAATCTTTATGCAGAATTTAAACAGAATACATAGAAAATATAAGAAAATAATAAGTAAATGAATTTTATTTATCTTTTCTTGGAAAACAAAGGAATAAAATTTTTTCTATTTAATTATTTTCTTACCTTCTCAAATTGGATTTTAGCTTAGTTTTCTAACACACTGTTTAAAATTTATGTATTTCTTAATAGGCTTTCTTTGAGATAGTTACTTTCATTCAATAACAATTATCACAAGAGATTAAAGTCAGTCTAATATCTTGGTTTCATGATGCATGTTACATCTAATTAGATTTCAGTAATATGTTTTAAAATGTTGGTCTACTTTTGATTTCTATCAATATAACTTCCATACTCTGTAAGAGTTTAAAGGAGATAGTGTATGTGGATGTTTTATACCAGAGAATACAAGTGAATGATTTAAATTCTCGCCCCAAATCCAAAATAGTAAGAGTCAATAAAATAAGGATTCATTTAGTTGTGATTCATACAACACACTAAAAATTAGACAATATTTGCAGATGACTTCTTAGTAGCAGGTACAATGACACTTGCATAATTTTAATCACCTTTAGTATCACAGATATCAGTCAATAAATTTGATTAGCAATTCTGCTTTTCTAACAGCTTTGCACTAACAAAACATACTTCATGTTTTGCTTGTATCTAGATGTCTCCCATAGGCTCAAGTGGTCATTCGTGGGAAGTATTTGAAGGTTTCTGGACTGGTTGGGTGTGAATATAGATTAAAAGTATGATACTAGAACTAAGGGTGTGGATCATGGAGGCCCCACCCTGGGTATGAGTGGCATAAATCAACAGGCTTACCATCTGGATGGAATATAAAGGGAGAGAGGGAAGGCAGACTTGCTGCTGCTGCGGCTTACTGCCTTCTGCCTGCCCTGCTATGCCATGGACTGCTTGTCCTCTGTGATGACCCTTTGCCTTGCTGAACTGCTTTGGAGCCAGCTGACTGTGGACTCAAACCTCTACAACCTATGAGCTGAAATAAACCTTTCTTTAAATTTTGAGGCTGGGTATTTTGCCTCAGCAATGAGAAAAGTAACTAAAACACCTCATGGAGAAAGACTATAATATCCTTTATTACAGTTTGCATTGTTTTAATAACAGTAAAAGTATTAGTATGTAAAAGCACACATTTTTTGTGATTTATAATTTCTTGTTTATACAAAAAAGTTCCTTAAGGAAAAGTTGCATTTAAAAATTTAGTATCACATACAGAATGTGACTGCAAGATATGCTTTGTGTTTAAATTTTTCAAAAGGTTTTCAAAGTAAAAGACACAATGGCATTAATCCCTGTCAACATACTTCTCACTTCATACACTCATACCCATTGTTCATGCCACTTTCTGAACCAGTTCTAGAAATCTTCTCTCATGAGTGTCTTTAGTTGTGTTATTACGGCGACTTCAATATTGAATCAATTTAAAACACTTAAAATTCATAGTTGCTTTCACCGCTGAGAAGAGCCAAAAGGTGCAAAGTGCAAGAATCAATGAATAAGGTGGATGAGGACATACTGTCATCTTTCCACTAGCCTACTTTTCCTTTGGATAACACTTGGTAGCCGCATTCACCACACAGTATTTTCAATAATACCTTGTAAAAACACTCACAAAAGAAGATTTCCAGAAATGCTTCAGAACTGCTTCAGAAAGTGGCAAGAATATTGGGATAAGTGCGTTCAAAGCAGCAGTGAGTATTTTGAGGATTTGTAGCATCGTGTTTTATACTGTTAGAAAAGTAAATGTAAGCATTTACTGTATTTTCCAATCACTCTTTGTATTTAAAGCAAAAAAAAATAAGTTGAGTATTTGAATTTAAGCCATTTTATATTCACTTCTATTCATAACCAGTGCTATTTATGTGAACGATTGTATTTATTCTAGTGCTTGTAAAAAAATATAAATTTTTAAAATTTCTTTCTGTCTCCTTTTCTCTTTTTCTTTTTGTTCCACATGAAATAATTTAGAGGCATAAAAATTCTAGACTCACTATTGTAGTTATAAGATTCTTCTCAGATAATTATCATCTATGAGACGCAATCTCTATCTTTAAATTTGGAATTATACCACTTCTCATTTTATCAAAACACAATGAAACAAAAAAGAAAAGCTGGTTTGATTTTAAGTAGATTGAGACAAACCTATAAATAAGTGGGGGAAAAAAAAAGATGAAAGCTAAAATAGAGCTAAAGTGTTTTGGAATTAAAGTTGCTAGATACATCAAAATATGGTATTTTGGAATAATTATTACATTTCAATTTATCACTGGCAGATAATAAATCATTTAGTATGATAGTAACAAAAACTATTAATTATACCAAGTGAACAGTATCTTGATACAATTCTGTATTTTCTTCCTGGTAACTCCTTAAACATGGATAGTCTCTTTTTTACCACTCAATGCATTGCCAACATTTTCTTTAATCTTATCAGATCTCTTTGATTTAATTGATAAATCACTCTAGAAGAATGTCATTTTCTTGCATCTTTTCAAAAAAGTAATATAATTAAGATATGCAAAACAGAGAAGATTCCCAGAGTGCAGGGCGAGAGTGAGGGCTTGTGAAATCCTAAAATTTGGAATTACTGTAGTCAACATAAATAATTGACATTTAGATGGCCTAATTAAAACAAATTACATCTCTATAGAGGAAAGTTATTATTTTAATCACAGAATATTCTTGATGAATAGTAGGTAAGATATTTGAAATAACTGATTCATATTTTCTATAAAATTGGAATTTAATCCCAACAATGAATGTAACTGTACTGTATCCCTAAAATGTACCAATAAACTCAATTAAAGCTGGAAAAAAATTGGAATTTATTCTTGACAAAATAATTATAAATGGGCAAACTTGAAAATAAATGAGAAATATAATACCGTTGATCAAGGATAAACTGAAAGTGTAAATGAGGACCAAAATGTGCAATAGATAATGTGAAATAAGAAAAAAAAAGGTACAAAAGGGAAGCAGAACTGTGAAGGGGTAAGGGAAAAGAAAGAAGGGTAGGAACAAAATATGAGAAAAGAAGGAAAAAATGGAAACAATTTTTTTTGTAAATAGGGGTGGAGGGTGGAAGGGAGAGAAGGTGAATGGGAAAAAAAAGAACCAACATCTATCATGTACAGGTACAAATTCCCAATGATAAATGTGATCATAATATATAACTACTTGTACCAATAAACTTAATAAATTTTTTAAAAGAAATTATGCAAGACTCTACTGTCTTTTTCATTTTTGGTACTGGGGATCAAACTCAGGACCTTGCATTTGCAAGGCTGGTGTGATGCCACTAAGCTAAATCTCTGGGCCATCTACTGTCTTTTTTCTTTAGCCCTTACCTTCCCTCTTTCTAGGCAGTCAGAGGATTGATCCACTGCTGATGTTTCTGAGTTCTTCCTCTTGTCTTTCCCTAGGATGAGGTTGACAGCAGTGTGTGGACGATGATCCTGAACTTACAGAGGATGGAAGAATTGTATAACCTTGTGCTGATCATTGCATATGTACTGTTTGTTGTCTACTGAGACAACCTGAGACAGTGCCTCCCTACCATCGACCATGTACTGAGGCTTGAATCTGAAGTTAGTACATCAGTGGTCCTTTAGCTTTGGCTGGACTGTGCTCCTGAAGTAACTTGAGCTTCTATCTGCTCTCATGATTATGGGCCCATCAATTTTCATTTACCCCTCTCTGTGGTCTCCCAGCTTGTACTGCAGGACCAACTGCAGTCCCTTGGCAAGCCTGCCAGTTTTCCACTCAGCATGTATGCATGCACAAACTGAGAGGTTGGGGAAGCCCAACTAAATCCTCTCCCAATCTGATCACAAATTTCCACTCTTCTAGCAAGACTCAGCTGCCAGTGATGTGTCGATTTCCTTCTAGTCTTTCAAAGAGAAAGAAGAAAGAAATGTTCTATGCTAGATATACCCCTCAGTTTATCTATCACATGTTTTCTCCAACTCCAGACAAAGGAGATTAAGATAATATTGGTTTGCTTATTTCTATTTCTCGTGTTCTCTCATCTTTCCCTCATATTCCCCTTTCCAAAGTCCCTTGAGATGCAGGGTTTTATTTTATTTTTCCACACCGTATCACATACAAATTACATCATAAAACAACAATCTTCATTCTTTGCTATCATAAACAAAGCATAAGGTATACGTGGTGGGGGTAATCATTTTATAGACCATGTGAGTAAAAAAGAGTGGGGAATGCAGATTCCTTGTAAGCTTATTTTAGGCACAGAAAGCAATAGAGTGAATGTCTGAATGGTTTATTCCAGAAGGAATGTAGTCACCACTGTGGCCAGAAGGAGAGAAGGTGGAGAAAAACAGTTGTGCATGAGAAGAGAGGCATGCTCCTTTGGAACTTTTCCTTTCATTCGTGTCCAAAAGGCCATGGCATTGGAAGGTTTTTGGAAGTCTTGTTTCATCAACTCACCTGAGTTAGTAAGCAGAGACAAGATTTGGGAAAGCAGTTGTGAAACCAGGAAGAATAATTAAGAGGCTTTTCAATATCCCAGGAAGAAACATGCTACATGGTTAAAAAAATATAAAAAACAAGTTTTATTCTGTTCAATTGTTTGGGGCTTAAGAAGCTACTCCTATTTTGGAGGAACAAGAGAACCATCATTTACTATAATCATGTGTTCTGTTCATCAAGAATTTGGGCAGCTTTCCTCAGCTTCATAATATCTGAGCCTAAGACATAAAGTTTGGGAGATGGTGATTCGGTGGTCTATGATTCTATCATTTGAAGGTTGCTTTTTCATGTATCCAATGGGTTATGTGAATGTCCACCAATACAACTATATACTGTTTCTTCATCCTCAAAGAATGGTGGTTGGGTAACAAAAATGAATGACTCAGTGAAACTGCTTGGCCTGATCAAGTTGACAAAAACTTCCTCTGAACAAACTTTCATCAGGATACTCTGAACTGTCTTTTCTACAAGTTTCAACATGAGACCTTACTTTGTCTTTGGCCTTCTAAATTTAGTTTTAGTAAAGAATCCTAAATAAGTTTCATAAAAATCATTTTGCCCTTGAAATCTAAGTCCTTTAGCAAGAATCTTGCTGGGTCAGATTAGCAAGAATTCATCCCCCTCTTTGATTTCTCCTCTTAGAAGTGTTTCATCTACTGCACCCCTCACCGTGTTCATTGGCTACAAGTGCCCAATGTCCCACATTATATTCAGAATTGACTGTGGTCTCTTTTTACTATTGCAGTAGTTTTGAATACAGTCTTCTTTACCATTCTAACATGCATCAGAATAAATTTCCTTTTGAAAAATCCAACCTTAGAATTCAGGCAGTATCATTTGCACTGTGTTCTGTTTATGGAAGTAGGCTCCCCTGCCAACTTAATTCAAGAGCAAACAAGTCTATTTCTTTATAGAGGAGAGGTAACAGTCTATTAGAATAAGAACATGCAAAATGGGGGCTAACTATGGCTACATTAAAAAAAAGTTTCCCTCAAGATTTCATAAGGAAGAATCATAGAAGAAATATAAAAATTTATTAAAAGGTGTTTTATGAGGGTGTTTGTTTTTCACTGAAAAGTTCATGGATATGCATTTCTTTATTATTACTGGAAAATAATATATACTGAATACAGAACAGAATTCAGATCTCAGGTTCTTAGGTCCACCAATGGTTAAATCATTCCTGGATGACTTCTTATCTATATGACCTTAGACAGGGCATTCAATTTTCCCTGAACATCATTCTGAGCCATCTTGCTAATACAGCATTTTTGCAATCAATTTCTTTGTGTACTACTCATTAACCCTCTCACACACCATACGCAAGCATAGATGCAAACAAACACATGTTATTAGACAAGAAAGGAATGGATTTTCTAGAGTCACAGGAGTTTTTCTTTGTTCAAAACAAGTAGTAGAAAATTCACTTCAAATGGATGGGAATTAAATGTAGACATACTCTAGGCTAACTAAAACACACATGAAAATGAATTCAAAGAGAGGATTTAAAATTCGATCAAATGTCAAGGTAAAGCATATAATTCTTGAATGACATTAATTAGCTGAATATTGAGCCCAGGAGCAAGTGAGGCTCATTCACTGAATATGTACATGAGATTTTCCGATCAACGAGAACCACAAAATAATATCTGGAGTGGCTTTTTCCTCTTATTTACATTCAGGCTCTTATTAATATTTTACAGAGGAAAAACTTTGTAAAAATACAAGCCTTCCAATTTAATAGCAAACTAATAACAGAAGTGAACACTCCATTTTGTGACCAAATTCCTTTTAAGAAGCATCTGAACCATGAAAATAAGAGACTATGATTTTATCCAGATTATATTTTAAGACAGCAAATGAAAGAGAAGATTTCAAATATCTCCTTACAATTTTAGTTACAAAGGAATTCCATAATCTCTAGTTTACCACAATCTCACAAATTATAAGCCCACATTTTTTAAGTATTCATCAATTTTTTCATTGGGTCTGTTTTCAGCATTATTTTTTTCTTTCTTGTTTATGTAGTTTGACATCATAGAATTTCACTCTGATTGCAATATTTTGTCCCAAAATGAATATTATGAATTTGACTGGGCATGCAATTTAACAGCTTTGATAGCACAACCCTCTAAATTGGGCTTTTTAAACTAAAACCATTCTAAATTAATCTTGATCACCCTAAATTAAAAACACACCCATAAGTAGTTTCAACATTTGTAAATACAATGGCTTTTTCTTGAAAAAAATCAATGATTTTTGTTTATAATAAAATATACTATTATTGCTGCTTTCTTACTCTATCACTTAACAAACCCAGACTTTTTTGAGCTTTAGGAATCCTTTACAAACACACCAGCCAAAGACCAGAAAAGCATTAGTATAGTAGTGTGAGCTAGGAAATAAACCAGCAATTTAAAGACCATGACCTCCAATACATTTCTGACTACTAATTTATTAACTGACCTTCTGCTTGTAACTTACTCTCACATAGCTTTCTTTCTGAAGTTTGTAAAGATTGAAACAATGCTGCAGTTTGAGGGATTGAGTAAATAAACACTGATACATGGGGCTGTAAACTACTGTGCCAGCCATAAAAAGGCACATAAATGTTGGATAATAAGATGCTTCGTAGTTTAATAAAAACTAATTTTTCTGCTAAACAAAGTACTAACAGAAGCAACTAAGATCAAGCAGGAAAGATGCAAAACTGTTGGTCATAATTAAAAGCATTCGTTCATTTGTATTAATTGTATGGACTAATGGCTGGATAGCTGCATAGACAGCATGATCAAATATATAAAGTAATCTGCTCTACTTGAGGCAAAGCAGTCAAGCAGGTGGTAGTTAGAACCTGGAACAACATGCCACTGCAGTCCCCTGGGTATATTTCTTTTTCAATGTTTTTGTTTGTGGGTTATGTGTGTTTCGTCTAATGGCACTGCTTTATAATAAGCAATCAAAAGTAGAGGAAATTTTTCTCACATGTTCTTTTTACCCACAGCATTTTAATATGTTCATGCTACTTTCCCTTTGAAATTCTAATTTCATTTACTTAAGACTAACATTAAGTATTTCAAGAAGTCTTTCTTCCAAATTATTATTTTACTTAGAGATTTAATCACAACTAGATGTTGACCAACATGATTATGTTACATTCAGAACTATAATAATAATTTGTGCTTCTTTCTTACTCTTCCTGGGAGAAAAAAAAGAATAAAGGATGGGTCTCATCATCTCTCACAGAAAAGCTACCTTTGATTTTGGTCCCAAAGTCATTTGTTAACTATTAAATACATTTTTGAAAGTTTAAGCCACCTGAGCAATAGTACCAAGTCATGAATTAGGAGAGAAAAGATACAGTAATTCAGCTATCACATAAAGAACTTCTAAAATGTAATAAATAGAAAGTATTAAGTAATATGTTTTCACTATAACTAATATTCCTGGTCCATCACTAGATTAAATACGAAGGACCACACTATCATCTCATCTGGTAATATGCATACTTTCCACAGAAAGAGGACACAGTTTTCTGTGCATTCTAGGTGAATGACAGTGATAGAGAAGAAGGCCATCTTGAGGGAGAGGAGAAAAGAATGTGAGGAAACAGCTTTGAGGACGCTGAGGTAGAGAGTAAAGCAGTGGGGATCACAGCTGTGGAAATAAACATTAACATGGTTAGAAAATAAACACGTAGGTCGTGGTGATGTAACTGGAGATAAAGTAGAAAGATGGTAGGTTTAGGATCAAATTGTTGGTTGATTTAAGTAAGCAGATCAAGGTACTAGCAATCACAAGAAAAATGATGAACAGATTAGCAATTTGATGTTGGATTTAGTTTTGGAAATCAGAGGACTGAGAAACCTAACATCTGAAGAGAAATATAAGCCAGACAGCTGGATGCATGAGAGCAAGATGCAGAAAATAAATTAGAAATAAAAGCAAAGAAGTGTGTGCCATTAATATCTACTGACTTGGAATCTTTGAAGTCAATGAGATTGTCCGGGGAAGCATGAATATTAGGAAAACTTTCAAAGTTGAACTGTGTGACAAGTATGATTTGAATTGTTCATTTGTTGCCATTCATTTTTCTTTCTCTGATTTTTAGTTTTTCTTACTACATATCTGTAGTGCACAATGATTTCACTAATTGTAGGGAAATAGTACATGTGCATAATGCATCTTAATTCTTTTTCCACCTTCTCTCCACCCCTCCTTTTTGCCAGCATCAGACTCATTTTTTAATTTTATAAGTTCATATAAAATTAAGTACCATCTACAGATCAAGAAGAAAAGACAAAGCCAAAAAACATAAAATACGTAAGACCATTATACTAACTCAAGGTACACTTTTAGATATATTGTTTGTGTTGTCTTCTTTTTCCTATTATCTGTAATTTATTTCTCTATATGTTTAGTTTTTCTGGTAAGACAAAGCATGTAATATTTAAGCTTGTGTGTCTGATTTACTTCACATAGCATTGTGGTATCAAGATGTATCAGTTTCTAACAAATGATTCAACTTTACCCTTCTTTGCAGCAGAGTAGTAATTCTTTGTGATTTGTATGAGTGGATTTGTGAGTAGCTAAAGCTGGGGTACAAGGAAAACAATTAGGGAAGATCTGATCTATCTTCTAAATTGTGGAGGCAAATGTGCCTCTTTTTCTTTTATCTCCTTTTCTTTCTTCTCCATTTTGAAGTTGCAGAAAATAGTCCTGAATTTATGCACACAAATCATTTTGAGCTTTATAGTATGTTTTGTCAGTAGAAAAAGGAAGGAGAAAACCACAAATGTAAATACACAAACAAAATCTTTATAAATAGTCTTGAAAAAAAAAGGAAAACTAGTTAAATGTTCACTTATGCATTCATCCTCACATTTATTAAATGAAGACCTACCCTGTGCTAAGTTCTCAGCAGAGAAATGAATCAGACCTGATCTTAGCCCCAGAGGGATTTATGATCTAAAAAAGAGGCACTAGTATTAGACTGTTCTCTAAATATTTCAAAAAAGATAGGAGAATATACAGAGCTTGGAAAGAAAATGTTCTTTCAAATGATTATATTTATTTTTATCATAAACTAACAATTAGATTAACTGTCCATGAAATAATTTGTCATTAGAATATTTGTAATGCCAAACATTGTTTGATTGTTCAAATAAGGTAACTTCAGACCTCTTCTCAATTCTGATCAAATAAACTCTTAGTCAAGTCCCCTATAACAAAGAGAGCACATTTTCAAAAATGGAAATAGTCCTGTTCACTTTAGATAAAAAGTACACATTTTTCCTTTTGCTATTATTTTGAATCAAATAATCCATAACATATTGATGACACATATTTTTGAATTTCAAATAAGCTTTAATTCTTTATTCATAAATACTTCTCCTGGAATCCTAGATTATTGATTTGAAACTCTGCCTCTACGTAAAAGCATCTCTTTCTTTTCTGTCCTTTACAATCTTTTTTTTCTTCTTTTTATTGAGTTTATTGGTACAATCTAGGTCTACAACACAGTTACATTCATTACTGGTATCCTGTACTTTCTCATGCCAGTTCTTGGTTCTCAGCTTTCCCCCTTGTCCCTGCCCTCCCTTCACCCCCTTCTCCCCTCCCCATTTACAAACTATTTATTTCCAATTTTCATTTTCTCATATTTTTTTCTTTTCCCTTATTTCCTTTCCCCTACCCTTCCC
This sequence comes from Fukomys damarensis, assembly GCF_012274545.1. Lineage (NCBI taxonomy): Eukaryota > Metazoa > Chordata > Mammalia > Rodentia > Bathyergidae > Fukomys > Fukomys damarensis. Next base: position 56,312,355 of record NW_022900926.1, on the reverse strand, counting down.
ACTTTCCCTACACCTTTAGCCATTTTCTTCTTATTTCACATTCAGATCTTGTGTACTCATAGTTTTTCACACCAGCGAAACTATTAGGTATTTACACATGTGTGACTTATTTATTTCACTTGAGTATATCCTCAATATGTATCCATTTTCCTATGAATGACTCTAATTTCTCATTCTTTATGGCTGAGTAGTATTCTATTTTATAGAAAAATCACATTTTATTTATCTAGTTTCCAACAGATGGGCAGATGGGCTGTTTCCAAGTTTTGGCTATTACAAACTGTGCTGCTATAAACACTGGTGTGCATATATCTCTGTGGTATGATTCCTTTAAATCTTTTGGAAAGATACCCAGCAGAGGGATGGCTGGGTCAAATGGAACCTCTAGACCTAACTCTTTGAGGTATCTCCATATTGATTTCTATAGTGTTTGCACCAGCCTGCACTCCCACCAACAGTGGAGAAGGGTTCCTTTCTCCGCACAACCCCGCCAACATTTGTTATTGTGTGCTTTCTTGATCGCAGCCATTCTTTGTGGGGTGAGGTGGAATCACAGTGTTGTTTTCATCTTCATCTCTCAAATGACCAGTGATGTGTAGCATTTTTTCATATATTTACTTGCTGCTTTTACATCTTTGTCTGAAAAATGTCTGCTCATTTCAGATGCCCATTTTTGAATTGGGTCTTTATATTTGGGGGTGCTGATTGTTTTGAGTTCTTTATATATTCTAGATAAGAGCCCTTTGTCTGAGGAGGAGCTGGTAAAATTTTTTCCCACATTGTAGGTTGTCTCTCACTTCTGTTGATGGTTTCTTTTGCAGTGCAGAAGCTTTTCAATAAGATGAGATCCCAGTGGCTGATTCTTTCTGCTAGTTCCGGCCATTTTCACTATGTTGATTCTTCCTACCCAGGAGCAGGGGATATCTTTCCATTTTCTTATATCTTCTTTGATATCTTTTTTCAGAGTGCTGCAGTTTTCAGTGCAGAGGTCTTTTGCTTCTTTTGTTAGATTGAATCCCAGATACTTCATTTTTGGGGGTGCTATTGTGAAAGGAATCATTTCCCTAAAGCTCGAACAAGAGAGGAAATTATAAAGATTAGAGCAGAAATCAATGCAATGGAAACTAAGAAAATGATACAAAAAAATAAATGAATCAAAGAGTTGGTTTTTTGAAAGAATAAATGAAATTGATAAAACCTTAGCTGACCTTACCGAAAAAAGGAAAGAAAAGGCTCAGATCCATGCAATCAGGAATGAAAAAGGCGAAATCACAACAAATCCCACAGAAATCCAGAGGATCATTAATGCCTACTATGAGAACCTGTACTCTAATAAAATGGAAAACACAGAAGAAATGGACAGATTTCTAGATACTTATGAATTACTAAAGTTGAACAAAGAAGATAAAAACATTTTAAACACCCCAATTACAATCAGTGAAATTGAAAATGTAATTAAAAACTTACCAACAAAGAAAAGCCCAGGTTCTGATGGATTCACTGCTGAATTTTACAAGACATTTAGAGAACTACTGCCATTATCCTTCAGACTTTTCAATGAAATTGAAAGGGAAGCAATACTTCCAAATTCATTCCTGGAAGATTCCCAAACCAGGGAAAGATGTAACTAAAAAAGAGAACTACAGGCCAATCTCCTTAATGAATATAGATGCAAAATTCCTCAATAAGATAGTAGCAAACAGAATACAGAGGATCATCAAGAAGATCATACATCCTGACCAAGTCAGATTTATTCCAGGGATGCAAGAATGGTTCAACACACATAAATCAATAAATGTAATACAATATATTAACGAACTCAAGGACAAAAACCACATGGTCCTCTCGATAGATGCAGAAAAGCATTTGACAAAATTCAACACACGATCATGAAAAAAAACTTACAAAAAATTGGCATAGATGGTCTATATCTCAACTTAATAAAGGCTATCTATAAAACACCAACAGCCAACATCATATTAAGTGGCCAAAAACTGAAAACCTTCACATTAAAATCAGGAACAAGACAAGGATGCCCACTATCACCACTCCTCTTCAGTATAGTTCTGGAAACATTAGTCATAACAAATAGAGAAGAGAAGGAAATTCAAGCAATAAAGATAGGAAAGGAACAAGTTAAACTGTCAGTATTTGCTGATGATATGATACTGTACACTGAAGAGCCAAAAAACTCCACCAAAAGACTTCTTGACTTCATTGTCACTTTTAGTAGAGTAGCTGGATACAAGGTCAACACCCAAAAATAAATAACCCTTTAGCATCTTTGAAAAAGAAGCCAACTTAAAGTCTCATGATGATTAATTTTCATTAATTTTCATTCCTCACTAGGAATGTGTTGGGTGTGATATTCAAACTCACAATATTCAGCTGAACTTTTAATAAATCCTTTTTACTAGTCAAACTTAAGAAACAATCACAGCCTTTAAAAATATCTCCAAAATTATTTAAACATCATCTAATCTTTATTTTCAAATTTCTGGGATTTTCCATCCTTTTTATCTCAACTATTCATGAAGTTTTATCATCAGGAGATAAAGTAACTTAAAACTTTTTTACAGTTTACTGTCTTTTATATTCATAATTATGCTAGATTCTGGAACACTTAATAATTCACCACACACTGAAATTAAATTTATTTTTATTGTTCAAAAGATCTAAATGTTTGCCAGTTTCAAAACAGTTGAAAAGATGTTTTTTGGTTTTTTTTCCATGTTTGGGGAAGAGTGAGTTCAGGAGGAATGTTTGATTTGAAAGAATACAGAACAGGCCAGGGATTTAGCTTAGTGGTTCTGTGTCTACCGTGAAAGCAGGTACTTAAGGTCCTGAATTGGATCCCTGATGGCAAAAAAAAAAAAAAAAAAAAAGAAAATTTAATGCAGAAGGACAAATCAAGATACAATCATTCCACATAAAGTTCTAAATTTGGCACATATATTCACAATGTAATGTGTGCTTTATTTGCCAAAATGTTATTAAAATAAATAATAAAACATACAAAGTTATGTCATTCTTAGCATTTGCAATAAGATGAACACAAATAGGAAAACAAACTTTAAAGACAAGCATAATTTTTGACTGCCATTTTGGAGATTGTGTTCTAAAAGCTGAAAGATCAACATCAGAATTAAAAGAATACTGTAAACAAAAGCTAAGTGTCAACTCTTAACCATTTCTTTTTTTATGTTTGTTGTGGTTGTAAATTATGTCACGATAAAAGCAGATGATTCAATGCAATTGTGAGACCATTTTCATCTGAACAACGAACAGTAATGAGGATCTGTGAATAACACAGTTCAAATTGATTTGGTGTAAATTCTTAGCAAGATATTGTTGCCATGTCCCATGCCTCAAAAGGATTGAACTATGTAGCAGATTATGCTGCTTTTCTGAAAACCCTCTTCAAATGAGAGCTATTTGAGAATCATCATACTTACACTTTATAAACCAGTAAAATACACAATCCTCCCCTTTATATGAGAAGTATAGTAATAGCATTTTCTAAATGAAACTTTCAGTGCATTATATCCAATGAACATGGCCACTTAGAGGTGTCTAGCTGTACATAGCTTCCCAACTGAAGCTCATGCCTTATTTATGTCTGAAGATTTTGTGGGAGAATATTTCTCAGCATAATTTCAAAACATTATAAAGATTCTATATTTAATGTCATAAAGTTGATTTTTAGTTGCTACATTTCAGTTGTATAATCGTTGATAAATCAAATTCTTTGTGAATTTTTTTTTCATCTGAGTAGGACTTTCCCAGTGATTTTTAAAGCTTGCCAGAGAGTATTTTTTTTAAATACAGATGTCCCCATTCTTCTCCCAAGAAGTTAAATAAGAATATCCAAAAAGTGGGACTAAGACATGAGTATATTTGTAAGCTCCCCATGTGACTGTAATAGGCGTCTAACAATCACTTTCAACTCTAAAATGTTCTGACACTGTATAAAACTTGCAGTTTGAGAACCTCAGCATGTGTTTTAAATGAGTTCTGGGGAGAGAATTTCCAGTGTAAGGTGTTGATGTTTGTTCTATCAGTTGCATTCATAATGTAGGCTGACAAGGGGGGAAAAAAAATCAAAGAAAAAAATTAACAAGGAAGGTAGACAGGCCAGGCAAACGAGAGCTCAATTACAGAAGAGCTGTCTCCAAGAGACCCGAGTCATGCTCTTTAACATTCTAAGTGATTGGTTTGTGCAATGAACCAAATCTGAGCAGTTCCAGTGTTTGAAAATGTAATGACTTAAATAGAAATACTAATACTTCCAAGGTCATGAAACAGTTTCTTGGCTTTAGGAAACATATAACTAATATGGACTCACATAGGTCAATTTGATGGACCCCTGGTAACCTTAGGATGCATTTTTCTCTCTGCATTAAAATATGTTAATACTACCTTTGAAATCAAATTGATTTATTTTGCAAAATCTGCCTTTTATAAACTTTCTTTTGCATTTGCAGAATTATCAAGAAGTTATTCAAAATTACCATATTTTCTAACTGAATAAAATTAGGTAAAGGATTTAAGTACAAAAAGGTCATCAAAACAAAAGACTATGAAAGAAATCTGAGAATAGCTATTCAGTGCTAATAATAACCTAAAATTTAATTTAAGGGAGCCTGAAAATGTGAAATAGTTAAGAATTAAGTTTTAATCCTCAGATACATTTTAAGGAATTTATTATCTAGGCTGTTTCTAATCATATTAGTGATGGGGGAAGCAGGTAAAGAACAATCTACCAAGAATTACACCATCTGTAGTCATTTTATCTTTATACTTTGAAGGGTAGTCTGTTGAATTTCATATATATGACCATACAGGAAATGAGGTCAATAGTGCAGCTAACTTAGAAAGTCCACATGGCTTACAGAAATAAGAGAGACATAAGAAAAAACTAACAATCCAGTTCTAGGAACTTTCTGCTAAGTGCTCGCCACATTCACTATTATGGACCCAGAACTCCTATTCTGTGGACCTGCTTGCCTTTGAAGTAGTAAAATCTATATCCAATTAAGTGTATAATAAAATACATTTATAAGAATAGGTAAATGAGTTCATGTGTATTCATACCTACTCCATACTCTTACCTACATCATCTATCTGATTATGGGTATGCAGAATAATCAACAAGATGAAAATTCATTCCATACAAGCAAATCAAATAAAATGAAAGAGCAAAGAGAGAGATAGACTCTAAAGTTACAAAATAACAGAAGAGGAAAAAATTAAATGGAAGCACAGATAATAAGACAAGATAATTCACAGCCTATTAATGCTTTAAAAAAGGAAGATACACAATCTTTTTGTGAAAGTTATAAGCCTTACCTATAATTGTACTTAAAAAAAAAAACAATGGATATGGCACTGGACATAATACCAATGAATTATCAAAAGAAACATTTTTTATCATGAGCCACATGTCCAAGCATGCATTCAGCTCTGCTGATTAAGATCACTTCAAAACACTATGTCATTCCTGAGGCATGGTGTAATAGAAGAAGAACAGGGAAAATAAACAGTAATAGAGGACTTTATAGGGAAATCAAGAGGCAACTTTTTAGGGACAAGAATAAAAGAGAAAATAACCACATAAATAATCTAAATAAATTCATTATATAATATTCACGACATATATTTCTTAAGCCTGTAATAGAAAGAACATTTAAGCACAATACTATGACAATAATACTAAACAGTTTTAAAATAAATTCTAGTAGTGTGACTTCATTAATTTCATAATATTTGGCCCTAAGCATTTAAAAAATTCTATGTTCATCTCTTACATTTCAGCAAGTAGTTCTGCTGCTTTTGCTAAAACTGTACTAATAAGAATCCCTCCAGATTTATATGTTAAAATGAAATGTTATCAGTAATATAGCTTATTTTCAAAGAGAGAGATGTAAAGGCTTTAAGAGCAACCAAATTCTTTCATAATTGATTCATTAAATTGTAGTTTGATCTAAAATTTTTGTTTTAGCTTAATTAACTCTTTTCGCATATCTTGAGGACAATGTTCCACATTAACATGGGTTGATCATATAGTCTAGCACTGTAGCCCATTCAGAACTTTTAATTCAACTACTTTAACTTCTCTATTAGAATAAAATGAGCTATATATTCATATAGCAATATTTTTAAATCTAAAGTACTATAAAAAACACTAAAAGTTTTTAGTGGTAAGGTCATTTTTAAATAATGAAACTTGTTAATAAGTCCCATGATTATTAACTTCATTTTAATGAATTTGGTCTGCTTTCACTGGAGCTTAAGGTGAACTAATTTAACTTTTCAGGTGCAACATATCCAAAAGACATGTCATATTCATTCACAATACTTCAGTCCTGATGTTTATTTTTATTTATGCCAATTTAAAAAAATAAAACCAGTGACTAGAGAAAGGAAACTGTTTTAAGCCACATTTTTTAATTATTATCTTATTTCTGAATCTGTAATAAGATGTTCAAATTTTTAGATTATTCTGTATAAATTACACATAGTTTTTCTTAATTTTTATCAATGCTCTTAAAACATTTTTTAAATTTTGGAGCTTTTGAACAAATTCTCAAGAACTAAGAATAACTCAGAGAATTGCCAAAATATCTGTTGCAGCTTTTGTTAAGTTGTAAATCAACAACTATGGGGGACATTTTGTTTAGTTGCCAACAACCTATGGGGGACATTCCCATCTGTAACAAAACAATGACTTCAAAAAATGGAAAAATAAGGAATATTTCAAATATGGACAATTATTTCACATATTTAATCAATAATTTCAAAACAATATGTCCTCTCTGATTACCCATTCCTTCCTAATTCAGACAACAAAGCCTCATAATCTGAAGAATACTTCAGTTGCTTATAATGGAAACTTGTTCTGAATTAAATTCATTATATGACTAATTTTTGACATTCTTTGCCATCTCATTGATTACTCTGCAAATAGTATCATTGCTCAGTGAAACAAAAGACAATTTTTCTCTTGATTTTCCTTGGGGAGTATACCAAAAGAACATGATAAAACTAATTTTTCTTAATAATACAAATGTTGTCATTTTGTGATCATGTGGGCACACACAGAAACTCATTCATCTATTACAAGGTGCTTTATGCATTCCACAGAAATGAAATTTTTAAAACTCTTCTTGAAATCTTGTACATACAATATATATCTGCTGTATTTGATGGCATCATTCTTTTGTAAAATATTTACTTAATTATAACAACTTTTTTGCTTCATTATAAAATGATATGTGGGAAATATATGCACACTGGTAAGTGCTTTTCTAAGCTAATATACAAAACCCCAATCTTAAACAATAATCTGATCTTCAACATTTTCAAATGATCTCTGTCTCTTTTTGCACAAACCACACACACACACACACACGCATGTGTGCACATGCAAAATCACTATAAATGCAGTGGCTGCTCTCCAAATATATAAATAAAATGTATTACTTCTAGAACTAAAGAGCTTCATCTAAATTTCTAACACTATATTTCTGCATCACTCAATAATTTTGACAATAAAAATCGCCCACAAAATTTTCAGAATACACTGGGACATGGCATTATTCATTTTGAAAAATAATTCTTCAGGTCAAAAATGTTACTCTTTATAGATATCTTGCTTTCAATCACACTATTCTCTAAATCCTACTGTCATATCTAAGTTACTCTTCTGATGCTCTAAATTTGAAAGAAATCTTCAAATTAAAATCTCAAATCCCCTAACTCTGTCATCTTCACTCCTTTCTGTAACCCCTTTCTTTTCTCCATTTCTATGGCCGATTATCTATCATTCTATGTTCCATCAAAGATCAACAATTTTTTGTGACACTCCTCTGTTAAACTATAAACTATAACTCTGGTTAAAGCCAGATCCCTGCATACTCCACATCATCCATCCAAAATGTACACATCAGGTATAATGTTAGCAGATTAAAGCTTTCTTCATAAATCTCGAGGAGGATCATAGGGTATTTGGTAGCTCTATAATTTTTTTCTAATCGATCTACTATTCTTTTTCTAGATTGTTCCCTTCTTTTATTCCAATATCGAGTCAAGAGCCTCAGTTCCCATACTTGCCTGATTCAATGGCTTCTGATTTTATTGAAACAAGAAAAGCTATCAGAAGAAAAATTATACATTCCTACAAGAGTAAATCTGCCTACATTCTTAAATTATGCCTTCCCTGCCTTCTCCTGCCTTCCGTTTGAACTGTCAGAACTTGTCAAAAAATTTATTATCCGTATTATCCCTAATTTTGTTTATCATTCATCTCCTTCTCTAGACAGGATCACTGCTATAGCTTTCTAATGAACAGTTTTAACGTGTGTCCAAAAAAATCTTGTACAACCTTACCTTCTGTCCATTTCTGTTTCAATTTAAAGAAATTTTTCTGTATCGTGTTTTACAATTTCTGTCTCCTCCTCTCCGATACTTCCTTTTTTTTTTCCTGAGAACACGTCAACCAGAATTTGTAAACTTGCCACAGAAGCTGCTCTTACCAAACTCAGAAGAGATCTCTAAACAGCCAGCACAAAGTCACTTTTCACTTATCTTGCTTGACCTCCTAGTAGCTATTGATGTTGCTGAGGAATCTTTCTTAGATTAGAACTCTGTTTTCTCTCTGCTTTTCTTTGGATTATCTACATCTCAAAGTGAAACATCATTCTCTGCTTCCCTTACAAAGTATTCCCCATCCTCCCAACTTCTAAACACTTGATACTCAGGCTCAGTTCCTGGCCTATTCACTCTCTAGGCAATCTCATTCAGTCTCATGTTTTAAGTGCAATTGATAATGCTATGCATTTTCATATTTAAGAAACTCGCTCACATTTTGCTCTTGAATTACTCAAACTGTCAATTTGAAAACTTAAATTATACATTTCATTAATATCTACAGTTTAACATGTACAAAACTGGACTCTTTATTTCCCCTACCCAAAGAAATACATCTCTTAGCATAGATCCATCTTAACAAGGAGGAAATAGTCTTTCAGTTGCTCACAACTGCGATAGTACAGTCATTCTTATCTACGCTGCTTTTTTTCACTTCATGGTGGTTAGTGTGGAATGTGGTTTTGATTGTCTTTAGGATCCACACAGGGTATAATGAAACATACATCAGGATGTGTCTGGTGAGCTACGTAAGCATGACCCTATTCTGTGGCACTGTTCCCCTTCCACTTCCAGGCTGCCATCAACTAAGTATCTTTGCTACCACCAGACATTTCTGCCATGATTTTTTGCCTCGGAGCCAGCAAATAGTGGACTGAATCCCCTGAAATTGTGAGCCAAATTAAACATTCCTTTCTTTAAACTGTAAGCCTCGGTTATGACCAGCAACAAGAAAGCTCACTAATACACTTTCTACAGCAACTGAGTAGACAAACCTCTGGTCCATGTGTTTTTCTGTCTTCTAGCAAGGTAGACTGGCTTGTTCTGGTGAAATGGTTCCTAGAGAGAGAATGATACAAAGCCTATTGTTACCTAGACAAAGACTGCAAGTCATACAATGCCATTTTGCTGCATTCTATTGGTCAACAAATCATAAATCTTACCCAGATTAACTGTGAGAAAGATGTACAAAGTCACACTGCAGAGGAATCTGGGTAAATAGAGGAAATAATTAGTACATTTTCCTGTTCAATCTACTACAACGTTTCATTCAGAAAGAGATCCAAAAATACTAAAGCTATCCAGTTGTGGTGGCACACAATTGTAATCTCAGCCATCTAGGAGATTAAGGCAGAAGGATCTCAAGTTTGAGCACAGCCTGGGCAACTTAATGACTTAATAAGACCCTGTCTCAAAAATCCATAATCTGGATGATCCATTCTTTTGGTAATCTGATAATTCTTTACTCACCTGCATCATCTTCTTTCTCACTGCATTATGCTGGATGCACTATGCTGGATGTACTCCCATCTCAGGAGCTGTGTGCCTTACCTTCAACTCAGTCTAGAATGTTCTTCTGTGTGTCTTTGGTTCTCTCCTGCTCTATGGTTATATTTCTATTTTAATTGAAGCAATATGTCTTGAATCAACTACTCAAATATCATCCACAGTCCCTCACCCCAGCCCATCATTCTCAATAGTACCTATTATTCAGTTTGGGCTTATTATCTGTCTTCACTAGAGAGATGCCATCATCTTGAGACCAGAGACCTTGTGGTTGTGTTCACTAGCTCATCCTCAGTACGGTGGTCTTTTGCCATCCCTGAGAATGGCTATGGATACCAAAACCTCAACGTGATCCAGCCCCTCATTCAGACTTATGCAATATTTGCATAAAATCTATAGACTTCCTTTCTTATCCCCTAAATCATCCCCAGATTATTTATAATGCCTAATGTAATATAAATGTTATATACACAGTTGCTATACTATAGTGCCTAGAATCAATAACAGGAAAATGTTTTTATATATCCAGTAAAGATACAGTATTTTTTCAAAATATTTTCAATCAGCAGTTGTTTGAATGTGTAGATATAGAATCCCTGAATATAGAAGGCTAATAAAAAGTAGATTAACATTGCTCATTAAAATATCATTTAAGACTTTTATTAGTTAATTTTCTCCCGTTGCTGAGACAAAATATTCTGCACCAAAAGTTAAAGGGGAAAAGTTTATTTAGCTCACAATTTATAGAGGTTTCAGTCTATAATCAGCTGGCTTCAAGACAGAGATGCCAAACAGGCATTTCAGAGGAGAAACAACATGGTGAGCAAAAAGCAGCAAAGGTAATAAGGGACTTTAACAACATCTTTCTGCTCTTTTTATCTTATTCAGGCTACCAGGATTAGGGTGGTGCCAAGCCAATCACTCACGTGTAGTGGTTTACTAATCAGACTCCCACAATCCTATCATCACACACTCAGACTCACCCACCTCAGAAAAAGCCCAACCCTATAATTGCACGAGGATTTGGTTGGACATCAAGACACAAGCCATAACAAGACGCATGTGTAATTTAAATTTTATGACAGATACATTTTTAAAAGTTAGAAAGAAGTAGGGGAAATTATTTGAATAGTGTTTTTATTTAACCCAATAAATCCAAAACATCATTTTTACATATAGTCAACTTTGAAAAATAAGATTTTTTTTCTAATTGTCTTTTAAAATTCAATATGTAGTTTACCTCATTTCAAATCTAATAAGTGCTTGATCATTATGTGTAGTTTGTGGTTACCAGTTTGGGTAGTACAAATCTAATCCAGTTTAGTATTATATAAGTATTAGTCTTTACTGTTTTAACCTAAGCAGTCTACACACAAGTAGGCCAAATGAAACTGAAGGAAGTTCTTGTGGTAGAAACAAAATTACTTGTTCTGTAGCTGTATCTGTTTAAGGCAGGTCTTGCTACTTTCTTTACTTCTTTATCACATTGTCCCTGAAGGTCTCAGTGCATGTTTCTCCAACTTTATCTCAATGTTCTTGAATGCTTTACTATTTCTCTACTATTCTTGATATTGTTCTTAACTCTCCAATAAAGGATAAAACATTCAGCACCCTGAGATAAGGGCTATAGATAAACAAGAAAACATCTCAATACAGAACTATCTCAAGTCAATTCTCATCCTTGTTTCTCTGCTCACAGAAGTAATAAATTTAGTCAGAAGCAGTTGCTCTTGCAAGATGTAAAAAAAATCAATACCTAGTCTTCTTCAACCTTTTCCTTTACATTGTAGAATTCTTGTGGTCAAGAACCCTGCTATGCGTCTCTATATTCATAGCACAGGATAATGAACTCAAGATTTCTCTCTGTACAAGTAATTGCATATGCAGTTTAGTTTAGAAAGCTCAGCCCCTCCTTTCCAACTAACTGCATCTTGCCAGTGTCACATTAAACTACACCTCCTAAGAGCAGTCTAATCAGACCCTCCTCCCTTTTATATATTCACAAAAACACTCATTTTTCTTCACAGCTCTTGTCATGATTGTAAATCCAGAATCATTTGAATAATTATCTGTGAAGAGCAGCATCGTGCTGAATCACCAGCACAGAGCATAATTATTGACACAAATCAGATGTTCAAAAACCTTGAGTAACAAGTGTAATACATGCGAGAATGTGGCTGTTGAATACATGTAATAGAAATGTTAGAACTAGAAAAGATCGATAATGCCAACTAATAACTAATCCATCTAAAATGGCAGTCCTAGTGGTCTTATCACAAAAGTCTGCATACAAGTAGCTGTGGCTTGTTCTCACCCTCCTTATTTGTACCTGAAAAGTTTACTAACTCATAAAGTGCAGTATGAGGAGGGGGAAACAGCACAGGTTAGGGCAGAAGCTAACTGAGCAGATGGCCAGGGGATGTGCCATGTCTTCTATTAAACAACTGCTTGATCTTATGCACTCTGTGCCTTGAATTAATTCCCTGTAAAATGACTTAGTTGGATTTGATCCCTATGAGACCTTGTTTTATTAATTTTAAGATGCACAATTTCTCTCAAATATTAAACTAAAATCAAGATGAATATTATAATAAATGTATTTTACCTACTTGATAAATGTAGTTGTGAGTGGCATTAACAAAATTAAAAATTTTCACTTGATACCCCTGGGAAGATCAAGAGAACATCAACAGTAAAACCTTTTAGGTGCAGTTAAATATGGGGACTTTGAACCATAAAATTCTGAGATTCAAAGCCAGGCGTGATGGTGCACACCTGTAATCCCAGCACTCGGGAGACTGAGGCAGATGGATCGCTGTGAGTCTGAGACAGCCTGGGTCCAGGTTAGTCTTAACTATATAGTGAGACCCTGTCTCAAAAAACCAAAAAAAAAAAAAAAAAAAAAAAAAAAAAAAGTCTGAGATTCAAACTTTACTACCTATTCCCTAACATTTGCATCATTTTGAATTAAAAAATAAATGTTCAAAGAATGTGTTGTTTTGTGTGTGTGCAAATAACTGGCATGATTCCTATAAATTATTCTGTAGTTCAAAATAGCCAGGTATTTAGGTTCGTAACTGACAGAAATATCTACAATACGAGGCCCAGGAGCCTATGCATATTACGGCCCTTATGACTTGAGAGTCTAGGACAAAAGGATCCCTTGAACATTGGGGTTTAAGACCAGTGTGAGCACACAATGTGGCCCAGTTTCAAAAAAATTTACAGTCTACAGTATTTTCATACACAACTAACACAAATACTACTAAAGCATACAACTTCACCTAGAGACATTCTTTTCTGGTTGAGGAAATCTTCTCGCTAGCATTCTCCCAATGAGAAGCTACATTTCTCCACTCAGCATGAACAAAGAACATATTAAAAAGCTATACATTTTTTGTCACTTTTCATACCCTTTTATGAAGCGGGCATCATGCATTTATTTGAATAATCTCAGTACATCTTGATAAATGCTGTATTTATCAATATCCTCACTACCCAACACTTAAGAAGCATTTTAGAGATTTTCCACTACTCCATCATTTCTTGTTATTTATTCTGTGTTTCAATAGTCTCCACAAAGTTAGTTTCAACCTGTTATACCAGAAAATCCTCTAGCAAAAATAAAATAAAATAAAGAGATTAACGTACACATTCATTTACACAGAACTGTATACACAAAACCAGCATCTGGCCATATTTGTGGATGCCACTCGCTACAGCCCCAAAGACACTCTTCAAGCAGAGTTTGATGTCTTGTCTCTAAGAGCTAATATGTTTCTATAAACTCCATCAATCCCCCTTTTGGGTTAAACAGAGCATCCCTTCTACTTTTCTCTTTTTTCCTGCTTCAGTTTGTTTTTAAGCATTGACTTAATGTCAAATTTTAATTTAAAATTGGATCTTGCTAGTTTTTGTTATGCAGCCACTATTATTTAAGCAGAGGTGTTTGCACTTAATGCCAACTGAAGGCAGCGTGAGCTGTCTAGATGGTGCATTAGGGAGAATGGCTGATGGATTACAAATCAACGCATTTCACCAACAGAAATGAATTTGAATCCATCAATTTTATTCCCTTGTGCAAAATTTAGGAAGTTCAGTTTATGCAAATCTGTCAAAATATTACATTAAACACCTAGATGAATGAGTTAAATTAATTTAATTTTGCAGTTTGTCTTTACTGGGTGAGGCTAGTTCTGTGCACAATGCAGAAACTCTCCATGGGAAAATGAACCTAGTCAGGGAAAAGATGAGGGCAGTGGCAGCTGAACTCAGCTGAATGGTCTGGCAGTGTTAGAAATCAGTAGCTAGGGAAAGGAGGTGCTTAGACTTTCCTTGTAACACCCACGCCTGTCTTTTACTTAACACCTATCTGATGTTCCTGAAAGAAAGTAACCACAGCAGTGAATAAAATTAAGATGAAAAAAGGCCACTGCACTTGCAATGCAGAGCAGATCAGTCAGAGCAACCAAAATGAAAGAGAAAAGGGAACAATGATCCTGCTGTGTGGTTATATAGCACCTTTCATGGAAACAATGTGAGAATTCTCTATTTTTGCAGGCCAGCTCCCTAGAGGGCTTTGAAAGCAATTCAGGAGGGAAATAAAAGGATTGCAGAACAGATTTCAGGCTTGAATGATAAAATGGACATTCTGCAAGACAGATTTTACTGAATTGATAACTGGATGATTGAGACTGTCACACATAAATAAATTGAAAAGGAGTGAAATAAAGAAAGCAGAAAATTTTGAAAGGATATATTGGTACAAAGAAAACCTGATGACCTTGAAAGAAAGTCAGAGAACCATCCTCAGCATTCAGTCAAAGAGGATTCAAACCTGGAAAGCTGGTGGGCTCCTGACAGTCTGGGCAGTGTGGAGGTGTGAGCCCGGACATCTCCAGGAAGCACAGTTCCAACACTTCACAGTTGGCAAGGGTTAAGCAGTTCTCAAGTTATGGAATCATTACTTGTTTTAATCAATAGTTATCTTGAAATACACTCCCACTCTGTTTTTCTTTCTTCTGTTTCCTTTTTTCCTTTCTCTTATGGAAGAACTCATCTATGGAAAGATTGCTGCAGGGGCCCATCATGCAGGCTCGCTCACAGCTTCTGCTGGAGTTTTTCCTGGGTGTCTCTTATAGCTAACATGGATCTCACGAAATGTTCCTCAAGCGAGATCCAGCCTGCATCCTATTCCCTAGAAGTACTGGAGAAATATCAGCTTGGCCAGTTCTGTAGATCACAATCTATTTTCTGAAAGATTTCCCAAACCTTTTCTCAAGCCCCCTCCATGGACTGTGTTTTCCTTTTACTATTAGAAAATCTCCATCCAACTCTACTCTCAACTACTAGAGGCACTGGAAGAAGGTACTCAGGGGGAGTCACTGTCCCATAGCTGGGAAGGAAAAGGAATTGGAAGGCACTAGTTGAGAAGTCAGAAGCAGTGTATGCAACTTTAAGTTTCACTTTAAATCTGGGCCTGATTTTCACAATGAAGAAAGAATCACAAATAAATTTCTGAAACAGGTTTCTAGTTAGATCCATTTTGTTTTAATGATCGGTTGATGTACCTGTCAAGGGAGATACCATGATCACGATAGTGATATCTTATGCTTCCTTAAGAAATGTTATGTAAGCATTACCTGAAGCTGGAATTCCACTGTAATAGGAAAGTTGCACCTGTGATACAATAAAAATATATTCATGTATATATGTGCATATATCCTGCTGTTACTGGAGTATACTGAAACTAATATTGCAGATACTATCCACAAAAAGAATTTTGGATTAATTAGAGTAAAGCATACAAGGCTTAAGTAAAAGAACATGACATTTGCAAGAAGAAAACACACAGCCATGGGAAAATACAGAGCCTAAGGCAAAAATATATGCAGATAAAATTTCTCTATACCAATGACTTTGTTTTGTCTTCTGTATCTTCATCTATGAAATGATAGTATCAATATTTACCTGACCGGGTTAATGGGAAGATTAGAAATTATGTAAATATAATACCTTTGCACAGTAAGAATTCAACACATTATAGTTACTAATATTACTGGGAAGAAGCACAATGTATACTAAAGATTAATGGACTTCAAGAAAAGGGAACTGATTTGAAATTCAGTTTGATAATTACTAGCTGATAACATTGGAAAGATATTTAAACAACTGTTGCTCCACATGTCAAATGAATATTTAATAATAATTTTTCAAATAAACATGATAACTTTAAGGTTGTTTCAAGTAATAAATAAGATGCAATAGCTAGATGTGGTGGCACACACTTATAATCCCAGCACTGCAGGAAGCTGAGGTAGAACCATCATAAGTAAAGCCTACCCTGACCAATTTAGCAAGTTAGTGAGACCCTGTAGCAAAATAAACAATAAAAATGGGCCGGGGATGCAGCTCACTGCCAAGACCCTGAATTCAGTCTCTAGTACCACATACACTGACACAAAAATGAAATAAGTAAAACTGTTACCTGAAATATAGAAGGTACTCAAAAATGTTAATTCCCCTACTCTCCCTATCACGCAACCAACTACATGTACTTTTGCAGGAGTTTGTTCTTCAACATTAAAAGCCAAAAGCATCAAAAACCAAATATCCGGAGGACTTTCCTAGAATTATTCCTGAAATATTCATTGTATGCAACCAGTAAGTGGATTTTGTGAATACAACTTTCTGGACTACACAGGAAGATTCTATCATTTATTAATCATTCTTTTCTCTGCCTGACTATATTTGTTCACATTTCCCCAACACTGATAAAGCACCTGCTATTTTAAGGCATGAGCTGGAAGGTGGAGTCGAGGGAAAGGGAAGATCTAAGCTAGTAAACACGGCCTCCCCTTAAGCAAAATCCTTCGCTAACAGTGTTTCTCTTCCCTTGCTACAGAAAGCCTCTTATTTAGTTGAATTCTCTGCCAAAAACTTCCTGTTATTTCTCTTTCATTCCTTTATTGCATTTCCATTGTCCTGGCCCGATATTGTGCTAAGTCAAGCGCTGAGCCAAAAGCAAAAGGTCCAGTGGTGGAGGATTCATGCCCAGAGATCCCTAGAGCCTGTCTCTTGAGAATCTCCCAACATCCTGGCCAGGGTAGAATGAAATTTCACTAGCAGCTGCAGCAGTAGTTCACGGCCCTGGGAGAATGTGACATCTCACTCTCTCATTCAAACTGCTTCCCTGCTCTCTGCTTTCCTTAGATTTTAGTTCGCCTGCCTCCGGGACTCAGATGCTTTCATTGAATTGATGCAAACCCCTGGGAAATTTATGTGTCCTCTGATATCAACCATGCTAATGCTCCCCTCCATTAGCTCAGATAATCATGAGTTGACTATACAGAGAACTGTGGGGGGTTACAGAAGCACTTGTAATCTAAAGACAGAAAGAGGAAAAGTACTGAAGGAATACAAAGAAAGAAAATAGAATGAAAGCCACACATATATAAATCAACCAGCTTATAAAATCCTAGCTAAATACCAGAATTAAACAGGGTATTTTATGGAATAACGGAACAAATGCCACCAAAACTGGGACAGTGTCCCAATGCCATCAGATGACAGAAAGGCAGAATATTATGAAAGTCGGTTAGAATCAAGAGGAGAGATTCCATGTTATTTGAGGGAAAGAAATTTAGGTGACTGTCATTCCAGTTGACTGATTTCTCCAAAATTACTTGAATTAAAAGGATGGCTTTATAATGTATAAGGTATGCAAGGCAGGGGAAGTTTTCAATATGAATACTAAGTCGGTTAGTTTCAATACAGATTGTATCCTCCATGGGCTCCTGTGTTGGAAAATTGTTCTCCAGTGTTGGAATGTTAAGAAGTGGTGGGGCCTTAGACAAGAGGGCCTTTAGTGATGGGTCCTTAGGTCTTTGCACCACCCTGGGGAAGAATTAAGGTAGGTCTCTTAGATACCTGGTTAGTTCTCTAGGCACAGATACTATAAAAGAGCAAGACCAGTCCTTCCAAATCTCTTACATCCTGTTTTGCAACAGTTCACTCCCACTCACATGTGCTCTCACATGATGTTATCCTCTGTGTAAAACAGCCAAGGGAGCCCTTATGAGAGGCAAGCTGACACCTATCTAACTAGATTCTTTTATCTTTTAATAAAATTCCTAGTCCTAAGCATTTTGCTATAGTAATGGAAAATTCACTAATACAGACAGTTACCTCTAGGAAATTAAGGAGTAGTCTTAATTTATAACGTTGTACATAAACCCACCTCGTGTAAGTAGCTAGAAATGCTAGATTTCCCCTTGATTTTAAGCCTTATTTATACATCTTTTCAGGTGATAGAGAAAAAATTACAGTCCCACCAATGTCATGAAAAATGAGATTTAAATTTTCTTTTTAATAACATTTTTACAGAAGACAGGATAGAGCCTTATAATGAGTGACTCATTATAAGTTAAATAATGTAACTGGATCTCTTATAGAAGTGTTTTTATGATCATGGAATTAATACATTGTCCAGACACAGGATAAATATGCTTGGTAACTGAATTCACAAGTGCTAGCTTTCTTCTTCCCAGTCATGGACACGAGCTGGTTCTCATTCACTAGGATTGTTGTATAGCAGTTTGCAAAAGTGGATATTTATTTTCATGTAGTTATTCAGTAATATTTAGTGAGAGTAAACTTAGTATCTGACAAGTAGGCTAATTGCCCCAGCATTGACTTTCCAATTCCTGGAATATCACTGAGGTACTGATAGCTTGTAAACATAAATTAAGTATTTGCCACAAAATCCAAGAACCAGTAAAATTTCTTAAACTCTTGAGGATTCATTCAGTTAAAAATTCAGTTAAAGTAGAAAAATTAAAGCTAGCCTATGATGAAATATCTCACTGGTAGAAAGATAGCACAAGATTATTAGAATTATCTGGATATAGGAAAATATATGCTGGAAGTTTTATTGGACTCTATATAACAGAACGCACAAAAGAAAATTAATTCCTTCTAGTAATTAATTTTATAACCATATTTTGTCCAAAAAAATCAGACTCATTTTTTTTCATGATCCAACCTCATTAAGCAAAAGACAAAGTCCATATATAGGAAAAAGTATTATCTTTCAAGATTATCAGAAGGAGTTCATTAAACTTTTACATATACTTGCAGATGCTCTCATTATGTGAGAGAAAGAGGGTGATAATCTTTTTGTGCTGTGATCTATGAAGACATTTGAAAGATGAAAAGATCCAGAGAGACTAACTCAGAGAAATACATGATAAAGTGACATGTAAACATTGGACTGAGAAAACAATGAAAGAGGAGGTAGAGAAAGTCACAGAGGATTTGGCAATAGCAAAAGAAATGAACAAAAGAAGAGAAAGAAAAGCAACAAAAGAGAAAACAAACCTGGAGCAAAGTCTACTCCATGAAAGCAGACACCATTACGATGCAAAGAAAGTCCGTGCTGGTCATCTTCACCCTGACAGTGTAACAGTTTTCTTAACTGCATCCACTCGGCGAGAGCCTTGTGAGGACCTCCACAGCAGACTGGCCATCTGTAAGAATGTGTCTCCTGAAGGAAGGCCGATGACAAACACTTAAACCACAGCTGTGAAGAAGACAGTAAATGACTACAACACTGTACTCCAAGGAGTGTAAAATGCATTAACACACATACTTCACCTGCCTCAGGAGCTGAAAGTAAACCATTCTAGGGGTTGGAAGTCAAACACTGGATGTTTTCAAAGCCCAAGAAGTAGCAAGATTGTTTCTTTGGGATTTTTCTTCCAACTACATCTGGATTTCCCTTTTGCTGTTGTGTACTGGGTTGGAATTAAATGGTGAGTAAGTACAGTTTGTACAATTGTTTGGTTTTCATAATATTTTGTGTTCACATTAATTTTAGTGCTTTTTAATTTTTAAAATTAACCTTTAGTCACTTTGATAGGTATAAAATGATGTTTAGTTATAACTTTAATATTTTCTTTAATGATCGATGATGTTAAACCTCTTTACATTTATTTAACCATCCTATTTGGTGAAATAACTAGTTATTTCTTTTGCCCATTTTCAAATACTGTTTCTTCACTACTGAGTTTTGCGATTTTTTTATGCATCTTAGATAATATTTTTCATTTAATATATTCTTTTCCTTTTCTCTGGTTGGTAGCTTCTCTTTCCACACTTTTTAACAGGCGATGTTACAAAACGAAATTTTTGAAATTGTTTTTATGTGTACACGTTTGTAGTGCGTTCTTTTTTGTTGCTGTTCCTTGTGGTGGAATTGGTACATGTACATAATTCATTTTTTTCATCCATTTTCCCCTCTCTCCATTTCTTCTCCATCCATCTCTTTGTTTCTTGATGCCCTTACTTTTTTTGGCTTTATGTGCTTGAAATACATAATGTTTGCATTCTGTGTGGAGTTGGTACATGCGCGTAACACATCTTCATCCTTTTTTTCACTCCCTTTCCTCCCTCCCCACTGTCTCTCTTAATCTACTTCCCCCTCTGAGAAAGACCTACTTCCATACATCCTATTATCTAACGTATAAAGCTTTTTCTTAATACTTTGGGTTTCTTACGTAAAAGAAATCAATCACTCAAGTTCATCTTTCTTTGTGGGAGAGTAGTGCTCCATTGTTTGTAGTCATCACATTTTCCCTAGCCATTCATCTGGTTACAGACTTTTGCTTTTGCTCTTCTATGTTTTTATTAGCAAAGTTTTCTGCTATTATTTCTGTAAAGAGAATTTTTATGTGATTTGTATGTCTGAAACTAAAAGAGAAAGGAAAAGAGAGAAAACCCCTAAACCTCCAACAAACCCCAAGGAAAAAATATTTTTAGGGGCTGGGGGATTTAGTTCAGCGGTTTGGTGGCCTGCCTTGCAAGTTCGATCCCTGGTACCAAAAAAAGAAAAAAGAAAGAAAGAAAAAGAAAAATTTTTAAAGAGTGGCGGGGGGACTCCTGTTTATTGAATGGGGATTTCTTTCCAATACTGCAGCCTTGAGATTCAGCCTGTCATGATTTTTTTCAACCTAGCTTTAGATCCTGTGGGTTTTTGAGGCGCCAGTCCTACATCAGCAGCCCATCTGCCTTCTCCCCCACATTGTATTCACTATCCAAACAAAGGCATGTTCTTGCCCCCACTGTGGATGGGGAATGCAATCATCCCTGTGGTGTCTGCTGGATGTAGTCCATGAGGAGGGGTGGTTCAAGTGAGCTGTTGGACTTAATGTCCTCTGTTGTGAGGTCTGGTTTCTCCCTTCCCTCCTCAGGTGCCCTCCTCCTCCAGGGTCATGCTGGTTGTTAATCATCACCTCTCCTGCCTTGTGCGATGGGGAGCAAAAGTAGAGCTGGCATAAGCTGGTGGAAGCCTTTGTGTCAGAGACCTTGCATCCACTGTGGGCCTGCTTGCCTGCATGAAGAGGAGCACCACTCATTCAGAGGGTCAGCTTGCTCATGTGGAGGAGAAAGATTTTTAAGTTTGATGATGGTCTATTTATGATTTTTAGGATAAGAGATCCTGTGTTTCATGTCAAATCTAATAATTCCTTGTGTAACCCTGGTTCTAAGGAATTTTTATCCTTTTACCTTCAATCCACCTTTGCCATCTTATTTGAAGTGGGTGTATTGTACACCATGTATAGCTGATTTTTTCCACTCTCAACCTCTTTTAATTTGCTACTTAGACCATTTGTATTTAAGGTAATTATTGATATTTTAGGGCTTCAGTCTTGCATATTTTTATTTTCTGTTTATCATCTGTTTCTCAACCTTTTATCTTATTTTACTTTCCTTTTTAGTTATTTCAGTTATTCTCAGGATTCTATCTTGACTTACAATGCCATTAAGTTTGGGTTTTTTTGTTTGTTTGGTTGGTTGCTTGTTTGTTTCCACAAATTTATTGGTACATTTTAGCTATACATTATGATAATATTCAACACTGGGAACATCATTAAATTTTAAATTTCCTTAGTGGTTGCTTTGTTTGACAATATATAAGACATGATCAAAACATGCATTATATATTTAATTTTTAAAAACTTATCACAGTAAAAGACACTCAATCTCCTCGCCATCAGTCGCTTTCAGAAGAATCCTCCTAACTTGAAACTCCCCAAACTGTAATTCTTGCCACTCATGGAAGGAGTTCTGAACGTCCTCTTTCAGTGGTTTCATGAGGTGTGATCAAAAGTTCAGTGAATGCAGCTGGTCAATGCCAAACAAGGGAAACGTAGGCTAATAATAAACACCACATGGTGTCCTGCTCCACTGTATTCACCATATCTGGCACAGTGTGGTTTCTAGCTCTTCCCAAAAGTGAAAATGACTATGAAGAGTAACTGGCTTCAATTGTTGCAAATACTGAGGCAGGCATGACAGCGCAACTAAAGATATTCATGAAAGAGAATTTACAGAATTGCTTCAGAAAGTGAGACGAACATGGGATACGTGAGGGGAGTATTTTGAGAAGGATTAATAGCAATGCCTTTTTTACTATAATGAATTTTTCTTTAAAAAATTCATAGTAGTTTTTGGTCACACTTCATACATTCATGATATCATTGCCTGCTATTTCTCCTGTATTAAATTCAGTGAAGTATATTTTATTGCATAAAACTTATATCCATTTAAATATTTCTATCCTCTTTTTATAAATGTAACTGTCTTCTTTTCTACATATATTAAGCACCACAACAGTTGTTCTTAAACATTTTTGTTCTGATTTGTTTTGTTTTGGTACCAGGGATAGAACTTGGGACTTTGCACTCTGTGGTAGTCAGCAGAACGACAGAGCTAAATCCCAGGACCATTAAACATTTTTATATAGGCCACCAAATAAGATTTAGGCCATTCATACGAATTAGGATATTAATTATTTTTTGCTCTACTTTTTACAATTTCCAATGTTTTCCTTTCCTTTCTCAAATTCCAAGATATCTTAGATATCTTCTCCTATAATTATCTTTTTATTTAGAGACCTTCACTGAGCCACTATATATAAGTATAGATTTTAAAAAAACACACCTCATTTGCTTTCATTTAAAAATATATTTATTTCTTTTTCATTTATGAAGGATATTTCATTCACTATAGAATTTATAGTTGAAGGTTTCTTCATTTCAGTTCTAGAAGACATTGTGCCACTTTCTTCTGGTCTTGATAGTCTCAGAAGAGAAACCTGCTGTTACTGAATTTCGGTCCCTCTACAGGTAACATATCATTTCTCTTGGACTGCTTTTGAGACTTTTTTCTCTCAGTTTTCACAACTTTAATTATGATATGTCTTGATGTAAAGTCTTTAGATATGTCCTGTAGGGTTTTGTTCCACTTCTGAAATCTATAGATTTATATCTTTTGACACATTGGGAAATTTTGGCCTTTATTTTATCAAATAATTTACAGTCCCATTATACTTCTCCTGCCTCTGATAAAATGTTCTGATAAGAATGCTAACTTCTCATTATTTCTCCACAAGTCACAAAGATACTGTTCATAACTTCATTTTCTCTTTGTTTAGACTGCATAATGTTCTCGATCTTTCATGAACTTGAGATTCTGCATTCTGTCATCACCCAATGGGGAAGCCATGCAGCACATTTTTAATTTTGGTTGTTATATTTTTGCTTGCACAGTTGCCATTTGGTTTTCGTATTAGTCAGGTTTCCATCACTGCAACAAACACCTAAAATAATCAACATTTAAGGAAAAAAGGTTTATTTTGACTCACAGTTTGGAAGGTTCTGCTCTACACTGAGTTGGCCCCATTGCTTTGGGTCAATCCCAAGGCAACACATTATAGTTAGCATACATGGTGGAAAAAAAAAAAACACTCATCTTATGACCAAAAACAAAAAAAGAAAAAGACTGAACTCCCACAGTTCCTTTCAAGGACCTGGCTTTAATGCTCTAAAGACACCCCCCACCCTCATGCATATTGGTTTCTATCTATTTGATTATATACTAATTTTCAGTATTGTCACCTAGGTACCAAGTCTTTAACACATGAACCTTCATGATACATTCAACACTGAAATGATAGCAAAGCTCTTTTATAGCTTTTATTTCATTGCTGAGGTTTTCTATTTTTAAAATGTGTTTTGAAAGAATGATAATTGCTTGTGGACACGTTATTATTATTGCTGTTTTCAAATCCTTGCCAAATAACTGTAACGTCTTTGTCATTTTGGTTTTCATCCATTCATTGTCTTTTCTCATGCATATTGTGATTACTCCAGTCTTGAGTATAGTGAGGTTTTTATTGTATTATGGGTACTTTAGATATTAACTGTGATACTTTACATCCTTCTTAAACAACCTTTGTTTTTTACAGCAGGAATTCCACTTTTGAAACATAGCATGAGATCCAAGTAGAGAATTATGTTCAGCTTCTCATTGGCTCCTGCTAATAACACCTTGGCAAAAGTATGATGTTAGCGCACACTGCCTCAGTCTCTCTCTGCCTCACTGTCTGTGAGTAGAAGTATATCAGTTCCCTACTTGATACCTTGAAAGGTTAAAATAATAATATTTTATATAGTAGGTTAAGTAAAATATATTAATTGTTAGACAGAAAGTTATCTTAGTCAAATTTATTCTTCTTCTTGCTAACTCTTAAAATCAAATCTAACTCTGTTTCCACGCCTGGCTTAGTTACTGTGACCTGACACCAAACAATGGCTATCAGGATGGTTCATCCCCAGACCCAGAATATTTTGCCTTAATACAGGGAGTTCAGAATATCCATGATCAGTTATCCAATATCAAATACCTTTGTGGGTCAGGTGACTCTTATTACCATGCTAACACTCTTGAGTATTGTGGAGAGCCCGTTCATGTTATCCCTTTGAGTCAAGTGTTACGGATCAAACTTGCCATTTTGGTGCTTACTATAAACAGTGTAGTATGGGAAACATTTTCAAAAGCAGCAGCACTTCCCAGCATGCATAATTACAGATGTTACAATATTCTATAAGATGCTGATTTTCCCTTACTTATAAAAATCTAATTCTCTGGTTATTCTAAACAAATTTAGACCTTTAGAAAATATAATTATGGAGTTGTTCATGCTAAAACCAATTCAATATATTTTTGTCCCTGAGGCTTCTGATCTCTTCCCTGTATTACACTCCATGAATTATGGCATAGAATTTCATATGTTTAAAAATGATCAGCCAAGGCAAAGTTGAGAGCATAACTATGCTGATACTCTTGGCTTTTCTTTGTTCTTTGCCCTCTTGACTCTCTTTAAAAAGGTTCATTTTATTCACTCAAATTTGAGTAGCTTACCTCCTTTTGTTATTTTTAAGTATTCTGATTAGGAACTTCGAATACATCTTTACATCGGAAAGTCCCTTTGTCCCTCCCATCTAACATAAATGAATCATGGAAATGTATTTTTTAATCAAGCTTATTGGTACATTTAATGTACATAATAGAATGACATTCATTGTTGAACATTTGCACCTTTACATACTCAATCTTGGTTCTTTTTCCCCATGCCCTTCCCCTCCCTACAAACTCTCCATCCCTCACCATCTACACAGACTTTGCTTCCATTAGTTTTCGTTTTCTCATACTAATTTCATTCCCTTTGTTCCTTTCCGCTTCCCCTTTGTCCCTTTTCTTCCTATTTCACAATATCTATTAAACCTTTTCATCCTTATTTACACTTTCAGTTTCTCAAACTACAGAAACTATTCAGTATTTATACATATATGTCCTATTTATATCACTTAAGAGTATTGGCTCAATTTGCATCCAGTTAGCTACAAACATCTCTAATGTCTTGTTTTTTATGGCTGAGTAGTATTCCATTGTATAAAATAAACCACATTTTCTTTATCCATTCTCCTGCTGATGGGCAAATGGGCTGCTTCCAACTTTTAGCTATTACAAATTGTGCTGCTGTGAACATGGGTGCACACAGATCACTGTGGTATGATTCATTTTATTCTCTAGGGAAGATATCCAGCAGGGGAATAGCTGGGTCAAATGGAACTTCCAATCCTAGTTCTTTGAGGCATCTCCATATTGCTTTCCACAGTGTTTGCACCAGTCTACACTCTCACCAGCAGTGGAGCAGGGTTCCTCTTTCCCCACAGCCCCTCCAGCATTTGCTATTGGCTGATTAATGATAGCAGCCATTCTTTGTGGGGTGAGGTGAAATCTCAGTGTTGTTTTCATTTGCATCTCTCAAATGACCAGTGATGTGGAACATTTTTTCATACGTTTATTTGCTACTTCTACTTATTTGTCTGAGAAATGTCTGTTCATTTCAGATGTCCATTTTTGGATTGGGTCTTTAAATTTGGGAGGTCTGATTTTTTTTTAATTTTTTATTTTTTAGTTCTGTATATATTCTACATAGGAGACCCTTGTCTGAGGAACAGCTGGTGAAAAATTTTTCCCACATTGTGGGTTGCCTCTTTACACTGTTTGTCATTTCTCTTGCTGTGCAGAAGCTTTTTAAGAAGAAGACATCCAACTTGTTCTTTGTGCTAGTTACTTCATGGGAAACTGAGGTTTTGTTCATAAAATCTTTTCCTATGCCAACGTCTTCAAAAGTTCTACCTAACTTCTCTTCCAGCCAGTTTAGTGTTTCTGATTTAATATTTAGTTCTTTGATACATTTTCATCTTAGTTAAGTGCATGGTGGGAAATATAGGTCTAGTTTTTCTGTGTTTTTTGTTTGTTTGGTTGGTTTTTTTTGTTTGTTCATTTGTGTTTTGAGACAGAGTCTCACTATGTAGTTGAGACTGACCTGGAACTCACTATGTAGCCCAGGCTGGTCTTGAACTCACAGCGATCCTCCTGCCTCAGCCTCCCAAGTGCTGAGATTACAGACGTGCGCTATTTTTTTTAATCGAGTTTATTTGTACTTTTCAGATATACAGTACAGGTAGATTTATCATTGGGATCTTGTACCCTTACATGACAAATTTTGGTTCTCATTTTTTCCCTATACCTCTGCCCTCCCTTCACCCCCACCACGCTTCCCTTTTTAAGAAGACTGTGTTACCATTTTTTCCTTTTCTCAAACTTTTCCTTTTTTCCTTATTTCCTTTCCCGTGCCCTTCCAACTTCCCTTACACCTTTAGCCCTTTTCTTCCTATTTCACATTGTCAGTTATACTATTTGAATATTATTTATACATTTTTTAGTTTTTCACACCAAAGAAACTATTCAGTATTTACACATGTATCCTATTTATTTCATGTAAAAGTGTGGCCTCAATATACATACATTTTCCAGTTCTAAATGACTCTAGTTTCTCATTCTTCTTTTTCCCCATTGAGTTTATTGGTACATTTAAAGCAAACAGTACAGTCACATTCATCATTGGGATCTTGTACCTTTACATATGTCTTGGTTCTTATTTTTCCCCATTCTCCTGCCCTCCCTTCACCCTTCCCTATTTATAAAGACTTTGTCTCCAATTTTTCCTTTTTTCACACTTTTCCTTTTCCCTTATTTCCTTTGTGTCCCCTTCCCACTTCCCCTTTTGCCACTTTCTTCCTATTTCACACTGTCAGTTATACAATTTGAACCTTATCTACAATTTTAGTTTTTCTTAGCAGAGAAACTATTTGGTATTTACTCGTGTATTTATTTCACTTAAGTGTATAGCCTCAAGGTGCACGCATTGAGCTGTATATGTCTCTACTTTCTCATTCTTTGTGGCTGAGTGGTATTCTATTTTTACAGAAAAACCACATCTTCTTTATCCAGTCTCCAGTCGATGGGTAATTGGGCTGTTTCCAAGTTTTAGCTATTACAAACCATGCTGCTATAAACATGAGTGTTCATATATCACTGTGGTATGATTTAATTCTTTTGGAAACATCTAACAGAGGGATTATTCTAGTTTTAGTATCTGACAAGCTGAAACTCAGTTTTTCCAGCTCCATTCATCCTCCAGTAAGGGTGTTTGGCTTCATTTTCAAAGACAAGATGGCCGAGTATGTCTGGACTTGTTTCTGCATCTTCCAATCTGTTTTGTAGTATGGTTTCAGGTTGGGGATTGTGATATACCCTACTTTCTCTATATTGCCTAAAATCGCTTTTGCTATTCTAGGTCTCTCCTTGTTCCAAATGAATGTTGGATTATTTTCTCAAGTTCTGTGAAGTATACTTCTGGGATTTCAATTGGGATTGCATTGAATCTATATAGCAGTTTTGGAAGTATGGCCATTTTCACTATGTTGATCCTTCCTAAGTAGGAGGAAGGGATGTCTTTGCATTTTCTGACACCCTCTTCAATCTATTTTTTTTTTTTTGATGGCAGGAGTTTTCAGAGTAGAGGTCTTTGATTTCTTTTGTTAGGTTGATTCCTAGATATTTCAATTTTTTGGATGCTATTGTGAAAGGAACTGATTGCCCCATTTCTTTCTCAGTGAATCTGTTTTCCATGTATAAAAAAGTTATTGATTTGTGTGTTAACGTTATATCCAGCTACTTTACTGAATTTGGTTATTAAATCCAGAAGATTTTTGGTGGAGTCCTTGGGGTCTTCTATATAGATTATCATGCCATCTGCAAATAATGACAATTTGACTTTTTCCTTTCCTATTTTATTCATTTTATTTCTTTCTCTTGTCTAATTGCTGTGGCTAATGTTTCCAAAACTATATTGAACAGAAGTGGTGAAAGGGGACAGCATTGTCTTGTTCCGGATTTTTAGCTTGAAGGATTTCAGTTTTTGACCATTTAGTATGATATTGGCTGTTGGTTTTTCATAGATGGCTTTTATCAGATTGAGGTAGAGACCA
Organism: Fukomys damarensis; assembly: GCF_012274545.1. Taxonomy (NCBI): domain Eukaryota; kingdom Metazoa; phylum Chordata; class Mammalia; order Rodentia; family Bathyergidae; genus Fukomys; species Fukomys damarensis. Next base: position 56,283,676 of record NW_022900926.1, on the reverse strand, counting down.
TTTTCTTTAGGGTTTTTGTCATGAATGTGTGTCGGATTTTGTCAAATGCTTTTTCTGCATCTTTGAGATGATCATATGGTTTTGTCCTTGGCTCTATTAATACAGTGTGATACTGATTTACATATGTTGAAACATCCCTGCATCCCTGGAATGAATCCCACTTGGTCAGGGTATATGATTTTCTTGATGATCTTCTGCATTCTCTTTTCTAGTATCTTATTAAGGATTTTACCATCTATGTTCATTAGTGAGATTGGTCTATAATTTTATTTTTCTGTTGGGTCTTTCTCTGGGGGATCAAGGTGATGCTTGCTTCCAGGAATGAATTTGGTAGTACTGCATCCCTTTCAATTTTTTGAAGTGTTTAAACAGAAGTGGCAATAATTTCTCTCTAAATGCCCAGTAGAGTTCAGCAGTGAAGCCATCAGGGCCAAGCTTTTCTTAGTTGGTAAGAAATTACATTTTCAATTTCATTGATTGATATTGGGTCATTTAGAATTTTTAGCTCATCTTCTTTGGTAATTACTTTGGTAATTCATACAAATCCAGGTATCTGTCCATTTCTTCTGTATTTTTCCATTTTATTGGCATAAAGTTTCTTGAAGCAGGTATTGATGATCCTCTGGATTTCTTCTGGGCCCATTTAATTTCACCCTTTTCATTCCTACTTGCATGGATTTGGGACTTTGCTTTCCTTTTTTTGATAAGGTTGGCTAAAGGTTTGTCAATTTTTTTCTTTATTCTTTCAAAGAGCCAACTCTTGGCTTCATTGATTTTCTTGTCTTGATCTTTTAGTCTTCCTTGTATTGATTTCTGCTCTGTTCTTTATAATTTCTTCCTTTGTATGAGCTTTGGGTTTGTCCTGCTCTTCTTTTTCTAGAAGCTTGCAGTTCAGCATCAAGTGTTTAATTGTGTTCACTCTGTTTTCCTAATATGCGTATTCAGTGCTATGAATTTCCCTCATAAGACTGCTTTAATTGTGTCCCATAGATTCCAATATGTGTATTGTCACTGTCATTTAATTGTAGGAACTGTCTGATTTGTTCTTTAAAATCCTCTGTGGCCCATTGGTTATTCAGAAATATGTTGTTCAATTTCTATGTGTTTGTGAAATTTTTTGCAGTTTATTTTGCTTTTGATTTCCAATTTCATTGCACTATGGTCTGATAATATACAGGGGTAAGTTCAGTTCCTTTGCACTTATTTAGACATGTTGTATAAGTGAGTATGTGGTCTATTTTGGACAACAACCCTTGTGCAGCTGAAATGAATGTGTAGTCTGATTTTGTGGGGTGGAACACTCTGTAAACATCTGTTAAGTTTGTTTGTCCAAGAGTTTGATTGCGTTCTAGCATTTCATTATTTTCTGTCTAGTTGATCTATCCATTTGTGACAGTGGATATTGTGGTCTCCCATTACTATTGTGTTAGTGCTTATTTAAATTTTCATGCTCGTTAGTTTTTATTTTGCATAGTTGGGCACATTAGTGTTTTGTGCATATATATTTATGATTGTCATCTCTTCTTGGATTGTTCCCTTTACAAGGATGTAGTGTCCTTTTTTGTCTCTCTTAGTCAGTATTGGTCTGAAATCCACTTGATCTGCAAAGAGAATAGCTACTCCTGCTTTGGGGCAGGGGTTCTTGTTACATGGAGTGTTGTTTTCCACCCTTTAACTTTCTGTGTATGAGTTTCTTTTTAAATTAAATGTGTTTCTTTTATGTAGCATATTGTTGGATCTTGTTTCTTGATCCCTTATGCCAGTCTATTTCTTTTTTTTTTCAGTCTATTTCTTTTGATTGGTGAATTGACATCATTAACATTGTCACTTATAATTGATATGTATTAACTTATCTTTGTCATTACCTTTTACTCTTTCTTTTCTTTCTTTTTTTTTTTCTGTTCTAGGGGATCAAACTCAGGTCCTTGTGCTTGCAAAGGAGATAAATCGCCAGCCCATCATTATCTTTTCCTATTGTAAAATTTTCTGCCTTAGAATTTAATTTCTTGTCGTGCCTGATGGATTCATTCTGCTGGGCTTCATGGATTTGTGATCCTCATTCTCATATCTTAGAATATTGTTTAAAATTTTTGGAGTGCTGATTTGGTATTCATGACGTTTCTGAGGTGCTCTTTATCATGAAAGTATCTTATTTTCCATCATTTTTGAAAGATAGTTTTGCACGGTACTTCAGTCTGGGTTGGAGGCTGTTTTCCTTTAGAGCGTGAAATACATCACTCCAAGTTCTTCGTGCCTTCAAGGTTTGTGTTGAGAAGTCTGCTGTGACTAATTGCAATCCTATCTTCTATAACTGAAATTCTATCTTTGCATTGGCTCATTCTGCTGAATAAACTTTCAATGGAGTATTTAATCTCCTGGAAATCTGTTTTATGGATTCCATTTGTTTTCTATGTTGGGATTCCATCACGTTCCTCAGATCCACTATTTTTTTATCTGTGTCTGCTCTAGATTTATTAATCATGTCTTGCTCTATGGGCACAGTCTCTGCTATTTTCTGAGAAATTATTTCTGACTTCATTTTTTTCCAGGTCTGCTTTTGTTGCCAGTTCAGGAAGTCCAGGTGGTTGAGTATCAGATGGTCCCATCTCTTTTCCCTTTGGGATTTCTTTAGGTGATCTGGAAGTGTGGTTTTGGTACTTGCTAACATGTCTTCTCATTTCAACAAATGCAGCCTGCTGTGCCTTCATTGAGACTTTTTTCTCACCCAGTCATCTTCAGTTGTCAGCAAGCCACCAAGAGGGCTTTTCTCTGCTGCTCACCAGTACGCCAATTCCTGGGTTCAAATCATCAATGATATGGTTGGGGGGGTGTCTCTGACTGAAGCCTGTGTGCTTCTGAAGCTCTTTCTTGACCCATCCTTGGTTGAGCAGGTTTGCAGGAGCCTCTGGGTTCAGGGCTGATCCCTGGCTGGGATCTGCCTACAGCCAGGCAGGTCTGGACACCTCTGCTCCCCAGGATTTGCGCACACAAACAGATGCTATGGGGTGGGCAGAAATCATTCTATCATACACACATATCCTGCCCACACTCAAGAGAAAAGAACTTTAAAGGACATATATACCACCCTAGAATTCTGTCTACCACTGCTCCCGTGCCATTTATAAAAATCTTTAAAAAGAATTACTACAAACTGTATGCAAACTTTTCCAAAACATCGACAAGGAAATACTTTCCAACTCTATTTATGACAAAAACAAAGAAAAATATTAATAGCACAAAAAGATCTTATGAGAAAAAGAAAAACTGCAGAATGTGATACAAACATAGATGCAGAAATTTTCAACTAAAGATTAACAAGTCAAATCCAATAACATATGAAATGAGTAATTCATTATAACCAAGTGTGGTTCATCTGAAGAATGCAAGCCTCACCATAGTATTATAAACTAAACCAAAATAACTCACTATATTAAACTAGTAAAGAAAGCTACCTAATCAAGGCAATAAATTAAGACATTTTTTCACAAAATTTAATAATGTGATTTTAAAATTCAGGAAACTGGAAATAAGGAAATGCTTCTTTAATTGGATAAAGAAATCTTACTTAAAACTGAAAGCTGTCATACTTAATGACAAAACTGAATGCTTCTCCCCAGATAATTAGGGAAAAACAAAGAAAATAATGTCCTATATTGCAGAATAAAGTGCGGAAAGAATAAACTTCACAAAACTAGTGGACTAAGAAGATAAAGGTAAGGAAAAAGGGATAGAGAGATGGACGGGAGAAGGAAGGTGGTAGAAGAGAGAAAGAAGGAAGAAGGGAGGGAGGGAGGAAGGAAGGAGCCAGGGAGAGGAAATAAAGGAAGGGGAAAAGGAAGGAAAGAAGGAAGAAAAGAAAGAGGACAGGCAAAAATTATAATTGTACACACAGAGTCTCTAGGCAGAAAATTCTAAATAATCTTTTTAAGACCTCTTAAATACCAAAGTCAATTTGAAAAGTTCATATAACACCATGTTAATACACAAAAACAACTTGTCATTAATGAGCAAGTTTCATATGCTGAGAATTAAATTGAAATTTTGAAATATACCATAATTTATACCTATACAGGACAACAATATATTCAGGTGTAAATCTACCAAAGTTGTCAGAATATAAATTCTGAAAGTCGTAATACATATTGATGAAAGCAAACAAAATACTTAAATGAAATATATATATTTCATATATTTAAAATATTCATGAATTAAAAACTTCAATAACATTAAGATATAAATTATTACCAAGTCGATCAATATTCAATTCAACCCAATTCCCATTTTCTAAAATGCCTTTTTTGGAGGGTGAGATAGATATTAATAAACCGATTCTGAAATACATGTGTGGAACAAAAGAATTAGAAGAGTTGAAATTATTTTGAAAATGAGCTACAAAGATAAGATTAGCAGTAGCCAATTTCACAACAATATAAACTTCCAATAATCAAGTCAGTGTGCTAACAGTTAAACAGGTACATATGTCAATGACAAAGAAAGCAGTCCAGAAAAATACCATAGATTAATAATGAATGGAAATTTTCAAAGCTGCAAACATGCAACAGTAAAGAAAATACAGTCTTTTCAACAATGGTGCCAGAAAAAACACCAGAGCTATGTGTTCTATGCAAATGACAAAGCTTTATCTGCACTTCAGCAACTTAAAATGGGTTGTAGACCAAAATATAAATGTGAAACTCTACAACTTATGAGAGAAAACATGAGAAAAGCTCTATCATTTCAGTTTCAGTCTAGGTAAACAGTTTTTCTATAATTTTTAGGTAGAAAATATTCAAACAGATTGAGTGGAGGAAAGAAAACAGAATCCAAACACAACACGAGTCTATCAGCATTCCAAATAAATAAATATTCACACTGAAGTAGGTGAGAATAAATATAATTTACTTTGGGAATCAATACTCTGGATACTGTAAGTCAAAACAGCTATCAAAATACTTTTACAATATTTAACATATGTGTTTCTTGCAGGTGTATGCCTCAGCAATTCTAAAACTAATTTTTGTATATACCAGTTTTGAAGAAATGTTACATGTAAACTAGATAATAAATCTTTTTTGGTTTTTATTTGCTATCAGAAAAGAAATTAGAATTTCACAATAGAGTGGACTTGTGGTGCACTGAAATCAGAAGTCTCTGCACAAACTCATGTTTTTATACCATCAACACATAAAGAATGATAGACACATAGATACCACTGACACTGATATACAGATGCTTGTGGGTTCTGCTGGGTTCCTATATACACATCCATTTCCAAGTTCTAGCCCCTGAAAGGGCCTACTGTCAATGAAATTTTAGTACCAGTAAACAGATCTACCAGCTAAAGCTTGATTTTTAAGTATCATTCTATAATTAAAGGATTTAGCACACTTTGGAGAAATGACTGATTAAAGGAGTGAAGCAAAAAAACACAGTGGAACAGAAGGAGTGAGTAGAAAAGCTGTGGTTTACCTGCACCCTTTACTCCATTTCCTTTGCTCCATGCAAACAGTAGATTTTATAGTACATTTTAAGAGTTTCAGTTGGATTGTTTTAATCAAAGTAATAAAACTTGCAATTAATTTTGTGTTTTGTATTTGAAAAACTAGGGAAATGTTCCTTTGATGAAATCTCCTCACATGACTTCTCAGCCAGATTTGCCATCACAGTTTCTCTGAGACCATCACCATGTTGGAAGCTCAATCTGAACAGATGAAGCACGTTTCAACCTGAGTAATCACCTCCCAGGGTTGTAAACCCTCTGAGGCCCGCACATACCCAAGCCTTGTCACGGAAATATAAATTGTCTTTCCCTTTTGATCTATTTTAAAGGAGAATTATGGTCCTGAAGCCTAACTAGAAGACAAGGGGCAGAGAAAAATCAGAATAGGGAGGACAGTTGGACTGAGAAGAATCATCTTATCCTTTGAAAATAGGCTCTATTTTGAGGTTTGGATTGGACAAATTGTGCAGATCAAAGCAATAGGTGGGGGAGGGACTAGGAAATCAGGAAATAAGTAAATAAACCCCTAATAAAGAGAAAAGGGTTTGTTTTCCATCCCTTCCTCTCTTTGGCTTTTTCTTACCCATACTCGGTGATGATTTTTGTAGTATCAGTTAGCTTTGCAAAGCAGAAAAATTAAAACAGCCACCACGTACTTTTTGTTTCTTCTAAAACATTTTCACTACAAATAACTTCAGGACAAACACATCTTGAACATTAAACTAACACCCTTTATTCTTTGCTGCCACCAAGACACCTAGTTGTATATGGAAAATATTGCCTTGTGGCCCTCTTGGACAACCTGAACTTCTGAAAAACAATAGCTACAGCAGATATTTCTTTCATATGATCTGTGTTTGATCTCTTAAATAGTTTCACTACCAGGGGCTTGGCAAAGGGTCAGGAAATGTGTATAATTTAAAGAGCAAATATGGAAACAAAGAAAATCCTATGATACCCAGAAACAACTGATACAAATTCCAATGATCAAAATGTGGTTTATATTACAGCAAACAATCGTTATCCTAAATGTCTAATTTCCAAAGATACTTAAGTTTTCAGACATGGGCAGGCAAACACTTGCAATAAGACATACCACTTTATTTCTTCCAACAATAGTAAATAAGTCTAAAACAATAAGATGCATATGGATGTTAGTTATGTACTTTCTTCATGCTGTCTATTTATTGTTTTAGAATTTAGAGACTATACTATTACCTCCACAATTTGACTTCTTGAAGTTTATTCAAATGCCCTACCTTTTCTTATTGATTTCAGGTAATTCTACTTGTGAGATAAGAAAAAAATGGGCAGTTACCCAAAATGATGCTGTATATGCTTAATAAGTGCCACTGAATCATGTTCCTTTAATCTCTCCATTATGCAAAAAATATTTTTTCTCAATTTTCTAACATATATTGAAGGGTACTTTTTAATGTGATCACTGTGAATATTAAACCATCATATTTAGAAATACATTAACAAAAATATTTTTAATTTTTCTTCTGGCACACCACATTGGTCACACAAAAATATTTTTAATTTAAAAGGTCATTGAAGATATACTCCTAAGTGAAATAAATAAGGCACACATGTGTTAATATCTAATAGTTTCTCTGGTGTGAATAATCTGCAATAATACAGAAGAGCCTAATAAGATTACTGACATTGAGAAACGGGAAGAAAGGAGCTAAAGGTGTAGGGAAAGTGGGATGGGTAGGGGAAGGGTAATAAGGGCAAAGAAAAAAATGTGACATTATGAAAAGATGGAAATAAAGTGTTTGTAAATGGGGAGGGGAGGAGGGGGTGAAGGGAGGGCAGGGACAAGGGGAAAAAATGAGAACCAACATTTGTCATGTAGAGGTACAAGATCCCAACAATGAATGTAACTGTACTGTATCCCTAAAATGTACCAATAAACTCAATTAAAACTGAAAAAAAGTCATTCGCAACTAATATGATCAAAGAATTTTAGCCTAAAAGGCTGTTTTGTGTTCTTCTGTTTTAAGAGTTATACAAACAAATTTTCTTTTATTTTATCCATCCATACCTTCATTTGTTGTCTCTCAGGAAGCTACAATCAGTAAAATACAGACTCTCAGGTAACAGATTCTTAGGAAAAATTATGTGCTGGTGGTTTGATGTACAGTGATGCCACATCTATTTTAGGAAAGAAATACATATGGAATCAGTGTGGCCTGGCATACAAAACATACGTGTGTGTGATATTATGTTGAATATATATATATATATATATATATATATAATGGAAAAGTGCCAAGCCCATGAAATAATACCTCACCCATCTTTTTATTCACTATCATATAACATATGTCATGTAAATCAAGAAAAGAAACAACTATAGGACTAGCAAGAGATATACAAAGTTATTGCATGTTTGTAGTGAAGCAAAATCTTCCCTGTACTTAGCAGTTACATATTAAATCTCAATGTGTGCTGCTGTTCCTTTAAACAAACAGAGAAATAGGTTTTTCTCCATTTATTTCAAGGATCTACTCTTTCAAATTCATTATTATGTGTGTGTTATTTTAATTCCAACTCCTCAAAAGAACCTATGCTTCCCTTAGGTGTCTCTCCAAAGCATAATCTATTGCACTTCTAAACCATGAAACGTGGTAATTCCTTAGCCATATGGCTTTTAGTAACTGAAATGAGATCCCAGGAGTAACATTTCTTATATTCCAGATCAGTTTCCTTCTTGAACTTAAGTTATAATAAGATATGAGAGAATGATGAAAATAAATGCAATTGTGAGAAGATGAATTTTTAAGTAGTGAGAAATAAACTACTATAAGAACCTTTAAATTCAAAAGAAGAGCGAGTGGTTTTCAAAAAATTCACCCATCTACACTTAGGTGGAAAATGGATCTATGCTAAAAAATGCAAATGCTTGTTAGTTAAATTTGTCGAATGTTGCTGATACGTATGCACCATCTGGTATGTTTTTTCTTTTTATATTTTGAATTAAACTGGGGTAGTATGTTTTGAATGTGGCTGAGTTTGACAGACTACTTCCACTTGAGTTATCTTTGTTTTTTAGAGTTCTTTCCTTCTTAATAGTGAGTAGATACTTACTTATATTTATATAAATAAATTTAAAGAATAAAAATGGGTATATTCACCTTTATATTTGGGTTTAAAAATAACTTTTACATAGTGGATATAGATTGTTACATTTAATAAATTGTCCCTTAGGTGTGGTTATTTAGACCATGAATACCTTTACAGCAATCAAAGACCTTTAGAAGACTAAGGCATGAAATTGAGACAAACTTTTGTTTTTCAATAGCTCTAAGATTCTTTTTAAATCAAAGGCAGCTGCTGGGATGATTATTGAAACCTTTCTCCAGTAATTGGATGTTACTTGAAGCTAAACTTCCACTAAGTAAAAACAAAGTCTAGGGACATAAATAATATAAATTATCAACTAACATTCAGAACCTAATGACTTAAGACAATACAGTTTTGGGGTCCATTTAAAGATCAATAGTAGGGTGTACCACTGTCCAACAGCACTTTGGCAACATATTCTTGTAAATCTGTAAATCCTCTGGAAAACTAAGGACCAACTGTGAGATAAGGGAACCAAGGCACTGGAACAGCCAATTGAAAAGAAATTATAAATTGAGGCTTAGGTAAGATATGCCACCCCTCCCTTAATCACATGGACAATGTCTTACAAATACAACAAATATTTAGTTGTTATTATTCTATCAGGAAAAAAAATGCCACAGAAATTTGTCTTAGCTTTGACTTTAATGGAAGTGTCTTAGTTTTATGTGATGGTTGTAAAAATTACCCCAAAGCAGGGTAGTTTAAGACAACATAAATTTACTGTGTCACAGTTCTGACTGCTAGACATCTGAGACCAGTATCATTTGGCCAAAATCAGGAAACCCCTGACCTGATATCCCAAAGGAGGATTTCAGGGAAAATCCAGTTTGTTTCCCTGAACTGTTAGGTTCTCATATCCTTTGACTGTGGATGCATCATTCCAATTTGTGTTTCTATGGTCTCATTACTTTCACCTTTACTGTCTTTATCTGAAATTTCTTCTACTTCCATCATACTACAGGAATCTGAATAATTGCATCTAAGGACAGCACCAGAGTCCATGGTAATTTCAACATGTCAAAGCCTCTAATTTATCACATCTGTGAAGATCTTTGTCCAAAATAATAACATTCACAGGTTTCATGAATTAGGTTGTAAATATTTTGGGGGTACTTATATTTAGCATGCTACAGAGAAATACAATTTTATAATGAGCTGATATTCATCTGATTTGAGTTTTGAAAATAAAAACCCAAACTAATATTTAACAGAGAATTACACAATGTAGCACATTTACATTCTGACAAAAGCAACTGCAAAACGTAGAAGGTAAAGCACCTGTGTCTGAGGATACTCAAAAGAAAATCAATGAATAAAATAAGCTCTCAAGAAAAATTACTAATACAAGTTTATAGAAAAGGCAGACAATAAAATCAGACCCTAAAGATTTTAATGCAGTAAAACCCATCAAAAGCTGCAACAAAACAGTGTCTAGTAACAAAGCTTTTCGTGACTAGGTCATAGAAGGCCAAAATATAATAGGCTACAGCTATGGTTCAAATCAGTCATGCTCTTAATTTTGTAATAATACAAATCCACATTCTTCAAGATAGAATTTGTAAAAATTATTAATGGTTTATGATAGTACTTTATTCAATTAGAATTTCTGAATAAATAAATATATTTAATTTGGCTCAATAAATAAAAACAGATTTAAAGTTATGAAAAGAAAAAAAAGAATTGTCAAATGATGAAGGGATATTTTATGTCATGGAGATGTAGAAAATAAAAAATATATATTCTCTGAAATTTAAAAATAAATGAACCAGGTAATGATTAGATTAAATAACACTAATAATAACTAAGACTTCTTGAGGATTGACTATGTTCCAGACATTCATCTGAGTATTTTACATTGAACGACACAATTTCATGCCAACCCTTGAAATATGTATTACTATTGTCACTTAATGGGTTAAGAAAATGAGGATTAGAAAGCAAAGACATTTGCTTAAATTGTGTAACTGCTAGTTAATTGATAAATTGGAACCCCTACCTATGAAGGCCAAGTTCTCCTATAATACTATTCTGACTTGATTAGGCACATATATATAACTAAGTTCAGAACTAGGACACAATCCGGGATATAAATCAGATTGTAGAAAACAATGAAACCTATGAAAACAAGATGAGAAACTATGAAAATAATATTTTCAAAAATAAGATAAAAATGGCTTAACACATATTGCATTCCCATAAGAAAAGACTATACAAAATGTGGAAAAGTAATATTCAGATAGATAATCCTTGAAAACTTCTCCAATCAATGAAAGACATGAGTCCATAGACTAAAGAGTCACAATAATACCAAATAGGATAAATAAAAGAGACCTTCACATAGATGTAAAGAGGTAAAAATGCAGAACACTAAAAAAAACTCTTCTTCAAGAGTGAGGCTAAAATACAAACATTTAAGCAAAAGAAACTTAGAGTACTAAACCTCAGCAGAAATTCAGCAAAAGAAATCACATAGATTATTACTCAGAAAGATGAAAAATTATCCTGGAAATAAGATTTGAGCACCAAGTGTGAGAGCCAGGGAAATAAAGTGAAAATAGGTCTGGTAATTTATACAAGCATTGGTTGTGGAAGTCAGTAATAATGTCTGTTTGATAGTGTTGAACAAATAAAAAATAGAGCTGAAATTATTAATCAACAATCCTTGATAATAACAGAAATAAGATAAAGCACTTAAGATTTTCCAATAATGGTGGACTACATTTAAGTTTAACCCTTCAACTCAGTCTATATGATAATACATACAATGGAAAATATATAACAAAGATCCATTTAAACTGATTACAGACTTCCAAGGGGGAAAATATTCCCCAGTATATGATCCAGAATAAAGAGAAATCTTGAGAATTAAGTATGGCTAGTAAGGCTTTAGGGACCCATTTCCCCTGAAGTTATTCACAGATTTCAAAAGTGATGACTAAATGTTACAAAACTGAATATTTTTTTAAATAGACATGGAAAGTAAGAGCACAGGAATTAAAACTCGAGAATAGAAAAGGAAAACAGACTTCAGCAAACACTAATACTTTTAGTTTGGACTTCAAAATATGATCTAGGATGAAGAAATAAATGAAAGAGACCCTCAAGAAGACTGAAAAAAATCTTTCAATCTTTCAATATCAGATTAAGGTTGTCATGTTGCTAATTACCCTGATTTAATCAGTGCAAGCTGTAGGCATGTATTGAAATATCACACCAAAGTCTATTAATAGATGCAGTTAAGAGATGTTAATAAAAATTAAAATGAACATATTTTTTTAAAAAACTCTCATTCTCAGCCTAGTTGCTAACAAAGGTAAAAGAAAATCTCTGGGAAAATCTATGAATCAGGTTCTCAAATAATATAAATTATTTTTTCTGATGAAATTGGGAATAATCAGGCATTCAGGAATATAAAATTCTACTGAAAACTAAGAGCAAAATTGTCCATAATAAGAATTAGGGTATCTAGATAACATTATTAACGAGATAATTTTTTTTATTTTTTGCTGTACAAGTATGAATTCTTACAAAACAAGTGTAATCAAAATCCAGTTTTTCCACACATCTCCCAAAATCTTATAGATTATTTTAAAAGTGAACAAACCACCTATAAATCATTTTATTATAAAACAGATTATTCATGGAGAATGGTATAAATTCTGATTTCTTTCTAATTAGGCAAAGTTTGGCAATAAGGTAAACAAGAGAGTTAAACTTTGCAGAATATGAATAAGGCTAATGGAGGCCTGGAAGATGAAATAATCTCTGAAGGTGAGAATTCCAACTTAATAAAGAAGAAGCCAGAAACCAGATGAACATAACACTGAAACAGGGAATAAAAAAGGAAGGGACCACAGATGTGATGGGGAGGGAGGAAAAAATATAGGGATTTGGTGCATAAAAAAGAGAAAAGAAAAATAAATTGTGGTAATTAAGTGCAGTAAAAAATGAAAGATCACAACATCAAGAGACATTATAATGCCTTTATTTTAAGAGAAGGAGGATGTGGAGTTAGCAATCACATCAGTAAAAGCCATTGCAATTCAATGAACCAAGTAATAAGAATGTCCTTTGTTTCCATTTTTTCCTTCTCAGATTTTCCCCTTCTTTCCTTTCCCCTGACCTTCCCACTTCCCCTACTCCTTTAACCCTTTTCTTCCTATTTCACATTATCAATTGTAGAATTTAAACCTCATTTACACTTTTAGTTTTTCACACCAGAGAAACTACTCAGTATTTATGGAAAGGTGGAGGAGGTGAGTGGGGAAAAATAAGAACCAAGATACATCATGTAAAGGTACAAAATCCCAATGATGAATGTAACTGTACTGAATAACTAAAAGTAACAAAAACAATTTTTAAAATGTCCTTTGAGGAAGGAGCAGTAAGCCAAAGTCTAATCATCTGCCAATATAGAAACAATTTTTAATGCTTCTTATGAAACTATTTTTAAATACACATTAAATACATATTTTAAAAGAAAACACCTTACAAAACTAGTATAAAAAGAAAACAGAAAACCTGAATAAGAATAATGTGCATAATGAATCCATAGCCCCACTAGATCCCTATCTTTAGGCTATGGACATTAGTGGCAATGTGACAACTGAGCAGAAACACTGAAGGACACCCTGAGGCAAGGGAGAAACAAAGCCTAGTTTTTCTCGAGTTGTCCTCACTCTCTCAGTGTGCTACATTCCCTCAGAGACAGCAACAAGTCCAAGTTGTTTCAAGCAGTTCATCTTGATCTTAGAATATTGTATGCCTAACATATTACAGTTATTCTGAGAACTACAAGCAAGAAGAAGAAAAACTGGGGCTGAAACGTATGCAAGATCCTCAAGCAAAACAATCTGTACATTATGGGGATCACAGATGGAACAAAGAAAGAAAAAGTATCAGAAAGTTGAACTATCAGGAAACTTCCCCCTAAGAGAGGAAATTAACATCCATATCCATGACACCCCAAAGAAACATAAATTGACTAAATATCAAGATTTCTTTACAGAGACACATTATAATAGGATTGCCTAGTGTCGAGAAAAAGAGAAAATTTTGAGGGAGTATCATAAAAGCAAATTGTCCCATATAAAAGAATCCCCATAGTTTATCATTTGTGAATGGAATGATATATTAAGTGCTGAAAAAAAAAAGCTGCCATCCAGGAATAGCACAGCTAGAAAAACATCCCTTTAAAAGTGAAAGAAAAATCTCTCCTACGAAAAACAAAACAAAAACAAAAACAAAATTTATGGATCTCATAATCACTAGAACTTCCTTATAAGAAAAGCTTAAAGAAGATCTTCAAATAGAGAAGAAATCATGCTAAACAACAACAAATACTTATATAAGCCATTAATCTCACTGGAGATTGTAAATATATAGATTTATTCACAAACAGATGTAACCCTGCTGGATGATTTTAATTTAGTTTGAATTATAGTATAAACTTTAAAAGATAAAAGATGTGCTATTAGAAATGAAATATAAAATGTACAAGGATACATAGTATGTCAGTAGGACTAGTTAGGAAGATGTAAGTTTTCTTCATAGAAGCATTGTTAACTTGCTATAAACTTCAAATATAAGATGAAAACTGTAAGATGTTTTATGCAAGCCTCACACTAATCACAAAGAATGATGTATAATATATCCAAAAAGATAAAAATCTCAAAGTAAATGCTGTCAAAATGTCATCAGATAACCAAAGTAGATAGAAGGGTAGGAAAAGAGGGCCAAAAGAAGTACAAAATAGTCAAAGAGGTTTTAAAATGGCAATAGTAAGTTCTCACTTTTCAATAATAACTTGAATGGAAATAGATTGAATGCACCAATTGAAAGACATAGAGTGGTTGAATAGATTAAAAAAAGAAAAATCAGGATCCAGAAACTCTTACAGAAGCTATCAACAAGAGACTCACTTCACAGCTTATGACACAGAGAGGCTGAAAGTGAAAAGATAAGAACACTTATATTTTGTGTAAATTTTACGTAAAATTAACAAAATTGCCTGTATTTAGACAAAATTAAACTTTGAAATACCAAAGCTAATAACATATTGCAGTCATGTTTTCATTCTAAACTATCTCTACATGTAAATAAGTTAATTCTATAATGATAAAAGTATCAATTCAATCAATTATAAATATATATGCAATGAACCTGAGATCACATAAAATATAAAGAAATGCTAATGTATCTGAAAACAGAAAAGATAACAATAAAATAACTCTTGGGACTCAGTATTCCACTTACAATAATAGGGGGTCTATACATTACCTCTGGTTTATAGAATAGGAAAAACATCAATACAGAAATAAATGTACCAATAACAGTAATCTAGAAATAACAGTACAAAAATGGACCCAATAGATACAAGCAGAACTTTCCACCCAACAGCAGAAGAAATATATTTTCTTCTCATGCACACATGGAACACTTTCAAGACTCAGCATAAATCACAAAACAAGCAGTTTTGGTGGGCTCTTGCAGAGTAAGACAAGAATAGACAAAGTACTATATAGTTCAAAAACCAAGCCATGATTTTGAAAGTTTTAGCCATGAAAATTATACATATGTGAGAAGACAGGTATATTTAACCTGATTTAAATATAATACAATACATATATGCTTTGAAGCATCATATGGTACCTTATAAATATGTATACTTTTAATATTAATATGCATCAGTTAAATTTAATTTAAATGTAAAGAATAAAATAAAATGTAACATGATGAAAACAATCCTATAATCTCATGCTGGTTCTTTCTTCTGTTACCTCATGAGTCTGTTGGCTTCAGCTTCACTATTTCATTTCTGATATTAATATTACATATAGCGGCTCGTATTTGAAATCCAATTATTGTTTTGGTCATCCTGTGTATCTGTGATTCTTCTGTTTTCATCCCTTTTGTTATTCTCTTTTTATATTCTACTACTTCCCAATAAAAAAGTGAAATAATATATTATGGGATTTATTTTCAAAGTCAATGTTGAAAAGTTTGTTTTCCTGTTTTCTTATAGTACATTTAGTTTCAGATATTGGCCTTAAGTATTTAATTTACTTTGATTTTTATAGATGGTGTGAAAAAGGCTTGAATTTTATTTAATATGTGGATACCCAGATTGTTCAACACCATTCGTTGATGAGATTTTCCTTCTCCCATGTGTCTGCTTGGCAACCTTGTACAAGATTAGTTAACTGTAGGTATGAGGATTTATTTTTGCACTATCTTTTTCTACTTGTCTGTACATCTGCTTTATCTGCTGGTGCCACATTGGTCCTATAGCTTTGTAGTATTGTGTTAGTCAATTTCTCATTGCTGAGACACAATACCTGTTACCCACATATTAAAAGAGGACAGATTTATTTTGGCTGATAGTTACAACCCTTCGCCAGTCAACTCTAGGCCATAAGTGGAAAAACAAAGGGAAATAGTAGGAAAATCTGCTTACATGGCAGCCAGGAAGCAGAGAGAAAGAGAAGGGAGGAGCGTGGGAGGGAGATAAACCTTTCTAAGTCACATTCCAAGTGACCCATTTATAACTAGGTCCCACTTCCTAACTAATATCACACCAGCTGTAGCACCCTCATATCTAATCACTTTCCAAAAGTCCAGCCTACTTTTGGGGGACATCTGTGTATATACCACAATATTCCATGCCTAGCCTCCAAAAGACTCATCTGCATGTCTTTGTGCAAAATATATCTAGTCTATCTTTAAACGATACCAAAGTATCTTAATAATGTGAGCAGTGTTGAAAAGTCCAAGTCTCCTCTGAGACATCTTAAAATTCTTAGCTTTGAACCTCTTTCAAAATAAAAAATGTTAAACACCACCAACATGCAACGGTACAAGGTAAGCACCCCCATTCCAAAAGGAAGAGGAGAATAGAAATGAATGGGACCAGAACAGTACCAAAATCCAACAGCATAAACATTAAATCATGTTCTATGTACATCACCCAAGGCAATTTGTGGTGAGATGGAACATGGCCATGGTGGCCTCAGCCCTATGTTACTGCCTGCTGCAGGCCGCATGGAATCTCTTGGGCAGGCTCTACTCACTGCCTTTGGACTTTCTCAGCAGATATTCCATATTCCTGGCTTTTCTAACCTCCTGGGGTCTCCAGTGCACTTCTGTGCTTTTGGCTTTGCCTTCAGAGCTTTGTGCACTGTATAATCAGAGGCATAGGCCTGGCTTCCTATGCCTTCTTCTGAAATGTAGGTGGAAGCATCCCCCACCCTACAACTCTTACATTCTGAATACTTGTAAAATAAGCCCCAAGCGTATGACACCTATGTCTACCACTATTTCTAACAGTAGCTTGGCCTGTTTAAATCATGGCTAAAGAGGCTTGAGTCTTGGATGATTGATAACTATGAACTGAATTTGGGAGTACCACTTCTTAATTGGCCCTTCTCAACATTAGCATGGTTCTCTTTTCAAGTGAAATCTTTACAGTCTAGCCCCTTTGTACCTTCATTGGGTGGGGCTTGTGGATTCTTCAAATATCCTCATGGCAAATTTCCTGTTGTACCAATGTAAAGTATATATATGGCTTCTTGTTAATGGTAATCTTTTCATCAAGCACGCTTTCCTTTGCCAATATTTGCCAGCCCTGCTTTTCTAGGAAGACTAAAAACTTTCCAAATGGGCTTTTTGTTCATGATTTTCAATATAAACCTAGCTAAAAGCAGCAAGTACTATCCATGATGCAGCTTGTACACTGTGCTGCCTTGCAATTTCCTAAGCTAGGTTAATTAGTCTGTTACCTTTAACTTCAGTATTCTATGTAGTTTCAGGACATGAGCAAAATGACATATGTGGCCTAGAGTCCAACTGCCAATGGAGTCCTTGTTCCCAACTGAAACTTCCTGGGTCTGGTTTTTGCTCTCTGTATTTTTATCAGCATTCTGACATTTTGAACTCTGACCAAAATCATCGATCAAGGCCACTTTACAGCACTGAAGGATTTCTCTAGCCAACATCTCTAACAGTTCCAAATTTTCTCTGTAAACAAGTTCCCCAGGCTTCTAAACAACATGGTCAGGTAACAGAAATGATACATTTTCTTGGTACCTAATCTGTGATAGTCACTTTCTCTTTTCAAACACACAATATCTGACACAAACAAATTACAGCAGAAGGGAGGGCAGGGACAAGGGGAAAAAATGAGAAACAAGACCTGTCATGTAAAGGTACAAGATCCCAGTAATGAATGTAACTGTGCCGTATATCTAAAATGTACCAATAAACTCAATGAGGAAAATAAATAAATAAATAAAATTCTTATTTTAAAAAAAAGCAGAAGAGGTTTATTTTGGCTTACAGTTACAGTCAATTATCAACTGGCTCCAGGGCCAAAATAGCATGGCAGAGGGAAAAGTGAAAGAAAAGCTATGTTCACATCATGGTATTATTCAGGAAGCAAAGAAAGAGAACAGAGCAAGTTGGGATGGAGATATACCTTTCCTTGTAATACCCCCAGTGGCCCACCTGTAACTAGTTCCCATCTCTTAACAGCAAGCAAGCTGTAGCATTCCTATGATACAATACCCTTATATAAACTTGATCTATGAATACCTCATGTTATTGACAGATATCTGGATAAAAACTATAACACATATATTTCAAAATTAGGTCATGTGAAGCCTCTAACTTTGGTCAAGATTGCCTTGACTATTAATGATCTTTTATGGTTCCATTTTACTTCAGTTTAGTCAGATTTTCAGTGACAACAAGAAAATGCCTTTGCATTGCTTAAGGAATTTATTGGGTGCCACAGGAACCATATCAAGTCATAGGTACATTTTAACTCTCATAAAATTATTAAGAGAGGTACAAGTAAGTGAAAGCTAATACTCTTCCCTCAGTGGAACACAAAATATTCATGAATGTCAAGGACATGTCAGTGCCAAAATGGAAGAACCTGTTCTTATTATTCTACCTCTTGAAGCATTGCATTGAAATGATGACCACATGAAGCTATTCTATTAGGATGGGTCATCACTTTCCTATACACAGCTAGCGCAACTAGGTAAGATCTGAAAATAGCAGAAAAGCAAACACATAGTAGCACCACCAAAATGAAGTCCACTGTGAAGTCAGCACAATTCTCTGAGGAAGGTGACCCCTAAATAATCAGTATTAAAATCCCATAAAGGGGTTCAACTAACAGCAGTTATGTGGTTTTATCATTAAGCTAATGAAATGGTCATTCGTCTTTGCACATAGGAATATAAATAGAGCCCTGTTCTATGTGATACAATATTTACATTTTGCTAAAGTATAGGTACTGCTATTTTGTATTTTGGAAAGCTGGGGAATCAGAATAGCTAATTTATTTAACATTTTTCATTTCTGCAACTTAATGAAAAGTAATACCATACAAATCACTTTATTCTCACTGCACATAATAAGTATATCAAGTTACATATATCACCTATTATCTTATTTTAAGAGAAGGCAAATTGGAGCTTAAAGGTTATCTGTCCAGTACAAAATAATAAAGAGTAAAGGGAATATTTGACCCAAGTTATATTACTCCAATCTTGCATTGCTGACATAAAATATCAAGAGTGAGAAAAAATTACATTTCTACTATAAAAAATAAAATATATGTTTTTTACTATTTATTTGTGGCATTAAAACATGATTTACAGATAATTTGCAAGATTGGTACAAATTGACATTATTATTTCATTAGGATGACATTTGAGTGAGGAATTTACATGAAGAAAATGAAATTAAGTCTAATAAATTTTAACAACAAAATAATGGCTTTTTGTTTCACAAATAACTTTGGAAATATCAAGTATTTTTTCAATATGGAAGAATATTATAAATAAACTACTTCGTCTTCAGAAAACAATTTCCCCTGAAATAATTAAGGTACCTTGAATTTTCTTTCATGGTCCATGTGCTACATCAAGACCAAAAGCTAGATGGAGAGTATTCTTTTTAATAAAATTCCTCACTGAGCAAAGAAAATTCAATTGATTTGAGAATCCTGTCATCTGCCTATACCACTTTCTTTATCCTACGCCAATAGGCCCTTCATTGTTAACATTTTAAGATCGTCTTGTTTCTCCCTGTTATTTGTCTTCAGCGGTCTTCTCCCCCTTGATTCACCTTCTTCTCCTTCTCCTCCTCCACCTCCTCCTCTTCCTTCTTCTTCTTTTTAATTTATCTGTATTTATTACTTCTTAAAGCAGAAAGTGACCTGGGCACTCTATTTCCATTCATAGGCCTTGTTCCAAATTATTGTTCAAATAGCTTCACAGTATTCCTAGGAAGTTCAGTTTATTCCTTTAACAATATTTTTCTTTGGAAAACAAGCTTGTAGAGTTTCTGCTATCAATATGTTTCACTTTCACATACTTATTTGTAAAAGCCTATTACCTGCAGAATTGAAACTACAGAGGAAAAATTTTAAAAAGTAGATCCTACAAGATAAAACTCAGCTATTTTAACAAATACCCCTTTAATCATCAAGATATAGTAACACTTCAGAGTCAAAAGATTTGGTCTACTAAGGAATCTGGCTTGACAAATCCAATACTTTAGACCTCACAGAGTTAATAATAAGTTGAATGTCTTATAAAAAACCTCTCAATCTGTTAAAATAAACCAAGATAAAATGAGGAAAAGCATTGCTCGCTCTGCTTTAGTGACTGAAGTATCATGGTATTACTTAAAAGTAGAAAAAAATCTCATCTTCCCTTTAAGCTGTCATCATTCCATACAGATGTAAATGTTAACAAAAAAAAAATCCTTGAAAATAAGTACTGAGCACTGATCCGAGAAGATGAAGAACAGACAAAGAAACAGGAAGAGAAAAAGACAGAATTTAAAAACTTTTGCAAGATCATGAAAGACATCTTGGATAAAAAGGTCAAAAAGATGATTGTGTCAAACCAGCCGACGATGATGTATTGTCACAAGCACATATGGCTGGATGGCAAACAGGGAAAGAATCATGAAAGCCAAAACCCCTAAGAGACAACACAATGATGGGTTACATGGCACCAAAGAAGCACCTGGAGATAAACACTTACCACCTCATTATTGAGACTTTGAGGCAAAAGGCCAAGGCTGACAAGAATGAGTCTGTAAAAGATCTAGTCATCCTGCTTTGTGAAACTGTGCTCCTGTCCTCAGGCTTCAGTCTTGAATTACCCCAGACATGTGTGAAAAGGATTTACTGGATGATCAAGCTGCATCTAAGTATCAATGAGGATGATTCCACTACTGATGAAACGACGGCTGCTGTCCCTGAAGAGACGCCACCCCTTGAAGGAGATGACAGCATGTTGTGCATGGAAGGAGTTGACTAAACTCTGGCCAAAGAATGATTCATCCCCAATTCTTAACATAATTCTCAGTGACTCCAGCAGCCATGCAGGTTAGCCAACTAATATCGAATTCTTGCAGTCCCATTGCTTTCTTACCTCCACTGATTTTCTCAATTCTCCTTTCATATAAACACAGGTAACCATTAACTTTGTAAAAAAAAATAGCATTTTCATTAACTAAACTGGAAACAATGAAACAATGATATCAACTCTTCAAAATTCTCTCATAATTCTGCTTTAATTTTTAACTCATTAGTTTGTTACTTTTAAATGTGTTCAGCTTTACAAAACTTCAATCTATGAATCTTCTCACTAGCATCAGTGTCATAACTTCACCCCATTCTGTCCACTTTAGATTCGCATTTATATTCCTAAACTTACAAAAGCCTTATTTTCCTTGACATTTCTCTGTTTTATTTCACATGTCCTGGAATAACTGAGCCATTTATTTATGCCTGCAGTCATAGACTGCAACAGTCCTATCAAAAATGGTCCAGCAACATTGATTGATTGTGTTTGAAATTTTTATTAAGAAATCCTTGATAATATTTAACATTGTCTAGCAATTCTAATATATTTCTCAGTAAGCCTGCTTTCTTACTCTCTAATTCAAGCATTCCATAGTCCCTTTCTAAACCTTCTACAATTTCCTCCTACTCTGTTCACTCTTGGTCACATAAATGGTATAAAAAATTAAGTGTCAAAGGAACTGTTTATTCTTCACACGCCAATATAAAGCTACCTTCATAAAACCATTCGCAGCTTCAATTCTGTTGTATCCTTTCATTTTTCTTTAAACAAGAATATTGAATAATGTTTGCCAGACATCAAACTCTTCCTTTCCCTTATCTCTGGCCACCATTCTGGACTTTTGCTCAATAACTTCAACAATACTTGGTCTCTGATTGATCATTGTCAGTCTCTCCAAATCTACTTCAGGTCACAATACTGTGATATCAGAATAGTTTTTATTAACACCTCTAAAAGTCTAACACTTTCTTAATTTAGGTACTTATGAAGCACACTATTCCCTTGGTTTTTCGGATCCAATTCATTGTTAAGGCCCTGTGCTAGCAGAGGCCCTCTCTGACTGTAAAACGTTACTTTACCTTCGCTTGATAACTATCTCGGCATTGTTTCTCCTAAATAACAGGTTTGTACTCAACTTGCATTATGTTAAATGAATGATAAAATGAATGAACTCATCATTGTTTACTTACCTAAAGAAAGGTTTAGTTTTCTTTCTCAGAAGAAATAATCCCCCCTCTCCCTCTCTACCATATACAGCGCTCCGCTTGATAAAATTTGTGCTTCACATCCATCACTATAACATTAGGCTCAACTGGACTGAAAGCCATGTTCCTTGGGTTGGAAGTTATTTCACTGAACACAACAAAGGTTTTTTGGATCTTCAGACTACAACTTTATAGGGTGGGGAAGTTCAAAGCATACAGTGAACTTTTAAATAAAAAATTGTATTACAGCACAAGACACATTGCTGTTAAACTCAAATATTCCTCCTTCCCACACTTCAAACACACATCAGCCCGTTGTTCTTGCAACTTATTGAGGCAGTTCTGGAAGATCTCTTTCACAAGCATCTTTATAAGGTATAGTTAAAAAAACATATTGTGAATACTGAGAGTCATCCAGTGGAAAGGCAAGCCATAAAATATCACAGTGTATCCTTATCCACCTTACTCATTGGATATGGCATCCTGTGCCTTCTACCTCTGCCAGAGTCAAAATGCTCATGAAAGGTAAGTGTTTTTAATTGATTCAGGCTATTAAGCCAACCAATCAGCACAACTAAAGACATTTATGAAAGAAGACTTCAAATCTGCTTCAGAAATCTGGTGTGTTTAAAGTGACTGGGAGTATTTTGTTGGAGATCAGTGGCAATGTATATTTTCCTGTAATATTTTGAAGGTAAACATTCATTGTATTTTTTATTACACCTTGTAAACTCACAGTGGCTTCTCACACTTGTGGACTGTAGGCCAAGAGTAGCTACTTACTATACTGGTTGAAGTACTTTAGTCCTAATTGTAATGAGGTCTGATAGTTTCTACAGCATAAACCCAAAGGAAGGCAAATGTCTAGAGCCCAAGGACTTTCTTTGCTTGGTGATTACTGTCAATAGACAATTTCAGCAGACAAAACCATCTTTAAAAAAGGCAAAAAAAAGGTTTATGTCCTGGATGGTGAACCTCTGGGTGAGTCATCAGGAAGTAATTCAGGTCAGAGCATGTATTGAACTACAGTGAAGGAAATCTAAACCTAGATGCCCCAAGATGAAGTAACTACAGTTAAGGACCAAGAGTAGCAGAGTGACTTTCTATTTGTGTCACATACATTCCTATCCTTAATCTAGGAGATCATCATAGGCCACCACCTAAAGGAGAATCTGTGGTTTGCACCACTCCACTCAAGGAAAAATTATATTTGATTCTCATAAAGAATGAATGCTCCATATTGTACTGTGAAAAACAAGTATAAAGAATGCTATAAATGGATCTGAATAGATTAAGAAATACATTATATTGCATATATGTTTATTTTGTATTATTTTGATCTCTTTTGTTCCTTGCACTCTTGTCCACTTGTTATACTTCAGTCACCCTCTAATTCCATCATATGCTTCATAAATCCTTGTGCATGAGAGCAATCGGCCTAAATTTCGGACTTGGATAACTCCTTCCACAACTTCTCGATAAAAATGAAGCATATCATAAAACAGAGCATAGAGCCTCCCCAGAGTATACCAAAGCATCCAGGATAATGTCAACCAGAAATGTGGGGGGATTGGCCGGGGATTTAGCTCAGTGGTTCTGCCACCTGCCTCATGAGCACAAGGTCCTGAGTTTGATCCCCAGTACCAAAAAAAAAAAAAAGAAATGTGAGATTAAATCCTTCCTTATATACAAAATTAGAACAGCAGAAAGCAAGAGATATAACCTGCCAAAAGAGATATCTACTCTCCCTTCCTTGTGGTAGTGGACTGTTCTGCCGTGATCTTTTACAGATCATCTCACTAAAGATACCCAGGCATCCTACCAGATTTACATGCAAGCACCTGGTTGCTTCCTTGTATAGTTTTTCAGGAAGCAGTAGCCAGCATGATAGTATATCACATTGTACTTCGTTCTCATCATTCGCTTCTTCATTTTCCTTTCACTGTATCTGCTCTGGCCTTTTCAAAGTACCTTAAGCTTTCAGTTAGTTACCTGATAAATGTTAGTCCTGTGAAATCCTCAAACTTCTATGATTTTAAATATTTTTATTTATGAACATTTATACATTTTAAGCATGACTATATATACAATACACACAGAACATAGTTCCTTTTACTGGGATCATAAATCAAAGATAATTCACCAATTTGCTAGTATGCCTTTATATTTGTAGACTTGGGTGAGTGCCATTTTGTCTGGTGTCAGTGGCTTATCTCTGTAGAGTAACAAGCATTATTCTGATCCATTACATTCACTATATAATGATATCATTATGAATATTTACAAAATTAAGAAATATATCATTGAAATATAATTTTTATTTTAAAAATTAGTCACACTTTTTCACTGAGTTATAATGTACTCACTACTTCCTCAACATATTGGCATCACTTGAGAAAACTTACTACACTAGAAACCAACATATACACTAAAAAGACAGCAACATACAGTCTTGAACAGCTCAGAATCTAATCCAGATATACAATAGAGGGCAAATGAATAAAGAGTTTAATAAAGGAAGATACTGAGGGGTAAGAGAATAAAGGGGAAAGATCAATTAGTACTATATGGGTATCTGGTCTAGCAAAAGGTCTTATTAGTAAGTATTACCTAGAGGATCAGGAAGAAGTTTCCAGAAGAAAAAGAAGATCATTCCCATTATAAAATCAAATTTCATACAACAACTGCTGACATTTATTGTGTTTCAACCAATGTCCTGTGCTCTCTAAGGAACATAAAGCTACGCAAGTCTAGGTCTTTCACTCCAGTAAGGGGCAGATATTTAATAAAGAAAAAACATCTGTTTTGAGGGTTGCACATGTACTGAACATATTTACTGAAAAAAGATATAAAAGAAAGTGGTTGGATGGCCACTTTAGTGTACAGGATCAGGAACCACCACCCTGAGGAGGTAGGATGTATAGTCATTGGGGAAAAACTGAGAGGAAACCTATAAAGCTAAACCATGGGATTTATATTATGGAAGACATGAGAACAGCTCAGTTAGATAGATAAAGACTTTTATGTGAGTTTAATCTTAAATATGTAGCATATATTTTATGAATCTAAGAGGGGGATGGACTCAGAAGGGTTTCATTTGTTGTGTGTACAGTTTGCAATAAGGGAAAATAACCTGGAGAAAAAGCAACAATCAGGAAGACAATGAATTACCTTATAGTTGAAAAAAAAAAAGGAATAGCTCAACCTAAACAGCGAGTGGAGTTAATACTAACATGGAGAAGATATTTCAAAAGATCTGTAGTTATATTAAGATTAAGTGGCAATTTTAAGATTTAAATGCCAAAATCTTGAAGGAATAAAATATATTATTGAGAGGGGGAAAAAATGAGAACCAAGGCCTGGCATGTAAAGATACAAGATCCCAGTAATGAATGGAACTGTACTGTCTACCTAGAATGTACCAATAAATTAAATTTAAAAGAAAAAAATACATTATAGATTTTCAGAGTTTGATTATTCACCTGTGCAGGAAAATATACTGAACGAGGTAGAGAATGTAAACACAGGTATATTTGTTTTCGACAAAGGGTGAATGAGTGAAGGAGAGAAGGATGCTTGTGCTGAAGGCATGTTGATTTTGCAGTGCTTGCAGGAAACCCAAAATATCTGAAGCATAGCATACAAAGTCTCAGAAATAATGATAAAAAATAAAGGGGCCGTAGATTTAACTCAGTGGCACTGCACCTGCCTCACAAACACAAGGCCCTGAGTTTGACCCCTGGTACTGCCAAAAAAAAAAAAAAAAAAGAATACAAAAAGTGAGATTGTTAGAAATAATGTGAATAAATTCATTATCTAATCACTGGTCTGCAAGATCTTCCAAACATAAATCAAAACGTTTTGTTACATATAGTACTGTCTTTCTAATGTAAGAATTGTCTGAAGAAATCGATCACATCCTAAACCCTGAGGAAAACTCCCTCTATCAAATGGAAAACACTTTCAGTCCTTTATATTCTTTTGAAGTTAGCAATAATGGATCTAGAAAATAGGCTTTAAACTTGGAAATTCTCAATGTACTTTAATTTTATTAATCTCCATAGTGAATTTCATGTCTATTTAGATTTCAAATGCAAATCCTAATTTTTTCTCTGTGTTATGGCTTACATATTTAGGCACTGAGCATAAAGTCTGTACCATAAATACAATAGAAGAGACAATCAAATATGTATTGAGATATATGAGAGAGAGAAGTAGCTTCTTTTATTTCAGGGAGAAATTTTACCACTAGGTAATGAAATATACAGCAAATGACTTTATTTTCAATTCATAAAAAACCAGAGGTTATAAAATAAATACTCTCAAAGTCAAAAAATCACGATATGATATATTAGAAAGATTAACAAGTTTGGTTTCAGAATATACAAGTCCCAATGCATTGAGAACTTACGTAATTTAAATATCTCTAAGTTCCACCCTTTATGTGAAAAAAAAATGGAGACTAATAGAACCTAATTTGTATGATTGTTGTGTTAATTTAAATGAAAATCTATGGACAAAAGCAATGTACCAACCACATTGTAACGTGTAAGTTTCAGTTAAGAAGAAGCAATTTTTAATCAAGAATTAATTAAACAGATAATTAGAAAAGACAATTGAATGAAAAAAAGTCCCTGACATAATTGGGAAACGGAGAATCTGAACTAGAGGGATCCAGTTCTGTGTCTACCCAGAACTCTAGAAGTACTAAGAAGCTGAAGGCAGTTATTTCTTATGGTTTTTCAAGTTCCATGGGGTAAAGAGTGTGAAAGAAAAAAGATTATGAAGTCCAAAGTCTCATTACCTGAAATATAATTGATTAAGGACAATGAAATTCAAATGGCTTAAGTACAAAATGGGTAAATGACAAATTTAAACTATAATTCTTATTTAAGGACAAAGTAAAGCTCTAAAGATAGCAGCATGAAATTGGTAATACTACTGATACAGGAATGATATAGGACCTCCCAAAAATACAGGGTAAATACTGTAACCCCCAACCTATTAAATGCCTGCTATGATAAGTTCTAAAATCTAAGAATGAATTCTAGAGACAATGGAGGTTAAGAGTAGGAAATAAATATTCATTGAGGAATAGACAGCTCCTGCCTGAGACGGGCAGGAGGGGTCCTGGAAAGTGGATTGCTCACAAGAAAACTTCTCAAAGTTTTTTTTTTTATTTAATTGAGTTTATTGGTACATTTTAGGTATACAGTACAGTTACATTCTTTATTGGGATCTTGTACCTTTACATGACAGGTCTTGGTTCTCATTTTTTCCCCTTGTCCGTACATTCCCTTCACCCCTTCTCCCCTCCCTGTTTACAAACACTTTATTTCGAACAAAGAAGTTTTATAGAGCAAAATCATGGGGTGGGTACAAAATCATGAGGTGGGTTTAAGGTAGAAAAAAATCATGGTCAACTGATAAGACTATGAGTATATTTGTTTAGGTAATATGGATCCGATGAAGCAAGCCATTTGAATAACAAAGATTTTCCTGGAAGGAATGGGTCAAGAACCTTGCCTGGAAAGGATATGTTAAGGTTTTGCCCCCCACCCACCCAGGTGTTTGATGCTTATTTAGAATATATATCATTTTGGTTTATCCCTGGGGAAGTAGATGTAATTGTCTCATCTATGTCTTGGGATCTGGCCTTTAAGGAATGCACTACATGTGTTTTTATCCTCTGCACTGGCTCCTTCAAGGGCCTCTCCTTGTCTCACTGCCTATGATATTCATAACTTAATTTAGTTGTCTATAATACTATGACTTTCTGAAATGCCTAAGGTGTTGAAGCTCATAAGCTATTATTAACTGATAAAATACCAGAAAACTGAATCTAGAATGAAATGCTCCTTGTTAAATGTAAATGTTATATTTATATTGTTTGAAAATAATGTGTATGAATATAGACATTCCTGATTCCTGACCAAGTTCTGCTCAATCCTGTGACTGACTCATTAAGCAAATTGGCCAGCAAATGAGGAGTTGAATATAGTATGTACATTACAATATTCAGGACAAAGAAATGATCAAAGGAAACTCCAACTTGATGACTTCACTTTAATTTGCATAACTATTACGTGCTGTACTGTAATATATAACAGAACATAAAACTATAGTACTGTATAGTAAGTCTGAACACTCATTGAACAGGTAGATCATTAAATGAGGAATATCTACAACATTTTAAAATGTATTTACTGCTAACTATTGCAATATTAAAGTTATTTTTAAAAGTCAAATATGTGGGGGCTGGGGATTTAGCTCAGTGGTTCTGCTGCCTGCCTCATAAACTCAAGGACCTGAGTTCGATCTCTGGTACCCCCTAAAAAACAAGTCAAATATTTTGTTTTGACAATTGTGGCATAGTATTTAATAAAAATTTGAAGCCTAAAAAGAAAATTTTAAACTTTTAAGCTTAAGTCGGAAAAATTCAGCTGCAACCGCCATTAAAATGAACTAAGAAGTTAGTAGAAATACCACTTCATGGATTTCATTCCTAGACCTTCTAATTTAATATGTGCAGGTGAGGTCTGAGCCATAGCAGCTTTTAAAACTCTGTATATAATTGTAATATGACATAGATGCTAAGCATCTCTGACCTTGAGATAAGATGCGTGAACTTTACATAAGTCCTAAAGTTTTAATACATAGGTATGCATTTTAAATATCACTATTAGAAATTAGTTGAATTACAACAAGTTCTACTTTAAATATTAAAATATTGTAGTTTAAAATAACATGAAATCATGGCATGCTGTAATCATTCTATAAATATTTTTATTCAACTTCTTGATATACTACCATAACACATAGAAGGATTAACATCCTCTTCTATTTTGTTGACCAAATTCAATTTTGTTGGTCAAATATTTTCATCAACTTTGTCAAAAAGATGAAGATCATTTCCTCTCAATACATCACAGGTTATCAGAAGTATATGTTGAATAGTATTCAGCCTAGAAGACTAAACAAAATGCAATCTTCTTCAATTGCCTTAGATTTTTCAGGAATCAAGCTAATGTAGTGATAGACTATTGTTGATTTCTTCAAAATTCAAAACTCTTGATTTTTCTATTAAATACATTTCAGTATAGTGCATACATGGAATATATTATTTAAATATCAGTAGCTTCAACTTTGAGCTGCTGTACATCCTCCATTGGTGCAGATATTGCATAGCACTCTATAGAGAGCGCAAATTAGCATTGATTTTGCCAAGAGCACATTTGTTACCTCAAAACCTGAGCACATATTTCAAGCAAGGTTTACTCCATATGATGTGATGAACTGCTATACAACCAGGCCAAGAACAGTGCTAACCTAACTGACCTTTGCAATATTACCTGAATTTTAATGCACTACCTACTTGTTTATTAAGTTATAAGATTTATTCCTATAACAAAATACTTTCTAAGAAAGCAAAATTTCTGCTTGAATTCTTTGAAAGTTTTGACTATACCATATTTCTTGCAAGATAATTTTGAACATATAAATAATACATATCTATAGTTTATATGAATATATATTGTATAACAATATTTAACACATATAATACTTAAAATAATATTATATTTATGATATATAAATCAATAATATTCAGCAGATCTTTCTGCAGTGTGAAATGTCTTATTCTGTACTATACAAGGTAGTAGCCCCTAGAAACACAGCTAGAGAGAACTCAATATGTGGCTTGTGCAAGTATAAAGTTAAATTTTAGAGTCTATTAACTTTAAATTAATTTAAGATTTCTACTAAATACCCACATATGGAAAGCTCATATTTAAATGATTTTTGAGTTTGTTAAGTTAAAAATTATGAATGCTATTATTATTTAAATTGTGTACTGAATATATTTCTTTGTGAAGAAAAAATAGACTATAACCACTGCAGTGGTAGGATTTTTTTTTCCAAGACAGATTTGACATTAAGTCAAGACTTTCACACTGAGATATATATTCAGTCCCTTTTTTTATTTTCTATTTTGAGACAGTTTCTAAGTCTCTACTTTGCACTACCTAGACTCAAATTTGTGAACTTCTTGCCTCAACCTCTCAGAAAGCTGGATTTATATTTATTTGTCACAACACTCAGTTCAGGAATATACATATGTGTGTGTATGTGTGTGTGTGTGTGTGTAAATATATTTGGTATTATATGGTATATTATAATCTAAAAATTTACAAACATTTTCTCTTTGTCATATTTGAAATTCTTGTACTCTATGATTTGAAAGTCACCTAGATTGTTTTTAAATGTTTTAGGATTTACTTATACATTATGACATGTAAGATTAAATGCAATAATTGAAGAGCCTCTCCCCATATAATTATGAGGGAATTGTGAATAATCTTTATTCCCAATTTATATATAACTATATTTCCTTATTTATTTATTTAGGTACTCAGGACCTTGCACTGGTGAGGCAGGCGGCCAAATCACTGAGCTAATTCTGTGGTCCAACATTTCCTTATTTTAACATGTTTCTGTTCTTTTTAATACCAATATCATCCTAATATATTTTAAATTAATTTTTATAAAATATATAACACATTGATATGGCAAAGACAAAATTTTAAGATTAGTATCATTCTTATATTTGTAATTAACTTAGATTTATATAGCAATTGGCACTCTTTGGAATTAACTATTTTATTTAGAACTAATAATAAAAATTTAAAATTACTATACAATGGCCAAAATTATCTCACTGGTTGAAATTGTTTGGTTTAATAACACACTGTCTTTCTAAATTACAAATTGTGCTTTGTTGTTTACTCAGAAGTGTCTCACATGTTTTTATTCAAAGGGAATTTTGAATCATCTTTTTATTTGCTTCCTTTTAAAACAAAGGTACAACTCCCAAATGTTTAATGAGGGAATTTAGAAGGGTTGGGGTGTAGCTCATTTAACATGTATGAGTTCCTAGTTTCAATCCCAGCCCAAAATGAAAAAAAGAAATTTTAGATACTCTCTTCACTTGCTAGGAAATTCTCCAGCCTCTGAGGTTTAATTCATTCATTTGATTCCCTTTAGATATGTGCTGTAAAAGCCCATCACCTACAATGCTGGTGCTCTCCCTCTTCACTGAGGTATGTAGGGCTTCAAAACCCATTCATGAACACATAGCTACCTCATATATAAGAAATATTTTTTGGATCAGGTCACATTTCTTAACAATTTATTTTATTTTTTCTGACTATAAATCAAGAAACTTAATCATATGATTATTTTGCAGGTCAATCATTCAGGGACAAATTTCAAGATTCATTAGTGTCTTGAGACAAATAAAAAATATTGCATATTGAACTGATATTTCATGTAAAGACCATTTCACTTGTAAAACATTAAATATTGAATAAGAAATCTTTTAAGTGAAGGTTTCTGGCAAAATGATAGAGTGAAAATTTACAAATGTTTTCCTTTCCTCCAAGTTTCAAACAAAACATTCTTCACTTTTCCAAAGATGGAATCTAAAGCATAAAGCTATCTTTATTTGACTAATCACAAAAGCTTACAAATCAAAGCAGGCAGAGATAGAGACAGAGACAGAGAGACAGAGATTTAATATCTTAATACCTAAAATATCTAAATGTCATGAAAATACGTGAGGGAAGTTTCAGAGTTAAAGTTCACGAGTCAGGTGTAAGGGTACAGTTAGTCATGTGTTTCCTGAAGTGAGTGTTCAGTATGTATTGGATTGTGAACATTAGAGATGAGGATGGATGAAATAAAAATTAGAACTTTTACATTTAAAATACAAAAGAGCGGGCCAGGGATTTAGCTCAGTGGTGCTATCGCCTGCCTGGCAAGCACGGCTCCTAAAATTGATCCCTGCTACGAAAAAAAAAAAGAAGAAGAGAGAGAGAGAGAGGAAAGAAGGAAAAATACAAAAGGGAAGAAATGAAAATTTGATTCAAAGTACCGGAATAAAGTAGAGAAAAGAAAAAGGATTGCACAAAAGAAATAATTTATAGTAAGTTTAATGGATTGTTAAGTATATGTTACTAATAAATATGAGTAGGTAAGATAACTAATTAAAAGACACAGAATTTCAAGTTAGTTTAAAAAGAAGACAAAGTGTAAGATTACAAATTTGAAATAGCTATGAAGTTTTGACCCAGAAAAATGAAAGAGGAAATCACTCATAGCAATATTAACATTAAAATATTTGAATTTCATGTTAGAAAATATTGAAGAAGCAAAAGAGGGTGTCATATGAAGCAATAATTTGTTAAAATATTTAATATTAGTGAAATTAATGGGAGAAAATGTATATGGGACAATTATCAAAAGCACGTAAGCTTTTCATACAAGATTTTCATATGCATTTCAGAGAATTAAAGACAAAAGTTCAGATCTAGAGTCTGTGTTCTTTAAACTTTTAAAAGAACTTGCAGTACTAATAAATAATAATACCAAAACTGATTCTTTAAAATTATTTCATACATAGTACCTTTAGGCAACTAGTTAACTAAAAATAAAAGTAAAAATATATAAAACATGATTGAAAAAATTAAAAACCATGAATACAGGTATGATTGAGACAAAGCACTTAAGAAGACATGGTACTTCATCAGCAGAAATTTGAAAAGTAGAGAAAATAAAATATTTCCTTGCCATAAAGATCAACTTGATCCAAAAGGAGAAGACAACTCCTTAAGTAGTCTAATAATTACATTAAAATGACAATGGGATCATTTTCAGAGTGACGCTCCAAATTTTAAAAGGCAGACATACTAAAAATATAAAAATTTCAGATAACCTCTAAAATATTCTTGATGACAATAGAGAAAACAATGTAGTACGATTTTGGAGCCATGTTAACTCTGCTACAGCAAAACAATTTCAAAAAAGACAAAGAACAAAACTCTCATTTATGAATTCTTTGAAATAAATTTCTTTTACTTTTTATATTGCATTCAGAACTTTTATTTATTAAACTTTGTGCTTGTAGGTAGTCTGCATTACATAAGTTGAACATTAATGGAGTTATTAAAACACTTTTATACAAAGTAAATTTTACATAGAGATTTGGTAATTAAGCTGGTAAAAAAGAAACCCCATTTTGTTAAAAAAATAAAAATTTAGTGTTCTAAATGATTAGATATAGGCAGGAGAAATATTTTTGTTCTTCTGGGTTTTTTTTTTCTGTAATAATTTATCTTTCCCTTTGTCATGAGATGGAATGGTTGGAATACAGGAATCCTGGTTTAAAGTCATTGCAAATTCTAGATCAGATCTGTGGATAGGGAGCTAAAGTTACTTTACATTTCCCACCTTCAAACATTCCTACATTAAAAATCTTCCACAAGGCAAGTGGTTGTCCTTTAAGTTCATCATAATCATCATATAGACTTGAATAAATTTGAAAACCAGTAGTAATATTAGAAATCTTCTAGCTTGCTTACTATGTGAGGAAAAATACTCAAAATCAATATTCTTTCCAAGAATATATAACTTTAAAGAAATAAAGTCACGATTCAAACTTAGAAATTATATTTTTAGATTTGCTGCTCCTTCCATATCATTGGATTTTTTATTTTCAGGAAGATGAGCCAAGAAACAAGTCAAAATATATAATAAATGAAAAATATAAAGAAAAACTTTAATGCTCTGTGCATGTGTGCATTTAGAAAAACTTTCCTTATAATTGCAAAGAAGTTCAACAGAGCAAAGAACATGTTGCTAGGGCATTCATTTAATTAACATTTCCTCCCATACTACTTGGAATTTTTCTGTCTTTTCTACTTATTCATTATCTATTGGTTAATACTGACTATGGCTTCTTGTTCCACTGTGCCTTTCATATCAACTAGTAAAATTAGTCACAAATATTTCAAGAGCATGTTTTCCGGTTCTGTTCTAGACACACCTAATCTTCAACTTTTGTGAAAATTAGAACTCAATGCATTAATTTTTTTTTTTAGTATTTAAGAAATTCAATTTTGTACATTTTTTTAAAAGTTTCATGACAGCTACC
Source organism: Fukomys damarensis (assembly GCF_012274545.1). Classification (NCBI taxonomy): domain Eukaryota; kingdom Metazoa; phylum Chordata; class Mammalia; order Rodentia; family Bathyergidae; genus Fukomys; species Fukomys damarensis. The sequence goes on along the minus strand of NW_022900926.1, from coordinate 56,249,458 downwards.
ATTTACAGAAAACCCCCAAAATTCAGGAAGAATATTTAAATGCAACTTAATTATCAACAGTAATTACACATTTAAAAAGTTTCCAGCTTATTTTGGGAGGTAGCTCAAAACAGCACATTGCTCATTAAACGTATTGTCTTTGCTTAACTGAACATGAGCAATCTCAACTCTATTTTACATCACAAAGAAACCACAATTTAGAGTTATTGATATCTTGTTTATTTTCATATTGACTCCACTTTAATTCTCCTGTTAGAGCACACATTTTAAATTAAGTGAAATTTATAATTTGTGTAAATAATTACAATATAAATGTGGAATGCTAAAATGCCTTTTACATTAGTTCAAGAACAAAAATGCTATGGTCATTGAATTCTTTCTCACACCATACCCCTACGTTTGATACCTTAAGGTAGTGTAACGGTTGCTATTATAATTTGTGTGCCAAAAAATACACATGTTAGTATCATTAATTTTGGATTATTTTACATGTATTTTGCTAGTTTTTGCACAGTATAATAAAAATAATCTCAATTTTTGGTAGAATGTCAGATGTTTATAAAAAATTTTTATCATAAGTAAAACCCCAAAACTGCCAGAGATTATTTTTCTTCTCTGATAAAGATTCAATTCCTACTTGAGTATTTTTCCTTAGTTGGGGGAAAGTAGAATGAAGATAAACATGTTTTTCTGTGGAAAAACAGAGGGACTTTAGACATAATGGTTCATAAAAATGATAACTAAGGGTCTCATATCTTTTTTATGAGATTCTGTCCCATAAATGACTTAGCTTTTTGTACTGAGGATTGAAGTGAGGACCTTGGTGGCAACACCACTGAGGAAAACCCCCAGCCCATAAATGACTTTTTAAAGGCCCTAATATTGAGTCTGAACAATCATTCCAGTGTACTTTTCACATCGATGCTCTAAATTCTGGATTCGGAGCCTGCTATGCATTGATAGCTTCGAGAGGTCCGTGTATTGCAGGCTTGGACCGCAGAGCAATTGAGAGTTGCTGTGCACTCAGAATGGATTCTTTGGAAGGTTCTGAGATCACTGAATGTATAGCTTCAAATGGAACTGTGTTACTACACTGTTGCACTCTCACTCTGCTTTCTGGATCAAAATGCGCATGCTCACTCTGAATGTGCTCCCATCCCTGCCAATAATTCCGCCCAAATTTAACTTGCACTACCAGGACTGTGAGCCAAAATGAACCAGTCTGTATTTTACACGTATACCGCACCAGTTATTTCATTGTAATAAAATGAAACACAAAAATTAGTACCAGGCAGTGGGCCCGTTATTATAATAAGAAGATGTTCCTCTCTTCAGAATTAATTCATGGGAGGAATTTGGAAGAGTTTGGAGAAACAAGCTAGAGATATCTACAGCATGTCCAAAACAACAAAAAAAAAGCACATTCATTTCCTCAGCACATGGACCTTTCTCCAAATAGACCACAAACTCACCCAATAAGACAAGCTTAAGTAAATGTAAAAGAATCAAAATTGTACCGTGCATATTATGACCTCATAGTGCAATGACAGTAGAAATTGATGGTAAAAGAAAAATCAGAAATTCTGCAAATGCATGGAAATGAAACAATATACTCTTAAATAAACAGTAACTCACAGAAAAAACTGCATAGTTTCTAGAACTAATGCCAGTACAACATACCCAAACTTATTAATTCAGTCCTAAGAGGAAAGTTCATGGCTGCAAATGCCCACATCATAGACACAGCACAAGCTCAAATAAATAACATAACAATGATGCACTTGAACACCCTAGAAAAATACAAACCCAAGGCTAGAAAGGATGGAAATTATAAAAATCAGAGCAGAAGTCAGTAAAATCAAGACCAATAACATTATAATAAGAATAAATGAACAGTTAGTTCTTTAAAATAAAAAATAAAATAGAATAAACGTTAGCCAATCTATCCCCCCAAAAATGGAGAGAAAAGACCCAAATTGATGCAGTTAGAAATGAAAAAGGTAAAACCACAACAGACATTGCCAGAATCTAAAAATTATTAATTACTTCACAAATCTCTCTGCCAATAAATTGGAGAATTCAGAAGAAACGGATAGATTCCTAAATTCTCTTATATGAGAAGCCTAAAATATAAAAACATAAAATAAAAGGGAGTAGTGAGATAGATCTTTCTCAAGTGAAAAGGGACTGCAGAGATGGAGGGAGAAAGGGAGGAGAGGAGATAAAGAGCATAAAAAGGAATTAAGATGTATTATGCACATGTACCAATTCCACTCAAGGAATGTAATCATGCACAGCAAACGTGTACTAATTAAAAAATGTTAAAAATATAAAAAAAGGTGAACTCAGAAATCTGTTAACCCTGTTTCTCTCTTTGGTTGACAGTTTTAGAAACGCAAAATTGTGGCAAAGATTTTCAGGGGAAAATCATTTCAGGAAATATGGCCTGCATGACCAGAAGTGCCTCAGGATTCATTTTTCTGTATTCAGCCAGGAAAGTACTCTTGCATTAACCATGCAATGCTGATTTTGCAAGTGAGCAGAGCATAGGACTTATGGGGTCATGGCAGTCTTTGAAATTTCAAAGTAAAGTCAAGGAGACCTGGCAGTGTGCTGTGGCATCACGGTCCCTATTAAATAAGCTGTGGGAATTAAGCTGCAATGGAGCATGCAGGAAGATAAAGGTGCAAGCAATATGCAACACCTGCCAAGGAAAGCTATTAGCAGTGTGCAGAGCCAGCACAAGAGCATGGCCATGTGGCTAGAGTTACCCTCCTATCAAAGGGTGCCCCGGATTCTGGACACGGAGCTTTAGAATTTGCAGCATCTCCTTGGGTCTCAGGCTTGTTTTGAGCCAGTTCTTTTGATTTCCCTATTTCTCCTTTAGAAATAGGGATGGTTACTTGTGCCTATTCCAATATTGCATCTTGGAAGAATGTAGCTTACTTTTTTTATATTTATTTTTATATTTGTAAGGCCTCAGAGCTGAGTTTGCTTTGAGTTTTAAAGACGATCATGGATTTGGACTTTTGAGAAATGATGGCATAGTTGACTTTGAGACTCCAGGAGTCAGGGATGAAACACTACCATTTGAATACAAGTTTCCAAAAGGTCCATATGTTCAAAGTGTGCTCTTGGGGTAATACTACGGGGAGGTGTTATGAACTTTAGAATATAGGGCCTACTGGGAGTCCTTAGGTCATTGGTGAAAAGACTTCAAAATGGAGTTTGGGAGCACACCACTCTTTCTCTGCTTTCTGGAAAAAAAATATATATACACACACACACACACACACACACACACACACACTCAGTTTAACAAAAGCTCCCTCTATATGCATCATCTTTATAAGCACCTTAATTCAATAAGGTTGCACAATCACAGACAGGAACCCTCTTCATTTTCATAAGTGTTATGGCTTGTGCCTCATTGTTACCTCCCTCCCAAAATCTTCATGTGGTCATAGGTGGAACTTTTCTTTTCAGAGCTGGCTAGATCTAGAATGTGTGCTGCTGGGTTTAAGGATATGACTCTGATATTGATTTGCAGCGCAGGGCTAAAATTAAGGCTGTGCCACCCAGGGTGTGAGTATTCCCCTAAGGATGAGTAGCCTGGATGTGTGTGTGTGGTGAGGAGAATATAGAAAGAGAAAGCAATCTGTATTCACACACACACACACACACACACATATATAATGAAATAGCATGTCACAATATAACAACAAATAAAAATACAATTATGATGTAAAAATAAGAAAGACATAATAAAAAGTTTTTATTCACAGTAACACATTTGGAATCCTGACCTACTGCAATTACAACAAACGTTTCAGGAAAAAATCATGTGTTTTCTGTCACAGATCTTATTCAAAGTATTAAGTAATTATCAGTTGATACACATACATTTAGAATAGAATTAAAATAGATAAATCAAGGAATTTAGAGCTACATTCTACTTGCTGTTAGGAAGACTTATTTTTAAGCTAAACCTACATTTCTTTGTAGGCTACCCACAGAGATTATGTGTATAATTTTAAAATGAGAAAATTATACAGTACTAAGATATGTTAGCATCAAATTGCAGCTTTTTTTTTAATCTCGGTTTGACTTTTTTCTCTATTTTCTGACCAGTAACACCAAACTTTAGCCTCTTTTCAATATCTTTTCTACTCATAGTCTATCCATTAGATTTTTGTAGTTTCCATATTAATGAATGACGGATTTTGATTTGCTATCAGACAAATGGTGTGAGAAAAAGAAGCAAAAGGAAAATGCAATTTCCTTAAGAAAAAAGTGATAAGTTGATCCTGCCCTTTCTAACAAGTAAAGACTAATTTTCTTTTTATTTCAAGACACAAAATCTATGATTGCTACTACGGGTTGTCATATAACTTCTGGAATAGGTGTGATACAAATGTGATTCAATAATAAACAAGCTGGGCTACTCTGGTTTTAATATGGCTCTCTGATGACAATATCCTAAATCAATTTTTTCTTTTTGGTTTTTTGAGACAGGGTCTCACTATGTAGTTGAGACTGACCTGGAACTCACTATGTAGTTCAGGCTGGTTGCAAACTCACAGCGATCCTCCTGCCTCAGCCTCCCGAGTGGAGGGATTACAAGCGTGAGCCACCACGCATGGCCCCTAAATCAATCTTAATGAAGTAGCTCAAGGATTTATAATGCCATAAGCTAAAAGAAATCCCTGTGGCCCTTTCCCCTCTTACCACCATATTCCCTTAATGCTGAAATCTAATAGATTCTTAATCTTCGATATACTTTATAACCACATCTGGATTTCCATCTATATTTCTAATGTTCTCAAGAGGAACAGAATCAATAGAAAACAAGTATGAAATTATGCAAGATTTATTGGATGGGCTTATGGGATCAGAGGTAGGATCAGAGGTAGGATAGTCCAAAATGACTGCATGCTAAGGAGCCAGAGGATCTAGTAGCTGTTCATTCTAAGAGGTTGGAAGCCAAAGAACAGGAGGGATCAAGGATGCATCATTATCCTAAGAGTGAAGGAAAGGAAGATTTCTAGGGAATTGCTGGTGTGAGTCTGCATTGTAGGCTGAAGACAATAGAGTTTGAGGTCCGCAGGTGAGGGCAGTAGTAAGAGGTGCGCATTCTCACGTAATGCAGTGCTTTCCAAAATGCAGACTGAGTTCCTGCTTTTGGTCTCTCTTTCATTCCATCCAGGCTATGAGGCTTTTGGATGATGCTACCCACAATCAAGGAGGTCGTCTCCACTTCAGTTTGTGACCTGCGTGATAATTATGTCTGGAAATACTCACAGAAACACCAAGAAGTGTAGTTTACTCATCTACTAGGCTCCTTTTCATTTAGTTAAATTGACAGATCATAATTAATGGTGCACTGTCATTTACTGAGTTGAATCTTTGTTGTTTGTCTTTTTTCCTGAGTTTGGAAATGATCTTCTAAGGATTCTATACCTGTAATCTTTCTCTTCTGAAATTGCCCTTATATGTTACTAAATCAGAGGTCAGAAATATTTTACTCCTTTTTCTAAAATTCCTTGTATTATAAAGTGAAGCCTAAAATCTTTAGCATGAAATTCAAGGCATTTTCTTAGCTCTGTGAATCCAGCTGATATTATTATCTTGTCACTCCCATCTTTTCCACTCTAGCCACACTCACCTTATCATGATTATGACAGAATATCTACGCATTTATGACATTCTCTATGTGATGTTATCCCATCACTGGGGAATGGCTCTGATCTTATTCAAAGTTCAACTTAATACCTTCTGTTCTATTTCATTCTCCTGTGGCCTAGAGCATTTCTCTGCTCTCTTACAGCTATTTGTTTATTAGTTTATCCTTCACTTAAATATGAATTTCATCATTGTGTCTTATCATGTAGATGACAATGCTTTAGAATTATCATTTTGTCCTAACATTAGCATCCTGTTTCTGTCAGTATATATAACATTTATATCATATGTGAGATATAAAAGTGATAAAGAACATGGGTGATGGAATCCAACTAACAGATTCAAAGTTATGAATATTATATTTAGTGGAGTCAGACTTTGTAAAACTTAATTTCTTTAAGCCTGAATCTTGTCCCAGTAAAATGAGTATATTAAACAACATTCGAGTTTTTCTTTGAGTGTGATGGGAATCCAAAGGAAGGCCTCAGGAATGCTAAGCAAAAACTCCGACACTGAGCTATAGCACAGCCCAACAAATATTTGTTTGACCCTTCTTTTGTCTAAGCACAGGTTGAGACAAATAGTAGAGAAAAAATAGCACTGCTTACCTAGGAAGGTTATTATAAGGATCAAATTGCAGGCATGTCAAGAGCACTTTGTACTTACCTTTTAAGTGCTTAAAAGGATTAGCAATTACCAATGTTATTGTTGTGATGTTTTATTTATATATTTCATCAAATATTTATTACATAGCTACTAAATGCCAGAATCTGTGGTTACTGTAGAAATAGAGAGAAGCAAGGCATAAAATCTACCATCCTGGAGTTAAAACACACAGGAGAGCAAACAAGCCAGTGACATGGTGCAGAGAGATGGGTGTTGATGCATTAATATAAGTGAGGGGCTTATAACTCAGTACAGTGACAGATGGAGAAAGACACTTTCTCAATTATTTATTTTCTCATAATATTTTTTCAGATGAAAAAGGGAGAAGGGTATTCCAACAGACAAGCCTGTGCAGAAGCAAGGAAGCAGGAGAGATCATTTCAGAAATAAAGGTCTGCACATAATTGGGTGAACAGAGAAAATACAGCAGGAGGAGGGAAGCCTATAGGAATCACATCACAATGAACACTGTAACGCTACTTATCTTGAAATAAATAGAAAACTATTGAAAGTTTTTAATCATGACAGTAACATTAACGGATATGCACAGTGGAAAGTGCTTTCACTTCAGGTATGGTGTGGAGAATGAATTGGAGTGGAAAAGGCCAACCACACAAAGAAATGTTGAGGGATATTACAGTAATCCAGCAAGATGACTGTGCCTGGTAGGCTGTCCATAAGTGGTAGTTGAATAAACCAGCAATTTTAACAATTTACAGCCCTCAAATTCAGGAGAAGAATCTCTGCCATTATTTTATTATTGAGAATTGACTCACATTACAGTTGTCTATTCTCAAATATTGAGGAACTAATCACTCAAGACTGGCCATTATCCAATATTTTACATGTTATGTAAGTGGACAAAATTAGAAAATACAGTCTTGCCAGGTGTGGTGGCACATACCTGTAATCCGAGCACTAGGCAGGCTGAGGCAGGAGAATCGCTGTGAGTTCAAGACCAGCTTGGGCTACATAGTGAGTTCCAGGCCAGTCTCAACTACATAGTGAGACCCTGTCTCAAAAAAAAAAGAAAAAAAAAGAAAATACAGTCTTGGCCCAGAAATGTATTGTGATGACACCAACCAAAAAGATAAATGAAAATAATAATAAATTTTAATTTTCTAGAAGGACTTTGGAAGAACAGAAGGACAAAGAGGTTGCTATTATATAGGATGATCAGAGAGGATTCATGTGCACTGACAGTGACAAAATTTGGCTAACTTCAAAAAAAAAAAGAAAAGAAAAATGATTTTCTAGAATTTGACTCCCCTGTTAGAATTTGGTCAGGTGACATTGTTTCAGTGTCAACCTATTATGTTACTGCTGCTACCTCTGTCATTTTTAAAGCAGGAATCATGATAAACATAGTTAGGTATTCTTTGATCAATCATCTTAGTCACTTCAAAATACCAATTAGCCCTTGTAAATGTTAATAATATAAGCAATAAAGAACAGATGGCCAAATGATCAGAAAACAGCTGCTGTTTTCCCGTCAAACTCAAAGATGTGAGCAATTTTTCTAAACAAGGGCCCGGCAGAAGCATTGTGGTATGAAATTTCCTGCCCCGGGCCCATGCCATATATATATATTCTATCATAAGCTGCTTACAGGCACTTACCCTCAGTAAGGGCCATAATGGTGTGGATGATCTCCACAGTGTGGGGCATTCAGAGATAAGAGGCAGGTCACCTTCTGCAACTTGGGGGATAATCTCTCCAAATCTTAGGATAAGCTCCTAGGCATCATTCAGTTTCTGCTCTTAGCATCTTCAATCCTTATGAATCGGGCTGAAGAGAACATTTAATCTAAATGCACAGGCCTGCCAGCGAACTTGGGGGATAATCTCTCCAAATCTTAGGATAAGCTCCTAGGCATCATTCAGCTTCTGCTCTTAGCATCTTCAATCCTTATGAATCGGGCTGAAGAGAACATTTAATCTAAATGCACTCGTGTTCCACACAAATGGGATCATCACCATTAACGAAGACAAAAGGGGAACTTTCCTGAGTTCATCTGGAATGGCTATTTATGCTCCGCACACTGCTCTGATATTTGGGTTTCCATCTCCTTGATTTTTCAGTACACTTTCTCTTCCTTTTCATCCCCCATCTTGCTTCTGTGACAGTAAGCAGAAAAGCAGAGGAAGTATATTAAATCGCCCGATGTTGATGTAAAAAGTCACTTCGCGGACACTTTCTGTAATACAGTCGTTACATTTATCTGCCATAGATCATATTTTTATTTTGCATACAAACTATCAAGGGGCTAACATATCTGATCATTCAGAGCCTAAAATTCCCAATATGTTACTTTGTGCTTACACAGGTGAAGAATTTAGGCACATGCTTCCAATCAGAGAAAAGGCAAAGTTTCAGATCCTTGACTTCTTGCTGACAGCAGGGACAGAGTCCCTTCAGGATGCTCCTTTCATTTCATCTATGTGAACCTACGGCAAACTAAACCAAAGCAACTGGACCCCGACCTTAGGGAAAATAAACTTTCTCCATCCAGCGCAGTAGTCTCCACAGTAAGATCTCTTATCATCTAATCATATAATTTTTTAAATGTTCTTTCTGAAGACAGTGGGGATTGGGTTGAGCAGCTACTCTTAAACAGAATTCCTGGACCACATGTATCAGTTCCCCATGAATATTATAGGAATATAATCACATAGTAGTAATCACATAGTAGTAATTTTTAAAAATGAGACAAGATGAGTACTTCATAGTGAACTCTACTTCTACAGCATGGAAACCTTCAGATTTTTTTTCCTGCTCAAGCTTGCCACTAGCCCTCAATTTTTCAGTGTGCATTGCAAGTGTTTCAGAAATTGACTAATTACACAGCAAATTTAATGCTATTTCTTACTGGGCAGAATATTTTCCCAGTTTCCTGTGGAGTGTGGCATAGTCATACACCAGAGTTCCAAGTATCAGAGTGTGAACAGACACAATATAGATTTCCTCCATGTCTGGCTCTTAAAAAAATCTCTGATGTGCAATCCTTATATTTTCCCACTTTTGACTGCTTGATTCAAATGATGACCTCGACATTCATGCACTGAGATGGAAGAGAAATAGAGGTAAACAGTCTAAGGCTCTGGAATATCTGATATTATTCTTTGATAAAGTAGTTCTAGCTTACTTTGATTGTTCCTCTAAGGGTGTCATCCCTATTCTGGGGCCTGGTCTTTCCTGAAGCTCAGCCTTCTTGAAGACTCAACTAAATATCTTTAGTAAAGATCCTTTGCTTTAATTAGACTACAGCTCCTGTTTGCCTGCATAAGCTGCTCTCTCATAAAGCCTATCAAATTTCTACAGTTCATAAACAGCTTAGCGCTTCAGCAAAAACTATAGTGAACATAGACATCTGACTCCACTACCACACACATATAAACTTGTCCTTCCCTAATACCCTTAACCTACAAAGGCTTCACTTCAGCAGACCTGAATGTCAAAAGTTTGCCACTTACAGTTCAGTAAGTGTGTTGCTCTGCTTTATAGCCATCTTACACTTCCAAAACAACCACTGAATACTCTATAACAGAATCATGCCAATGTATGTTGTCCTTTACCTCTAAGCCTCCAAAGTAATTCATGTGTGTTAGTCTAATGATTTATTTCATTTTTAAAAAATAAAATTCATGGCTCTGTAATTTTATGTGTACTTATTTTGTTAGCAAGTTATAAGTTATGTGAGAATGTTTGCAACTTTATGAGAAGGAGTAATTGTTTAAAATTCTGTTGTTTAAAACATGGATAGAATAGAATAAACAATATGTTCAATTGGAAAATGAGAGTAAGTGGCCGGTAAAATTTGCTTTCTATAAAATCAAGAATTTCCATGTTATTTCCAAATGTGAACCTTAGTATATTGGGAAAGAAAAGGGTTATTTCTGGTGTTCAGAAAAGACTAAAGTAAGTCCAGAAATGAAACATTTAAAGTTGATAAAAAATTAGAAAAGACACACAACTATTATTGTTATAAATATTTTTGTTAAATAAATATATTAATATTGTCTTTCAGACACATTTTTACAATGAATGTGTAGCAATTACACAGTTTTAAGGGTCATACAGTTACATTTTAATAGTAGAAAACATTTAAAATGAAAACAACAGCAACAAAAAAAAGAAGTTAAGGGACCAGGGATTTAGCTCAGTGGAGCCATGCCTGCCTTGCAAGCACAAGGTCCTGAGTTCAATCCCCAGTACCGAAAAAACAAAAACAAAAAAACAGTTAAGATGTAAAAGCATTTCCATTTTTTCCTTTTCTCATATTTATTCCTTTTCCTTCTTTCTTTTCCCCTACTTCTCCTACTTTCTTTTACCCTTTGGATTTTTTTCTTCCTATTTCATATTATATATTATACATTTTGATCCTTATTACATTTTCAGTTTCTTACACTAGAGAAACTATTCAGTATTTACAAGTGTGTACTATTTATTTCACCCAAGAGCATAGCCTCAATGAGCATAAAAAGTCTTTGTAAATAGGGAGGAGTTGAAGAAGGGTAGGGGAATGGGGATAAAATAAGAACTGATATACCATGTGAAGAAACAAAATTCCCAATGATGAATGTCATCATTTTGTATACCTGAAATGCACCAAAAACTTAATAAATTAAAAAAAGATGTAAAACCATTGTGCTTAAATTTCCTGAGCAAAATTTAGAGCCTTATATAGTCAAGTAAAATTATAAAAGAACAAATATATAAATTATTTAAACATTATTATAGATCACCATATTGGGTTAAAATGAAAAAGTAATGATTATGTGCTAACTCTAAATGTATGCATATTGAATATAAAATATTTCAATTAATAAACAATAGGGACTTTGAAAATGTTGAAATTGTCCCGTTTTGTTATGATTAGTCCCTTCATTCTTACAATATACATGGTTCAATTAATAATTTCCCATTGAAACTTTGTTCCAATGTTTCAGAAACTGAACAAAATACTGGTATTGAAAGGCATATGAGAAAAACTTGCACTTTAGATGTCTTGAAGATCAGTTTGAGAAAACTCAGCCAAATTGTACACTTTTGATGTCTCAGCTTTCAAGTCACTCCAGACTCTGGGGTCTGGTCTCAATGCAAGGACATGGGATACCTCCATTTCAAAGGCTTTGATTCCTCAGGATGAGGTGTGCAGCGTTTGAAATGGAACACTCCAATTCCCTTATGATCAAATGTTTTTGTAAAGAACAGAAGGCTTCTGAAACATTGTTATAACCCCCAAAAAGGAAAAAAATAACTACAAAAGAATGGGTTCACACGTAACCAAAACTAAAAGGCATAAGGATATATTCCAAATAGCTCCATCCAAGGACAAAAACCAACAGAAGTACAGTTCTTACAGAGTCAAAACATTGCAAATAAAAATAAAATCCCAAGCTTTCCTGAGCTAGCAGTTATGTAAACTTTATAATTAACTTATTTTAAAGAAATACTGCTCAGAAATGGTAGTTGGGCAGAGAAAGTATGACACTTAAGACTAATATTATTCTTATGATCGTTAATAAATAAAATAAATATCTAAAATCAGTTGAAACATTACAAAATTTATGAAACAAATACTATTAAAAGTGGTCTGTGTATGTGTATGTATAGAGACATAGACGATTAAATAGGTATAGATACTGTATAGATACAGATACAGACAGACATAGACTTAGATACTGTAACCCAAATTTTCCTAGTTCTTGGCAGCCCAAGGAGAAGTTTTCACTTGGCCAGCTCAGCTTGAATAACAAGGGATCATGTGAAACTGGTCTTAGTTTAGATAAAATAGAGATGATTGCAGAACAGGAAAGATGGGCCAAAAAAGGAACCTTTGTCTCCTTTCTATTTTCTCATGTTTCCTGTCCTTCCCCCTCATCCTTTGCAGGTGTACTAGTGAAGAGGGAAAGTTCTTCCTTTGATTCTCCTTAACTTCCCAGCAGTTCCAGCCCTTAGGGTACTCCATGCTTTGCTCTTGCACATGTACAGAGGAAGGTCCTTCCTTTTCCTTCTCCAGGGTGGAAAATTTCACTTGCCTGGATGCCCCAGACCATCCCCCACTCCCCACTCATATCTGTCCGCCCACAGTATCTAGATAGAGATATACAGATATATACACAGCTATATAATACATAACATATGCATGTATACTTCTTCAAAGAGTATATGCTTAGTTAATTCATTGCTCACTCATTCACTTTTTTTCTCATTCACTCAGCAATTGTTTAACCTCCTGAAAGCCATGTACTTACTGCGCAAGGCCCTGAGATAACTTCATGAATGCAACACTCATTGTTTCTTTTTAGGATTCCTACTAGTCAATTACAGAAGATAATATTACAATAGCAAAACGATATAATAAATTTTCAGTTAAATAAAATGTAAACTAACTGAGGAAAACTAGAGTTTTCACAGTTGCAAAAGAAATCCCTTAAGGAAGTGAACTCCAGGTCAGTTTCAGCAAGTTTAGCAGTATATGAGTCTGAGTCTACAAACCTATTCTACAGAAGTTATATTAAGGAAAACAGTGATTTGTTCATGGCATATTTTACATTTTTTTATTCCTTAAGTTTATTGATACATTTTAGGTATACAATATGATGGCATTCATCATTGGGAATTTGTACCTTTACATAATACATTGGTTCTTTCTTCCTCATTCTCCTGATCTCCCTTCAACTCCCCCTGCTCCCTATTTACAAAGACCTTGTTTCCATGTTTTCCTGTTCTCATATTTATTCCTTTCCCTTCTTTATTTTTGCCTACCCCTCCCACTTCCCCTTCCCTTTTGGACCTTTTTTATCCTATTTCACATTATCTAGTATGCATTTTGATCCTGATTTACACTTTCAGTTTCTCACAACAGAGAAACTATTTGGTATTTATACATATATACCAGTATTCTACATGGACATATCTACTAAACAACACCGTGTCTTCTAGACCAAGATTGTTTTTTCTTTTTCCATCCTGGAGGACAAATTTAGGCTTGCTCTGCCACTGAGGTAAATCTTCATGCCTTTTTATTTCCTGCTTCAGCTTTCTTTACTGTTAGGATTACAGGCATGAGCCACTGAGTCTCAGTTTAACTCAAGATTCTGATGTTAATTCAGGTGCACATAACCTATAATGTTTTTCTTATTGATAACCAGAGGAAAATTTAAGGAAGACACTTTCAGTTCCTCAAATTTCTTCTGTTCTCTTTCTAAAAATGGATCTGTTTCAAAAAGTACTAATACTCAATTTCCCCTTTTCCATTTTCCCTTTTTTGATCAGGCATTTTCCTTTTGTAATGAAAGCATACCCATCAGACAGCTGGCATATTTTCATGCAAAAACTCCTAAAGTGTAAAACAAAGGAATAATTTGTAGAGCTCCTTGAACAGAAGTACCATGAAGCATATCCAATCACTTTTATTGAGAGGCATTTTTAATAAATTAAGTTTTTATGTTTCTTATCAAAATTTCTTATTTAAAATGCTTTGATCAAGTATATGCTGCTAATATCGGTTTTGATAATATAAGCAAGGGCTTTAAGAAAACACTTAGACCTAATAGTTACAAAAATTAACATAAAAGCTTTAATTTTTCAATTTAAATATTTCTGATGCATAGAAAAATGATACACACTATGCAAAAAAAATTTGTAAACATAAGTTTACCACCTTAGGACAAAATTCTGTAGAGAAATTCGAATTGAAACATAAGTTCAATGAAAAGGAAAGTTATAAAAATTCCAACTTTTTTATGAGTATTTGTTTATATATTTTAAGTAAAGAGCAGAATAGGTCAAATCACCATGGTATATGCATTTCATTTGAAACATTGAAATAGTGTAACATTTACACTAAAATATTTAGTGCATCCTGAATTATACCTTTTAAATTACCTCAACTCACAATGAACATTTTAAAATTCCCTTTTTAAAAAGTGATATTTAAAAGAGTTATATTTAACATTCAAGGAGTATAAAAGAAAAAAATTATTTGAAATTCATTGCTCTTCATTACTCTGCATTACTTAGGTTCTAATTTATTCATCATTTTCTTCATTTATTCATTCAATGTATATATACAACTAGTCTTTGCCAGTAATCAGGCTACTTGTAGGAGTTTGCAAATATGGTGTTAAACAGATATAAAGTAAGAATTTTTAATGTCAAAGATTTCAATCTGGTGGGAATAATAATAAGGAAAAGAAATTATGTTAATACATTTAAGTAACATTGTAAAGATGCTTAAATTGTAAGGAAACAATGAGGTCCACCAAACTTGGCTGATGGTGGGCTAGGCAGTCAGAAAAGATACTTGGATTTCAGAAGTTGTGTGACTACACCTTCACTGGACATTTTTAAAAATGTACTAAAAGTTAGCCAGCTGTTCTCGTGTGTGTGTGTGTGTGTGTGTGTGTGTGTGTGTGTTTTGCTACAAAAGAGAGCACATGCATGTAATGCAAGATGAATAATGTAAACAAATACAGCTATAAGAAGAAAGTGAATGTGCCAGAAATAATAATTTGGAATAGTCACTTATGAGTTCTCCCCACTTCTTTTTGCCCTACCTGAGCAACACTGCCTACTCAAAACATGAAAAGTAAGTCATCCAGAAAGGAATTTTTAAGCTAACACAAGAACACAAATGTACCACACTTTCAGCTTCCAACCACAAATACTCGTGATAAGGGTGTTAAAAAATGTATTTCAAAGAAAACACTATCAGAGTTCTTTTCTGACCCAATAAGAAAAGGTCCAGGAAAGACCTCCAACCTTGATGTGAGTAGTTTTGGAGATAGAAAAAGGAGGTAATTGTATTGTAAGTTCCTTTACCACTTTTTCTTCAACTTTGAGATCACTTATTGCCATGTGGAAACATGATAAAATTATTTTGAGATTTAGTAGAATCCAGGCAAAGAAAATATTTCTCTACTACTTACCAATAGACTCCTGACACTAAGGTGGTAAGAGGGAATAAAGAGGATTGTATAAGAGGTCTGGGCATAAGACCAGGGAAAGCCCTGCAAAACTCAATTAACATTTCCAGATGAAAATGGACAGAATGATTGAGTTTTTCAATAAACAGTAAAAAGACATTAGTGAGGAGGAAGACTCTTTGTTACTTCCTGAAGGTCAACATGGCCAAAATATAGGCACCTCACAGCAGATCAGTAGGTGTATATTTTCCAGTAGGTATTTAAGAAAATTGGCCACCAGTTCCAGAAACACTGAGAGCGGCATTGTCTGTAGGGTAAGTAGCCTGGAAGCTGTTCAGATCCCAGTTGATACACTCATTTCATTGAGATAAAAGTATCTATACTTATACAGCCAAAGCAAAGGGAAGAATAATAAATAATACTCATTACTCTAACACACTCATCCCTCTATCACACTCAAATACCCTTCTAAACATTGTGGTCAGCAGAAAGTCTATATAAGTGACAACCTGATTATGATTGAATTTCAAACTAGGTGATTGAAAAACTGGATGAATTAGAAAGAGGAACCTAGAAATTGTGTATATTAAATTGGCTTTCATTATGCAGATGGACTTCCAAGTTAGTGAAATAAAGCAGGTTACATTTTTGTCCATCAGAGTTTTTAACTTGGATATTATAGCTAACATACATGAAAGTCTTGTATGTCAGAATAAGAAGTCTGAGTTTCATCCTGAAGGCAATGGGAAGCAATTGAACAATTTCAAACAGAAAAATGAGAGAAGTGTTTTTGAATGTTACAGTACATATTCTAGCAGCAGTGTGGAGAATGGATTTGTGAATTAGGAAACAGAGATACAGAAAGCCAAATGAAGGGTACCCAGTGAAGAAACATTGGTCTTTATTACAGAAATAAGCAACAAAGCACAGGAATGTGATATAATAGTGAAGATGGAAAGGAGAGTACTCATTTGGCAGCTATACCTAGCTGCAACTGTTCAACCCCAGCAAACTGGTCACTGGAATGAGATTCTGCCAATGAAGTTGCCAGTAACCTCTCTCACTTAAACCAACTTGCTCTTGTGCGTGTCTGAAGTTGCTTCATTTTTGCCATTTAGTATCACATTTTATTTTACTTCTACCAATTAAAAGGTGATAAGGCCCACCCAGAAATCTTCTTAAATGTGTGCAGGCCCTGGCCAGAAGCCTGCCTGGGCAATAGTAACACAGCAGGTATTCAGACCCTAGACAGGGTCCCACACAGAAACTGTCAGTAAGTACTTGCAGGCCCTTGCCAGAGGCCCACTCAGGCTCCAGTGACTCAGGTGCACAGCCTGCAGCCAAAGGCCTTCCTGGGCAACAGCTGAGCAGGTATTCAGGTCCCAGCCACAGGTCCACCCAGATACTCTCACGAGGTGTGAACAGGCCCCAAAGAGAACCCTACCAGGACAACAGTGCAGCATAGGGATCCAGAAGGCCATCATTCTGAACCCAGGAATCGGCACAGTGGTGAGCAGCAGAGAGAAGGACTATCTGAAGCTGTTTAAACTTCAATGAAATTGAGAAGAAAGAAATACTCTCAAAAGTGCAAGGTACTAAGACTTCAATCCCTGGTACCAAAGTAAGTAAGTAAATAAATAAATAAATATTTTAAAAATAATAAAAAATAAAATGCTTCTGCACAGCAAGAGAAACCACCAATAGCACGAAGACACAACCCACAATATGGGAAAAAATTTTACCAGCTATTACTCAGATAAAAGTCTATTATCTACAACATACAAAGAACTTTAAAAACTCAGGCCTCCCAAATTTAAAGACCCAATCCAAACATGGGCATCTGAAATGAACAGATATTCTTCAGACAAAGAAATAGAAATAGCATATAAACATGTGGAAAGATGTTCAACATCACCGGTCATTCAAGTGATGGAAATGAAAACAACGCTGAGATTCTATCTCACTTCAGAAAGAATGACTGTTATCAAGAAATTAACCAATAACACATTCTGCTGGGGTTGTGGGAAGAAAGATTGCTGGTAAGAGTATAGAATTGTGCAGCCACTATGGAAGTTAGTATGGAGAAACCTCAAAAAACTAGTATTAGAGGTTCCATTTGGTCCAGCTATTCTCCTGCTGGGTATCTTCCCAAGAGAATTAAAGAATCATACCACAGCAATATATATGCACCCATGTTCATAGTGGCACAGTTTGTAATAGCTAAAACTTAGAAACAGCCCAATTGCTCATCAAATGGAGACTGGATAAAGAAAATGTGGTCTGTTTTTTAATAAAATGCAGTACTACTCAGCCATAAAGAATGAGAAAGTAGAGACATTTACAGCTAAA
This sequence comes from Fukomys damarensis, assembly GCF_012274545.1. Lineage (NCBI taxonomy): Eukaryota > Metazoa > Chordata > Mammalia > Rodentia > Bathyergidae > Fukomys > Fukomys damarensis. Next base: position 56,231,828 of record NW_022900926.1, on the reverse strand, counting down.
TGGATGCACATTAAGGCCATGCTTAAGTGAAATAAATAGGATACACATGTGTAAATATGGAATCATTTCTTTGGTGTGAGAAATTGAAAGTGTAAATAAGGATCAAAATTTGTAATAGATAATGAGAAATAGGAAGAAAAGCTGCAAAGGGGAAGTGGGAAGGGGAAGGGGAAGGAAAGAACGGGAGGTAATAAATATGATAAAAATGAAAAAATAAAAACAAAGTCTTTGTAAATAGGGAAGGGTGGAGGGGTCAAAGGGAGGGCAGTGGAAGGGGGAAAAATAAGAACAACATATATCATGTAAGGGTACAAATTCCCAATGTCTTCATATTGTATACCAAAAAAAACCAATAATATTAATTTAAAAAAACACAAAATAAAAAGTGATAAACTGCTACCTATACACTCTAACACCCTTTTACATATATTACATTCATTGAGCAACGGGTAATTATATACCATAATTAAAGTCAGAATACTTATTCTCCCAAATTAAAACTATATACTTTAAAACAATATCAGTTGATTGAGTGCATCATTTTATCTCAAAAGTATTTGGATTGCTGATACTACATAAAACAAAATAATTTGTAAGTGCGGTTCTAATCTTAGTTCTAGTTCAAATTCTAGCTCTAGAACAAGTTCAACTACATAATATTTCACAAGTCATGCTACTCTTATGATTTGTAAAATGGGTGTGATACTAGTATCCTACATGCCAGTCAATAAAACACAACCAATGTGAGGCCATGGCAATTAATACAGAGAAAACACAAGGTAACTACTAACAAGTGATTGCATGGGAATTTGATATTTCTTACACATGTTTAAGTTTTTAACTTGTATTTGCTCATCAAAAGGAGTTTGATAAGGAATTTGCTCATCAAAATTTTTCTTATACAAATGTATATTTGAAATGGAGAACTTAATATATGTGAGTTCAAAAGAGTTAACAAGTGTATAATTCATTTTTCATTTATTACTCTGCATTTTGTTTTGAATATATATATCTGAATTATATATATATATAATTTTCTCTAAAACAGACAGACAGGGTGAATACTGTTCTCTGTATGTGGTACTGAGCTCATACACAAAGGTTTAATTTACAACAATAATAGAGGCAATATAAGAAATATTCCAAATGGAAAGAAGATTTTTGCCAGTTGCATTATTTCTGCTGAGTAGAATATTTATATTTTTTTCATAGAACAAATTAAAAGTTTTCCAAAAGTATTTGTCACTCCACTAGGCAGAAGATAAATTGGAAGTATTACGAAAAGGTCATTTCCACCTCTTCAAAAAGTACATTTTCATAATTAAAAGAGCTAAAGTTCAACCACATATGGAGTGATCTCTACTCTTTATATGAGTTATATTTGTATGATGAAGGTACTTGTTTAATTTGAAGTTTGTCAAAAATATTTTATAGCAAATAATTGCCTTTTCTGATCCTTTTTTAGTTCAAAGCACTAATCTCCATTATGCCATCAGAAGAAATACATTATGATAATTTGTCAATAGCAAAAATAGAGAAGGTTTTTATTCAACTCATTGCTAGCTAAAAACATCAAGGCGGGCACATGATTTGTCATATAACAACACATTGTCAGGGTATTAACAGAGAGAGGAATGGTTTTGTCTCCATAGAAGTGTCTTCACATTAAGTAAACAATTGATTTCTAACTCAATCCTCCTGAGATGGTGAAGTGGGAAGAATCTAATATTAAGTTTTGCAGGAGAGATTTTATCACTTGTCAAATTAAGACAGCTACCTCTGTGAGATGAAAAAATGTATCTGAAAGCAAAGCTGAGACTCCAGCAGAAATTCATCTGGATTCTGTGAAGGTTTGCATTTCACAGGACTATGTGCTGGGGAAGTCGGAGAAAGTGGCCTCGACACAGGCTAGTAGCACAAGTAAATCTGCCGTGTAGCTCCACACTTACAAATCTGGCAAGGATCATGTTGTGCCAGCTAAAAAGTATGATTCATATAGATGAGCCATCTTCTCTTGAAAACCATGAGGGAGTTCTAATTACGAGAGAGAGAGAGAGAGAGAGAGAGAGAGAGAGAGGGAGGGAGGGAGGGAGGGAGAGAGAGAGCACACTGTTGTGGAAGAACTTATATAGTCATATCTGTGATACTCATTTGTTTTTTTCCAGGGGTTCAAATATGCCAAAGAAAATATCATTTACATTTTATTTTGCTTTTTATGTATCCCAAATATGGAAGGCTGACTCATCATTTTGTTGGAATTTTCATTGGTACATATTTGCTATATATAATGATCACATTCATCATAGGGATTTGAACCTGCACATAATATTCTGTAATTCTTTTTTCTCATTTCTCTCCCCTCCTTTCAACCTTTCTTCCCCTCCCCATTTATAAAATCTTTATTTCCATTTTTTCCCTTCTAATCTATCTTTAATCCAACTTTTTTTTAAAGATAGTGGAAAATGTGCTGATACTTTGAAGACATATGGTTGTGGCATAAAATGACGTAGGAACAACAGTTTCAAATTCAGGAAAACATAGACATAGCCCCATCATCTATGCTATTAAATAACTGTGAAACTTGCTCAAGGAAATTTAATTTCTAATGCAAATTATCATTGAGATACCAAGTCTGAATTATTTAGTATATAATTCAGAAAGAATAATCTGTTTATCATTATGAAAAAATATCCTCTCTCCCTCTAGAAGGCATCCTTTCTCCCTATGATGATTATATGTAGCGATAACATACTAGAATTCGTTCATAATTCTTACTTTTATAAAAAGGACACAATGTTACAGTTGTAACACTTAAGTTCAAGTGATCCAGGGAAGCATTAAATATTATTACCACACCTTATGAATATTTTTAACAAAATGTTCAGGTTAATGAAAAGACTCTGTAAGCCCCTTTACAATACTCTAGCAAGTATGTGGGCAGATAAACTTTCTGTTATTTAGCTCTTAGAAAATAAGATGCATAGCTTTATTATACCACAAGTCTTTTTTAATAAGTATTTTCAATGTTTTCCCAACTTTCCTTGTTTTTCCTTTATCTCCAGATAGGAAGAAATTGAAACTTTCTTAGCTATACAAACAGTTTAAACTGAGTAGAACCAATCTACCATGTTTATGTGTGGGAAATCATATCAGAAACCTTTCTGAGGAGGAGTACCAAGAATTTTGTAAAAAACTATCTGGCCAAACACTCTTACTGAGCAGTTCCTACATTGTCAACCTTCAACTTGAGAAGAGTGGGCCGTTCTCAAGGACTCAGGCCAAAAGCCATCTGGGAGAAATGCTTTTGAGAGATTTGATCTTCTCTAGTCTTGGATTATTCACATGTAATTTTCTCATTTACTGTCTGTAAACCCAGGGTGAATAAAACACCGGAAAGAGTATTCATGGTGGCTGCTTCCTCCATACTCAGTCCTGGGACCCCCACCAACAGCTCCCATGCATTTATTCGAATGTGCATTATAAACCATTTTGTTTGAAGCAGGTGTTCCCCTTTTGCAATACAAAGGTTACTTTTTCTACATTAAATTTCAAACGCTGATAGATGCTAAAATTTTCACTATAGTATGTTATATTTCCTGATGAGAAGAGAAAAAACATCCCAGTGTTGAAATCATAAGCTATTGTGTCATAGTATAAGGTGGCCATTCTATATTTTTTACAGAGATTGAAAGAAAATGTTGTCTCCACTTTTTTAATAGTTGGATTTACTACATATATTCTAGAATAAACTACATACATTCCATATGCTTTAAATGCTACATATAAGTAGTTTCTAAAAATGTCACTTTTGGAAAGGAAGTTAAATAATTTCAAGAAAGTAATATTCAACAGTTAAAATTTATCTAGGGGTGTAGATGGGGTCCTGTACTGATAACTTAGTTTTAGTGTATCTCTAGTGCTGAAGTAAGTACTCATTATTATTCAACTTTTCAGAAGCTCTATAAATATATAATTTTTATTCTCATAGGATAGCAGTTAAAACATTGACTAATGAAGCTAAAAGAGAAGAGATTCCGAGTGTGTTCTTCAACTTAGAAGAAAATGCCTGGCGCTGGGGTGTTCTTTGTGAAACACCGTTAAAGGCTTATACAACTCAGAGCAACATGGGACAATTTTGCTAGCAAAAACAGTAGCCTTTAACACATGCCAAAACAGGATACCACTCCCAAATTCACATCTATTTGTTTTATTTTACATATCATTTTTTATTTTTCATTTTATAAAAAAAAATTTCTTAACAAAGTAATAGTTAATATACCATGTATCATTATCTTCAAAGTAATAACTCAAGAGTATAAGATATAGACCCAAAAGACTTACAACAGACAGATAATAACAGAAAACTTTCTTTTCAATGCACTAAGATAAACTAGTAGCATAAATGAAACAAATTAGCGTATTTTTGCATTAAAACAATATGGTATTGTTTATATATGGATTTTATTATTTTTATATTTTATTTGTCATTTGTTAACATATTGTAGAAGGAAAATAGCAGCAATCACCAAAAGTAGAAAACAAAGAGTGAAGTAAGATGTAAAGTTCAGATATTTAATTATCAAACCAATGCTTTATTTTATCCATAAAAACCTGGAAAAATTCATGAAGGTTTCATGCTCCTTTGGCTATAGCTTGAGAAACATGAATCTAATTTATTTGCACATTTTATAAATGAAACAAACAAGTCCCAGTAAAACGAACAGCCCATTTGGGGACAGAAACCTTGTTCATAGAAAAACTATTGAGAGCCCAAGTCTTCACCGGTAAAGTGAGTTATCTTGCTTGATTTTTTTTTCTTTCCTTCTTAAGACCTGTTCCATGTGGAACTATATGTTTTTTCTCAATTTCTACCTATTACTCTTGTAAAGATTATTTATAGACTGACTTCACTAAGAAATATGCTCACTAATCTGCCTGCTTTATAATAAGCTCTAAGGAAGGTTGTACTGTGCAAGAGATCAGATGCATTGCAGGACTATGTGATGTATCCCTCCAAGGCATTATTTCATTTTGCAGAACTTTTAGCTGCATAAGCAATCCTGAAAAGTAACCCAAGAGAAAAAAAAACAGTCAGGACTTTGCAATTTTGGGGACACCAAGCATTCTGTATAGCAAAGCCCATTATAAACTGTTGCCCCACATTGTGTTATTACTGGTCTTCAATAGAACTGACATAAATGTAAATGTTTTGCCGAGTTGATGTTAACTTAAACTTTTGTTACATAGAATCTATAAATGCAGGATTGTTTTTCTCCTATTTTTCTAAGAGTTTTATCATTAAAAGGAGATGGATTATTTTAAAGCCTTTTGCTCTTGTTGAAATGACCATGTGATTTTCTTCATTAGACCATGTTATGAGTTATATAGTGACTGTTTAACAATTCTCACATCTGTAAATGAACAGTGTCTCATAAAAAATGATATTTTCACACATTTCTGGATTTATTTAACTATTTAACTTCATGTTTTGGTACGTATATTTAAAGTGAAGTATGTTTCTAATTCTCATAAACTATCATTTGTTCTAGCAATTAATGTAGTACTTTTAAATGTAAGTTAGGCAGCTTTCTCTCTGTCTCTCTGTGTCTCTGTTTCTCTCTCTATCTCTCTCTTTCTCTCTTTTTCTCCCTTTTATCTTTGTAGAAAAATCTACCTGTCTCTTTAGTTTTTGGTGATATGTACTTATAAATCTGACAAGTAATCTTGGGGATGCAGTTTGGGTTTGCTGTGATTTTCTTTCCAGTTTTCGTTGTTAAGGAGTTCTGATTACTGTATCAGTTTTCATTAATCATTAATGGTAAATTAAATTTTTCTCTGTCAAATTTTATCTACTTTGTCAAAGTTTAAAATTTGCTAATATTGACTCAAGTATGTTTTAATGTCTTTTATTATTTTTTCTATTTTTAAATATGTATAATTTAGCTGTTAGTTTTATTCCACATTCCACTGAGTTGTTATTTTTTTCTAAATCTTTCTTTCTTTGCATATAGTTAGTTGCTTTTCTTACCTGTGTCTTATGTTGAATGTTTTGCTCATTTATTTTCAGTTATTGCATACTTAAACTATAAATTGATCTGTAAGTACTATTTTAGTTGTACCTCATAAATTCTGAAAGATAATTTATCATTGGTTTTTAAAATAAGTACTTGGTTTTAGTTTTTGTTTTGTTTTATTTTTTTTTCTGTACCAGGGATTGAACTCAGGTCCTTGCACTTGCAAGGCAGACCACCAAACTGCTGAGCTAAATCCTCGGCCCTTAATTTCTTGATATAAAGACTTTATCTTTTAGCTTTTATGGTTTTAACATTATAATCTAAAAGTATATAAGATATAGGTTTAATTTTATTAAAACCTCATTCATAGCTTGAAACATGGTTGATCATATATATATATATATGTTCCATTAATATGCATTTAATATATTCATATCTGTTTAAATCTGATATGTTTATTTCTGATATAACTCTAACAGATATAAATATATATGTTCTGTTAATATTGGTAGATATATAATTATAAATCTGAACATGTTAACCAAATATTATCCATTATTTATCTGCTTGAATTTTCAGATTGGATAAAGATATATTCAAAACTTCAATATTGATTTACTTGTCTATTTTTCATACTACTTATCTCTTTTAGTCTATTATTTGTATATTTTGTATATACTCTAAGAAAAGATATGCTGTGAAGTAAATTTAGCTTCATGTTCATTTCATCTACTTAATCTTGTTATTTTCAGAATGTGTCTAATAAATATCAATTTTAAGATGGGCAATACATTGAAAAAAACTATCTTCCCACAATATTAAATGCCAAGTATTTAGTCTTCAATATCATTTTATGTTCTTAGCATTCCTTTTTTCTTTTTCAGCATAATCAATAATCTAGTAGCATCCTCTTTCAAGCTAATCAATACATAAATGATATATAATACAGCGAGATGAATTCTGAAAGTAATTTAAGAGTTAAATCCAACACCATAACTATCGTAGTTTCAAACACTGTACAGCACTCCATTCTAACACCTTACATTCACTTCCAAGGACTATATCCTCCTCCACTGTAGTTATCACTATAAAAGAATCTTTCAAGTGCTCTTATCAAGGTTTCTATATGGTCTGTCTGATGGCTTTGAACAATAGTGGCAATTTGTAATATAGTAGTTTCTCTCTCCAATACTCAGGAAAATCAAAGCATACAAAAACTATTTCTCCTGATGTAGTTTAGGATCAAATGAAAGAAAAAGTTTGGTCTCATCTATGAAGATTTTTCTTTACTTTACAAATCTATAGTAGAGAAATGTTTCAGACGTCTTTTTCTACATGTTTTGCTATATAAAGAAATATGAGAAAATATACAAACTTTTCTACTTTACTATTTCATGTTACGCACATAGAGGCTTTAAAAAAATCACTCTTCTGTCCTTACTCAGATTGTAAACTAACCAGATCTGACCTACTTTAAAATCTACCATTGTCAAGCTGGGCATAGTGGTGCACGCCTGTAATCCCGGGAGGGAGGCTGAGGCAGGAGTTCAACTCTTGTGAGTTCAAGACCAGCCTAGGCTACATAGTGAGTTCCAGGTCAGCCTCAACTACACAGTGAGACTCTGTCTCAAAAAACGAAAATAAATAAATAATAAAATCTACCATAATCAAATAGGTATTTAATTTCTATTGCACCGACATGTATGCCTTCAAATCTATGCAGAATACCTCAAATAATATACACTTGGAATATGTGCACATCATAAGTTGCAAATATTATTTACAAACAAAGATCAACTTTGCTTATCAAGTGAACTTTTAGTATTTGGACAATTGGGATTTGAATCATCTTATGGATCTGAATTATGATTACTTTCCATGAATCTTATTCCTAGCCATTGAGATACACACAAATTATAATTGTGAATATTATTTTAATAGCACCAGTTGATGGAAAATTATTTATGAACACAGTACTTTTTACTCACTTATGAACAACTGAATAGCTACCAAACACCAAACACTAAAAAGTTACATGATGCCTCCCTGTCAGAGAAAGCACACACTCTAGTAGCTGGGCAAATTGTGGCATTTTATAGTGTAAGCTTATCCATAAATGTAGCAAGGTGAGTCACTCAATATTTTCCTTTCAAATCTAGAAGTTAGCTTCTACCCAGGGACCTTTTTGTACCTCTCTATAATTTCATGGGAGCCGTCAGCACTCTCCTTAACCATAGCCTCAGAGAAATGATGTGACAAGGAAAGGATTTAGGGTCAAAAACATCTTAATCCAAGTGCACCAAAAGCAAAATTCATGCCATAAATAATAGATTTATAAAAATCCATGATTATATGAGTCCAGTTTGTGTGTGTTGACATTCTTTTAACTCTAGTTTTCTTTTGCCTTAGACTTGGTAAACCTTTCATGGCCTGAAAAGTGACATGAGTATTTTAGGGGGAAAAAAGCATCTAGAGAATGAACCATGAACATACTTTCACATCCCAACAAAGGGCTAGCCTGTGCTAACAGGAAGTTGCAAGTGATGATATAAGTATCACTAAGCATGGGAACTCAGTACAAAAGAATTGATTTAGATCCTACTTGCCATCTGGAGAACTAAAAGAGGAAGATATCAGTGCCCCAGAGATTTTCCCTATCACTGTCATCAGGAAATTTGAGTATCAGCCAAGACATTGGGTGCCATGCCAGGTGTAGGAAGGGGCCAGAAGCAGCTCCCTCTGACTATCTCCTGCCACACAAAACCACTTAGAGAAACAGGTAACATTTTCTCTTCCTTCAAAAGGGAACAAAGGCAGAAGTAGAGACTGAATGAAGACACCTCACGTTATCTTAGGGATCAATAAGCCAATGCCACAGAAACTGAAGTTAAATGGAGATATAAAAACTCAGGAGATATTGCCAAAGATACATCCTGCAGATCCCTGTTCCTCAGCCCCCTCCCCAAACCTGTCATGCCACAGGTACTATATTAAACACCTAGAAGCATACTAGAGCAGAAAAGAACAGAAAGGTCCCTAAATGAATGAAGTTACATCTGAAGTTACTGAGAAAAATTTGAACAGGATATTTAGGTTTCTCAAGTATAATAAGGGTTATGGTTTAAAATGGAAGAAAAACTATTTTGAAAAATAGAAAGTTTCTGAAAAAATTTAGAAATTTAAATGGGGAAACGTTTTCAAAGTACACAATATATTGTCTCATGTCAAAAGCTGTAAGAGTACAGAAATTTTACCTTTTTTTCATATTACCTTGCCACAATTACATGAATGCTGGTAAAAGACAAACCTCAAGCAAGCGATAAAAGGTCATTTATTATCAACAGCAATGACAGTAGCTGAAATATGAGCATTTAGCTGCCTTTTCCCTGAGCTCTGATTCTCACAGGGCAACAATAATGGGCCAAATGACACCAGCAATAGGTTACATTTTAGGTGAGAAACCCTGAATTTAGGAAACCCAAATCTTTTGTAATGAGCAGTAAACGTGCCTTTTGTTCTAGAAGAAGATACCATTGCTGTTTTCTGTGACTAGTCACTATTAATCATTATGAAAAGACAATTCAGCACACAAAACAATCAGCACCTCACTGGGCTATGCAGAATCTAGAGAAATCTTTACAGATTTAACTCCCAACACCATACCTACTAAGTGCAAAGTAAATATTGACTGTTTCTGTAATACTGTTACTATTACAAAACAGTTAATTTGAGCTACACACTATATCAACACTTTCTAACATAATAGTGCACTTCTGGCTAAAAAAATTTCATTAAATGTTTAATTCAATAAAAATATCAAATTGAAATCTGCTTCAGGAGCATAATTTTGAAATATAGTGAAATTGACTATTTTGTAAATCTATGAGTTAAATTTTCCCTTCAGAACTGAAAACATGTATGTGATTTACTTCTTTCTTTGAACAAAAAGAAAGGAGAACTTTAAGATATTTCCCATCATTTGATGAAAGGAAGATCATGACCTACTTCAAACACTGTAATTATTATTTCAGGAAAATAATACTCCATTGGTTTAAGTACAATATAGATTTATCTATCATCTCCATCTTTGCTAAACTTTTTGGCAGGATGTTCCTCAGTCTAACAGTGAGAGACACCACAAGCTAGAGTGATTAAGAAACATAAATATGATTTTCTATGACAATACTAATAACTTTCAGAAAGAAGTTAAAAACTGTAATGTAATTTCTTTATTCTTACCTTTTAGTATAATATTTTACCAGCAGGGCCAAGAATCTAGAGTTCAGAGACTTTCACAGCCAATTTTGTCCAAACTGTATTCTGGTGTCAGGTTCTACATTAGGTACAGAGAAATCCATGATGAAAACTATAAGAGCAATGATAATGTGGGCAGGGGACTTAGCTCATTGGCACCTGAGCCTGCCTCACAGGTGCAAGGTCCTGAGTTCGATCCCTAGTACCAAAAAAAGAAAGAAAAAGAAAAAGAAAAGATGGTGTAATTGATGTACTATTTAAAAATCAAAATTAGACTTCTATACTTTCAATAATTCTGGAAAATGAGAATGTAATAACTGTCTCAAGTTCCTGCAGCTGAATTTCACACCCAGATGGCATAATGTACTATTGAGGTTTTGAATGAATAATGGATCTTTTGAAACAATGCTCTTGAGATGACTATCACTGTAGTTCAAATTGTGCCTTTAATGCAATCTAGCATTTAAAAATACCTAAAGAGAGCCGGGGATTTAGCTCAGTGGTCACGCCGCCTGCCTCAAGGACCCGAGCTCGATACCCAGTACCCACATAAATAAATGAATAAATAAATAAATAAACCTAAAGAGAACTCCTCCCTTAAATAAAATAGCATGGACAAAAAATACGACACAAAAAGGAGTGGGGATCAACAGAAATGAAAAGTCCATTCACACAAGATAATTGAAGATGGATTTCTAATATTTAATTAAATATTATTTCTTGCATCAACAATTAACATATATGACAGAGAAACTTTTATATGATATTTTTCCAAGATTTAGAAAAGGCAATCCAATGACAAGAAGTTTTTACAAGTTATTATCCAGAAAATATTTTTAGATGTTACACCTATTCAGGGTAATACTTTTTAGCAAAAACAAAATACATAGGACTATAAACATAAAAACAAAAACAAAAAAGAACAATGGGTGTTGTGGTGTAGGCCTGCAATCCCAGCCATCAAGAGAGGGCGTGAAGGGAGGGCAGGAACAAGGGTAAAGAATGAGAACCAAGACCTGTCGTGTAAAGGTACAAGATCCCAGTAATGAATGTAATTGTACTGTATACCTAGAATGTACCAATAAACTCAATAAAAGAAAAAAAAAAGAGAGGCTGAGTCAGGAGGACCGCTCTGGGTTCAATGCCAGTCTAGTTTAAATAGTAAGTTCAAGGCCAGCCAGAACTACATAGCAAGAGCCTGTCTCAAAAAAAAAAAAAAAAATACACTCTCACCAAAAAGTACAAGAGACTTAAACTTATCATATGATTTACCCTGTAAATATTCTTGTTTTAAATAACTCTGAAGCTTTTGTTTCAATTTTAATTTTTATACTGCTGTTAGTACAAAAAGCACTGCTCATGTACTCCTTATTAGCCATGTGTGCTTCATATGAGCAGTGTCTATTCTTTTCATATATTCATTTTTGACTAGGTTATTTAATTTTGGGGGGGTCTAAATTTTTTGAGTTCTTTATATCTATTCTAGATACTAGTCCTCGGTCTGAGGAGTAGCTGGTCAAACTTCTTTTCCATTGTGTAGGTTGTCTATTCACTCAGTTGGTGATTTTCGTTGCTGTACGAAGCTTTTTAAATTGATGTGATCTCATTTGTTGTTTTTTTATAATATTTACTATACACCCAGGGTATTGTTCATAAAGTGCTTGCCTGAATCTACGTATTAGTTTTATCTAGTCTATCTTCCAGCAGATTAAGTGTTCCAGTTTTAATATTTAATCCTTGATCTATTTAGATTTTAGTTTAGTGCATAGTGAGAAACATGAGTCTAGATTTAGTCTTTGGCATGTGGACAGTTTTCCAAGCACCATTTATTAAAGAGGCTGCCTTTTCTCCAGTGACGGTGTTTGGTCCCTTTGACAAAGATGAGATAGAAAAGTGTACCTGGAGTTGTTTCTTCATCTTCTGTTCTGTTTTGCTGACCCACAAGTCTGTTTTTGTTTGATCATTTGTTTTTCCAATGCCATGCTCTTTTTATCATAGTGGCTTTGCCATATAATTCGAAGTCTAGGACTGTGATGCCCCTTTCCTTGCCCTTGTGGTCTAGAATTACTTGTGCTGTTCTGGATCTCTTTTAGGCCTATGAGAATTTCAAGTTTATTGTCTCTGCATGTGTGAGGAATGCTACTTTCATTAAGATTGCATTAAGTGCCTGCCTATCCAGGAACAGGGATATCTTTCCATTTTCTGATATTCTCTTCAGACTCCTTTTTCAGAGTATGATAGTTTTCAGTGTAGAAGTCTTTCATTTCCTTGGTTAGGTTAATTTCTAAGTATTTAATTTTTTATGATGTTATTGTGAAAAGTGTTGTTTTCCGAATTTCTCTCTCAGTGAATTTGTTACTGGGATACAGAAACAATTTCAATTTTTGAGTGTTGACTTTTTATCCTTCTATGCTACAAAATTTGGTTATTAATCCCAGGAATATTTTGCTAGAGTTTTAGGATCTTCTATACAGAGGATCATATCATCAACAAATAATGATAATTTAGCTTCTTCCTTTCTTATCCCTATTCCTGTTATTTCTTCCTCTTGCCTAATTGCTCTACCTAATATTTTGAGAACTATGTTGAACAATGGTTGTGATAGTGGATATCCTTGTCTTGTTTCTGAATTTAGAGTGAAAACTTTCAGCCTTTTTCCATTTTATACAATTTTGGCTGTGGGCTTGTCATAGATGGCTTTAATTACATTGACATAGATACCCAATATTACAATGCTTTTTCTGTATCTTTTAATATGGTCATGTAGTTGTTGCCCTTGTTTTTGTCAGTGTGATGTATTACATTTATCAATTTGCATATGTCTAAACCATCCATGGATCACTGGGATTAATCCTACTTGGTCTGGTGTATAATCCACTAGATATCACTGGCCATTCAAGAAATGCAAATTAAAACAACATTGATATTCCATCTTATGCCAAAAAAAATTGGTCATCATCAAAAAATCAACCAGTAACAAATGCCCGCAAAGCTGTAGGTGAAAAAAGGTACCTTCTCCAATGTTGTATAAATTGATACAACCACTTCGTAAAGTGGCAGTATGGAGATTTCTCAAACATCTTAAACTAAAGATTCCCTGTGTAGGTGTCTCCTCAAAAGAGTTAAAGTCATTACTCCATAATGATACATGCATACTCATATTTATAGCATCTTAATTTATAATACCTAAATCTTGGAAACAGCCCAAATATCCATCAACAGATGAATGGATAAAAGAAAAGTCTTATTTTTATAAAATGAAGTACTACTCTGCCATAAAGAAGAATAACCTTGAGACATTTTTGATTAAAATCATGATTAAGTGAAATAAATCAGAAACACAAATTTAAATGTTACATTGTTTCTCTTATGTGAGAAACCCAAAGTTTGAATAAGGAGCAAAATGGAAGATAGATATTAGAATTAGGAGGAATTTTTTTCCAATTGGAAGAAGAAAAAGAGATGGGGCAGGGGAGGAAAGAAAGGGAAAAGGGATTTAAAGAAAAAAATATTTGAAAGAAAAAAATGGAAATAGAGTTTTTGTAAATAGGAAGGGAAAGAAGGGTTAGAGGGAGAGGAAGAACAAGGGACAAAAGAAAAAGAATTAAGCTGTGCTATGTTCACGTACAAATCCCCCGAGATGAATGTGATCATAACATACTTAAAACATGTACTACTAAACAGCATTTTTTTAAGGTTCAGTATGTATTAAGGATTTTATGTTTGCTTTATTGATTTATTTTTTGTGGTGAATAGTTTGCATATATGTGTAGAACATTCAGAAATTTAAAATATTTTAAATTCCACAAATTATTTGTGTAAACGTAGGTAAATAAAAGCATTTATATTAGATCTTCTGGATAGAGATAGTGACACAAATTGGAGCCATCATGTCTTAAAATATTAAAACAGAAAAAAAGAAAAAATATATATATATAAATAATTTATAACCTAAATATAATCCACAGTCTTTTTAAAAAGAAAAAATAAGCAGAAAGAGTATCTTCTTTCCAAATTGGAAGCTATAAGGTATATCAACTTCCATTACTTGGTCCACATCAGCATTTCTTAAACTAAAGTTTTTTTAAATTTTATTTTAAAACAATGGACTGTAGTTAGACTTGGGGCTTTACCATGTCATAAAGGTTTAATTTAAGTGCTCTAAGTGTAGCGTCCAACGCAACAAAACTGTTGTCCTTATCAGGAGAGGAGGGGGGAAGCATTTTTTTAAGGTTCAGTATGTATTAAGGATTTTATGTTTGCTTTATTGATTTATTTTTTGTGGTGAATAGTTTGCATATATGTGTAGAACATTCAGAAATTTAAAATATTTTAAATTCCACAAATTATTTGTGTAAACGTAGGTAAATAAAAGCATTTATATTAGATCTTCTGGATAGAGATAGTGACACAAATTGGAGCCATCATGTCTTAAAATTTTAAAACAGAAAAAAAGAGAAAAAATATATATATAAATAATTTATAACCTAAATATAATCCACAGTCTTTTTAAAAAGAAAAAATAAGCAGAAAGAGTATCTTCTTTCCAAATTGGAAGCTATAAGGTATATCAACTTCCATTACTTGGTCCACATCAGCATTTCTTAAACTAAAGTTTTTTTAAATTTTATTTTAAAACAATGGACTGTAGTTAGACTTGGGGCTTTACCATGTCATAAAGGTTTAATTTAAGTGCTCTAAGTGTAGCGTCCAACGCAACAAAACTGTTGTCCTTATCAGGAGAGGAGGGGGGAGAGAAGCACACACAAACAAGAGAGGATTTAGGGGCAAGCTAAGAAAGCAGCCATCTACAAGCCCAGGGACAGACCTCAGGAGAAAACAATCCCATCAGCATCTTAATACCACATCCCTCCAGAACTGCTGCAAAATAAATTTCTGTTTTTAACAGTTATCCAAAAGCATTCCATCTCATGGCATTTTGTTATGGCAGCCCTAGGAAACTAAGAGATACTTTCAAATATTTTTCTCATTATATGATGTGTAAGAAATGTGTCCTAAAAGATGTCAAAAAGTTGTCCTAGCAACCACTTGCTTTATGCTTTCTTTTAATCATTTTCCTTTTAATGAGAATATATATATTTTAATGTGGTAACTTTTGTTCTGATACTATCCTTAAATATATACTGGAATAAGATTTTAACACTTCTGCTGCAAATAATTTATATTTCCTCTGGTTTTTGTGATCTGCTTTAATCCAATATTCTTGTCTCCTTTTGCTGTTCTCTCTGTATTGCATGCTTTCTAAAGTACTGCTTGCTAACATCTGTTTAGGAAATGGTAATTTAACATAACTTCATTGTAGCTGTATTCTCAACAAACGCCATGCACCATAATGCTATGTGAATAAACAATGGCCTAATAATGATACTTAAATGTGTTCTCTTTCTTCCCCTCTGTCTCCTTATCAGTCTTACACATACATTTTCTAAGCAATGCTTTTAAAACCACTGTTGATATAAAAGCATTTTAAAATGATTTCCCTAGATCTGCATAACCATTATGCTAACTAAATACAATTTAAATCACCGCAGTCCCTTTTAACAAAGTATTTCATGATGCTCACCTAGAATGTTTTTAATATATGTTGACTATAACTAAACCTATTTTTTAAACCACAGGTGACAAAGAACAGTAATTCCTTTTACCAGTCCAAAATTCCAAAACCTTCCATACTAGGTGCATCTCTCAGTCTCTCTCTTTCTCTCCCTTTCTCTCTCTCAAATCTCATGAGTTTGTATGTCTATATTTCTTTTACTGGGCACAACTATTGTGCACCAAGTCTATATATAGAAGGGGTGATCAAAGCAAATGAAAGATGTTTAAATAAGAACTTTATAGTATAGCTTCAAATTGGGGATTGTTACACCTGGTGCCATGTGACTGTTGCCTATAATGGCTTTTGCTATTCTAGGTCTCTTGTGGTTCCAAATGAATTTTTGAATTCTTTTTTCTAGTTCTGTGAAATATAGTGTTGGAATTTCAATTGGCATTGCATTGAATGTATATAGCAGTTTTGGTAGTATGGCCATTTTCACTATGTTGATTCTTCCTACCCAGGAGCAGGGGATATCTTTCCATTTTTTTATATCCTCTTCGATTTCTTTTTTCAGAGTGCTGTAGTTTTCAGTGTAGAGATCTTTTGTTTCTTTTGTTAGATTGATTCCTAGATACTTCATTTTTTTGGATGCTATTGTAAAAGGAATTTTTT
>NW_022900926.1:56203435-56213074 GCF_012274545.1 Fukomys damarensis | reverse complement strand
ATTTAGAAATGGGAGGAAAGGAGCTAAAGGTGTAGGGAAGGTGTGATACGTAGGGGAAGAACAAAAAGGGAAAAGAAAAAAATGTGAGAGAATGAAAAGATGAAAATAAAGCGTTTGTAGATGGGGAGGGGAGGAGGGGGTGAAGGGAGGGCAGAGGTAAGGGGAAAAAAATGAGAATCAAGACTTGCCATGTAAAGGTACATGATCCCAACAATGAATGTAACTGTACTGTATCCCTAAATGTACCAATAAACTCAATAAAAAAAAAAGAACTTTAAAAAGTACTATAATAAAAGACACACTGCCATTAACCCCCCTCAAAATGCTCCCCTCACTTTGAACACACATCATCATTCTTCCACCTTCTGAAGCAGTTCTGGAAATCTTTCATGTGTATCTCTTCATAGCAGCTTCCATGTCCTGAATTGATTCAAATATTTATGGCAATTCCTGTCAAACAGAAACACTATGGTGTGTCTTCATCTACATTATCCATCAGATCTGGCACTGTGCACCTTCTGGCTCTTTGTCAAAGTCAAAATAGCCATGAATGGTAAATGTTTTTAATTAATCCAGGACATCTAGGAAGCCAGAACAGCACAAAAAGACATTCTTGAAAGAGGACTTCCAGCACCAACTCAGAAAATGATTAGAAAAATGGGAAGTGAGGGGGGACATATTTTGAGGGGGATCAGTGGCAATGTGTAATAAATTTATTTTTAAACATTCATTGTATTTTTGATCAACCCCTATTAAATATTTTACATCATACAAATCCTATCTCAATATCCCTCTAAAAAGGAATTTCAACAGAACCTTCTCAACTCTCAAAGAAAAATTACTGTCCAGATTTTCTCTTTTCAATCTTAATTTGTATTAGTATTTGGTTCCTTAGGCATCCATTTGGCGGAAGTGGGGTTTGGAGGGGATGTCTCCACAATTTAGAAATGGAAAAAGTTTCTGAGAGGACTAGAAATGTGTTCAGATGTCAATTTCAAATTTGTGTCACAATTTTTGGGTATGTTTATATAAACAAAAGGAAAGTAGTCACTTTAAAATTCTATTTACCCCCTAGTGCAAGAAGACAGAAAAGAACAACACAACATTCACATGATTAATTCTATGTTAATGAGGAGCCTTAACACTATGGCAAACTCTGCAGATCAACAAAATATGTTTGGTTATAAGTAGATCCAAGCTCTCTTGATGATGCCAAACATTTTTATAATAAAGACTTCCCTCTATTTCTTCCAGGAAAATAGAAATGTAGTCTGATTAACTTACGGCAATTTCAAAAAATGTTCGAAATTTCAGAGACAATTTTTAACCAGATTTCTCTTTTTTAATTTTGTGCTTTATTTTTGATTGGCAAGTAATAATTACATATATGTGTGAATATAGTGTGATAATCTGATATACATTTACAGTGTGGAATAATAAAATCAAGTTAACAATCTTACTGCACAGGCTTATAATGTGAACATCTTAAACATTTAAAATCTCTTTTAACAATTTAAAAATATATAACACACAAAATATTGACTATCATACATACTTGTTTACTCTGAATATTTAGTAACAATAATAGTTCTTAGGATATGACAGGCACAAATGTTTAGTTCTTCTAGTAAATAAAACAATTATATGGATAGATTTGTGCATTAGTCCATTTTATGCCACTGTATGAAATATCTGACACAGGCTACCTCTAAGTAAAGAGATATTTATTTTGGCCTACAGTTCTGCAAGTTCAACACCAAGGCTGGGCACCTTCATCCGGCTTCTGATGAGGGTAGCTCATCATGGAAAGAGAGATCAAAGAGAATATTTAGCATCATGATCAAGGAAGCAGAGAGAAAGATAGCAAAACTGAGGTATCAAATCCCTGCTAAGGGCACACTCCCAGGGATCTTGGAGTTCCCCCAGGCCTCACCTCTTAAAAATAGATAGCATTTTTCAATATGGCAAACCTGGGGTCCGGTCCTATACAGATGGAGCTTTGAGGAACACTCCTCCAAACTATAAAAGTTCTCTTATTATCTCCATATAGGAAGTAATGAGCAGTGCATGACAAAATGAAAGAATTCAATATGGAGGCAGTGATACACTGATGAAAGACCTTAGAAAGGCTTCAACCTCTGTGTACATAAAGTGCATATACTGTACTTGAGCTACAAAAAGTCAATCATCTGTATGTTATGAACATGCACTGATAGTTACAGAATATTTATCTCAAAAATAAAAATTTTGTTCTAAAATATCCCTAAATCCTAAACAATTGGGGCAATTACAGCTGAATTATGAATTTTCTTACCTTAATTTTTTGTAAACATTGCATTCTACATGTTCATTTTAATGTAGAAAACACAAATCATATTACACATCATTGGTAGCCAGCCACAACAGGACAATTGCTAATCTGTCTCTGAAAAACATTCTTATTCTTTTCCTGTGAAAATAAGATTATAGCTATCATTTCTTGCTACAGAGAATATTACCAAAGTTAATTAGTTAATTAATAATTTATGAGAGCATTGAGACTTGGACTCAGATTTTTAAGGCATTTGAGGTCCTTTTATTATGAGGTTTTGGGTAGTCCAAGACAATGCAGTGTTAATTTTCCTGTATGGATTCCTGAAGATGATCTAAACATTAAACAGAGAGAGAGAGAGAGAGAGAGAGAGAGAGAGAGGAAAAATAAAACTATGAGCTATTTCATCATGAGTTGAGCCAAAACAGTTCCTCCCAAATACAAGATTCCATGAATCATTGTAGAAATAGGAAGTTTAGGATCCTGGCCTTAATATCCTTTTTTCTTGCCATGTGTTGCTTTTTCAGATTCTAATGCTCCTCCCTCTATGTTTTGCTCATATTCAAGTGTAACAGAGATGGGAAGATTAGGGGTAGTCAAGTGATCGCGATATTTATGGGTGAGGCCCCAAATAGCAGAGCACCCTCATCTCCCAGGGCTGCCCCAGTTGTTCCCGGTGGTTGCAAAAGGAAAGGTTACTGAGAGTCTGAGGCAGGGTTTGAGTGACCCTGAGGAACTTCCCTCTGCCTCCTCCAATCTCATCATTTCCTAGTACTTGAGTCTCCTGAACAAACACCGATATCAGAGGCTGGTTCATCCAAACCATTGTTTGGTCTATGTGAATCTCTCCTGCGCTTTTCCACGGTAATGAAGACTTCTGTGCTCTGCCCAGGGTCTTTTATTTCCTTTTCATAACTGTAATACTCAAATGCACTCCTCAATTATCCCTGAATTTTTTTTTCCAAATCCCTAGAGGAATTAAGCCACGTTTTTGTGACTTGTACTTATCTCTACATACTAATCCCACATCTGCTTTAACTTCCTGTCTCAGTAGATGGGGAGTTATATCACTACGAAGCCACATGTAATGGTCCACCTATGGTTTGTATCCAACATACTTCCTCGCACTAGCCTCAGTCACTCTAGGAATCTTTTGCATTTTATCATTTAGCAAATCACTGCAAGTTAAGCTAAAGGATATTTGAGGATAAGCCACATAGCCTTCCCTCTCTGGGAATCCTGCTCCTTCTATTCAGAGGGTCCGGGAGGAAACCTCCCAACAGTCACACTTGCCCCCAGGGCACACTGGGTTGAGGGAAGGCTGCTAATCCAGCTTGGCTAGTCTGAGTCTGTTTTCCTTAATTCTGGGGTGGTATGAAGAGAATAAAGTTTCAGTTTGGATGGATTTCTAATAAAGAAGAAAGTAAAATTTGTAGGTTCTCTGGGGATTTTATATTCTGCATACAAACTGAGAAGTTCATAAAACTTGTCTTGGGGTTATAGAGAGAAGTCTGAAGCAGGCATGCAGAAGTGAAAGGGGGAAATGGAAAGAGAAACACTAACCTGGGTATAGTTCTGTTGCAGAAATGAATAAATACTTATTTAATGAATAAATGGGAGACTCCAAATAGCTTTTCAGACTCTGATTCCAATAATTTTCAAAGGTTTGCAACAAACCTGTTATATTCAGGTAACAATAAGCTTTCTATTTCAACAAGATTGCTCTTTTATACCCAAACGACCAAAAAAGAAATATAGATTGTTCTATACAACTACTTAGGTCAAATTCAGCTAATGAAATCAATATGGTAACATTTACAAATCCCTTTCAATTTCAAGTCCATAGAATAGGCAATTTGCTTCTATACGACTTTTACAGATTAGCACCAAACATTTTCCAACCTGAATAATCACACTGTGAACACTGAACACACACACACACACACACACACACACACATATACACAAAGTATACCTGTCTTCACTGTTTCTGTATCCACCCATTATCCTTTTCAAAGATAGCTAGTAAGTAGAGCTGGGGTAACTCTAGGGTCCCCCTGAAATCAAAAGTTTATGAAGCAGTCACAGAAGTGTCCTATTTTATCTCTGAGTAAATGCTTTAGTGCTATATAAATATCATATCCACCTTCCTATTGCATCTGGGCTGTAGTGAAGATCACATGATAACTTAGAGCCGCAGTTCTTAACTAAGAAATATTTTGTACACAAGGGAAGACTGACATCTTGACAAATGTAGTATTATCACAACTCAAGAAAGGGTGGTATTGATGGTATAGAGTGGTCAAAGGTCAGAAATGCTACTAAATTTCCAACTATCATAAGATAATCCCCTAAACAAAATGTTACCTATTTCAAAATGCAATAATATCTAGACTAACAAAGTTTAGTCTAGGATCACCCATCCTAAAGTCCCAGAACTGAGTTAAGCTAGCACACACAAATTATGTGGGATATAATCAGAGACTAACCATCTAGTACGACTCTACAGAGAGACTAAAATGAGACAGCGATTACTAAAATGTTTTAAAGAAAGACTTTAAAACTCCAAGAGAAGCCATAGATAAGAACAAGATAACCACATAGATAATAGGAAAGCCTTATGGCCAACATACTTCCAGCTGTGTGATCACCATTGCATTTTGATGGAGATTGATTGAATCAATTCCAACTGAATTGTTAAAACTTCTTAAAACTTGTTCTCTACACCTAAAAAAGCTACCACCAGAGAAGCAAAGGTTATTACATAGACATATCTGTAACTTTGGTCTCACAGAGCTATTAATAGACTACCATCAACATTCAAACATGAACGGTAAATATAATGTGTTTGGGCATATCTCAGCTAATAACCAGGCAGAAAGAAACTAATTAAAATAGAACTGTAGACAGGAGCATAATTCATGGATTCCTAAAGTATGAAGTTTAAAAAAAAAACCTGTACCTAATTACTAATATCAATGTGCGAAAATATTGCCAGAGCCTGTCGTCTTCATTCTGAGTGAATTTCATTATGGTGTCTAAAATTCAAGCACATTATTTAAAAATTTAGCAAACCAAATCATGTTAATGACTACAGGTAACTTTATTTCAAGCTGGCAAATAGGAGCAAATAAAAGATACTTTAACAGAATTTTAATCAATAAACATTATTTTCCCTTAGTTCTGAACTGATCTATTCTAGTCAAGTAATATAAACACACATACAAATGGTTCCCATGGAATATTAAAACATCATTAATGTCGCGAACCGGCGATGCAGAGCACTGTCCAGCAGTGCCTCAAACCTGAAAGAGCAGCGGGGTGGAGATGGGGCAGAGAGAAAGGAAGGACGCCAACACAAGAGTCTGATCAAGGCGACGTTTATTGCAAACAAGCATCAGCCTTTTAAAGGCACATCAACAGGAAACACCTGACTCCTACAGCTAACGTCAGATCTTTAACAGGAAGTACCTGACTCCTACAGATCTTTGGCTATCTGAGTTTCTCTCGTGCAGGGTCAGAAACAAGTTTAACACATGCAGTCATTAAAGAGGAACAAATGTTATCTTTCAAAAAGCCAATGGGCCATGGCTGGCTTCCCACATATCCCCCTTTTTATTATATTTAGAGCACGGACTTTCCCTGTTCAGCAGAAAGGCTGTGCCTGTCTTTAGGTGAGAAATGTCCAGAGAAATCCCTTACCCGTCATCAAGCCATGAGAGGTTTAATACTCAGGCTCTGTCTTAGGTTGGATATTTCTCCACAATTCTCTAACCCGTCTTTGACTACCAGCCTCTTCAGGGGTTATACCATGGGTTGTGAAGGCTTGCCATGTAGCTTTTTCTACCTCTATCAATATTTGTAATCCTTGTTCCTCATACCAGGTCTCATTAATTTTTACAGGCATCATTACAAAGACAGGTTATCTCAAACTCATCACAAAATGAAAGGCAATCACTATTTCTAAGAATATACAATTGGTCAATTTACAATTAATATTATCAGTTTCATAAACAATCTCTATGAACATTAACACAAGACACTATATTAAAGGCCCCTATTCCAACAATATAGAAACTAAGGCTAGTAACTTTGACATCTGACCATAAGCGTATTTTTCCCAATGCAGCAGGTTTCCAAATGTTGGTTTGAGGAAAACCTGAATCTGTTTACCAAAGTCCTAAAAATAAGCTTAAGTTTGTGGAATTTAGAAGTGACCAGTCCAAAACTTTCGAGATGTGTCATTAAATCACCAGTCCCATTAAATCCTCATTCTGGATAAAGAAGGAAAACTTTTTGCCTTTTGGAATGAAATTTCCACTTGTGCACCGAGACACATCCTGGAGTTTTCTCTGCTGCTTCAGTGTTGGGGTCCCAATCCTCTCTCCTCAGTGGAAACCCAACTTCAAGCTGTTCAAGGATAGCGATAGGTCTATAAACATATCTGTAACCATAATTAGGTGGAACAGAAGAAAAGGGAGAATACCTAGACCAAAAGATTATTGTCAAACAATATGCTGGAAAACCTGCATGGTCAAATAATATGAATACATTTTGTATATCAGAAAAGTAGCAATAATAATTATACTTATATGAAATCCTATGTCCTGTAATGTAGCTTTGTGTATCAACAGGATCTTCCTTTTTTTTTAACAGAAAATATTATTTTTTGAAGATAACCATCAGAAACATGTTACAATAACATTTTTATAATTCAGACCTTTGATGATAACCAATTAAACATTTTTAACATATTTAACAAGGCATATCTTTTTATAAGGCTATGAAAATTATTTTGGCGGCTCCCATTAGTGAACAAAGATCAGAATAAATTTTCTGAGCAGCTGCTTCTTTCTTTACCAACAGGAGCATATCCAAACTTAAAGGTTATATTTAATTATCTTTTAAGTTTTTTATTTGATCCTATAAAGCCAGGTTGTAGAAATCAACAATCTATTTGTATTTGACATCATTTTGATCAAGAACATAATTGGACAAACATTTTTGAACATTTAAAACAGACAAACATATAAGACAATTTTAACGAGTGCACTCAGATGGTTTTGGCCAATTAAATTATAAAATCTTTTTGTTATGACTAGTCAAAATTCTTGCAGGTCAAAATTAACAGAGATCTCTTGTAAAATTAGGATTAAATGAATGAAAACTCTTCTTGACTGTAAATGTAAACCTTTTATAACAAACTTGAAACCAACAAGCAAACATTTTATAAATCATTTCCATAAACATTCTCTACATTCTTAGGTAAAGACAAGAGGAACATACAAAAACCTCTCATGTTAAAAGTACAACTCTTACTTATAGCTTTCCTAATATTTTTCCATCTCATTAACTATTAAACTTCTATAACAACTTCAGCTTAAAATGTCCTTTTTCTGTACTATGATTGTTTTTTCTTTGCCTTAATTCCTTTCTCCCTGAATAAAGACTGAATTACTGTGCTAAATTTCATCTTGGATCCTATGTGCCCCATTGGTACCTGCTTCTCCGAGGATTTTCCCCGCTGGGCGTTCCAGACAGTGGTGTCCTCCTTGTTTCAACTCGGCTGAGCCCTTTTTGATAGCAGGCTTCTTCTGATTACGCACCGCTCGCTGCTACAATTTCAGGTCCCTGTTTGGGCGCCACTTGTCGCGAACTGGCAGCACAGAGCACTGTCCAGCAGTGCCTCAAACCTGAAAGAGCAGCGGGGTGGAGATGGGGCAGAGAGAAAGGAAGGACGCCAACACAAGAGTCTGATCAAGGCGACGTTTATTGCAAACAAGCATCAGCCTTTTAAAGGCACATCAACAGGAAACACCTGACTCCTACAGCTAACGTCAGATCTTTAACAGGAAGTACCTGACTCCTACAGATCTTTGGCTATCCGCGTTTCTCTCGCAGGGTCAGAAACAAGTTTAACAGTCCAGTCCTTAAAAAGGAAAAAATGTTATCTTTCAAAAAGCCAATGGGCCATGGCTGGCTTCCCACACATTAATCCATTTTATTTGCCTGATAAATGTTCATCATTATAATTTGGCTACATCCCTAAAATAAACTAGAATTTTCTTCATGAGCTTTATATCAGAGATTCTCAAATCATAGTCAGTACAGATATTGTTATGGGTCTCTCAATTTATGTATGTGTGTGAAGAATAGTCATTGGAATAATGTCTCCCTTATGCTACTATTTCCATGTAGAGTTGTTCTTGTATCTAATGAAATACACATTTTATTAAAAGTATTGAACTAAATCTAATTAGTATTAGCCAACATTACTACTAACTGTGGAGAACCATAGATCCTCCCCTCCTCCATTTTATGATATAGCCTATGAAGTCATTTTGTATTAGGTTTAGTTTTCCTGTAGATCACATGATATGTTCCCATGGGTGTTTGATCTATCCTTATAAGGTAATAATCTGTTCTCTGTATGCTGATTGGTTGCATTATGGTATATATGTTGCCACCCCTTCCAGGCACGGAGAGAGAGCGGGTAGAGATCCAGAGATAAGGAACTAAAGTAAACTCCTTGTGTATCAAGTGTGTGCCTCTTTGCTCCCGCGTCGCCAGTTCAGGCCCCTGTAGTCGCAGACCGAGTTGCCCAAGGCAATCCGGCTCGCGACAGGTGGCGCCCGAACAGGGACCTGGACTCGGCGATTTTCGTGGGCAAAGTGCAACGGACCCAGGTCACCTCAGGTTAAGAGGGATGGCAATCCGTCGGCAGACCCAGGTCACCTCGGGTTAAGAGGGACAGCAATCCGTCGGAGCAGTGGCTGCGCCTGATCCACGCAGTGGTAAGTAAAAGCAACCAGGAAGGTTGATTACTCTCGCTTGCTTGTGTTTATAGAAAATAGAAAGAAAATTTTACAGATGCAAGGAATTAAGGCAAGCAAGATTCAAATTGCATCCTTCGTACGCACGATGGATGTTATCTGTCCCTGGTTAAGGGATGAAGAAACCATAGATGATGAAGTTTGGCAAAGAGTAGGTAAACAGATAATCAAAGCATTAGTTTAAACTCCAGACAGATATCCAGAAAATGTTTTTTCATTTTGGGCCATGATATCGGCAGCTCTAGGTCATGGACCCCCCAAGGAAATCCAACAAGCGCTTAATGAAGTTGAGGAACATCTCTCTGAGGAAAAGGAAAGATGTAGTACATGCTCGCAGGCATCTGAAGGGAAAAAGAGCAATATAGAGAGAGACAACATGGCGGCTGCAGCAATAAGTCTTTCGGAAGCTCCTCTTCCGGTTTCTTCTTGCTGTCTTTATCCTGCGCTGCCTGCCTCTGCACTTCCTCTTTCAGCTCCGCCTACTGCCCCTCCTCT
>NW_022900926.1:56196015-56202797 GCF_012274545.1 Fukomys damarensis | reverse complement strand
TTCCTTAATTATATCAATTCTCTTACTTTAGCCATAGATGTATTGAGCTCCATCCGAGCTAAGCCTGTTACCTTGGATATGGATTTCTTAGCTGAGGCTTGGGAGAATTTGAAATGCTTGTTTTCCCCCTCATGGCTTCTAGTCTGGGGAGGAATATTAGGAGTGTTATTATTGCTTGTTATTGGATCTTGCTGTGTATATCGCTGTTGGCAATGAGGGCATTATCGCTATGAGCATTTGGCCTTGGCAGTAGAGGCTGCCTCGGCTGGCGACGAGCCCCATGTAGCCATTTATTTGGCTCAGGCCCGTCGCGCCTGATGGAGTTCATGTTCGTTTCCCGCCCTTGGGGAACCCAGAGACGGATAAGGAATCGAGGCCATACCTACCAACCTAAGACAGGCACAAGGGACATAAGCCCTTCTGCTGATGACAGGTAAGGAGTTATGGTGACTCAGCCACGTAAGACAGGGCCCCTTTGGCACCTTCCTGATTCTCGCGCAAGAACAGGAGCATGTTGCGGGCATGTAACGCCGACTCCGTTTGCCGTTGCCTTCATTGCTGCTTTTGTTAAAAAGGAAAGGAGGAATTGTGGAGAACCATAGATCCGCCCCTCCACCATTTTATGATATAGCCTATGCAGCCATTTTGTATTAGGCTTTGTTTTCCTGTAGATCACATGATATGTTCCCGTGGGTGTTTGATGTATCCTTATAAGGTAATAATCTGTTCTCTGTATGCTGATTGGTTACATTATGGTATATATGTTGCCACCCCTTCCAGGAGCGGAGAGAGAGTGGGGTAGAGATCCGGAGATGAGGAACTAAAGTAAACTCCTTGTGTATCAAGTGTGTGCCTCTTTGCTCGCGCGTCGCCAGTTCAGGCCCCTGTAGTCGCAGACCAAGTTGCCCAAGGCAATCCGGCTCGCGACACTAACAGAGGTCTTTGTTTTAAAAATGAATTATCCTCAAAATACTAAGGTTCACTATTCTAAGATAGACAAATTTCCATTTATGTTTTCCCTGCATTGAAGTAAAAAAAAAAAAAAAAAGTTTACCACGGAATATTTCCTCTGATTCCACATTTCGTCACTGTTGCATTCATACCATAGCTATCCAAATCTGCCTCAGAATTTATTTTTTCCTCCAGGATCAAAGTTTAGTGTATTTAGCAGTAGGCTTTGTTGATCCATTCTTCTTCAACTTCGTTTGGGCCCATAATTACATGCCCAATATAGAGAAAATGTCAAGAAAGAAACAGATTTCAATTTCAAGCTTCAGAGGACTTCTGATAATAAAAATGTGATGAAAATGATAAAAACTACATTGACTGATGTGCTCTTGTTTTTAGGGACAATGTTCAACATGGTGGCTGTGAGAAAGGA
Organism: Fukomys damarensis; assembly: GCF_012274545.1. NCBI lineage: Eukaryota > Metazoa > Chordata > Mammalia > Rodentia > Bathyergidae > Fukomys > Fukomys damarensis. The sequence goes on along the minus strand of NW_022900926.1, from coordinate 56,201,416 downwards.
TACGTGTCAATTCTGAGATTAGGCCTTTGCCAGGGGAAGTTGTCATTTTTCAAAAGGAAAAGCTCTCTTTGATGTAGGAAAAATGTCCAGCCATGCTACTTGCTATGCAAAAACAGTGGGATTGCTTTCTGTGTGCCAGAAGCAGGGCAAAGGTACAACACACCCACTGCCGAGGCCCATTAGCATCTTTTGTCATAATACATGGCAAATGGACCAGTAACTACCCGCTGCCAATTAGAGTGATGATGAGCCAACCTAAAATAGGCAGGTGAGAAGACTAAGTGCCCCTGTGGTTTGCCAATTACCTAAATTATCTGCAGTAGTTTTAGTGCACAGCAACCATGAATACAAATAGAAACACTCTGGTATGCAGGAGAGTTAGGTGCTGCTTGGTGTCAAAAAGCAGAGAGAAAATAAGCAGGATTCCTAGAAGGTGAGCTCTAGCATTGTGATTCCAGTTGGATGAAATACTATCGTGCATTCCGTTTGACAATCCTGTCTCCTCTAGGAAGGACTCCTCAAACAATGAAGCCTCAATTCTGCACTCAATGTTACCAATCAATTGTATCCAGCATTCCCAGTGATGCTCACTAAATGGACATTGGAACAGATATACAGCACTCAATGAAGAGTCAGTATCAGAGTAAAACCATATAAAACTACCTTTGCTGGAAATAAATAATAATTTATAATATAAATAGGGGAGAGAAAAGAGAAGGCAAGAAAGAAACTTGAAGTTCCTGCCATTCTCCCACATTATAAAGAAAGATTTTAAAAGAAATTCACAGTGCCCTTTGTTGCTAACACTTAGGTGAAATCATGAAATCGGAGCAATAGCCTTGTGAAAAGATTCTATTCCAGAATGTGCACTGTGGTAACAGCCCCACTTCACTCTAAATGGGAACTACTTTCAATTTTCTATTGTTCTCACATTTGCAGTTAGGAGGAACAATGAAAGAGCTCAAGGCTATTATAAGGACAATGCAACATTTTCTAATGATAAGAAAAGATATTAATTTGTGTGTTTAACAGTCCCCCATCTATCAAAAGGACACACATACCTGCCTCCAAATTTGACATAAGGTGGAACACATGATCTGATACTATTATATTCATGTTCACTTAAACTTCTTAATAGGTTAGCATATAGCAAAGGAACTCAATAGAATAGTGCTGTGCTCACTGGATAATATGCATAGAGGTTTGCTTAATGTTAAAAGCAGCAGTCAGGAATGTGAGTTATATTACTTGGGTATTGAACTAATATGTGATCTTTGACAAGTCACTTAATCTTTCATCTTTCTTAAGTGTAACGATAGTTTATCTAAATTATAATAGCAGATAATGATACCTTGCTTGGAGTAGTGCGGTAAGATTTGATTAATTGTCATGAGTGAAGCATTTTAAGGTCTTTGGATAAAATGTATTACTAAGGTGCAGAGCATTGATATCATTCGCCCATTAGCAATGTTTTCTTGTGTAATGTTCCAATACACTATCAGTTTAATACACATAAGGTGATACAATTAAGTTGCAATAAGAGAATAGCAAACATTTTTCTTGTTCTTTGCATATACTGGCATTGTACAAACTAGTCTACTTTATAGAATATTCAATACAGTTACTAAATTCCACACTGACTGTTTTATTATGCTAATTGATAATCCAGTGTGCTCCAAAGATTAAAGAAAAATGAAATTAAACTGAAAAATCAAAGGGTAACAACTTTATAATGCCTTTTTAATTTAGCAAAATACAATTAAAGTCACACAGTGATAGGATTGACTGTGAATAGTAAGATGACTATAATTGACAAAGTAAATGTTACAGAGCCACACTGAATAAAAGAAGAGGAAAATGCTAATAAAATTCAGTGTCATGGGATATATATGTAGGCTCACAAAAATAAACTATAGGATGTCTGTAGATGTCACTGAAAACAATGCTCTTAAAATGTTTATGATTCTAGAAAATATCTTTGGAATCAAATTAAAATGCATACATTTAAAAGTAACAAACATGCATTTTTTTTCCTTCATAGAGGGAAAACACGATGACATCAAGCTTAAGTTACTTGATGTTTGCAAACACACTAGACTCAATATTGCCGAATTTAAAAAGTAAACACAAAATATACCTATCTCATGCAGTTCATGAATATATGGCTTAAATATTCAGTTAAATAATAACTCCAGTGAACTTCATTTATAAACACAACCAAAATGATGCCTCTTCTGTTTTACAATTCTGTAACTGAAGGTCTTTCCCTGACAGCCTGCCTGGGAAACTGAGTATATACAGGCACAGCAGGGAGCATGGTACACTGCTGCAGTCTGAGGCCAGTAACTGCATATTATTTTTAAAACACTTAGAAATTCCCTTCTGAGAATTTAGTATTCTTAAGCATGTATTCTTATTTTCACAGACTTTTTCCACCAAATAACCTGGAAGGGCAGAGTAACCTTTATGAAGGACAAAGAATCCCTGAAGACTAAGAAGCTCTTTTAAATTAATGAAGATGTTATATTTTACTCTATAACACTTGCTCTACTTTGGAGATAAACTTTTTCCCAAAATCTGAGATAACACTGACACTAGATCATTAGATACCATTAACATTAAGATCGGGTGCTATCTACACCTGTCTGTAACTCTCAACATACCACAAGCAAAGATGAAAATGCATAAATAAAAAGTGTGAAAAATATGCTCTGAGGTAAATGAAAGGATACGGCCACAAAGAACAAATATATGGGAGATTTTGATTTTGATTTAAGGACATTTTTGACCAAGAAGTTCATATGAGAGCAAGAAAGGGAAATAATATCTGAAAATTGAAATATGAACTTTCTTAATAAATAAAATGTTTTACCTTTAATTAGCATATTTACTGTAGTACTGTGAGTTTTAAGAGCCTTTATATCACATTGTAGCAAAACTGACTTTACTAGGTTTATGTGATCAGATTATGGTGATGTAAACACTTGTTTGAATCTTTACAATGTATAAACTACTTTTATGATTAGAAAATGGAAAAAGCTGTTAATATTTTTGCCTTTTTTTTGAAATAGGCTCTTTTTTTTAAAATAGTGACTATTGCTTCCAAAATTTCAAATTTTCTCTCATCACTTATAAAATCTTACTCAACAGGTAGAGTTTACAAGATTAAAATATAAAAAATAATGTTTATATTTGTGAGCACTACAGTCCAAGAAGCATCTATTGTGTTTTATGCTTTTGAATAATATAGCTGTAGCTTTCTGAAACTTAAAGTTCTTAAAGCAACAGTTAGTGTCTCCTGAATGTATGGGTTGGAAATTGTTTTACTTCAAGGTGAAATTTCAGAGAGGCTGCTCACAAGTAGAGATAATAAAACATTCTGCATTCGGTATGACACTTCCTTAGAGTAGCTATATATCTTCTGAACCTGTGTGCCAGAACTAGCATTAAAAAGCATTGATAATGCAAAATTCCTCCTCCACAACTAAACAAATTAATGTTCATCATGCTTGCCAAGGATATCAAAAGAAAAATGATTCCTACTATTTCCATAATATTTCTAGAAAAGAATTATCATTAGCAACAAAAACACTGCAAGGCAGTAGGCCCATGACATTCAAGATGTATATATCAGCCTGTTTATATAGGTCTCCGCTCAGTGGGGTTTCTTCTGAGACCTCCCTCTGTGAAAGGTGATACTATTTTCCCCAGTCACGCATTCTCTATGGACATCCAAGGGAAAGAAGGAAGCAAAACGACAAAACATTAGTGACTCTCAAGAGATACATAAAGTTAGTGACCTTTGAACTATTTTTTTCCAAAAATTTAAATCTTTTATAATAATACATTTTAAACTTCATATCTTAAATGCCTGCTAAAGAAAGTGATAATATGTTATATTCCTGCATATGGCATTGATCTTTTGGTTAAATCAATATTGGCCCTATGATTATTTTCTTGGTTAGATTAGCTAGAATACAGACCGGGTAGTGTTGCTATTTACCACTTCAGACTAGAGGAATTCACACAAGCCAGGCTGGGTGGGGCACACCTGTTATTCCAGCACTCAGGAGACTGAGGCAGAAGGAGGGCCAGGAGTTTGAGGACAGGTGAGTCTACATTGTGAGTTTAAGGTCAGCCTGGAATACGTAGCGAGACCTGTCTCAAAAAATAAATGAGTGCACACAGTTCTCGGGGAATATATTGTAGCAATAGTTCTCTAAAGTGTGTTCTAATTAAGTTCAGTATTTGAAGCATTGTTATAGTAAGAGGACAATATTCTTGGCTTTAGTCATTATGTATTAACAAAATCTTTCAATTTCTCAGGAATCCATTCACTATCATTTTTATACTAGTTATTAATATTAGCAACCTGTAGGATACAGAGGTGAGGCAACAGTCTTATTTTGGGGAGCTGTTTTTTGTGGAGGTTATTTTGGGGAGTGTTCTTAAATTCATATTTAAGAACAGAGCAATATAGAAAGAAGCACCTAGATTCCATTTGTGGTTCACCACTTACTCTCTATGACCTGGGTTCAAGTATCAGTTTTCTTAGTAAGATACTCTTTGCAGCATTGTGACAATCAAGTGAAGTAATCCAGGTAGCACAGTGAGCACAGTAAACAACGCATATTAAGATTTCTTATTATAGTTATTAGAATATATGTCCAAAAATAATTATTTTTGAAAAACCACCAGAATGGCACCCTGCAGACATTGGAGAAGCTACTATTAATGAAATAAATAGCTATTGAATTTTTTAATTATAAAAATAGATTTCCTGTTTAATTTTACATTGCCATTTGTTTAGGATATCTTTTATTTCTGAATTTACCACCAAAAAAAAAAAGATAAAATGATTAGGCTTATATAAATTTAATATTTTGCATCCCACATACCTAATGTTGAATATATTTGTTAAATTTAGTCTTTACCCTAAAGGATGATAAAGAATTCTCTGACTAAATCTCTTAATTTTTATTGTTTTAGATTCACCTGAAGGTTAAGGCATAAAATATATTGTCTTTCTATAAACAATGCTGAATCATTTTTCATCCTTAACTAACACACAGATATTTAGTAAACTAGTTTTTTAAAAAAGAAATTGCACTATGGTATCATAGAAAGATATTTGGTCCTGTCCCCAGCTCCAACAAAGAAACCCTAAAATCCTTGGAATGGCCTGAGTGATAAAGGTGAGAGGAATAGCTTTTATTCTTTTTTTTTTTTTTTTTTTACAGATATTTAGTAATACTTTTTTAAAAAAGAAATTGCACTATGGTATCATAGAAAGATATTTGGTCCTGTCCCCAGCTCCAACAAAGAAACCCTAAAATCCTTGGAATGGCCTGAGTGATAAAGGTGAGAGGAATAGCTTTTATATTTTTTTTTTTTTTTTTTT
>NW_022900926.1:56195554-56195838 GCF_012274545.1 Fukomys damarensis | reverse complement strand
GAATGAATCTTTTCTTGTTCTTTATGGCTGAGTAATATTCCATTTTATAGAAAAACCACATTTTCTTTATCCAGTTTCCAACGGATGGGCAAATGGGCTGTTTCCAAGATTTAGCTATTACAAACTGTGCCGCTATAAACACAGGTGCACATACTTCTATGTGAAATGATTCTTTTAGTTCTCTTGGAAAGATACCCAGCAGAGGGATGGCTGGGTCAAATGGAACCTCCAGTCCAAGCTCTCTGAGGTATCTCCATATTGATTTCCATAGTGATTGCACGAGT
>NW_022900926.1:56140382-56193725 GCF_012274545.1 Fukomys damarensis | reverse complement strand
GATAGTAGTTATTCTCTAAATGTCTTGTAAAATTCAGCAGTGAATCCATCATGGCCTGGGCTTTTCTTTGTTGGTAAGTTTTTAATTACATTTTCAATTTCACTGATTGTGATTGGGGTGTTTAAAATGTTTTTATCTTCTTTGTTCAACTTTGGTAATTCATAAGTATCTAGAAATCTGTCCATTTCTTCTGTGTTTTCCATTTTATTAGAGTAGGCGAAGTCACAACAGATCCAAAAGAAATCCAGAGGATCATGAACACCTACTTTGAGAAGCTTTTATTCTAATGAAGCCATTTTCTGTGTCACTAGAAGGCTTCAGAATGGATGGTGGACACCAAAAAGATCAAGGCTTGACTAGAAGGTTGGGATTTTCAGACCCACTGCACTGTCTTCAGGGAAGCTGTAGGGCTTGCTCATGGAGCTAACCATTAATGGACCCTGATTTAACCAATCATGCCTCTGGAATGAAGCTGGCATTTTTTTTTTAATCCCTAAGTAACTGGGTTTGAGGAGCTTCAGGTTGGTTAACATATTGTTGTGTCAAGAAGGTGCCACAACCCAGCTCCTTAAGGCAAAGCTTTCTATATCTAAGACCATTCCAGACCACAGGATATAGCTGTTCATCTGGCCATTTGTGTCTTTTGTAAAGAGCTGGTAAATGTAAAGTAAATGTTTTCTCTAAGCTTTGTAAACTGTTCTTGCGAACTGTTAGATCTGAGGTGTGCAGAAGGGAATTTACTTTGTAACCAAGTCACATAGAAGTACAGGTAACCTGGGAACTTGGTCTATACCTCTGGTGTCTGAAAAGAAAACAGTTGTGAGCAACTGAGCCTGTTAATCTACAGAGTCCACCTGCATTGAAGCTGGGCACGGTGGTGCACTCCTGCAATCTTGGCTGTCTGGGAAGAGCATCACAAGTTTTAGGCCAGCCTGGGAAATTTAGAGAGGCTTTGTCTCAAAACAAAATTTACAAGGCTGGGGATATAGCTTATTGGTAGAGCATTTGCCTCCTTAGCATTCCTGCAGCACTAGGTTCAATACTAAAAGTAAAAAGGAATTGTAGGGCACTAAGTTGATATTAGAATAGATTGATGTTAAGAAGAAAAATAAAACTCTTACACTGACATTTTATTTATCATAACTTTATCAGATTTCTCTTAGTTATAAACATATTTTTTCTTTTGTTCCTAAATATGTTACTAGTTCAACAGTCAGAAATTTTGTTAAGTTATTTACATATATGGAGCTTGGAACTGTTTTTAATAATGTTGTATAATTGTTGTAGAAGGTCATAATCGCTCAAATCACTTATATCAAGAAAATAATACGCTCAGAGCTCCATCTGAAATGCTATGCTTCTATATGGCATCTGTCTTTTCCCAGTAGTAATTCCTATCTATGCTATGCTTTAACCACTGTTTGAAAATGTTTTTTTCCTGGAACTTTAATACTTTAACATTAGCAGAATAATATTAGTATGTTTTGAATTCTGAATGCATATATGTATCTATGTACATAAACTTTTTATTCATGTACATAAAGGTAAGCAGAATTAACCTTAAAATTTTTATGTTCACATCATGCAAAGGGTAACCTGTTTTTATTGCATGCTATAATTGTGACTGTTACATGATATTTTTCAGTGCCTATGGTAACAAAATAATGAGGATAATAAAAGCTTTATTTCATTGTGTATTGCTTGATTACTTTGTACATTTATGGAAGCAAATTTTTGTTTGCTATGAATAAAAGTAATGGTTCAACTATCTATTTTCTACCATAGTTGCTTAAAATGAAGAGAGAAAAATGTCAATATTAAAAGGAAAAACTAAAACCAAAAATAAGCAAAAGTTAGCAAATAAAAAATAACTGGAAAAAAATCAAACACTAATTTAGAGACTGTTCTTCATCCAAGTAAAAGTCTTTACAATTTGATTGATAGATTCTTTTTTTTTTTTTTTAGTTTTAATTGACAATGTGAAATAGGAAGAAAAGGGCTAAAGGTGTAGGGGAAGTAGGAAGGGTAGGGGAAAGGGAATAAGGGAAAAGAAAAAAATATGAGAAAATGAAAAAGTGGAAATAAAGTGTTTGATAGATTTTTTTAAGCAAACTATCAAGTTCACCAAAGTCATTCAGAAAGTAACTTCATATTTTAGAACTCAGTTTCAAATGTTTACCTTAAGCATTACTTAACAATTAAGCTTTGGGTCCTTTTTTCCTCATAACAATGAGGTGTTCTTTAATAACCTCATATTGTTTTAGTCAGGCATGGTGGTGCATGTCTGTAATTCCATCACTCAAGAGCCTGAGCCTGGAGGATTCCCTCAAGTTTGAAGTTAGGCTGGGCTCCACCATGAGTTCAGGGCCAGCCTGAACTACAGGCAAAGTGAGACCCTGTCCCCAAAACAAAAACAAAAAAATAATAATCTTATCCTATTTTAAAATACTCATAATTATTTATTTTAGAACTATTTCTATACCTGAAAATCTTTTCTAATTTGTTAAGAAACTCTAAATTTATATAGCCCTTCTGAAATAGCATTACCACACTGAACATACCATTTCAGAACTTTACTGGGCCTGCACAAGAGTCAAGCTATGCACTCATGTCAATTTCAATTCCATTATTCATGATACTACCAGATTAAAACATTAGCATTCATATCATTTTTCAAGGCCAATGAAAGACATGTCATTTTCACTTAATTTAATTTTTGTCAAGCTTCTCTCATCAAAGAATAATTCAGTTGATTTTTTTTACTCTAAATGCATAACTTTATATTTTTCTATAAAGTCTTACTTTTAATGTATTAGGATCATTTCATATCGTTAATTTTATTATTTATTATATCTATGCATTTTTTACTTTTCTGTCACTTAAAAATGTAAACACACATTATATTTTTATTCAATAGATTCAAGTACCTAACTTTCTTTTATTCTTATCTGAGGCTCTACAAATAACTATTGTACACTTCGGTACTCCAAAGATTGTTTAGTTATTTTATTCAAATATTGAATTGAGTAGCTAAGACCATTAGGAACATCATTAGATTCTCTCTAAATTATTATCATTCCATAAATTAACAGTTTCTGAATATGCCTCCCAATATACAACAAAAAAGATAGGGGAAGAGGGGTAGGAGGACACAAAACTATCTTTTTTTTTTTGTATTTCTTTTTTCTTTTTTAATTGAGTTTATTGGTACAATCTAGGTATACAATACAGTTATATTCATTATTGGGATCCTGTACCTTTACATAATAGGTCTTGATTCTCATTTTTTCCCCTTGTCCCTGCCCTCCCTTCACCCCCTCCTCCCCTCCCCATTTACAAACACTTTCTTTCCATCTCTTCAGTTTCTCATATTTTTTTCCTCTCCCTTATTACCTTTCCCCCACCTTTCCCAATTTCCCTACACCTTTAGCCCTTTACTTCCTATTTCACATTATTAATTATCTCATTAGGATCCTATTTACTATTATAGATTTTCACACCAGATAAACTATTTGATATTTCAGTTAAAGAAATCTCTGTATGAATATTAAAAATAGGGAACCCTAAAATAAAACTAAAAAGAAAAGCAAAAGAGAAAAGGCAATGGTGTAAGATTAAAATAATCCTTAATTCTGAAGATGAAAATGGTCCCTGAACATATTTAAATTGCTTCTTGCTCTTGTAGTCTTATCTTATTCTTTTTTTTAATTTAGAGAATACTTTATTAGTTTCTGTAATCAAACCCACGTAGATATGACCTTACATATTTAATACAGTGTGTTACCCCTGTACAAATGGAAAAAAATAAAATTTAAATTTAAATTTAAAATATTAACATTTCTAGACCAATATGTCTGTCAATTTCTATACAATGCCAACTCAACAGAGTAAATTGGGATAACTTTTTCCAACGTTGACAGCACAGTTAAAGTTTCCAAAAAATTCAAATTATATATATGCATGTATATATATATATATATATATATTTATTTATTTATTTATTTATATTTATATAAAAAGACCAATAATAGCAGTATGTTATGCATCAATAGCAACAACAGCTTTTCCAGGTTGTGCAGTCATCTGAACAAAATTATAGACATTCAGCACATTCCATTAAAAAAACAAAAACAAAAAAACAAAGAAAAGAATAATACCCAGAAAACAGCAAAGTCCTGTTGCTGTTGTGGTAGCTGGAACCATTTTTTTTTTTTTTTTAGCATCTTAATCATCATCTGGAAAGAGAACATTCTAGAGTAATAAGCACAATTCTTTCTTAAGATACATGTGTTTATTTTTACCAGCCACACATGTTACTCCAAGGACTCACAAACCTACATCTTCATCTTCTGTTGTAGGATATTAATTGCCAATATTAAATTTGAATGATTATGCTCTCTATAATTCATATCTCTGGGCATTTTTAAATGATGCTTTTAATCTGGGAACTGTCTTTGTTTACAATTTATCCAAAATCATAAGCAGTAGCTTCCAATATGTACAAATTGTTTTAGATTTCTTAGAGTTACAATAACAACAACAACAAAAAGAAACCCTAGAGTTTGGTTCAAATATTGTTCAGAAATATAATGCAGAGGAATAAGTAATTCATAAAATGTGATATATCTGTAGCACAATTTGCAAAGAACAGAAATTCCTTAAGCTGTAGTTCTATTCTGGCCTATCTTAATTTCTTAAAATTAAACATCATATGCCATTTATTTGTAGATACTTGCATCTTTGGTATGTAGGAGATGTTTATTAAACATTGAATAAGTACAATCTAATTTATATAAATTTTGAGATAGCTTCTTAAAACCATGTAATTATGAAAGTACTTATTCATGATCTCATTCTATCTAATAGTGCTTTGAGATTTTTGCCATTTTCTTTTGCCAATAGTTATGGAAGATCATTCTCCTTAATTTAAGAAAGCCAGGAATACAGTATTTCAATCAATGTAATTTTAACTGCATTCCCTTTGATATCGGTTGTGAAAATTTGAGAAACTGTCTTTTCCATATTTTATATAAAAGTGTGTCTAAATAGGAAGCTGGAAATTACTTCTTAAATGGTCAATTAAGAGATAATAGGTGAAAGAAAGTTCGACTTAAACCCAAAGACTTGACAAAAATTAAATTATGGCTGTGTAGAACACCTTTATATTTTCCAGCACCTCTGGACTAATCTTGGGAAATGTCTTTATTTTTCAGTGTAATAGAATCTGCAAGCTCTCAGGACATAGGGTTATTAGAGTAAAATGCTTGTAGGGTACAATTCAAAAGTGAATATAAGAATTTAAAAGTAATGCATGATATGCTAAAGGTATAATATTCTATATAGATTATCCTAATTGCATAATAGAACTTCAAAAAAATGATTGAAAATATGATGAGGATATCGGTTTTGAGGATAAACTCTAGTTTGATTCCAAGTTTGCAGGGATCAGAAAATGGAAAAAGAAATGTTCTTACAACTCACATGTCAAGTTGCTAATTCCCAGCCTCACCAGAATAGACCTGGAAAAGGAAGAAGGCTGAGAGGGAGGTATGGGAAGAAACTCAACTTTAGGATCTCTTTGTTGGAGAAAGAAAATACTTTCTATTGAAATCACTAGGTTCATCCATAGTAATTTAAAGAGAAATCAGGGAATTTTATTAGGGAAGGAAAGCAGTTCTTATCGCAATTAGATTCATCAACAATTTCAAGAGAAATTAAAAAGAGTGGTGTGGAGATACCTCAAAAAACTAGGATTAGAAGTCCCATTTGACTCAGCTATTCCCCTGCTGGGTATCTTCCCCCTAAAATTAAAAGCATCATGTCACAACGACATATGCACACTCATGTTTATAGTGACACAGTTTGAAATAGCTAAAATTTGGAAACAGCCTAACTGCCCATCAAATGGAGACTGGATAAAGACGATGTGTTGGGTTTTTTTTGTTGTTTGTTTTTTAATAAAATGAAGTACTACTTAAACATAAAGAATGAGAAACTAGAGACATTTATAGCTAAATGGATGCACATTGAGGCCATAGTCTTAAGTGAAATAAATAGGGCACACATGTATAAATACTGAACAGTTTCTCTGATGTGAAAAACTGAAAGGGTAAATGAGGATCAAAATGTATAATAGATAAGGTGAAATAGGAAGAAAAGGTCTGAAGGGGAAGCGGCAGGTAGGAGAAATAAAAGAAGAGAATAGAAAAAATATAAGAAAAAGAAAAAAACAGAAACAAAGTCTTTTAAATGGGAAGATAGAAGGGTTGAAGGGAGGGCAGGGGAATAGGGGAAAAAATTAGAACCAAAATGGATCATGTAAAGGTACAAATTTCCTTGCTGGAAGATAAGTTAGGCAGAACTCTTGAAGACATTGGCATAGGAAAAGACTTTATGAACAAATCCTCAGTAGCACGGGACCTAACAGAAAGAATCCACAACTGGCATCTCATCTTATTAAAAAGCTTCTGCACTGCAAAAGAAACCATCAACAGAAGTAAGAGACAACCTACAATGTGGGAAAAAAGTCTTACCAGCTGCTCCTTAGACAAAGGACTCTTATCTAGAATATATAAAGAACTCAAAACAATCAGCCCCCCCCAAATATAAAGTCCCAATTCAAAAATGGGCATCTGAAATAAACAGACATTTCTCAGACAAAGAAGTAAAAGCAGCAAGTAAATATATGAAAAAATGTTACACATCACTGGTCATTTGAGAGATACAGATGAAAACAACACTGAAATTCCACCTCATCCCAAAAAGAATGGCTGCTATCAAGAAATCAACCAACAAATGTTGGTGGGGTTGTAGGGAGAAACGGACCCTTCTCCACTGTTGGTGGGAGTGCAGACTGGTGCAAACACTATGGAAATCAATATGGAGATACCGCAAAGAGCTTGGACTAGAGGTTCCATTTAACTCAGCCATCCCTCTGCTGGGTATCTTTCCAAAAGAATTAAAAGAATCATATCACAGAGATATATGTGCACCTATGTTTATAGCAGCACAGTTTGTAATAGCTAAAACTTGGAAACAGCTCATTTGCTCATCAGTTGTAAACTGGATAAAGAAGATGTGGCTTTGCTAAAAAATGGAATACTACTCAGCCATAAAGAATGAGAAATTAAATTCATTCATAGGAAATTGGATACATATTGAAGATATACTCCTAAGTGAAATAAATAAGTCACACACATGTAAATACCAAATAGTTTCTCTGGTGTGAAAAATATAATAGTTCATAAGATCCTAATGAGATAATTGACAATGTGAAATAGGAAGAAATGGGCTAAAGGTGTAGGGAAAGTGGGAAGGGCAGGGGAAAGCTAATAAGGGAAAAGAAAAAAATATGAGAAAATGGAAATAAAGTGTTTGTAAATGGGGAGGGGAGGAGAGGGTGAAGGGAGAGCAGGGACAAAGGGATAAAATGAGAACCAAGACCTGTCATGTAAAGGTACAGGATCCCAATAAGGAATGTAACTGTACTGTATACCTGAAATGTACCAATAAACTCAATTAAAAAATAAAAATTAAAATTAAGGTATAAATTTCCAATGATGAATGTCATCATGTTGTATACCTAAAATATACCAATAAACTTAATGAATTAAAAAATTTATCTCAAAGTCCACAAGTTGTCACATTTTCCTTCATATTTTAAGGTTCAGGAATTGATACAAGTATCCTGGACCCATCCCAAAGATAGCACCAATGTGTGTGTGTGTCTGTGTGTGTGTGTGTGTGTGTGTGTCTAAACTGTTTGAAAAAGTAATGATTAGCCACAATAAAACCTATAATTTTATTTGAAAAAATGAAAAAAATCTATTCATTTAATTTAACTTAATTATTAAAGCCCAGTGTTAGTCAAAGGAAGTAAAATACCCTACCCTTAAGAAAAGGAGATAGATAGGAAGTGATCAGAACAAGTTAATGAAGGTTTACTCTGTTATTAAAAGTATATATTCATTTATAGTGGCTGAACACTATAACCTCGGCTGATTGTAATCACAGATTTGTCCCCCTTTATTACCACATCCCAGGGCTAGGGCTGAGTCTGGTTCTCTCTTTTTTTTTTTTTTTTTTTTTTTTTTTTTGCAACGGGGATCAAACTTAGGTCCTTGCGCTTGCAAGGCAGGCCACCGAACAGCTGAGCTAAATCTCAGGTGAGTCTGGTTCTTAATGTATGCCTTCAGTAAGCATTTATCCCAATCGATGAATGTACCACGGAATAAGAATTATGGTAACTATTTCAAAGATTAAGAAACTGATGCCAAAAGAGGTTAAGAAACTTGCTAAAAGTATGTTGGCATTATGTACCCAATTTAGAAATACAAGGCTAAGAAAATTTCTACAAGATTTCCCACTTCAGTCACACATTGCCTTTTAAATAGCAAATATAAACATTTTGAAACTGATAATGTGGAAAAATCCAGGTGTGGGCTTTACTTACTGTGGGGCAATTTGTACATCTGAAATAGGGGGAAACATTTGTCATTCAATCTACCTAAAATGTCAGTGCCCTTAAAAACTGGAATATTAGTAATCCAAATATGAATTCCCCAAGATTGTAAAGAGCCTGCTTAGTTAAGCAATAATTCTCATGGGTCCCACTTGCTTCTAAGACTCTGACTTGGCAAACCACCATTTCCATATAAACAATGAGGCCCAGGAAACCTGAAAAGCTAAACATCCATAGTTTGTGACAAAGATTCTGCATTGAGGAAACATGAAAAATTCTGTGTTCAAATCCTCCCACTTTTCAAATACTTTGATTATTATATATTAAGTTAAATTTCAGCATTCCAAAATGACCTTTTAAATCAAATCTGACCTAAGTCTAGTAAATATAGTCCCATCATTTCTTTTCTCTGGAAATATCCAAAACAATATATACTGCTGGAGTAGAATCAGCCCTTCAAGCTAAACAAGATGAAAAGTATATTTTCTTGAAATGAATGTTTTCTAGGGCTTAAAACAGTTGGTCAGCATTTTTGGAAATCTATAGGAAACCAGTTAAATTTATGTTCTATGAAACTTTCATATTATAAAATGAATTATAAATTAAATAAAAAATACCAATCACACATCATCATTTCTCTTTCTCTTTTTCTCTCACTTATTTGTTTTATTAATATCTTCTTTTTTATTGGCACAGAGAATATCTGTATAATACATCTTTCTGTGATAAACATAGATTTTTTTAAGAAAGAAAAATCAAATTAAATAAATGATATCTACGATAGCATTCTTCTGATTTACAATATAAAGAAAGATACATTATTTCTAATATTGATACAAATGAAAATGAAAAATGTCTCAGGTATCATGTTGGTGCATGATTTTCTATTGCCAGAATTAAAAATTCAAGGTCTATCCCATACTGAAAAAGCAAAACTCACTGAAGAATACATATAAAACATAATTAATGTTGGTATTTAATTTCACAGGTAATAATTCAACCATTTATAAAACACTAAAATGCATTATTATTGGTATTCATTTTCATTTGAACTTTAAATGGAGTCATCTAATGAAGTGATAGGCATTATTATTAAAGATTAGTGATAGGCTACATTACTAATGTAACTGACTGCTAACTCAACAGCCAAAATTTTCTATAGAGGCCCACACAGTGAATATTTTAGGTTTGGAGGTAAAGCAGGATCTCTATGATATATCTTCAATTTATTAAAAAATAATTTAGAGAATGGAGAAAATACTATTAGCTCATAAACTCAACATGGCTAGTGACCTGTAGTTGTCAACTCTTAACTTTCCTGTTCTACATTCCTTTCTATAACAAATAGCTCTAAACAATTAGTTCAATTGTTGATGCTTTTAACTTAGTTTTTTGGAAGAGGAAATGTTTCTGAGAGAAGTGAAGGTTCAGCTGCATGAAGGTTTACTTCTAGGAACAAAGTCAAATGAAGGCCCAGTTTTGTAGTGAACTCTTTGTGTGTGGCACAAAATCCTGCTGGTCTGAATTTGTCATCTCACTGGGCAAATGGTCATCAAGTGTTTGCCCATCTCAGACACCATGTCTCAAAGAGTCCAAGGGAGACCAGACTTAAAAGCCTCTATTCAGGTAATCATCTTTGAAACAGGGACAGGAGAATAGAAAATAAACATATGCCTAGTGGAGAAATAAAGAGTGTCATATTATGGTGAGTAACAATGCCTGGGATTAGTGTCAATTGCTGTTTAAAATAAAATGTTTGTAAATTGATTATTAAATACTGCACTTATTCTCAGTCATATTTGACTCAATTCAATAATACTGGTTCAAATTGAAGTCTGACATATGAAAAGTTATTTGCTTTAAGTTTTAAATAAATATATTCATTGCTTTCATTCTGGAATGCTGAATATAAATAGGACAGGGGATTGTGTTGATTTGTTTAGAATATTCAATATTGCATGAAAGTTACTGGCTTTTAACAGAAATGGTCAAGAAGAAATAGTTGCCATTGAGCTTCAAAATCTCTTCCTAGTATTATGTTAATATTCAAAAATTTTCCCAATAATTGCAGAGGTTTATCCTAGTTATCACCAAAAAATATAATAGACAATGTATAATGCTGTTGAGAAATTTCACAAATGTTCCCAGTAATATTACATGCATTTACCGATGTGTTAGAAAAAATTAAGAATAGTTCAAAGATCTTCAGAATAAATGTAATAAATGTGATATCTCTATTTTCATAGTCTGTTATTCATAGTCTAAAAAATCTACAAAACACAATGGCTTATAGTTATCCTCTTACTTATTTCCAATTAGAGTGCCTCCATGAAATTATATTTCATTTCCTTACCATTAAACATATTCAAATCATGCTACCTCTTAGACTTGATATTCTTTCTACACTGATTTATTTTGTCTTTAATGTCACAATTCTAAATTTATTTTAAATGCAATCCTCATCAAAATAAGGTGAAGCACATGGTTTTTCTGTAATAAATATTGTCTTAGGGTCTTTATTAAGTTCTTGAGGTTCCAAGTTAGATATCAAGAAAATTTTGTTAGCCTTTATAAGAGAAAAGTTGGAGAAAGGCCACTAAAATAAGGTTTTTAAACATGGCATTTGCAGAGAAAGCAACAGGATTAGCAGAGTTTGGCAAGGTGGGCAAGCTAGATCTTCTGAAATGGAATGAGGTTTACAGAAAAAAAAGTAAATAGTTTTATTATTCATAGAATTTAGATCATGACTGTAAATTGCTATTTGATATGAAACAAAGCAGGGGGAGAAAGTGCAAGAAAATCAGGGAAACTTTCTTTATCTTAACAATATTTTAAAACAGGCCCTTATGACTCATTATCAGATACTGAAATAGAATAAATTACAATGCTTGGATTTTATTTTTAGTAGGTCATACTGATCTTTTTTCCCTTCCCTTATGTTTCTTTGACAAAAAATTCCCATATCTCTCACTTGCATGTATAGCTGGCAAATCTGGGTAAAGAAATTGAGCATCCACCACTCTGGCACAGCAGAGCTAGAAACTAGCTTTTGCTTATTTTGTTGTGACAGCACATCCTTGAAAAGTAGGCCCTGTCCTCTCCTCTTCATGTTGGAACTGAAGGGAAAGTAATATCCAGTTAAATTGTCTGTCAGGTTCTAGCATTGTTTGTAACTGGGTGGGCAAATTAATCTTGCCCTTGGATTAAAACAAAACAAAACAAAACAAAAAGGCAGCTTCTCCAATTAGTCCATCCCAGGTGTTTCAACTGTGTCCTTACTAATGCAAAGGAAGAGAAGTGTCATTTACATGTCCCAGCAAACCCCAACAATGGAGGGCCTCTATCAGAGTAAGCATCAAAAAAGTTGGATTCTAAGGCTGATTTGTATTACTATTATACTGCTTAAAGAAAAGGCTGTTTCAAAGTTTACAGAATTTAGTTTGTCAAAGAGCAAGGTTTATATGCAGTGATTTCTAAGGTTCCTTTCATAATTAAACACTATAGAGACCTCAAACTGTATCTCAATCCAGAAACATCATATTAAAACTAAAAAGATTTTATATACATAAACATAACTATCAATAACTGGCTACTTCCTTTGCGCTAGCTATTCTGTCAAACTCACTGACTTTTAACAGCAACAATATTCAGTATAATTCTTAACTCTTTTCTGTGGATGAAGAATTATGTTTTACGGCTCAAGCATCTATCCCAAGATCATATAGGCATTAAAATGTAGACTTGGAATTTATCTAAATTAAGGTTGTTTTAAAATTCACATGATCACTTTAAAAATAGGATTAAATAAATCAGATACACAGGCTTAAATGCTGCATGGTTTCTCTTATATGAGAAGCCCAGAACATAAAGAGCAAAGTGAAAGACAGACAACAGGAAGTAGGGAGATGGATCTTTCCCAAATAAAAAGGGAAATAAGATGGAGGGAGGCATGAAAGAGGGGAGGAAAGGGACATCAATAAAAGAGTTAGAAGGTGTTACGTCCCTGTACCAACTCCACACAAGAAATGTAAGCATTATGGACTACGAATATGTACAACTAAAACTTCCCAAAAGTTTCTTATTTTATTTTATAAGTTAAACAACCTGAAATATTGATATTAGTCCCATGTTTGTCTCCTTTTTATCCTTTTATTCTACATATTTATTTGTACATGTGCAAACTATAATAAAAATTCATAAATGCTATATTCAGTATAATCTATAGCCATATAATGTCAATTTATTCTTATGTTATTAGTTACACAAGATATGAGTCCATGTGTTTTCTTTCTACTTTTATATGTCTTCAACATTTTGTTTAACCAAAATTAAAATCTTTACAGTATTACAATAACTAACATCAAAAATCAGATACACTAGAAAATAATTGCACCTCATAATTTTCTATGAGTGCATTAAAGAAACCAAAATTTTCTTTTAAATCACAGGAAATAAAACAGCAGATATGAAAAAAATGAATGAAAACTACTCATTCTTTCTCTTTATGTTAATTTATCCTGGTGTGAGTATTAAATAACTTCAGAAAATTATTTTAAAAATAAAAACAGATCTGAAACTCCTCAAAATGGCTAACTCTGGTGAATTAGAGTCTATCAACTTATTTTTAATAAATAATAATTAACTTTCATTGAAGTAATTTTAAAATTTTAGATGAGACATTAATTTTCTTATGCACCCAAATGTCAACTGAAAAAATATCCTCTCAAAAATTTTAATATTTCCTAAAGCAGTAAAATACAGTATTTGAAAAATGTTACACTTTATATCCTTGCAAAAAGACAGCAACATCGTTTCTTTCTTTTTATGTATTCAAAAGTAATCTGTAATAAAAGTGATCTGTAATTAAAATGCCTGAAACAAGAAAATACACCATAAAAATTGTTGTACAGCATCAACCTCCCAAAAATCACTACAGCATTATAGCCAACATATCTGAATTTTCTGGTAGAAAGATTCAACATTAAGAACAAAGAAATAAAAAATATTTTTCAACACTATGTAAAGCAAATTTGAAGAGT
Organism: Fukomys damarensis; assembly: GCF_012274545.1. Taxonomy (NCBI): domain Eukaryota; kingdom Metazoa; phylum Chordata; class Mammalia; order Rodentia; family Bathyergidae; genus Fukomys; species Fukomys damarensis. The sequence continues at coordinate 56,180,225 of NW_022900926.1, read as the reverse complement.
GGAGTTTAACAAACAAGACTCCAATTTCAACTCAGACTCAGTAAGTGTGAGTCAGTGCCACATAGCAGAACTCTAATGCCAGTGTGCTCTCCAGCCAGCCATTTCAGTCATCATGAGATAAGCATTCAGACTTCCTGCAATGCACAATGAGCTGAAAAACTCAGTCATTGTATTGAAAGTGTACTATTAAAGCCACATATTTCCAAATAAATGCTAAGAAAATCTCCTATATTCCCTAGATGATAAGTAACCAATTATGTTCAAAAAACCTTTTGCATAAAGAAACATTAATATACCCATAGTTTATTAGAAGATAATATTGAATTCTTATGCCCCGTCTCCCAGCACATAGATTATCTGATTCTCCCCAAAGAGTACTGCATATTGGGATTCCGAGTCTATTTAGAATATGCTGAAGCCTACATCTGCCAGGCACACTTAAGTCTCTAAATGAAAAAGCAAGCAGTCTGCAGAACTTCCTGTAACTTCTGGTGTGGAAAACAGCAAAGATAATATTCTTCACTAGTAGTCTAGGAGACAAAGGCATTCCAGAAATATCCACTATTTATATAAAACCTACATGTTAAAACCATTTAATTGTCTTTTGAAAGAGAACAATTACGGTATGATTTTATACAATAAGTAGCACTATACACTGGTGGCTTATTTGAGTTTTATTTGTTTTTCTTTTCCACCGCTTCCTTTTAAAGTGGCCTTCTAATAGTCTATTCAACAAAATATATACCTAGCATATGGTGAGGTATGAAACTGCAGGAAAAAATGTATTTATAATTCCAAACATCTAGGACACATGTTTTGAGTGTTTCATTTTTCCTTTTAGTATTTATAAAAAAAATAGAATTTTTCTTTCCATTGTAGAAATTCAAACAAATACAATTATAATCACTTTGTTGTGGAAAAGTTCATTTAATTTATTAAATCACCTCTTTTGGATGAACATATGCTTGGAGAATCTCTGACTCTCTCAAATTTTATGTTAGTACATGTTTTGAAATTTTTGTCTGCCTTCCCTGGTGCATCCATCTTCAGAAAGGTAATGAAAACTTTCACAGGCTTGATTGAAAGTGAAATGCACATAGAACAGATTTATAATCTATAAAACGTCCTATCTGCCCTCTGTCCCTGTGCCACCCACCAAAAGGGAGCACAATAGGTAATTTAATAATCAGAGAAATAGTGGTGATCTTAAAATAAAGTTATTCTTAATCTTTAACATTCAATTTCTATGTGTGTGGGCCTGCACGGAATGGATGTTGGAAATTGACCAGAGTTGGATCTTTTCTGCAGGAAGATCTTACAGCTCGAGAAGAAAAGAATAATCTATGCAATCAGATATGCAGGAACAACACTGCCAGCCATTCTAGTACACATAGCCAGCATGCACCTTAGTTTCATTCCCTGTAAAATAGGAAAAATCACTTACACTTCACAGAGCATTGTTGATTAAGATTGAACTTCTCATATGTGTGAAGCTCCTAGCACATAAAATTTCCAGTACATCTGTGACCTTCATAGTGCTAGAGCCATCATTTTTCCTTCGCCTCCTTGATCATTTAAATTAAGTTCAACAATCAAAGGAGGAACTGAGGAATGCTGCTGTAGGGCAGTTCAAAGGCTAGTGGAGAAGCCCCACCCTTTCACCCACAAACACAAACAAGCTTACTCACCTGACAGCTCTTTCTGTTCACAGTATCATCAACATCCTTTGGTTCCCCCTTTCCCTCAAACTGAACCCTGACCAGCCATCAGTCGTCACATCACATCTAATCCACTTCCTCAATTTCTATTCTTCCACCTATTTTACAATTTGCATCCAACCCCTCCGTGACCATTCTTTAATTCTTTGCATTCTTCTGCTGGCCATGGCTCTAGGTTTAGCTTTTACTAACCTACTACTACAATAGTTTCATAACAGATTTTCTTGCCTCCCCACTTTATAATAGATACTTTCACCACTATCGTGATGATTGTTATTAAAACAAATTTCATTTTCTCTACTTTCTAAATCTTTTGAATTTCACATGCAAACAGCGCATTTGTACAAAATCGCTAAAGACCTTGATCGCTTCTACAATTCTATTTTCTATTAAGCAGATAACCCATTCCACGTTATAATTACAGTAACAGTTCCTCAACTATGATCTGTTATTTTTCTTTTCCTCTATTTCTCCAGTTGGAAATATGTTTAATGATACATCCTCTCTTCAGAAAAATATCTTCTTGTCAAATCTCACCCAAATTTTTGGATGCTCATCTGCCTTGTTGCCATGAATCCTTCTTCCCCATGTTTTCACATATATCTTAGGACCTCAATAAATACGAACCTCTTAGAATTATATATGTGACTGCCTATTTTTTTTTTCTCCACTAAAAAAGTAAGATCTTGAACAGCAGGGACTATCAGACACAGATATTGTTTCCTCAGTCCTCAAAATAATGCTGCATTTAGAAAGGCTTAGAAAGTGTGCTACTAAAATTAAAGTGGTATCAACTGAACTTGGCCAAACTGTTCATATCAATTTATCTTGCCTTTCTCTCTTATTCACTTAGACTCTGTCTTTTGAACTCTTTCACATCATTTCAAATCCTTATCTAGGAACATCCAATCCCACATTCCTTTTTATTTTACCCAGTTTAACAGTTTTCCTCTTGAATATACAGTCAATTAACTTTATTTATTGTCTCCAGAGGATCCCCATAGTCTGCCATTTACCCAGTTGACTGAAACAGTAGTAGGAGGAGAGAACCACGTCAAGGCACCCTGGGGTTGGTGAGATTCAGAACACCCAGTGATATTTTATGTATTGACTGAATAAATGGGATATGGATCAGAACAAACCAGACATCCATAAGTGGAAGACAGCATTAACAGTAGGAACTAAATAAACAACGACCAGTAATTTGAGTATTCTTATCTATCAGTGCTTAATAACCAATCCCACATCTTGGTAGTGGCTGAAGCAGTAATGATAGGAATCATTTTGTTCATAAATCCAAAATACAGTTTACTCACAAAGCTCTGCTTCACTTAGTATCCGCGGGATGGCTTGCTGTTTGGGGCTCTAAGAAAAGCGCATATACATTGCCTTGCTGAAATGGTTACATGGCTTCCTTGGAGCACAGTAGCTGAGTTCTGAGAGCTCATCCCCAAGAAAGATGTGAATGCAACAATGTATTTTAGAAGTCACATAGCATTATTACTGCTGTAGTAATAGCCCCACTTAGAATTGAGTTGAAAGCACAAAGATCACATATCTGTGTAGAATGCCAACAGCATGGTGTGAAGAAAGAATATGGGATGGTATGCAATGTTTGGAAAATAAAATCTCTTAACATATTATACTTCATATTGAATTAAAGGTGACATTAAAAAGTATAGTCTTCATCCTTCCCAGCGATGTTCCCCACTGCATATTTTTGGATGCAGTTTAAAAATTTCAGGAAAAGGATTAAGATCATTAAAGATATTTACCTATCGAGAAAGTTTTACTACCTGGCGTTGAGGTTACGAGATTTCACAATCGACTACAGCTATTCTCAAATGCCATCATACATGCGATACCCACGGCACCTCTTCAAAGACACACATCCTTAGTGCTCAGAGATTATAAACTGGCACGATATGACTTGGGTACAAACTATGTGACAGTCATCCTCAGTGATTCTGAAGTGGGTGATCTCTAGGACCCACCCTTTGAAAGATGCTGGCTTTTTCCTTGATTTCAGTGTGTTCCATAAGACAAAAAAAATAACACACATGCTGTGTAAGCCACAGGATTACACAAGTAATGTTTCACAGTAGTAGGGTGGGGAAGGGAAACGGCTGTGATGAACACAAGCTGCATAAACAGCTACCTTGATATGGTTTATTTTCTAAGCCTCATTGTCCTGATATTTAGAAAAAAGTTAACATATGCACTGAGTACAAAAAGTACTTGTACTTAAGATGTGTGATGTAGTAAATAGTAATTGTTCAATACGAGCACTCTCTACACACTTTTCTTCATTTCAAACTCAAACCAATTTTATATGCATTTTTCATGAAAGGAAGCTGCAGTTTAGAGAGGTGACATTATACACAACCAGAAAGCTAGGGAAAACTAGTGCCAGAATGAACCCCAGTAAACTGTAATGCTCTTTGTTATTGTATAAAATCTAAAAGTGTTTTCATAGCCTCCACCATTTATATTAATAACATAATTAAATACAGATGTCTTACAAAGATCCTATTCCCATGGCTGGATACGCTGATATACTCCCAGAGACTTCCCCAATGCCACGGGTTAGAGAGTTTTTGACAATATTTGTCAGAAAAATATATCATCCTGAAGTCATCTCACTTCTGCAATGCAGCACTGAACACAAAAGTTTGGCCAAATACTCTGTACAAGGCTATACAAGGCAAAAACTGTCTTCTGTAGGAAACACAATAAGCACTACTTTTAGGTAACACTGTCCCCAAATCTGAAGAACAATCAGTTGACCTTTTCTCTGAGCAAGGATATATTTCCCTCTTATAGCTTTCTCAATTCAGTAATCATTCTTCCTTCTTGACTGTAAGTTTTATACTTCAGTAAACAACATAGACTATGTGCACTGTAGGAACATTTCAGAATTCGGTCCTGAGTTAGCTGCCACCCCATACAGATGAAGACTCTCCTAAGACATATGGTTTTGGAGGCAATGTAATGGATGTCAAGCATCCCTTCTCCTAGTCTATAGGCTTCACACTCACTATCAGGTTCAATCATCAGAAAGTGGAGTACCTTGGTCATTGCTTCTTATCCCCTGCAGAAAGCCTTCACTGAGTACAATTTAATGTTATATTCTCAGCCCGTAAAGAGAATCAATATCAGAATTGTCCATTTGAACAGTATTTTTGCTTTTTGCAGACATTGTCTGTTATGTTATTCAGCACTTCTTATACAAGGCAGTACAAGAGAAATTTCTTCTAAGGTTTGGTCACTTGAAAAATTTGCAGTATGGTATTTAATTTCTTTTTATTCAGGCAAGAAAAAGGAAAATGTAAATTATCTTCTCGCCTTTCCTGCTTGGATACAGGGCCATTTGGAGTGGTGAGTTATGATTCACTCACACCAAGAACCTGTTGATAAAGAGTTGGTCTTCTTGGTCCATCTGAAAATTTTTCAGATCACTTACACTTTTATGTTTGTTATCTTTTGGGGATTAAAATTATTTTTTCAGATTAAAAAGTGCATTTTCATTATGCAGAGTGAAAAATAAAGATAAAATAATTTAAAACATACCCCAAGAATTGGTGATTCTTCACTCCCCCATTTTGTGAACTTTCTTTCAGCAAAAGTTGCATTAATGGGATATTCTGATTAATTCTATCATGTTGCTATTAAAATCCACAGACTCTTTTTTAAAACTTACCCCTCTCAGTTCTTAGCAACACATTAGGGAAATCATGTCATTGCCAAGTGATGTTGTCAATCATACATCAGTGATCAAGAAGATGCCAAATGGTGGAGTCTATTGTATCTGGACCACGTTCAAATTTTTCATTTCCGGTCACTCTACCCTTTAAAATAGCCCTGATCATTCAATCTTTAAAATAAGGATTATACATCTCTACAATTGGATTCTGGTAAAATTTTGCATGGATAGTGACCAAACTTAGATTTTCATAATGGATTGATACAGGGCTAAAACTGGCAATTATTAACTCAAACATTCTTTTTTAATGAACAGGGAGGCATGGAAACAAGTGCATAAAGGAGAAACCAAATATGTAAAAAAAAAAAAAGTACACTGAAATGTATCTGTATAAGCTAAATAAAACAGGTGATTTTGTTCATACTTTCTAAAATATTTGTAATAGAGTCTTTATAAGTAATAACTTGGCTGGTGCTGGAGATGTAGCTCAGAAGCATAGGGCATAATTAGCATGTGCAGCGTTCTGGGTTCATCTATACATCACAAATTGTTACCATTATTGGTTACAGTTGTGGTGGTGGTGGTGGTGGTAGTGATACTAGTAATGGTAGTAGTATTTGGATGCATGTTTAGAAATATTTGTTTGTAACCAAACCTTCATATTAGTCAAAAAATGTTCATCAGTGGTCATTTGAGAGAAGCAAATGTAAACAATGCTGAGATTCCACCTCACCCCAGACAAAATGGCTGCTGTCATGAATCCAACCAATGACGAATGTTGGCAGAGCTGTAGGGAAAGAGGAACTGCGCTCCTCTGCTGCTGGGAGTACAGACTGGTGCAACCACTGTGAAAATCAGTATGGAGACACCTCAAAGAACTCGGATTGGAAGTCCTGTTTGACCCAGATGGGTATCTTCCCAAAAGAATTAAAATAATCATAGCACAGTGATGTATGTGCACCCATGTTCATAGCAACACAGTTTGTAATAGCTAAAACTTGGAAAGAGCCCAATTGCCCATCAGCTGGAGACTGGATAAGGAAAATGTGGCTTTTTTAAAAAATAAAGTAGAGTACTACTCAGCCATAAGAAATGAGAAATTAAAGACATTTATAGTTAAATGGACGCACATTGAGGCAATACTCTTAAGTGAAATGAGACACGTGTAAATATGGAGTAGTCTCTCTGGTGTGGGAAACTAAAAAATATAAATAAAGATCAAAACATATGACTGATAATGTGAAATAGGAAGAAAAGTGCAAAGGGGAAGGAAAGTGGGAGGGGTAGGAGAAAGAAAAGAGGGAATGGAATTAATATGAGAAAATGAAAACAGTGGAGACAAAGTCTTTGTAAATAGGGAGGGGTGGAGGGGTTGAAGGGAGGGCCAGGGAGTGGGAAGAAAAGAAAAAGAACTAAGATGGATTATGGAAAGGTGCAAATTCCCAATGATGAATGGAATTACATTGTATGACTAAAAATGTACCAATAAAATTAATAATAAAAAATTGGATCTGGGTTTTCGTCTTGAAATATGAATGCCTGTGGCCTAAAAGCAAAGGATTCACTAGGTGTCTGAGATTTTTTATGGGGAAAAGTGAACCAGTTGGGTTTTGCAAAGAAACATTTTTCATAAACAGCCCTGAATTGCATGTATATAAGAAACACTTATACACACATATATAGTGAGTCTTCAGAAAAAGATTTCTTTGATATGTATGTTACCTTGGAGCATCTCCAATATTTTTTTTCCTTATCTCCAAAAATATCAGAGAGGCTACCTACAGAGGTTTTGGGGTGTTATCCCATAAAAACAGATGGTTACTGTCTCCACAGAATGAAGAATGCTGTTTATTCACAAATTTTACATTCACTAAAAATCAATTCATGTTAGTAAGATTAGTATTTAACATAGTATTTCCTTCCTAATTGTATAACACTTCCATGCAAGGATAAAGGAAAACTGACGAGGAAGACTTTTTCTTTCTTTCTTTCTTGTTACAGGGGATTGAACTCAGGACCTTGTGCTTGTAAGGCAGGCACAGTGCCACTGAGCTAAATCCCCCGCTGTTTTGTTTATTTAATGAACTAGTCATTCTTCAAAAAAAAAAGATACCAAAGATGCTCATTAAATTCCACAAAGGTGTGTGATTAACAGGGATAAATAGTTCTATTTATATTATAGCTACTAAGAGTCTAATAACATTTTAAACAAGAAGGCTGGCCTACACACAATTCACCATCATCTAGCAAAGGCAACAACAAAGAGTTTACCAGCATCTTTCTGCACCTTACCTTATTCAGACTACCAGGATTAAGGCGGTGCCAAACCAATCACATGTAGAGGTTTAGTAACCACACACCCTCAACCCAGCACCACACATTCCAGATTCACCTACTCCTGAAAATCAAAGTCCCACCTCATCTGCGTGAGGCTTTGGAGAACATCTAAACACAAAACACAACAGCTTTTCTGTTGTATTTCTTTCAGGGAAGCAGGATATGAATCACATAAATGCATCACTAGATGTGAGAGACAATCTTTTTTTGTTTGTTTTTGTTTTTTTTGTTTTTTTTGAGACTATGTAGTTGAGACTGATCTGAAACTCAGTATGTAACCCAGGCTGGTCTCAAACTCACAGTGATCCTCCTGCCTCAGCCTCCCAAGTGCTGGGAATACAGACATGCACCACCACACCCAGCTAATAATCAAATTTTCAAAGTCTACCTTCTCATTCATTTTTCCCTCATTGTTATATGATATTGAAGAGAGTTATAAATATGTTACACTTATTTCTCTTAAGATATTTCAGAGTAGTTTAGGTAAAGGGTTGTTGTTGTTGTTGTTGTTGTTTATACTAGGGATAGAGTTTTTACACTGAACTCTTAATTTCTATTTTGAGTCTCACTAAGTTGCCCAGGGTGAATTCAAACTTGCAATCTTCCTGCCTCAGCCTCCCAGAGTCTTAAGATTATAGGCAAATTTCACCATGCCGAACTCAGTAAAATAATTCTTAAATATGAGATAGTACTTCTTGTACATCTCATACTTCATGTAGATCCACCTACATGAACTGCAATGTGCACATTTTTTAACTTTTAGAAACATAAGATGCTCACTTGTGATCATGACAAAACTACTTTTTAGGCAGCCTCTGAAATGTAAGGAGAGGTATAAAAAAGGTAGAGACTTTCCCCTTCGTATCTATAAATCTGCTACTATCTATCATGGAAAAAGAGGAGCTTTTCTAAATCAGTGTTTAATGCTTTAAAATTAAAGGTACAAAATAAAGTTTATTTTTAAAGATATAAACCCAGAAAATATAATTAGCAAATAGATTTCTCAAAGAGTTTCCTTACGCATTAAAACCTGGCTATAAATTAGAAACAACAAAACACTGTAAAACTTTTAGAAGGTATGAGAGGAAAGAGGCCATAGATGTACATCTCCCAGGAAGTCATTAACCTTTAATGAGTACTTACCATAGATTTGGCATGATCAAAGGGCTTTCAAATGGTTATCTCTTTTAACATTCATATTTTCTTTAAGACCGATAAGAGGAAATTGTTACTATCCTTCCCATTTTACAGATGAAAACAGTAAGGCTCAGAGAGGTTAACAGGTTAAGAAACTTGCCCAAGGTCATCAGCCATCATGAGATTTGCTTTTAATGGCACATAGTCTGGCTCTGAGCCCCAGTCACAGCCATGTCCCTGCTACAGGGCTTGACTGTCTCTTTCATTTTATCTTTTTTTACTTTTCATTAGTGCATATTTGCAGTACAGAATGATCACACTGACTGAGGGCAGTTGACACATGCACATAACACATAACATAACACAATCCCGATTCATTCTTACTCCCCTAAATCCCCTCTTGCCCAACTCCCTCCATGGGAGTAGGGAAGTAACCTACTTAGAGCCATTTACCTATTTTAAGGGCATGACATAAACTGAACACAAAGCCAGACTGACACTTAAAAAAAATATTACTCATCAGAGGAGACAGGCAGATGCCCATTCCTTTCCTGGCATCACGTAGAAGAGCCACCAGAGCAAAAGTGTGGGGTTTTCAAGCGCCATTTGGACCTGTCTCCTCCCCCTCACCTTTAACTCTCTCCCTGCTCACAGTTTTTCGTATTGAGCCCTGAGAAAATACTCATGGGTGGATTACACTAGCCAAGCACACCACTCCAAGGCTGGCCTAGCACGTGTAAATTGTCTCTTGGCAGGTGGCGATTATATTTATATTGTTTTAACCTGTTTCCCTTGCCAATCCTTTATGCTGGAATTCCCCCTTGCTGAGGGCAGCTGTGTTATTCTTTTCTTTGACTGAAGCCCAAGAACTATCTCTCCAGCTCCTTGGAAAACAACCTTTTGAGAGTAAAGGTGTTGAGCCAAGCACATCCAGTCCTCCCCACCCATTCACACTGCTCATTTTTCAAGAAAATAGAAACTGGAGTGGAATGAGAAAGTGATGTGATGCCTATTTACGCAGAAAGTCAAAGGAATGCCCTGGGAATAGCTGGCACAACTCATTCTCCCTACAAGGCAAACAATTCAATCACATCCAGGAATGAGGGTCCAGATGGCTCTAGGTATGTCCTGAGGAGCACCCTTCAAATAAAATGCAAGTCTGCGAGTCTCCTTTCTCAGAAGAATCTCCTAGCAAACAATCACCGCTATCTCAGTATTAAATACATACTCGGTTTTTTTTTTTATTAACTTTGATTGGTACATTTTAGGTATACCAGTTTCATGACTGGGAACTCATTGGGAACTTGCACCTTTACATGATGTATCTTGGTTCTTTTTTTCCATTGCCCTGCCCTCCCTTCAACCCCTGAGCCCCTCCCTGTTTACAAAAACTATGTTTCCATTTTTTTCTTTTCTCATATTTATTCCTTTCCGCCCCCGCCGACACCTCCCACCTCCCCTACCCCTTTAGACCTTTTCTTCCTATTTCACATTTTCAACTGTACATTTTGATCCTATTTACACGTTTAGTTTCTCACACCAGAGAAACTATTTGGAATTCACACATGTGTGTCCTATTTATTTCACTTAAGAGTGTGGATGCAGGTTGAGGCCATACTCTTAAGTGAACACATGCTGTTAAAGTGAAAGTTGCTTAGTCCAGTTTGAAGTGCAAAACCAGTGACTAAAAGTCAAGACCTATCATCAGTACTAATTTATACGGTGGGTTGCCTCAGCTGGTGATGTGATGGAATTGGGGCACAAGCTTGCCAACCTAATTAGTCCCTGGGGTGCCAAGTTTATCCCTGCAGACTGATGCCCACCTGGCAGTCCTGTAAATGGAGTCCCTCGTCACAGGAAAATGAGGGTAAAGTACAATCATGAATGTATCAAACCTATTTCCACATGAATAAAGTCAAGCAGAAAGCCTTTACTTGATAAAAAATTAGTTTTACTATTTTTAAGAATGCTACTTGTAAGCAAGTACAGATTTAAAATAAGTTTAGTTACCTGGTTGAAAACTAGGAAAAGAGATTCCTCTTCTCTCCCTTTTTTCATTGAACGTTTACTTTAGAAAGGCTACAATTATTTCTCTTCCCTTTGAAATATATATAAATCATTTTGAAGACTACATAGGTCTTTGTGTTAGCTTTAGGACTCAGAATCCCTTTTTTAAGGCCTCAGGAACTGTCTCTTTGAACTGTTAGCATCAAGGGATACAGCACCTGTATCTCCAAGGAGGGTGGGAGCCTAGCTTTAGTGCCCGGCTCGGCTGGCCTGACTTCTCTCATTAACTTGTAAGGTATTTGTTTCTCCTCTGGATGAAACAAATTAGCTAAAATAGTGGCCACTTTGACTGGCTTATTCTAGGGTAAACTATGTGTGATAAATGATGCCAAGAAGTCTTCTTACTGGACGACTGCTTCCTGTTTATTTTAAAAGCATGAAGGCAATTAGTTCTATCTTCTTGGCTATAGAAAAGGGCAAGACTTTGAGTTTTCATCTCTTAACTGATTGCCAAGAATTATCAACACATTGTGATTTAATTAATGTGAGTTTTCTTCTTTTATTTTAAATAAAAGTGAGTTTTCTTCTTTTATTTTTTCCCTTTGTGGAGACTTCTGGTTTGAGAGACTGTTTTTAATTATAGTTAAATGGTGAGGGGAAAAGGAAGCTTTATATGAGTTTTAGGGGCCATGTGTGACAGAGCAAGATTTTCTTAATACAAGAGACCCAGATCTTCCCATCTAACAGGCACTGCCACACAAACCACCCTCTATTTCTGTCAAGACTATAGTCAAATCTGGAGCATCTATATTGCTTTTGTTTGTAATATACTTTAGGTTCATGAAATTGGCATTACTTTGTTAATGCAAAGACTACAAAGTAATGAAACAAAATAATATGTAATAACTAACATATTTCATTGGTATTCAATTATTTTTCTTGTGTCTAAAGTATTTCCTTGTAGGTCTCAAAATTTAGCTTATATAATGTAGCTTTTTTGGACCAATCCCTGATATTTTGATCCAGTAGATATGGAGTGGGTCCCTAAAAATCTCCATTTTTGCATACAGTCCAAATGATTCAAGCAATCCAGATACCCTCAATCAAAGAAACACTGTCATATAAAAGAAATAATCACATCCTAAATGTCAGCATAAATTACAATTAAAATAGACCAAGTCTTACTTTTGAATAAGTGAAAAATTAGTGATTATTATTCTTTTATTCATAGATTATTCACTTACTACACTATTTTATGTGCACAGTCATAATTGGAAGATACATATACTTATATGAAAAAATAAATACTGATATTTATGTTGATAAGGTTCAACACAGAAAATAAAGGAAAAAAATACAAGTGAAGAGAAAGAAAAAAACTGTAGGGTTATATTTTGAAGAACTGGGTCAATTTGTAGTACCAGGAACCACAGATAAGGTGGAAAAAATAAAATGAAGAAATTAGCATTAAAATTCTATTGCAGAAATGTGTAAAACAATAGAAACTTAATTTAACCACACTGGAATAGGAAATGCAGCCCTTGAAATGTGGGCAATGAGGCTTCCCTGAGTGGAGAGAGCTAGTCAGGCATCCCTGGAGAGCCGTGTGTGATACCTGGATAGTGCATGAAACACAGATCTCTGGGAGGCAAGTTCAATGGGAATTACTTTAGAAATTTTTCCTTAGAGGCACAAAATTTAAACTTACTCCACTATGGAAAGATTAGCACTGTTGAAATTGAACTCCCTCGGTGAGAGTTGTAGCAGAACAGTATCTCTTGTTAAACCTGCTGTCGGATTCCAGCTAACTCAATCTCAATTTCTTTGCTTTTTAAAGCCCCCCAAAGCTTTATAAAATGCCACTGATACACTTTCTCTTATGACACAGATCAGTATTGTCATATAGGAAAGTATTCCTAACTCTATCTGCATGATATTTCCAATATGAGCACTGCCTTCTTATAAAATTTCAAATCACTGAAGTCTTTAGTCATAAAAATCATTCACTTCAATATTCAGCCTTAACAAAGGATTGGTCATTTTCTAAAATAAAACAATAGTGAGAAACAGCAAAAATCCAACACGCTTTATAACTGGGTTCCTTTTTTCCTTTTAATTATTCTCTGTCTCTTTATCTGTTCATATATCATTATCCTGAACCTGCATTTTTCCTTTTGTTAATCTTTTATGTATTCTGTTTTATCTTTTCTTTTGTTCAAGTATTCACACTTCTTTTCTTTTTCTCATGGAGTATATTGACTCATTTTAACTTACTTCTTTTCTGGCTTGTTTTTTTCAGCGTTTTTTGTATAATATAGTATAGGCAATACATATTTTTTAAACTCTATGTTTTATACCACAAGTTTCTTTTTGGGGGGACTCAAAACACCTAAAGATTGATGCCTGTTGTGCTGAGAGGCCTTAGAACTCACCTCAGAATCAGATCTCCATGACCTTCCCTGTTCATCTTCCCTTTAGCCCAAAGAGATGCCTTCTGAAAATTTTTCTTACACACCTGATCCATCTGCCAAAGAAGGAACAAAATTGTTCTCAGATTTCTTACTGAAATGTCAGTATCTAGAGAAGAATAAATTTATATCATTGTAAGAAAGACTGAAGTCTGTCAAATGCTGGGACAGACTTGTCACACACCACTGTCCTTTATTTAGATCCCAGAGAGAATTGTTTACAGTTCATTTTCCTGAGGCCCAAACAGTCTTTGTCCCAGGGCATTGTTTATTCTCCGAGCTCACTGAGTTCCCCAGAAAATCACTGACTATTCCCCTAAAACTTGTACATATCCCCTAAAAAAAGAGGGCATGCTTATGAGTCATGCTGGAGCGGTAGATAATTACACTATGTGATTGCCTCCAGGTGCATATCAAATTCATGTATCTTTTCTCCACTCCATCTGTCTTTATCAATTTATTCTAGTGAATCTGCAGAGGGTGGAGCAGAAATTTCCATTCACCCTTATACATTCTCTCCTTGAATCCATTTGCTTACCTTCAGTCATTTTTAGACTTTTAAAATTTCCCCTCTATGATGGTCTGAATTATGTGTTCCCCCTAACCAATTTCATATGTCAAAGTCCTAAGCCCTAAATCTAAAAATATGACCAGATTTTAGTATAGAGTCTATGGCAGGTAGAATGGAGTATCAATTTAACCTGCTTTAGGATCTGCTGCAGGGAACTGATGGAAAGCACTTCTGGGTGTGTCTGGGTAGTGCTTTCGGTACTATCTATGGTCCCAGGACTGTGCCCTGGCTGGCATTCATTTCCCAGCTCTGCCTCCAGCCCACCCTGGACTAAGCATCTCTCCGCTTCCTCATCTGTCACCCTGATGTCCCTGCCTTAGAGGCTGCTGACATTGTCCTGAGAGCCCTAAACCTGAGCGAAATTAAATCTCTCCCTCTGTAAATTGTGGGTTTCGAGAATTGTGTCACAGTCATGGGAAAACTGACTAATAGAGGGTCTTTAAAGCAGTAATTAAGGTGAAAATGAGGTGATTTGTTTGAACCCTAATCAAATATGAATGGTACATTTCTGAGAGGAGAGTAGGACACGGGACAAGAGCTCCAAGGACCTCTTGCTATGAGGACATAGCAAGAAGACAATGATCTGTAAGCCAAGGAGAGCAGTGGGAGGAAAAAACCAAATTTGGACTTTTAAATTGCAGAACTGTGTCATGATCAATTTCTATTATTTAAGCCAACCAGCTTAGATATTTTGTGATTGCAACACTAAAAAACTGATACATGCTCTAGTTTCATCTTTCCTCCACTTTACATTCTTTCTTTCTTTTTTCATTGAGTTTTTTAGTACTTTTTAGGCATACAGTACAGTTACATTCACTATTGGGATCTTGTACCTTTGCATGACAGGTCTTGGATCTCATCTCTTAATACAGCTCATCCCTATTTTTCTATTTCCTTCGATATTCCAAGTAACAGCTATGCTGTGGTGCTGCCTGCTTTGCCTCATTTTATTCATTTATCTTCCTTTCTATTAATACGTGGCGATTTCAAATTCTTATTTTGCTGAAGGCATTGTTCCGAGTCTCCACTTCTCTACCACAGTTCTATGGTCTTTCAAATGAGAATAATGAACTTACTAATCTCACATGAGACCACTGCAAACATTTCATTGTTAACCAATAAAATGGCCATAAGAGTATATGGCACACGGTAGGTCAAAATGAGC
This sequence comes from Fukomys damarensis, assembly GCF_012274545.1. Lineage (NCBI taxonomy): Eukaryota > Metazoa > Chordata > Mammalia > Rodentia > Bathyergidae > Fukomys > Fukomys damarensis. Next base: position 56,165,119 of record NW_022900926.1, on the reverse strand, counting down.
ACAGCTTGTTGTTATAATCGTTCTTTCATTCAACAAGTATCCACTCAGTGCTTATCCTGTGCCATGAGCTATTCTTTTGGAGCTCATGTTCCAGTTGATAAAATTAGACAATCTATAAACTAACCAATAATGAAATGAGTTCCATCAGAGTTGGACAAATGCAATTTATTATTAGCAGGTAATGTGATAGTTATGCAACAAATATTTAAAATTGAGTGATCAGCTTGCCTCTGTCTCCCAAGCTCTGAAAGGTGAAAAACTAATAATAGTAACAAGTAGGGCAGGTCATGAGAGCAGTACAGAGAAGCAGCCCAGAAAGTAGGAATAGTTGGAGCAAAGGTGCTAAGGTGGCCAAGAATTTGGTCAACTTAGGAAACTGAGAGAATGGGACTTTGAGAAGTCAAGCCTCTTACTAATGTCAGCCAAGCATGCTACCTTCTACTAGGAGGATAAGAGGGCGTGGACTCAAGAGTTCCCAGATTCAGGGGCTTAATGTCATCAGAATACTTCTCTCTTCATCTGTCTCTTACCCTCTCTCCTCTGCCTGTTTTAACACTGTTCTCCATCCTATCTTCATTTTCCTTTCATTTTCTCTGAAAGGGACATAGCAAAAGGAGCTCTGCTTGCCTGCAACTGATGTAATCACTGCCATGAGTTTCACATCTACCTCTGTATCCAGTCATATGACAGATTCCATTAGGTTCATGAGGTTTGAAGGAGCTTCCCAGAAGGCAAATGTAGGAATAAAACAACACATTTCTTCTACATTCTTCCTGGAAATTCCTACTGAGAAGCAAATATGTAAGGCAAATGGACTTGGTTCATATTTTGGACCTGAAAATGAGAGCCCAGTGTGGGGAAACTGGGAGCCATGAGATGGTCTATCTCTGGGAAAAGCTGCTCCAGCCCCACTCATCTATCTTAGTCTGAGAAGTCTTGATGTAACTTTGCATAAGAGTTCTTTAGTGATTTTTATTCTTATATCAAGACTTTGCAGTTTCTTCATAAATTAGTGCTATTGTTACAGCAGTTCAGAAGCTTAGAATTTTACCTAGCAAAATTCTGTATATTTTTATCTAGTCTTCTTACACCTGAGCCATATGATATGAGTGTGGGAACAGTGGTCATGGCTGGTAAGAGCTGAGCTGTGTAGCACAGTTCCAAGGATTAAGCTTTACTAGGGTCCAGTGCTTGCACCTATGCACACTGAGATGCTGTGATGATAAAAGAAGCACATTTCTGATTGGAAACAGGTACAAGAAGATACCAGTCTTAGAAATGTACCATGAGAAGACAGCCTACAAGTAGGTCAAGGTATATGGGCAAGGATATTATTTATCATTTTTGGGTTATTTTTTAATTTTTTACTTTTATTAGTATATATTTACAGTAAATAATGAATACATTCCCCATAGGAAATTAGTACACCCACCTTTTATTTGTTGCTTATCCTAAGAAATATTTTAGAAAAGATGTAAGAGTACATTTGGGGTAGGGAGTCTGTTTCATGTGCCATGAAAGTAAATCAATCTGCTTGTGCTTTCAGCAGCTATTTTAAAGTGTTAATTCTCAGGCTCTGGAATAGACACCTACTGGAGTATTTTTGCAAAGCCCAAAATTTTGCTTTTGAGGGTTTTTTTGTTTTGTTTTGTTTTATGTTTTTTGTTGTTGTTGTTTTTGTTTTTTTGTACAGGGAATCGAACTCAGAACCTTATGCTTTTGAGGCAGGTGGCAGCACCACTGAGCTAAATCCCCAGCTCAAAGTTTGCTTTTTGAAAGTCCATGGGGCCAGGGATTTAGCTCAGCAGTTCCGCCGCCTGCCTTGCAAGTGCAAAGACCCGAGTTCTATCCCTGGTACCAAAACAAAACAAAAAACAAACAAAAAAAAGAAAGTCCATTGCTTTCCCCCAACTCACAGAGATAGGCCACCAACAGCTACTAGTCATTCATTCATTCATCAAGGATACACTGTCTGACTTTGACTGTGGTAGATGATAGAGACACCAAGAAGATGGGGAAACATCAGCCCTTGTTTTATACTATTAAGCACAGTGCTGCTATAAATATTCTAGGAAATAAATTTTATTGAATATATTTATTTTCAATGTTTATTTAATATATATTTTATTATATATATAATATATACTCTATATATTATATTATATGTGTATATATATACTGTATAACATGTGCATGTGTAGGGGTGAAACTGCTGAACATACTTATGTTCATTGTGTCCAACCTTAGTATGTACTACAGCAAAGCTCTCAGAAATTAACATAGGGGATAAATATAATTTTTAAATTTTAGTAGCTACCTTCATAACGTGAAAAGTCACAGATAAAATTAATTTCAATACTGTATTTTATTTAACCTAATACTGATAGCTATAGTTTTCTCATTTTGACATATGATGCCAATATTTTTAAAATTTCTGATGAAACACTTTACATCCTTTTTTATACCAGACTTTGTCAAATCCGAAATACGTGCAGCATATCTCTCTTCAGACCAAACATATTTTTAATACACACAGGGCTGGCAGCAACAACATTGGAAATGCAATTGCAAAGAAGGAAGTGTAGTCTTCAGTGTTTGCTCTGTACACAAAGAAACGATGAAATTTATCTAAGCATCTGCCTATATTATAACAACATTCAGTGATGTGTTTTACCACATATAGTTCTACCAGTTGATGATGATAAACTACTGAGAACTTTGAGTGACTCTGTGAAGTTTTCTTGCTCAATGAACATGTTTCCAGGACTATGTGTACCTTATTATAAGAAAGGATAGCACAGGTGGCATTGTGTGGGTCATGACAACACCCCAGACATAAGCAGGTCTGACATGACATTGTGAACATGCAGGGCCTTATCATTTAGTTCAGTACTCTTAACCATTTTGAGTGAAAACAAGGAAGCATGTTTTAAAGACAAAATGTAAATTCTAGGATATACATCTTTAATAGTGATTCTGATGTAGGAGGTCTGCAGCCCAGAATTACAGTCATGCTATTTATTTTCAAGATCAGAGGAGATTGGACATGTTCAGGGTGATGTGGCCATAGACTCATAGTATTTATTTTGAGGCTTAGAAAGCTTTGAAGAAAATAAATGAGATTCTAGCTTTGTTTATTTAATTTTGTTGTTGCTGTTGTTTGAAGAGTTCTCTTGTGGAATCTTTTATCATTGAGTTTCACAGGATGAGCGCGTACATAGAGAGAACCAAGCCAAGAATTTTGTAATCACTAAGTAGGAAATAATGTAAGCCTCAAATAAAATGCTTCTGGCCAGAGACAGAGAGGATGGATTAAAAGATATTTGGGCTGTTTGTCCACTTAGGAAATGTGGAAAATAAGGTCAGGAGAAGCATGGGACTCTGGCTATAATTACTAGGTGGACCATGGTGCTCCTTATTCATTAAGATGAGAAACATTAAAGAGGAAGTGAAAATGAGTGTATGTCCACCCCATTTAGATATGAATGTGATACCTGGACAGGTTTTATTGTCAGTTTCTTTCAAGCTCTTTGCCACTCTGACTTACAATCATCATAATATAAGCCAGTGTGATATTGGAAAAGGAGTGATTAAACAGAACTATCAAGAGCCGCCATGGCCTCAGACATATTTAATACTTTGAAAACCCCATATTTAATCCCTATTAGAAGTTAGGAAAACTTGTTATCAGAGTAACCGTTGTGCCCTCTTTTCTTGAAAGTTTGCAGAGACCCCAACAATCTGGTTTCTCGAAGAGTACTTGGCCTCTAGAGGCACTTCAAACAAAAATGCTAGAGAGAGATTAGCAGTATCACACCCTTCCCAGGATTAAAGAGGTAAACTATAGACTTCTTAGGGATTAGTAATAAGTACTCTAAGATGAGATTCAAATCATGAGGTCAATTAGAGCCATTTATCAAGTGATAACTGCTAAGCACACATATGACAACCATGCCACGCTAACAATCATACTATCCCATATCCACTCAGGTAACTTTTACTACTCACTACTCTGTGGCTCTTTGATGTTTTCCACAAGAATCGTATGTATGTAGGAACTCATAGAGCACTGTTCTCATCAAGGAAATAATGTTCATTCATTCCTTTGTGCATTTCAGATCATGAAGTTCTCAATGAAAGATATTTTCTGAGTTTTGTTACTAAAGATTTCACTCATGCATGGACCCTGCAGGACTGTTAAATGAACAATTATGGTGCTAAAATGAAGAAATTAGAGAAGCAGCCACTCCATCTATGTGTATACCATAGCACTATAGTATGCATTTCAGTAATAAATTATTCTCATGGAATAGGCATTTGTTTATTGAACTATTTTTTCTTTCCCACAGTTCACATAAAAGAGAACTGGAGTTTCCTTTACACTTGTACAGACTAACTGGGAAGAACATCAAAACTGTTCTGTTTCCCTCTATAAGCTTTTTGTCTTTTGCTAGCATGGGATCTGAAATCAGACTTCTGTGGCATCACTCAGATTTTCCATGATTTTAAGAACTTCCTTTTAGGGTTAAAAAATGCTTTAGCATTTCACATTTTTTCCAACATGGATAGTATCTCTGCTTGAATTGAAGCTTGGTAGATGGCAAGATAAAAGATGATAAAGAGAAAAAAGAGGAAGGAAAAAAGGTACTGTAATCCAGTGCAGTATCTAAAAGTGTACCTTGACTTAGTATAATTGTCTTACATGTTTTATATGTTCTTTGTCTTATTAGTCTGGTTTCTCAATCTGCATCTATAATTAACTTTATAAATTCTTAAAAGATAAATCAATCTGGAGCTGAAAAAATTAAAAGAGGGTAGAGGTAGGAGGGAAAAGGGAATTGACGTGTGTTATATACAATTACCAATGCCCTACAGTAAATGTAGTAATCATGTTCTGCAATAAAAGAAAAAAATATAATCAAAAGAAAAAAACAGAGTTGAAATGTATGTGTTTATTCTGTAGACTATGATATACTGTTGATTCTGACTGGCTTCCAAATAACTACCCAAATTTTTTAATGATTTTCCTATAAGGGACATGTGGAAACCTAAAGACAGAATTCTCTCGTGCCTTAATGATACCCAAGAGCTGAAGCAGTGCCAGTTTTGGTGCCAACACAGAAACAGCATAGAAGCAGCAGCCCCACTCTTGCAGTGCCCTCGTTCTTCCTACGTGAAAAGTGGCTAAGCAAAATGAGCAGTGAATTTCAGCTGTGGGGATCAGCAGTGACAGGATATGTGTCTCCGTGAGGCAGAGTAAGAGAGGAAGGATATAGAAGATTCTCTCTGGCTACCCATTTTCAGTTGTCAGCACTAATCCCTCTTTCACCAACTGCAAGCTTTAGTGTGCAAGTGGACTGAGGTCTCTTATCTATCAGTACTCATTCAACAGGTGATGACATCTGCTTTATGACCCCAACCACGCTCTGTTCCATAAATTCTCAAATGTATACATTCAGTCTCAGTGTCTCCCTGAAACCCATGGTTATATATCTAGGGAACTGCTGGAAATTTTTCATTGAGTGTCTGATAGATACAGTATTTCAAACTTCTTAAAAATCATATTTTAAATTTTTTCTTCAAATCTCCTCCCTTTCATACTCATTTCCTTCACAGTGACAACTCAGATGATCTTGGTTTTCATCCAGGCTGCCCCAGTCTGGGAAGTATGAGGAACAATGGAAAGTGAGCCATTCCAAGTAACATTTTGGTAAGAAACTTCAGTTAGACCTGTCTCTCTTTCTCGAAAGACACCAGGATCAATGATAGCCAGTGAGGAAATGTAGAAATGCTACCGATTTGGACCTGCACAGAAACAAAAAGGTGAAGGAAAACCTTGGCCTTCACATCTCGAAATCTGTGGCTTAGGCTGTCTGTAAGAATGAGGATTCTGGAGTGGAACTCTGGAGACCCAGGCTCTTGTCCCAGCTCTCTATCTCTCATTGCATGTATAAGGTGGAATACATTATGAAATATTGTACCTCTGGGCCTTCATTCTCTCTTCTGTAAACCCTCAGTAAACTCCAGGAGTTTAGTGAATCCAAGGCATGATCCACTCAAGTGACTTGAAAGAAGCATTCCTGAAGTTTTCCCTTCTGCAAATGTCAAAAAAACAAAAAAGAGGTTTAATGTATTAGATGGATAATTGAGAGCAAAGGCAAAAGGACAGGAGCTGTTTTTAGGTAAAAACCCAACTAATTTAAAATGGGATCCATAGTCTGGAGCACTAAGTAAAAACTTACACATTCACACGCAGCACCTCCTGCCCTGGATTAGAGAGAGATAGAGAAAAAGCCCCAGGTCCATGAAATACTTTGGTGCCCTTTTCTATGAATTCATGAGGGAAGTTGCATTAGAAGTGGACCTGTAAAGTCTCATGGTGTCCTTATCTGCAGCATAAAGAGGAAAAATGATATTCTGTTTTAGGGTATCTTCAGGACTGTGATTAAAACACCAGTTTACTTTAATTATAGAAATAGCCATTCATCATCTAAATCCAGCCTACACTTAGAAATACTGACTTGTCTTCTCCATGCAGGCCAAAGAGCAGTGGTGCATTTTCACAGTGCACCTCTGGGATAGAAATATGTACAAATGTATGCAGCAAAGTTCTTTTCAAGTAGAATAAGTGAAGGGAAAAGTTTAATAGAGGCTCAGCAGTTCTTCTAATCTCACTTGCAAGGAGCTGTGAAAAAAAAGAGTCCACAGGAGGGAGCAGGTTGATGCTTGCTTTCTGCTGCAGGGCACCTCTGAAGCACCAAGAGCCACAGACCTGGCCAAGGATTATTGTGTCTTAAGTAGCTTCCCTGGTGATTGTTGGCCCCGATATTATCTGGAAATTGGAAGTGATGAGTGCATAACACTCTTTCACAGGTACATGGTGTTTTTCATATTCAAAACTCTTTAATGTTTCTCTTAGGAGCCTTGTGAGATAAGAGAAGAAGTGATTATATCCTCAGTTTGTGAAAGGAAGAATCAAAGCTGAAGGGCCAAGCAATTTGCACAAAAAATAATTGGAGTCAGTATCCAACAAACATCAAGCCTCAGGGGCTCCCAGTGTTGAAGCCAGAGCTCAAGAAAATGAGACCCAAATCCTGAGTATGAACAGCTTATATCAAAAGATAGAAGGACCCAAGCAAAATCTCATCACTGAAAATGATTGGACAAATTCAGTCATGATACAGAATAGACCAGGCATATTCGTAACTCAAAGGGTTAATAAGTGGCACTTCACTGAAAACTAAATTAATTTCCTAGAGCTTATTTGTGTTGACATATTGGCATTGGATGAACATCAGTTATGTATGGAGTAGAAACTAGAGATTAGAATCAAGAGTATCTAGAGGCCTGAATGTTTGTCTAAAGATCAGCTGCAAAATTTTAGGTGGGGCTGAAGTTAACTTGAATTAATAAAAACTTAAATGTAAACCTCCCTTTCTTATATCTAGTCTTTTCCCCTTTGAACTTTTTCCCCTCAGTAGTAATAGAAAGTGACAAAGAAAAATTTGTGTCATCCAGATCTTTAACATAAGAACTACAATAAATTTCAAGGATACATTCCCACTCCAGGCTTTGGTAGAACCTTACCATGAACATGGAGAGCTTCATTCAGTGCACTCTTGACCCTTGGTTGCGAAGAGCACATTTAGGTGATGACTTCTAACATAAATTTCTGCCAAATGTTGGAGATATAAACAATTATTGCTCCCTATTCAGTTTATCTGTATGTGTCTTAGGAAGGCAAGTCTTAGTATTTATAGCTATTAAGTGGACACTACCTGAAAAGATTTGTTGTTTTGTTTCTCAGAAAATTACATATGAAATCATATATGCAAAGAAATTACAGTAATACATGAGAAGCAAATTGGTTCAACAAAGGGTGCCCTTAAAACGGAGCAATCTGACTTCCTGCTAACAAACTACATGAATTTTACCACTTAAAAACACCACAGAAATGTACTACCTTAGTTCTGTAGAAATCTACTACCTTAGAGTCCAACATAAATTTCGCTGAGCTAAAATCAAGGTGTCTGCAGGGCTGAATTTCTGCCTGAAGGCTGTAAGGGAAGGCATTTCTTTGGCTTTTTCAGTTTCAAGTGGCTGCCCATAATACTTTGGCTCATAGCCACTTCCTTGGACTTTAAAACCAGTATCATTGCTTTGTTCTGTGCCTTTCTTCTGTATCCATATCTCCCACTGACTCTCTGTTTCTTTCTCCTCCTTTCACTTTAAGGAATTGGTAATTTCTTGGGCTCCTCTGGATAATCCAGGATGCTCTCCCCATCTCCTTGTCTATTGGTTAACACTTGTGGTAGGCTAAACAGTGGCCCATGAAAGACATTGAAAGTCCAGTCCTTAAAACCTATTAATGTTACCCTATATGGCAAAAGGAGACTTTGCAGATATGATTAAAGATCTTTAAATGGAAAGAATCTCATGGATGATCAGGGTGGGCCCTAAAAGCAATTACAGTGTCCTTATTAAAAGGAAGCTAGTATGTAATATGTACATAGAGAAAAGGACTACAAACCAAAGGCAGAATAGTGTCCCCCTACAGTTGTAAGGCTATTTCTGAATTTGAAATCTAATAGACATTTGACCTTGGGAAAATCTCACTACCTTCAATACAGTAGCAACATCTGAAGACCTGTTTTTGTGCCAAATCCAATGCTAGAAACTAGAGACTCCAAGAGAACCTGAGACATGAGATTCACCCTTTTCAAAAGTCCAGGACAATATCTCTCTTAAAAGATTGGTATCATGATTAAACAGGCAATGTATATGAAATGTTTAAAGGATGGTGCCTAGTAGCTCCCAATATATAGTTGTCACTTAGTAAACAAAGGCTCTGACATCATTTGACATTCACAGAATTCCAGACTTCATTTATAAGTGTCTGTGGAAGACATGTCATCTGTATTTGTGCATTTGGTCTTCCATTAAAAATTCATAAACTGCATGATTTAAGCAGAAGAAATTTATGTCTCACAGTTATAGAATCTGAGAAGTCCAAGATTAAGTTTCCAACAGTGTGGGTCTCAAATTTGAGATCTATGCCCGTGGCCTCTAGGTGGTTGCCAGCTCATTCCTTGTATGCTCATATGACATCTTTGAAAATACACAAGAAGATGAGAGAGAGAGAAAGAGAGTGCGAGCAGGCTCTCTGGTATCTCTTCTTATTAGGACACTAATCCCATCATGAGGGCCTCATTGCTCATGACCTCATCTAAACTAAATTTCCTCCCAAAGGCATCATCTTCAAATTCCATTACATCAGGAGTTAAGACTTCAACCTATGAATTTTGCAGGGACACAAACACTCACTCTACAATATGATCAAGGTCTTTCATCTTTCAGGCCCAGAGGGTAAAAGCTTGGCTTCACTCACTCTGTGGGCCTGAGTTTGATTTCATAGCATTGAATCAGAGCCATCTTTTAAGTAAACATTTATAGTCTAAACTAGGAGTGTGCATTCAAACTCAGTTTTATTCTATAAATACAATAGCATGCACAGCCTACAATTACCAGGGCTATAAACACATAATGCACCAATTCACTTTTAAACAAGGACAGGTGTTTAAATGCCTTTCACTGTCCAGGGAGTGGCAAAGCCTGGATAATAACTTCAGTCTCAGACACAGCTTATTTTTTTTGTTCAAAGGCTTATTGCAAATCCTAGGTGTCAGAACCACGCAGGACAAAAAGAGAACGGAACTGAGAGTCTGACCACCTGGCTTATAGACCCAGCATTAGCACTAACAAGCTCTGTGACCTACAGTAAGATGTTTAACCTCTCACAGCCTTAGTCTCTTAGTGTGCAACTAAATGGAGGGATTGCTTTCTGTTTTTACCTGTGTTCCCTAACATCCTAGGGCAAATTGTTCTGTGGCAGGGATGGGAGACATGGACAGCTGGAGCACCTTCCATATCCACCTCAGCCCAGCACCTTTCCCTTGATTAAGCCTCATCTTAGTAACCTGAAGACACCACAGGAAAAACTGTAAATAAATTGAGGTCAGTAGACACAATTAAAGGGTCCCAATATTTAAAGCATTTACAAATAAACTGAAAAGCTTGTTTAAAATTCAGACTTTTATTCAACTGGTATCAGGAGAGAATTTTAAAGAACGTCCTACGTAGTACTTATACTGCCTATGCCCAGATTACATTCTATTGAGTAAGGGATTTGATCATAATATGAATATTTAATTTCAAACTTTTTATTTATTGAAGAAAATGCTTCTATCATGGGGGTTTACAAACAAAACTTTGTAATCTATGGGTAATCCAACAGATCTCATGTCAAAAATGCTTTTCTTCAGGAAAGGGTGGTTCTGAAATTACATTTGGAGGGACAAGTATGCCTGGATTGATTTAGGTGAGGTTTGTAGGTGCTCAACCCTCATAACCCTCATGTGGAATTCAAAGTGGATCTCTTTGAGGGTTCAGTGCAATTCTATTACCTTTCCCATTGTTCTTTTCATTTTCTTACTCCTCTGCACTGCCTGTTTCCAGGTGAGATGGGAAATAGAAGGACCAAAATACCAATAATAAGAAAGGATTTTCTTGCAGTATTTGCAGTCCAGCTGGAATTCGGAAGTAACAAAAATCTCACAAGCAAAGCAAATCTTGAGGCCATCCAATTTGCAGAGCCCCAAGTGACTGACTAAAAATCTAATGGGGAGGATATCTAAAGTTTCAGGCCCCTAAAGAAGCCCCATCACTCATTTCAATACCAGAAATTTCCAGTCCCTACAGCTCCAGTTCCCCCAAAAGTTGGGTAATTAGCTTGCTATCTGCCTGGTCAGGGAACTAGTCTGAGCACTATTACATTCTGAGGCAGCAACCTCCCTGATGAACCATATTATTAGAGGTTGCAAAAATAATCCAGAGGCGAACGGTCTGAAAAGCCACATGAAAACTGTGAAGATGAATTAAATTACATTCTGGAGACTAAAGAATACATTGGAAATGAGGCAATTTCTTATTCAGGAAGACTTCCTCTCAGTTCTCTCAGAATGTAAACACGTAGCTCTCTGCCGAGGATGGGGTCACCCACTGCCTGGGGAAAGCAGCTTGACTTTTATTACCTCCGTGATCCCTGGCAGCATACACACTTCAGGAGGCACAAACCCCGCTCCCCTTTACTTTGTCTCGTGTGCTGGTTTCCAGCTCTCATAACATTTTAATTAAATTTGGGCTTGTCTTTCTCTCTCACCTTACTCTCCGCATCAAAGGAGAGGCTTTTCACATGCTGTCTGTCTGGTGTCCCTGCAATCCTTCCATTCCAAAAGCAAGCTTCTTTGCCATATGAGGAGTGCAGCAATTAAATCAAAGTGGAGATAACCTGCAGCTTCTCCCAGAGATGGCTGTGCCTAACTTCAATGTGACTTATGCACAAAGGTAATGAATTCTATAATGCAAATTCACATACAGGTCAAATAAAAATGGCTTTGCATTTGATAGTACACTGGGCATTAGGTAGTTGTCACACAATAAATAATTCATCTTGCATAGTCTCTTGCTATGTAAATGATAGTCTATGTATATTAACACATTTAGCACTGAGAATAAAATAGACAGCTGAGGCCAAATGAAGCTCTCTTAGGGCATATTATCATTACTGCTCCCCAGTGAGTTTAACTCTTTACTTCTGAGGCTGATAATGATGATATTAATTGAAAAGGGCATGAGATTCATTTTGATCAAGTCAGAGTTACACAAAAACAAGTGAATAACTTTAATACATCTTGATGGTATTGGCTTTGGCACAATTTGGGTTAACAGTAATAACTCACAAATCAATATGAGCAGGAATTGATGGGACTCAGGAATAGAACAAAGGTTAAGTATTTCCAATGGGCAAAACTCTACCTGTGTTTTCTCCAACAGCGTTTGGCCACACGAAAAACACATTTAACTTTCTGGCCATTCAACCAGACATCTTGGTTTCTTCTAAAGCAGCTATTTATGGATTGTCTGCATTAATATTTATTATCTATTCCAAATCAGTGGAAAGAAGTCATTTCTTCAGATTGCTTCATAACCAAATCATACACACACACACACACACACACACACACACACACTCCCTTGTGATGCTTGAATTTTTAAATCTTTGTGGTGGTATTAGACAACATCCTTCCTACCATGTCTGTTTCTTTTGAACTGAGATGTATTTTAAGTATATATTTCAACTTATGTTTCTATATCAGGATTTAGATGATTTTGACAGGGTGGCCCAATTAAAGATGAAATCTGGGGAAGAATGCAGAGGTAAGTAGAGGTAGGTGATGGTAGACCCTGAGAAAATAGTCATAAAGAGGAAAGCGTTTTGATTTTCTAAGCCATTCTCAGCAAGATGACCAAAGATTCAGGGGAAGAAGTGACATGTTTATAAGAGTTTATTTCAGTCATAGTTTAACCAGCAAGGCAGTATTAGTAGAACATATTTGAAATTATACACACAATAAGCACCTAGGGGGCTAGTCAGTGAGATTCAAAGTCTATATGGCAGATGGTCAGGAAAGGAAAATGCTTGGCAGGCAAAAACTCCAGGAACACAAACTGAAACTTCTCATCCACAGGTGTCAGACAGGGAGGAAAATACAGGTTAAAAGGGAGAGGCAATTGTCAGGCAGCTGCTGAGCAGAGACTTAGGGAATGTGTTGCCATCGTCACCTAAAGGCCTTGAAATTAAGTAAATCAGGCCCAGCAATTTCCCTTTTGATTCCCTTAAAGGAACTGATTTGTGGCTATAACCACTTTGAAAGAATCCCTTCATGGCAGCACCTAGAGTTTGAGTGAATGACAGGAGAAGAGACATGTATGACTATAGCCTCCCTCTAACTTGTAGCCCACCCTACTTAGAATCATACCAAAAATGGAATTCTGGACCCGGTAGTTCAGGTTTACCAAATCATCAAAATGAAAAGCAATCACAAAGCTAATATTAATACCTATGTAGAAGTACAAACCCTGAAAATGTATGTCTTCTTTTGGGAAAACTTTAGTGATTTTGTAATGCAAGAGTTGTATTTACAAATGTTATAACCTTTTGGAACTCAAACAGCTTTTCAGAGGAATCCTTGTGCATTTAACTCATTATGTGTTAGGCAAGAAGGCTATTTTCCCAAGGGGTAGAGTTACACAGCTCCAGCTGGATGTCATTAACTGGACTCCACCTCAGACAGAAGTGATGGCAGCAACAACAGCAACAGGAAATAATTTGCCTTTTCGAATGGTTACTCTGTGAAACCAATGAGCTGGGAGGATTCAGAGCCAGTGACAAGTTGCCATGATCAATTTATAGGCATTGTATGGATTCACGTTACCATGACCACAGCTATCTTGAGTTATGACCCCAAAGATTATCCCACAGTAAGCCTGATTTGCTTTCCCTGCATAGTTTTCCAACATACTATAAAAAGATGAAACCATTGGAGAGGAATGTAAAGCTTCACATCTAGTCCTTGGCACCAGGAGTGTGCCTAAATATTTCATATTAGCTTCCGATGAGACATCTATTTCCAGCTTGAACAAAACCTCTTTTATCCTTTTTCTGAGCCAAACTGGTCTGACACCTCCCAATTTATTCTACAGTTTTCCAATAAATCACACTTTCAGCAAGCCTGAGTCTACCAATTCCTTAATTTTCATAGCACCTGGGCTGGTTCTTATGCACTAAGAACAGATTTTCTAGAACAAGCTATACTAACATCTGTGGAATATGGAGGAGACAGTTAACAGAGTTAGACATGCTGGAGTCAATTAAGAGGGAACTAGAGCTAGAATAATGTCAATATTAATGTAATGGGACTACGGGGGTACTTTTCCGCTACTGACTCATGAACTGAAGTAGCAGTTTCATAGTCATATTTATATACCAACTATCCATGGAATATTCTAAGGCAGTAGGTCACTAAAATGGTATGATACTAGATAAGACCCAATATAAGGTTTGGAAAGCTGTAGCTGAAAGACAGAATCAAAGTGTGAGTTTGGAGTTGAAAATAAAATCAGAATCTCAAGAGAGGTCCGCAAAGGAAATAGGACACACAGTAGGATTACAGTATTATGAAACTTAACTCAGAAGCAAAAAGGTAGGGATACAGAAGCAATTCAACAAACAACAAACAAAAGAAACCTAGTCCATCTGGTAATACCTCTGCTTTTCCATCAAACTTTGGCAGTAAAGTAACCCCCAGATTGCCCTTCCTGCAGGTTTCCTTGTGTAATTCTAATTCTGGCTTGAGATTAACCCCAGCTATTCCCCATGTAAGGGAAATGAACAATTCTTAGTGAAAATTTTCAGAAAGAGAACTAGGAAATGAGGGACAATATCATAATCCCTTTTGAAAAGTAATCCTAACCCTAACTGTCGCCACTTGGAAAAATAATACAATTTAACTAATTTGGTAGGCTCAAAAAACTTCTTTCCATAACATGAAATCAGCATAATGCTAACTATATCTTCTTCTGAAGAAAGTTACATCATGCTTACTCAGATTTCTAAAACACAAACAATTAAGAAGCAACTGAAAAACAAGTTATTGATGCATTACTAATTGGGAATATGAAATGCAGAGTCATTTACACTTAGGGAAACAAGAGACAGAAAACCCAAAATATGAAGGATTTTATTAAAATGAGAATTAGTAAAATTGCATGTAGAACTCAACAAATTCACGTACATGTCCTAGGAGACTTACTTCCTTTTGTGATGTCATAGCTCCGTACGTTAGCAGAATGGGAAAAGGGGATGCGATGGGCATAATCAAGAGATGGAGAGAGAGGAAAATGATGGAGGTGGGGAGAGACTAAAACAACAGAGACAGATGATAATAAAGTAGGAGAGTGAGAAGGCGAAGCATGGGGAGTCTAGAAGAAGAACTAAGGAAAATAGGGAAATAAAATGTGAGAAGGGACAACAAGAACAATGCCAGGATTCCTTCCTCTTCTCTTCTTCATTTCATTCTCCTTCTCCTCCTTCTTCCTCTGCTTTTCTGTTTCAGAGAGAGCTTCATGCTGAACTAAATCCCCACTCCTTTTATTATTTTTGTTTTCATTTCTTGTTCGTTTGTTTGTGAGACAGGGTTGTGCTAAGTCGCTCAATTGTCCAGACTGGTTCAAACTAGCGATCCTCTGATTTCACCCTCTCAGATGGGCAGGATTACACCAAGGCATGTGCCATCAGACCCAGAAACAAAAGAGTCGTCACATAATTGAGAATGTTTGCAAAGGGTGCCCGAGTATGACTGAATTGTTCTGAATGCTCGAAGCAGGGACTGGGGCCTAAATGAAGAAGGGAGAAGACTAGAAGAAAGGAAAGATTTTACTTACCTTAATATCACATAAAAGAAATACTGCCTTATGACGAGACTTCATATGAATAAAAAACATTTAGTGACAGCCTTGGAAATGTTATTTAATGACAGAGAAGCTAAAGGAAGCTTTAATTAGCATTAGTTACAGAAAAGGTGCTGTGCCTTAGGATTTAAAAGTTGTACTACTTTAGTTCCTCTCGTTTGCTCCTCTATAGTAAAGAGGAATCACCTCATCCCCTATCTCTAGAAAGACCTCTCTTCTCCTCAGAACTCTCTTTCTACCATGTGTTCCTGTTCTTGACTCTTCAACCTCTTGTCTACCAAATCCTCCCTTCGATGGTCAAAACTTAACCTACCACTTTTTGCTCTCTGCGTCTCAACACCACCTTCACTTCAGCTCTTGTCATATCTACTTCTATAATTAAGTATATTGTCAGTTTTGTGTGCGGCCAAACATTATTCTTCCCCACATGAGGAATAAGCAGCTCAAAAGTTTGTATATGACAGAAAACATTCTGTAAATGGCCACATAGCAAATATTTGGAGTTTTGCAGACAATGAGGTCCCTGTTGTACCACTCAGCTCTACCTGTAAGGGGAAGGTGACCAGCAATAACACACAAATGAATGAATACGGCTATGTTCCAAAAAAAAACTTTATTAATGGTCACTGAAATTTGAATTTTACATAATTCTCCCATGTTGAGCAATATTATTCTTTGGATTCTCTTTCAAATTTATGAGTTAAAAAAAAAAACTTTTTTTGTACTTGGGGTCCATACAAAAACAAGGAAAGAGCTGAATCTAGCTTGTGGGCTGTAGTTTGTCAAGTCTGATCTACGTGATAACTACCTATTTGGCATTCTTCTTTCCCTTCTCCAACCTCTCCGTATTTCTTTTCATTAGGAAAAAAAAAACTGAAAAGAAATTGACAACAATAATAAACACTGCTTCATAGAGAAGTAAAATATTTCCATCCTGGCACTCCACCCCTACCTTGATCCTGACCCTTCTTTGAATCCTTTCAGTGACTTTCTAGTTTTCCTAATTCAATGTCAAAACACTTCTACATGCCCTGCAATGCTGACTCAGGCTGAGCCACATTAGATATCTGTTCCATCTTTTCCCTGATAACCTCCTTTCTCTTCTCATTCTTGCTCAGCTTCAAAGCCTCTGCTGGAGCCTGAGCTCACAATTTTTCACCATGCCTTTTTTCGGATAGCGGTCACAACATCCTTAGGAAAATCTTGGAGGAGAAGTGACACTAGTGGTCTATTCTAGTCTCCTCCAAAAGTACTCAACATTACCTACCCATTAGCTTGTCTCCTACCTCCTGTAGGTGGCAAGGCTCATATTCCACAAAAAGAGTTAGAAACTCACTTTCCAGTTTCCCTGTTTTATTCATGTGATCTGGTTTTAACTAGATTCATTAAGAAACAGCTCTCCAATTTGCAGTTTGGTTGAAAGTTGTTTATAACCCTTACTTGAAGTTAAATCATACCACAAAACATGCACACACTGACTTTTAATTTTTAGACTATTGATTGAGAATTGGAATAATCCCTGCAGGTACCAGAAGATGATTTAATCTTTTCCCTACTCTCAAATCAGGAAAAGGTGCCCTAAAATGTCTTTTCCACCAAGCCCTTAAATCAAGTAATAATGGAATTAAAGTTCATCTCTAACTAACAGCCCAGAGCCTTAGTTTGCTGCTATCCTTGTGGCTGATATGATTACAGCTGGTCCTACCTGGGAGTTCTTTAGCAGTTAGGGAACTTACTCCACCAGTTATGAACCTTCCTCTGGGGCTGCTAGTAATCTATGACTTGTTAGATGCTAATGTATAAAAGGCTGGAATCTTTGCCTATATTTTTAAATTAATTTTATTGGTACATTAAAGTATAAAATGTAATGACATTTATCATTGGGAATTTGCACCTTTACATAATCCATCTTGGTTCTTATTTTTCCCCACTCCCCTGCCCTCCCTTCAACCCCTCCACCCCTCCCTATCTACAAAGACTTTATTTCCACTTTTTCATTTTCTCATATTAACCCCATCCCCTTCTTTCTTTCCCCCTACCCCTTCCACTTCCCCTTCCCCTTTGTCCCTTTTATTCCTATTTCACATTATCTACTACACCTTTTAGTCCTTATTTACACTTTTGGTTTCTCACACCAGATAAACTATTTGATATTTACACATGTGTGTCCTATTAATTTCACTTAAGAGCATTGCCTCAGTGTGCATCCATTTAACTATAAATGCCCTAATTTCACATTCTTTATGTCTGAGTAGTATTTTATTTTATTTAAACCCCATATTTTTTTTTTATCCAGTCTACACTTGATGGACAACTGGGCTGTTTTCAAGTTTTATCTATCACAACTGTGCTTCTATGAACACGGGTGCTCATATTTCACTGTGGTGTGATTCTTTTAATTCTTTAGGGAAGATACCCAGCAGGGGAATAGCTGAGTCAAATGGGACTTCCAGTCCTAGTGTATTAAGAACAATTTTTCAGGCAACATAATTGCTGGAGTATGTATATGTATTTTTAGCTACTTAGTTGAAATTTGTATTTCTCAAGAGATGACTAAAGCAATATAGGGAAGTGGGAAGGGTAGGGGAAAGGAAATAAGGGAAAAGAAAAAAATATGAGAAAATGAAAAAATGGAAATAAAGTATTTATAAATACGGAAGAGAGGAGGGAGTAAAGGGGTTAAGGGGAAAAAATAAGAACCAAGAACTTTCATGTAAAGGTGCTAGATCCAAGTGATAGTGTAACTGTACTGTATATCTAAAATGTACCAATAAACTCAATGAGGAAAAAAAAAACAATACAGGGAAACTGCTAAACTTAGCTTATTTCTGAATAAAATTGAAAAAGAAAACTGTTTGCTAACCTAGAGCAGTAGGAAAAATATATATCTTCCACCCCAGACTAAAAATAGTGAATTTTAAAAATAGAAGTCCAGGAAAAAAAAATATATATATATATTCTTATATATTTTATTTTAAAATGTTAAAATAATAACAAATGGCCTCAATTAAGAATATGATGTATCAATGGAAACAAAGTCACAAAAAAACCTCACAAAGAGCTCTACTGAACTTAACTTACTTTTATAAAATATGGCTTAGAGATGTAGATCAGTGGTATCACATTTGCCTATCGTATGCCAGGACCTGGGTTCAAACCCTAGTACTGTAACCAATTAATGAATCAATATAAGTACATAATAAATAAATATTATTTTAAGACTGTATGTGACATTTAGTACAAGAGAAAGAACACACAACGAAGGGACAGAAACTAAATCAGAAAGAGTTAAGTTTGAGACTATCTAAGATGCATAAATGAATGGTAAAAGAAACAAAAGTTTTTCTCATTTAAAAACATTTTCCCTACCAAGTTTGAACACAAGGTAAATGATCATTCCAATGTTCCCTTTATTTCTTCACTGGAATTTTTGCAGTTGCTGAAACTTAGTAAATGGTTAATAAAAAGACAAGGAGAAAACAGGCAAGAAGATAGGAAAGCAGGAAGGAAAGAAGGGAGGGAGGGAGAGAAGGGCTAAATGATAATTTAAAAAGACAACAAGGAAAACTGTTACTTAATTCTATTTTGTTTGAATATAATAATATAATATTTCAAAAATTATTAAAGAAATTGAAATACACTAATAAAAATAAATATTTTCAGAAATACCTTGAAATGATACTTGTATGTCTTTGATGTGGTTATATAAGAATATTTTCTAAATCTTTCTAAGAATGATTTGGTGATTATAAAATAAATTTTTTCCCAGTTCCCAGGATTGAATTTAGGACCTTGCACTTGCTAGGCAGGCACAATGCTACTGAGCTAAATCCCTGGCCCTTTAAATTAAAATAATCTTACATTAATTAGAAGATCTTTAATCCCATATGTCTAGCTATCATGTATTTATCCATCTACCAATCCTGTTCACTGCCAAAACTGTACTTTTTGCCTGGTATATACCCTTTCTGCCTTACTTTCTTATCACTGGGACAAAATTCCAACATCTGCAATTTAAAGGAGGGGAGTCTTATTTTGGCTTGTAGGTTTGAGTGTATTCAGTCCACCTCAGCTGGCTCCAAAGCAGGACGCAGAAAGTGAAAGTGTCAGGCAAAGGAAAGCTGCTCCTGTCTTTGCTTCCAAAAGCAGAGCGTGGAGGGAGAAACACTGGAGGAGGATGCCTCTCCAGGTCATTCTATAGATGAGTATATTGTCCCCATGACCCAGTCATCTTCTGAAACCCTCACCTCTGAATGCCTGAGGCTTCTGTGGAATATTCTAGATTTACACCATAATATTCCACCCCTGTCCCTTTAAAAGATTCATTTATATCTCTTTATGAAACATGCACTTAATTTACCTGTAAGATTCTACAAATATTTAATAGTTACAGGATTGTTGAGAAGTCCAAGTTCAAAGTGTCCTCTGAAACCAAAGGCAAACTCATACTTGTTACCCTCTGTAAAATATTTTTTAAAAAACCCATATATATATATATATATAGAGAGAGAGAGAGAGAGAGAAAATTAAATGCTTCCAACATACAATGACACAGGAAGACATTCCTAGTCTAAATGGAAAGTACAAAAAGGAATGGAAGCAAAGTAAGACTGAAATCCAGTAGGCAAACAATCCTATTCCAGGACCCAGGTCAAGTTGTGGGGAGATGTGAGGTCCAGAGGACTAGACAGCCCTATCCCTTCAGCAATGCTGGTTATGGACCAAATGTTTTCTCTCTTGGTCTGGCTATGCTTATTGCCTGCCACTTTCTTCAGCAGATGCTTCATGTTTCTGGCACCTCCAACTTCCTGAGTTCTCTACTGCACTTTTAGCTTCACTCTTAGCTTTACACAATGCTCCCCATGGTCATACTGCCTGGGCCCCCAAGCCTTCGTTTTAAATCTGGGTGGAAGCCTGACCCCACCACTGTTGTTATCTTGCATGTCCCTAAGTCCAGCACTATGTAGATGATGCCAAGGTCTGTTGTCAGCTGAGACAGTAGCCATATCCCCTGGAGTCATGGCCTCAGCATCCTCCGAGTGGCTGGATGGCTAAACTCCAGGAAACTCCTTCCACTGATTTACCAACGAATCTGTGACAATACCAACCAACCTTGGACTGACCGTGGACTGAGACTTCTAAGCTAAAATACACCCCTTGTTCTTATAAATTGATCATTGCAAATATCGCAGAAACAAAAAGCTATTAGTCGTCTTTCTCCTTTTATTTAAAATTTCATTTGCTCCCAGTTTACATTATTAATATTTGTCTGTATTTTAATCGCAAAGCCAATGTATTCACGCTTTTGTATCCTCAAAGTATCCAGAAAGGTTCAGAGACATACTAGTGTCTCAAAAAGTATTTCTTTATTAAGTGAACAAAAAAATGTAGTATTTATGGCAGCTACATTCAAAGAGTTAAATTCTTTCCTGAAATTTTTATAAGAAACTTATTAGAGAATGGTCTATGTCCTATGGACCAGCTCACTCTTTCTAAAAATATTTTAAAAGAAGATCTTAAAATATTAATATCTAAAATTTTCATAAAGGCCACTAGTGAGAAAGAAATACTGTCTTTGAGAAGCGTGTCTATCTTACCTGAAGGTCAAATGCACACTAAAATTACTGAATACCATATTACCTAGGAAGAAAAATTGATTATTCTTGTTTCTGTTTTCACTGATACTATGAGAGTTTGGAATTAAAAATATAAATATATTAATTCAATAAATGTTCATTGTGAGAAGTTTCCAACAGAGACTTAAGACTTAAAAGTCAAGAGCACAAAAATTAATCCATTAGAATAAAAATGCAATGTTCTAAACAATATCTTGGTGACCTATAAGATTTAATGCATTTCCTAAGTACTTTGGATCATTATTTGTGACAGGACAATTCCAATAATGTCTGGTTAGAAAGGCATGAAAGTTTTAAAGATGTGTGTCTTATATGAAGCCCTAAAGGTTAATTGAGGCTCTATGAAACTTAGAGAAGGAAGCTATCCTTTGAAACAGTATTAAGTGCTAAAATAAGTTTTCTAAACAATGCAATAGATAAGTGACACCCCCAAAATAACTCACAACTGAAATATCCATCCCAAAAGAGCAGCTCAGGCAGATATGATTCCTCACAATGGGATTTATGAGATCAGGTCAGCACTTTAAAATTACACTAACCAGCAGGTAGGACAGACTTGTGGATAACCAAAGAGCAAATACCTCAGTGCAATAATTACTCTGATTTTTAACTTGTACTGAATTCAAATAAAGGGTATAAAAGCAATACAGTACAGTCAGTAAAGTCCAAGTGTGAGAAACTTGACACAATGAAAATTTACTTTGTTCTGGGCTTCATAAGACCAAAGACTGAGTCCATTACATAGCTGAGGCAATATTTCACTCCCAAGTTTATTGAATTTTGTTTTGCTTCATGTTAGTAATATATTTCTCCCATTCATTTCTTGCTTTGCTTGCAATATGTGGCTTTCATTTATGAACTCCCTTTATCTATTTAAGTAGTGGGTTTTAGATAGGTTGTTGTGTGCTTTTCCTTTCCTTTTCTTTTTTTTTTTCATTTATTTTGTTTTTTATTAGTCTGAGTAAAAATTTTATCTCTACTTTCACGAATCTTGTTTTTAGTTAATTATTCTAAGGTTTGCATTCTGCGTCTCAATAGATCATTCTTCTGACTTCTTCTAAAGGCAGTTCTTATCAATACAGTCTCACTGAAGTCTAGTGATAATGTTTTATTAAATGTTACATGGAGTCTAAAATCCTCCACAGCAGGTAGCCCAGAATCATTACCAGTCTGAATATTTTCTTTACCAAGATGATAATGATAAGCACAAAGCCTCAGTCGGAGGCTTAACACTTATTACTTAATCCACAACCCTCCTGCAGGTATATTTTGGTGTCTTCAAATGCCCACCCAAGGGTTGTACAAAAGCCTAAAGTAAAAATACATAAATAGTTTTTAAAAGGTCTTATTATGCAACATAAGCTTTTTGCTTTAGAGAGATTGTTATCTTACCGACAAGAAGCCCAAAGGAAACCAAATATTTGAAAAATAAATATGCACATCACTAAATGCCCCTTCTAAGTATTTTGAAAACTTCTCCCAAAATATTTTTCTTATTTTGACTAAGGACCAACTGAAAAACTTGAAATTGCCATTTAATGAAATGTTTAGACAGGGCAGCAAAAGAGTTTTAAAAGAGGGGCTGTCTCCAGACATCATGAATTCTGCAACTCAAGCTGGCTGAGCATCACTCAAGTCCTAACAAGGACTGCACTCCAAGCACAAGAGGCGAAAGAGTTTGAACATCATCCTGAGCAAAACAATGGAGAAAACACAAGTGTGCACGACAGTGAGACATTTATATTCTCAGCAGTACTTGTTATCTCTAAGATGCAAAGTAACATAGAATTTGCTTCGCATATCATGCAGACCTGCCAAGATTGTCTCTGTTAAATTTTTTTTGATAAGCAGATAGATTTTTCAGATGAAAATAAAGAAGAGCAAGCTGAACAGCCCCATCCCTTCTCTCTGATATCAAGAAGTTTTAAATAAACTAATTGGTAAAGGGGAACATTCAATAAATTGAGTATTCAAAAATAAATGCTTTCCGAATGGAGATTCCATTTTCAAGTGAGTACAATAAGGAAGATTTAAAAATCGGCCTTGTCAAAGGGGATCGTATGTAACATGTTGATTCCGTCTCAGGTGCAGCTGCTTTATATGGATAGCTAAGCAGTAAGGAATCACACGACTGATGGGGATGACCCAGCCCTTGGTGCAAGTTGAGATGACCTGGGTGGGAAGCTGATTGTCCTCATTTGTTGTGGTGGAAAATCACAACAGTGCTTGTCTGAGAAGAGCTGATGAGAGGAATTTGGCATCAAGGAGGGCTAGATGGATCAATGAGGCAGAGTAAAAGATGCAAAAGGAGCAATGCCTCCTTTGATAGACTGACCAAGAAAGGCCTAATGATCTAGGTTTCATTTAAATGTAAAAGCTTGAGTAAGAGATATTTAGAATTTTTTAAAGTTTCTCATAAAAAAAAACTTCATGGCAGAGATGTTAGTGAACATAAATAGGCAAAAATATGAAAACAAACTATGATTCTCACATGCAACCACTCTAAATATTTGGGTGTATATGTTCAAAATGTCACAATTTAGTTAACACCCATAATTAAAACATCCTCCCATTAAAACAGAAAAGTTACATATTATGGACATAGAAATGTTTTCAGGGGCTGGGGATTTATCTCAGCGGTTTGACGGCCTGCCTTGCAAACGCAAGGACCCGAGTTCAATCCCCGATACCAAAAAAAAAAAAAAAAAAAAAAAAAAAAAAAAAAAAAAAAAGAAAGAAATGTTTTCACAATCTATTATGTTTCCTAATCTGTTAGGAAAGTTGATATGACAGATTATTGAATTGATTATTTATACATATGTGCATATACATACAGAAATTGAATTACATATGCTACAGCTGTGTTGACTTCTTTGCAAAATGATTTATAACTTAATAAAATACTTGACAGTTTTTAATGCATTGGTTCATTAGATATAATAAAAATAAACAGATTAATATTTACTTAATTATCATAAACGTGGTAATCAAATCTAACCATTAACCTCTTAATTGAAGAATGGTTATTGAAATGAACAAGTCCTTTATTTCAAATCTTTTAACAATTGTAATTTTATAGGATAAATATGGGTAGTTGGAAGGTTATAAGTCAACAATTTTTGGAGGGAGGGTCCCGGGGATCAAACTTGGAACCTGGTATTTGAGAGGCAGGTGGTGGCACCACTGAACTAAATCCCCAGCCCTGTTAACAATTCTTTAGAGAAGAAAAACTATACAGCAGAATTATGGATTTTACGACCAAACCTTTCTTTTTATTATTAAACAGAAGAAAACTCAACTTTATGATGACAAGATAAAGGAAAAGTATAGATTCATCTTAATATTTGTGGTAATGGAATGCAAAATGTTCTAACTTTTTTCTGTATCTTTCTAAATCAAAGGTACAAGCACTGTGCGGGAGCCCCCGGCCTGCGCGACAACAGACCAGGAAGGCCCCAAAGACCCCAGAGGGGGATCTTTTTATTTAAACAGAAGAAAACTCAACTTTATGATGACAAGATAAAGGAAAAGTATAGATTCATCTTAATATTTGTGGTAATGGAATGCAAAATGTTCTAACTTTTTTCTGTATCTTTCTAAATCAAAGGTACAAGCGCTGTGCGGGAGCCCCCGGCCTGCGCGACAACAGACCAGGAAGGCCCCAAAGACCCCAGAGGGGGTTTTTTCAGCTGCCTGCCTGCCTGCCTGCCTGCGATCACCCGGCGGCATGCG
>NW_022900926.1:56002847-56135644 GCF_012274545.1 Fukomys damarensis | reverse complement strand
TGTAGATGGGGAGGGGAGGAGGGGGTGAAGGGAGGGCAGAGGTAAGGGGAAAAAAATGAGAATCAAGACTTGCCATGTAAAGGTACATGATCCCAACAATGAATGTAACTGTACTGTATCCCTAAATGTACCAATAAACTCAATAAAAAAAAAAAAAGAATAAAGTGGAAGACGACACTTGAAAAAAGTCATGAGACATTAGCAAGACATAATTATGTATTTTCAGATATTTGATTATTTGATCTTAATCAATAGAAAACAACATTCAAAATTACTCCAAATCCCATAGTTTGTAATCTGTGAGTTTAAAAATAAATTTCAGAATATGCATTTTAAATTTAAAAAAAAAAAAAAAAAGGTACAAGCCACATTTCTCTTCTGCATTTTCAGACTTACAATATAGACAGATCCCTAAAGCCAAAATTTTCTACTACTTACCATTTGAAAATTATGGCATATGGTTTCAACTTATTATTTTACTAAAAAATGAATCAAAGTATTTGGGCTTTATAATTTTTTTCATAACACATACTGTGGAATAATATGATATGTCATTTAACAATATAGCACAAATATCTATTCACACCAGGAATTAATACAATATTATTTAAGTGGTTATATTACAGTCAATTCTAGGGCAAAACTATGCTTTAACATGAATTATCTTATTGTTGGACATTGTAAATATTTCTAATTTTTCACTAATGTGAATGATACTACAATTATCACATAAATGCTTTATACATGCAAACACAAAACATTCATTTTCTCAAGATTGCCTTTAATAATAAAACAGGGAAGTTTTGAAAGTGTATATCTGCTTTAAAGGTTATCCTTAAGTATTGTTTACTTTCCTGAAAGTTATATAAATTTTTAATATATCAATTCACTCATAATATTTTAAACTGTCATTTCCAAAATTAATTCTCAGCATTTGAGTGAAGGAGGCATTCAATTTTCTTTGCAATGACTTGTTTCATTTTACCGTATGTACAAAAGCTTTGTTTCCAGACATTCTACTACCAGTGAGGTTTTACTACTAGTGAGGTAATTTGTCTATATATGTGATTTGCCTTTCTCCTCACGTTCAGCACTTTCACCCATCATTCATTCTTCTTTCTGTCTGACCAGGGGATAACTGAAATGATGGATTTCATGTGTCAACTTGAGTGGAGTACAAGACACGGATACATCAAAAACATTATGTCTAAGTGAGCTTATGGAGGCACTTCTGGAAGAAATTTGCACGTGAGGTTAGTTGACTGAGTAAAGGAGATCCTGTTTCACCAGTACCTTAACTAAGCTGTTAAGGTTCTGGGTAAAACAAAAAGGCAGAGGAAAGGCAGAATTAGCTCTCTTCCGAAGCTGGAATATTCATCTGCTGTCCTTGGGCATTTGAGCTCTGGGTTTTCGGGCCTTCAGTTTTCAAAACTTACACCACTCTTTGGTTGTCAGGCCTCAGAATCAGGACTGAACATACTACTATTTTCATAGTGATTGAGTCTTGATCCTTCAGCCTGACAATGGCATGTTGTGAGAGTTCTCATCTCCATAATCATGTTAGACAATTCCCATCATAAATATCCTTTCATATATCTGCATATTTTGTTTCTTTTTCTCTAATGAACTCTAATATAATATTTTATCTCTTGAATTCTGAGGTGACCATGAAAATTGTTCTGCCAATGAAACTGAAATTTTAAAAATCCACTCTTTATTTGTATCTTTTCTCTTTTTCTACCTCGAGACTGACTGTATACAGACAGCAGGTACTCCTGAAGAAACACTGTAAGTGCCCCATAATGAACATATAATCTGAACAACAACTATATTTTACTATTGCAAGTTTAGGATGGTCACTGATATAGGGTATTGTGAATGATACTTCTGAATCAAAAATAAGCTACAGTAAAAAACAAAATACGTGGCACTTGCTTCAGGGCCATGAAGTGGCCCCAAATTAAATTATCACAAGTTATCAAAGCTGGATGGATAGTAATCTGTGTTATGTGGTGGTGAGACACAATTTGGAAGGAAGATCATAATGCAAAAGTATATTATTGTGTAAAGAGCATAAGAAAATGGGATGTTAATAACACGCTTTGGTTGGTATTTGGCTGATATGACAAGAGTCTTTAAAAAGAATATAAAGGTTTTAATTTCATTGGTTTGCCACAAAGAAAGGAAGTTGCAAGTAGTTATCATTTCCATCTAGAGAAAAATAGAACTGAAATGGCTCTAAGTGACAAAAGATGATTAAATTAAGTTTCATGGTAAAGCTCAAATCAAGACAGTTAAAACTGACTTGATTATTGCTTTCATTGGAAAATCATTGGATTGTCTTTATTGGGTAGAGGCAATAGATTGTATGACTCATAGTTCAATAAATTGTTCACTCATAGTTCATACTTCTCAATGTGGTATGCGTGCCTATTAGCAGATTATAAACGTCTACCCTCTGAAATTCAGGGATGATTGTATGACTTGCTCAATCAAGAAAATTTTAGTGAAAGTAATGTATATCATTTCCAACTTTAACAGTGAGGTCATGATTCAGAATCTCTCTTTTCCTCCCTTACAGTGTCAGCAAGATGCCAGAAAGAAGAGCTCCATCACTTTGTGCTTTTCAAGGAAGATTATGTGGACAAGGACTGTAGTTATTTCAAGATAGATAAGAAGCATAAATGAGAAGTGAACCTTTGTCTTAGATCCATCAATCCCATGGTATGTATAATCTATCCTATTTTGACTGATATATATATATATATATATATATATGTTCTCATATTTTGCACAATTTATTTATTTGTTGTTTTGCAGTGCTATGAATCAAGTCTAGAACCTTATGCATGCTTGGTAAGTTCTCTATCATTGAACTACACTGGTTCTTTAAATTTTTCATAATAAATGTATGTATAGAAATATAAACATATATAAAATAATTTTCCATGACAAAATGACAATATAGGTTCTATTTTGTCATTGCTTTTTAGGTATTGAAGACTAGGATAATATTTTATTTTCATTTATTTTAACCTCTCTACTTTTCTCATTCCATGTATTTATTTATATGAGAAAAAGAAAAAAGAAAAGAGAAAGTGGAAGATGAGAAAATTAGTAAATTTTACTTCACTGTCTTTGAACCAAGTGCATAAAAATTATGTATATTGACCTTAAAATTTTGTAATCAAAAAAATTAAGTCTTTATTTCTAGGAAATAGTATGGTAAGGAGGCAGGACACTGATTTATTTACTTGTCCGGTGCTATTTATTAAATAATTTTGTCTCCTTTCCCACCCCCAATTTGACATGCAATCAGTATCATATACTATGTTTCTGCTTAATTTGCAGCAATTGCTGAATTTAGGGTTCTATTTCATTTATCTATCTTCTAACTATACAATATTTAGTGACTGTAAACATATATACATCTTTATAGCTCATAAATATGTAACTCTCACTCACTATTCCTGTCATTACTCTGGTTCTTCAAGATTATAGTAGCCATTCTCATCCATTTCCTCTTTTAAATTAACTCAACAATTATTGTTGTCAGGTTCCCTCCAAATTTCATCAAAAGAATGATTTCTCACTCAATTTATAACTTAATTGAGAGAATACATATATTTAAATATTGAGACTACTTGTCAAAAAAGATGGATGTTATTTCACTAACTCATGTCATTTCTTTTTCCTCAGTAGAATTATCTATTTTTGTGCTTGTGGAATCTTAAAATGTTTTTAAAATTGGAATAATCTTATACTTTACTTTTAACACATTTAGATTTTGGTATCCAACTGATTGAGATTTTTCTATGTTTTTAAATTTTTTTAATTGGAGCTTTTAGATTTTTAGACGACTATAATTTATAAATAATGATTTTTATTAATCAGAAAACTACACTATTTTATGTTCTTTCTCTATTTGCTTGATTTTAATTCCCTGACCAATACTGAATTGTAGAAAGTGGACTATTTTGTTGTTCCATATTTAATGGTAATAGTGTATCTATTTCATTTCTCAAAACAATACAGATTATTGGCTCCTTATCAAAATTATTTCTATATTAAATAATCATCTAGTCCTACTGTACTCTGAATTTGTATAAAAAATGGATAATGAAAGTTTCATTCATCTAAATAATTATAAAATTATGTTATTAATAAATAGCTGAATTTCATTGACATTTTCTAATGTATTTAAATTTCATGAATAAGTCTAATTCTTCATATAATATTAACTATTTAACACCTTACTGACTTAATTTGCCACATTTTTAAAGGATTGTTTAATCTTGTTGGGATGTAACTGTCATGAAGGCTAGGATACCTCACTGTATCTCTAGTACAAATTTTGGTACCTCATGGACATTCAACAGTTACTACTAATGAATGAAATGTTATTTAGCTTCATATAAGGTTATCCATTTTCATGCTTGCTTCATTGTCAAATTACATACTTTCACTAAAAGGATTTTTTAAAATATTTCCAAATATTCTGGATTAAATTGACAGATGATCCCACTATCCAACCCTCTGCTTAAAAAAATGAAAATATGATGAATAAAACATTAAGCCTCAGTCCACAGCCCACTTTTTAAAAAGGAAAAAAGTAAAAAGAAAGACAAAACCTCTGTGATACCAGGTATAAGAAAAGGAATAAAAAAATGTTGTAAACCTGGAAACAGAGTCCCTCATAGGGTTTCAAAGTTCAGATAAAGCCCTTAGAGACTATGGGCTGCATTTTAAAGGCACGTGAAATCAAAAAATGCATCCTCCAGCCAATGAGAACACAGACATGGGACCACAAGTGTACCCATCTATATAACTCAGGATCCTGTGAGATGTACCACTGCTATTTGGAAGTAGGAAAAGGCAAGAAAGCTATCTGGTACCTAGTGACTTAGGTGTAAAGTTCAAGTTCATAGTGTCTTTGCGATTAATCTACTGCTATAGAAATTAATATCTTAAAGCAGCCCCAATCCCACTGTAAGCTCAAAGAACACACATATGCTCTACAGTTCTCAGAAGGTACATTTTACATCTCAGAGCCCAATAACACCTATCAAAAGCAAGAATATCAAAACAAAGATTTAAAAATCATACATTCTCAAAAGAAAAGCTACAAACTAAATAAAAATCCACAAGGTAGAATAAGCAGATAGCACAAACAGGATAACTGGAATATGGTAAAATTCAGATTACAGAAAAGTCTAATAGAGACTAGAAAATAAGTGTGATTAAAATTAGAAAAATAATTGAAACTATAATGAAGACTAGAACATTATAAAAATAAAAGATCAATTTGTAAAACAGTCATACACAAATTCTAAAAATGAAAAAGATAGTTGGCATTAAGGATTTGATTTTTGCCCATTCACAATGTGACAGTAGAATGACTTTTCATTTACATAAAAGAAGTGGCTGAAAAATAGTGAATGTTTCAATTAAGGAAATATTAGAGTAAAAGACACATTTACATTAAACTACCTCAAAATACTTCTGCTCACCTCAAACAAACTTATTCTAATGTCCCTCTCATTTCTTTTTTTTTTAATTTTTTTCATCTTTAATTGAGTTTATTGGTACATTTATTTTATGGATATAGTACAGTTACATTCATTGTTGGGATCTTTTACCTCTACATGACAGGTCTTGGTTCTCATTTTTTCCCCTTGTCCCTGCCCTCCCTTCACCCCATCTACAAGCACTTTATTTCCATCTGTTCTTTATCTCACATTTTTTCTTTTCCCTTATTACCCTTCCCCTACCCATCACCTTCCCTACACCCTTAGCTCCTTTCTTCCCATTTCACCATGTCAGTAATCTTATTAGGATCTTACGTATTATTGCAGTTTATTCACACCAGAGAAACTATTCGGTATTTATACATGTGTGACTTATTTATTTCACTTAGGTGTATATCCTCACTATGTATCCATTTTCCTATGAATGAATCTATTTTTCTCTTTCTTTATGGCTGAGTAATATTCCATTCTATAGAAAAACCACATCTTTATCCAGTTTCCAACTGATGGGTAAATGGGCTGTTTCCAAGTTTTAGCTATTACAAACTGTGCCGCTATAAACATGGGTGCACATACATCACTGTGATATGATTCTTTTAGTTCTTTTGGAAAGATACTCAGCAGAGGGATGGCTGGGTCAAATGGAACCTCCAGTCCAAGCTTTTTGGGGTATCTCCATATTGATTTCCACAGTGGTTGCACCAGTCTGCACTCCCACCAACAATGGAGGTTTCCTTTCTCCCCACAACCCCGTCAACATTTGTTATTGTGTGATTTCTTGTTAGCAGCCATTCTTTGTGGGGTGAGGTGGAATAAACTGCAATAATACATAAGATCCTAATAAGATTACTGACATTGTGAAATGGGAAGAAAGGAGCTAAAGGTGTAGGGAAGGTGGGTTGGGTAGGGGAAGAGTAATAAGGGAAAAGAAAAAAATGTGAGATAATGAAAAGATGGAAATAAAGTGGTTGTAGATGGGGAGGAGAGGAGGGGGTGAAGGGAGGGCAGAGGTAAGGGGAAAAAATGAGAATCAAGACCTGTCATGTAGAGGTAAAAGATCCCAACAATGAATGTAACTGTACTGCATCCCTAAAATGTACCAAAAAACTCAATTAAAGCTGAAAAAAAAAAGCTCAGTGCATTTGTTGAGTGTCATCTATAAAGAAAAAAAAATAGGATTTATTGTGGTTTGATCTAAAATGTCTCCTAGAAAGACTCCTATGTTCAGAGATGAGATTTTCAGAATGGTAATTTGATCATGAGGGGCCTGTGGCTTCATCTACTGGATTAATTCATTGAGAAATTCATTAGCTGCATGGGTTTACTACGAAGTAGGGCCTATGGCTTCCAAGTTTGTATGTTGGCCTAGGCCCTTTCCCTTCCTGTCCATTGCCTCTTCCCTTCCGGGTTGCTACAAGTTGAATAGTGTTCCTCCACCCTGCCCTTCTGCCGTGATATTTCTGACTTGGAACCAGCTGACCATTTACTGAATCCTGTATCCATTAGCCAAAGTAAACTTTTCCTCTGTTGTAAATGTCAAGTTTATTGTCCCAAGTAAATAAGGGTGATTAATACAGTATGCATATTAATGTCTATATATTTTCTCATATATTTTTCTATGTAGTCCATAATTTTAATTTTATCTGATTGCTTTTATTCATATAAATAATTAGCTAAATATGCCAAGTACTTAGATGACATAAGAGAAGCAGCATATAAAATTTCCTGCAAAATGTTTATTATTCTTATTCAAATGAAATATATAATCTAGTACTTACAGGTACTTTATGAAGGAGAAATTGCTATTACCAGTTTTACTACTGAAGGAAGATTTTGGAGGTTAAGTGGTTTGCCCAAGGTTAAAGAGCTGGTAAGAAGTAGAGGAGATTTAAAATTTTTATTTCAGTAGTGAAGATTGAACCCAAGGCCTTGAACAGGCTAGGTAGTAGGCACACTACCACTGAGGTACATCCCCAACCCTAAAAGTAGGTCCTTACCATAGTTCTGTCTCCATGTCCACATTCCTCCTCATGACCAGAAGACACTGCATTTCAGTTCTGAGAGGAGGACTTGTTATTACCAAGTACTTTATGTTTTGTATGTCTGGTTATAAATTATCTTTTTAAAAGCTACTCCAGTTTTACTACATGACAATCCAAAGACATATCTTACTCAACTCCTAATTTAGAAAAATCTTGAGGACTTAAAAAAACACATAGAGAGTCTGTTATAAAACATGTGCACACTTTAGGAAAAGAAAAATAGTATGATGTTTTTTCAACAGATGATGCTACTCTCACATGGGGGGTCCTAAAGGATGTCATTTATCACAGAAAACCCACTACACCATTATCTCTTAGAGAAGAAATTGAAAATGCATGTTCAGCATTCTCAATGACCAAGGTTACCCAAGCAGCAGTTTACCATACTAATGAATGTCTAGAAACTAATGGCCAACACTTTGAACACCTCTTGTAATTATAGAGGCCAAAGGAAACTTGTATTAATTTCATTAGGCCTCAATAAATTTAGTATTAAAATATTGAATACAAGCTTTTCTTTTCCTGAAGTTAGTATGCATTTTTTGGCAGACTTGATACACGTTTTCTGATTATAGTATGTATGTACATTTTGAAACTCACTTTAGATAAGTTTCTCAGAAAACATTTAAGGTTGTATGATAAATAATTCTTTATATAACTAAAATACCTGAATGCTTGTGCAGGTGGTAAAGTGAATAACAACTGAGTAACAAATAGAATTATAGATGATTAGTCTTCTATCTTAAGAAAGCCATTTCTATCATTCGTAGCTGAGAGTGTTATATTTTTTAGAAACCCATTTTGGTTCTTCCTGGGAAAACCTTCACAAAGCTTTTTTGGGCAGCTGATTGTGGCCATATAGCTAAGATCTAGCTTATGGAATGGAATGAAGATGCAAGTGACAGATATCACATTCTTGCTGGCTCCCTAATATCCTCACAAGCTTCCCCACTATTTCTCTTTCTTATTTACTAACCATTAAAAGGAAAAGAATCTGACAGTGTAGAAGTAGATGGAGCCCTAATGCACAGCCTGAATCTCCATGAATGGGGCAAAAGGAAGACCACTTGCTCAGAAAATCCTGTTGGGTCTTCCCTAAGCAAGAAATGCTTTCACTGTGTTAAGTCTCTGATATGTAAGGTTTGAAACTGTACTTTGTGTTATTAACCGATTTCAATCTAGAATAATTTGCTGGATTAGTGTTTCACGAGTTTCATGGGTGCTCTCTCTGTTGTAATAACTAGTTTTAAAAATCCAAGCTTTTTAAATTTTCTTCTTACCTTTGAAATTTACAATATATGGAAGTATGAGCTCCTTTTCATTAATTCTACCCAGAATCCACTGAACTACATGGGGAGTCAGGTGGTATAGTAGGCAGCACAGTGACATCTTTCCTTTTTTTTTAATTGAGTTTATTGGTACATTTTAGGTATACAGTACAGTTACATTCATTATTGGGATCCTGTACCTGTACATGACAGGTCTTGGTTCTCATTTTTTCCCCTTGTCCCTGCCCTCCCTTCACCCCCTCTTCTCCTCCCCATTTATAAACACTTTATTTCCATTTTTTCATTTTCTCATATTTTTTTCCTTTCTCTTATTACCTTTCCCCTACCCTTCCCACTTTCCCTACACTTTTAGCCCCTTTCTTCCTATTTCACATTGTCAATTATCTCATTAGGATCTTATGTACTATTATAGTTTTTCACTCCAGAGAAACTATTCAGTATTTACATATGTGTGACTTATTTATTTCACTTAGGAGTATATCCTCAGTATGCATCCATTTTCCTATGAATGAATCTAATGTCTCATTCTTTAAAGATATCTACATCCTAATTCTTGAAACCTTTGACTATTTTACCTATTCTGGCAGAAAAGACTTTGCAAATGTCATTAAAAACCTTGATGTGATGGGGAGAACAGATTATCAAAGTGCATCTGATCTGGCCACAAGGGCTCTTTGAGCAGAGACAAGACAGAAGGAGCACAGTCACAGAGGCACAGGTTGGCTTTACTAATAGAGGAAGGCCCCACAAGCCAAGGGATACGAATAATCCCTGGAACAAATGCATTGTCCCTGGAACCTCAAAGAAGTGCAGGGCTATGCACACCTTGAGTTATTTCAGTAAAATCTTTGTTAGATGCTTGTCTATCAACTATAAGATCATAAATTTCTGTTGGTTAAAGTCACTAAGCTTGTGGCGATTTAACCACAGTAATAAAACAATTACACAGGGCTTTTGTCATCTCAGGAAATGTTATTATACTAATTTTTAATATTGCTTTTTTCTGTAGATCTTTTGTCTCCGAAAATTTAAATTACACATAAGTTGAATCATAGAGACATCTGGCATGATTTATATATCTCTTACTATGTTCCTTCAATTATTTTCGTCAACTAAGTTCTGGTTTTCCAATGTACTAATTTAGTTTTCAAAATACTGAAAATGCTATCCTTGGGAAAACAGAACTTTTTTGATTCAGCAATTATTGTTTTAAATTTCCACAACTATATCACTGTATCAAGGTCTTCTACAGTCAGTGTAGAATTTCCTTGAGTCTCATTTAGAATCCTTATGAGCTCTAAAAACCTATTCCAATTTCCTGTAATAATTGTGATTCACCGGAGACCATATGTTCTGAATGCGCAAATAGTTCTCCTCTTTTGGACTGCTAAGTTTTTAATATGCCTACTTATTTTTCTCTGCTTGCTCATCTTTATGAAAGTAGATATAATTAGTGTTTTGGTATCTAAAATAAATTTTAGAATTAGAGGGAAATACTTAAGATGCATAGTTAATTTTTTTTTTTCCCTGCCTGGGTAGCAATGTGACATTTCCTAAAGGGTTAGCATGCACTTGTAAGCAGCAGGAGGTGTCAGTAGGAGGATGAAATTTCACCCCTGTTTAACACCAGTTTATTCTTTTGTCTCTTTTGCAGAGTGGAGCCAGCTGGTCATGACAACCACGTCCACTGGAACATGGCAAGAGATAAGTTGGGTATTACTCAGTCCCTAGCCCTTGACACAAATAGCACACTATCTTGGATTTCTATTTTGAAAATTAAAAGTGGCATTGGAAATGATTGGTGTCATTTTGATCTGCACACACGGGAAAGAGGGCAACACAGGTGTGGAGAACAGAATTCGCAGTAAGGGGCAGGCATCACATTAGAGAAGCATCTGTATGCTACATTTGATTGGTATTGAGATTTCACATCATCACTTTGAACTTCAAAGTACCATTTAAAAAGCTATAAATTTTCCTTTGTAGTTAAGAAGTACTAATTGTATTATTCATTTTTTTGGTTAAAGAGAAAATAATAATACTAATAGGAGGGGTGTTTTAAGAAATACTCATTTCTTATAATCAAATTATATTATTAAAGAGCTAAGCATTTCTGGATGCAAAAATAATCACATTTAACGA
This sequence comes from Fukomys damarensis, assembly GCF_012274545.1. NCBI lineage: Eukaryota > Metazoa > Chordata > Mammalia > Rodentia > Bathyergidae > Fukomys > Fukomys damarensis. The sequence continues at coordinate 56,124,643 of NW_022900926.1, read as the reverse complement.
ACACTACTGTGATACAGGTTTTCTACAAATATTTTACTCTTTCTTGTTTAATTCTTTTAAAAACCCTATTAAATAAAATATATAACCTACATACTACCGAGATATAATCAAAACTCAGAGGATTAAGCATTTTTCAAGAAAGTATAGAAAACAGAATGAAGATCCAGGATTCAAACTCAGACCGACAGACACCAAATTCAGTTCTGAAATTAAAGTGTTAATATCTTCAGTGTTAAGCAGCTTCAAGATGACATGTCTGCGTGTAAAGGAAACTGTACATATTGAAATGGAGAACCTGCAGTAAAAATGGCATGTGTAGGCTCTGGCTGTTCCATAACTCTCTCTCTCTCTCTCTCTCTCAAAGTGTAATGTGAGATTTCCCATATCACAGAAGAAATGTGATTGATTAAAATCCTTTGCACCTTTTAATATAAATTACATTCCTGTGATTTCCACAATGTAATTATTTCAGTGTATAGTTCTTTTTTCATACTAAATTTCACATTTCCTTAATGTGGTCAGTTCTCACAAATTTAAATCAGTAGAATTCAAACAGTATTACATTTCTTTCATTTAAATAATTTACCTTAAAAAAATGGATGTGAAGAGTGTGGCTTAGAAATAGAAAGCATTGGATGCACAGAATCAGCTCTTGGCTTACAGGAGTATGAAGAAAATTGCACGATAAATCAATTTTATGAATGCTATTGACTTGCAACATTTGCTGCTTTTAAAAATTAATAGCTGAAGTAATGAACATTCAAAAAACTCTCTACACTGTCAGTTTGATTAATTCTTTGATGTGAAGTACAGATGACAGATACAATATTTGAAACTATATTTTCCTGCAGTGCAATCAGAGAAAATCCAGATAGAGATTGCAGCGGTCAATACAGTACTACAATTCTTTCATCTAATTTAAGCAAAAGATCACCTTGCATAGACATGTCCTATCTAATAAAATGAAAGTTTAATTATTTGTATAAATATTATTGTGAATGCATAACAGTGGCTCCACAGTCCAAGTGTCATCATTTCATATTAATATTGTATTACCGTAAAACTGGTAATAAAATGCTGCACTGGAGAAATTGTGCATGGGATTTTTAACACGGTGCACAGGCAGTAGATGAGTTTATTAAACTTACTGAATTATGTAGTGGAAAAAATGAAGTTACTTAAACTCTCCCCATGGAATCTGCAACAAAACTGAGACAATTAAATGGTTGCAAGAGATTCGATTCCAAACTCTGTGATTTTTCTACACTAGTGTGAAATCCATGAATATTTCATCTTTCTGGAAACCATATAAATCCATTCAAACTTGTTTGCAGTAAATTCACACAAGTGATAAGACCATGTGATAACATAAGGCAGAAAGATACAAAAGAGGAGAACAAGCCCTGTTCTGACCATAGAAACACAAAAGTCAAATACAGAGTCCTTGTTGATGATTTTACAGGGACTTGTAGGCAGAGAGAGAAACAAGGAAGTATGCAGTTCTCATTTGGATCTTATCAAAAAGGCACTTTCATTCATCTCCTATTATATAAACTTGAATGGCTGACACTACTTTCTGAACCCCTGAACTTACACTGAAGTTGCTATTTTATAATGGAAACCTTTCTTAGAACATCTAAGTGAATGGACATTTTATTAAAGTTAGGTTAGTATGTCACTGATCCAAGTGAGTATGAAAAACAGTTGAGAGCATGGGCTTTAGAGTCAGCCCAGTTTACTTCTACACTTACTTCGCCACTTACTGTGTTGTTATCAGCAGTTAACTTCTGAGAGCATCTTCATTTCATAAAGTGTTGGTGTAAAAAGTAAATAAGGTGTTTCTTAGAAAGTATTTGGCAGAGGGTTTGACTTAATATGCACATAATTAATATTAGGTAATTATAAAACATATTTATTTTAACTTGACTTAAACCTACATGATAAAACTGTTGCAGATAGTTTGAACTAATGTACCAGGGGTACTGAGCCTGCTGTCAGGCTTAATAATTCCTAGGAAGGACTTACAGAATTCAGAAAAACTCTTAACTCATGGTTATGGTTTATTACTAAAAAAAAGATACAAAGGAAAATCAGCAAAGAAAAAGGCTTATAAGGAGCAGTAAGGAGAAATCAGATATGGACTTTTTGATTTTTTTTCCCCCAGTAGAGTTCTATGGACAGTGCTTAATTCTCCCAGCAACACCTGCAATGATGAAAACTCACCTGAACCTGTGTTTCAGACATTTTATTGGTAACATGACTGAGAATGGCTATTCAGTCTTCAGGCACTCCAGAGGTCTAACAACCTAGAGCCGAAAGAATCAAAACAGGTGGTCACCACTGTATTATGAAGGTTCTCAAGAAACACAGTACCAGTAAAATATCAACAAACAGGGGAGGGGATTTATTAAGGGAAAAGACTCTATGTTTGTGGTGGTTGAAGTATCCCTCAAGAAGCCATGTGAAGGAGACTCTGGGATGTCAGTAAATGAGGCTCTCCTTTTTCTGTCATCTCATCACTCTTTTTCTCTCTATCCTTATTTTCTGCTGTGGTTTAGATCAAGGATAACTTCAAAGGGCTGTGTGTTAAATTTAGGCTTTGTTCTTAACTGTCGGGAAGTGGTCGAACCTTTAGGAGGGGAAGCCTAGTGGGGCTTCAGGTCATTGAGGGTATATCTTTGAAGGACACATTGGGATCCCTACCCCTTCCTCTCTTTTTTTACATAAGGTGAATGGGTTGCCTCCACTATATACTTCTGATGTGCTGCCTCACCACTGGCCCCTAAGCAAAAGGGTCAACCTATGGTGACAGGAACCTCCAAAACTGTGAATCAAAATTAACCTTTTTTCTAGAAGATTATCCCAAGTATTTTGACACAACAATGAACTCATAGGTTTCACTTTCTAGACTAGAACCTCCATATATAGTTATGATAAAGGTCATTACAAGATATTGTTTCAGTGAAGCATGACTGTTTCCTCCACATTGCTGCAATTTATATTTACAACTTGAAGATACTATGAAATGCAGGACTCTAATCGCAACATCTCCGAAGTTAAGCATTTTATAGATATTATATCCTATGATAATAGTATAAAAGTATTTTAATCCCTTTAACATATTTGGTTATCGAAAGATGTAAACATTTGAACAAAAGTAAGTAGGAACTATTGGAAACAGCCTGGGTTTGCTCATCAAAAGTTACATCCAAGGCCAGGGATTTAGCCCAGTGGTTCTGCCACCTGCCTCAAAAGCTCAGGCTAAATGTGTTCATTTTTGCAGGAGGTAGACAGAGCTATGATAGACTGGTATATCTGGATAAGGACTTTAATTAAACAAACATAGGAAAGAAAAAAATGGACTGGATCTAAAATGATAAATGCATGTAAAGTAGAAGTGAATCTACAATTATTTAACAGAATATACATAGGATACTAAAATGTAGAGAAAGTTAGAGTTACAAAGAAGTATCAGGTAATAAGAGCAGCATTTAAGAGACAATTTCAATGTGCCAATAACCATTTTAAGTTCTCCTATTTCTATGCTTGTTCCCCCATGCTATGGCTTTGTCTTAGAAAGCTCTGGGCTTCACCCTTGGAGCCAGAGTAGATACAGGAAGAGGTGGATTAAAATTACTTTATTTTCTAATCAGTGGCAATTTTTTTTAAAATTTCTCTTTGGAGGTACATGAGCTATGATGAAGGGTAACCTCTGCCCACCAGTGCTTTTCCCTCATGACCTTTGGAGTTGATTTTTTCCATCCCTGGACAAATCTGTTCTTATTCAGAAAAAAACAATCTCACTTCAAAAATTCAAATCTCATAAATTCTAACAACACAGCTTAATGTAGTGTACAATTTAATTTTCTTTCCTTAGATGGGACCTGCAGAGTCAGCAAGGAGAGCACAGTTGATGTCTTCTTCCTCTTTAATTCTCTCCTCCCCTCTGCCATTTTTTGTCCCTTGCAAAGCAACAGGGTAAGAGAGGAGGGTGTCATGGAGATGAATTCCCAAACACTGCCTGGCTGCTGAGCAGTCACATGGCTGCAGGGCCTATGAGGACCAGAGGAATAGCTGCTCTCTCTCCAAGCCATTGCTGAATGCTCTAAGATTCTCCTGATGCAGACCCAACTGAAGTTCCTTGAGGTAGTCAACATGGCCCACCGGTTCCAAGTATTGGCTGTAGGTGGATCCCTTCACTGCTGCTTTGCTTCTTTTGGCTGTGGGGCTGCAGGCTGTCTTTCTCTGATGGAAGAACTTTCCTGGATATATTCTCTCATATTCTCTCTCTCCTCCCCCTCTCCCTCTCTCTCTCCCCCTTCCTCCCCTCTCTTTTCCCCCCACCTTCCCTTTCTCTCTCTCTCCCTCCCTCCCCCACCTCTCCTATGTCAACATAAGATGCCCCAGGTTTTAGAGCACCAGGCTCCGTAAGTCTTCAAATTCAGGAGACACAAAACAAAAGAATGACTCACTTCAAACATTCTTTTGGATAAGAACAGATAAGCTCTCCTAGCCTCCTCCATAAATAGCCACAAAGGAAAAGGCCATTGCATTCCAATAGCTCTTCACTGAAGCATTTGGGCCTTCTATACTAGCTGAGATAGACTACAATATATGGTAATAGCAAACAAAACACCAAACTTTGGTAGCTTAAAAACTAAATATGTCCATTTCTTTCACAGTAGTCTTAGGGTGGGCTTTCGTCCAGGTGTCCATTTAAGGATTTTTCCAGCTTCAGCTGCGCAAGCCCTTCATTATCTGTTTCTAATCAGAAGAAAAAGAGGACACAGGTAGACATCCCATTGCTTGAAAACCCTAACCTTGGAAAAGCTCAGATCTCTTCTGCCCATCTTCCCTTGGTCAAATATACTACATAAAAGCCTGAGAAAAGTCATCTAGTGATATGCTCAGGTACAGTTCTTTCTATGAAAGGAAAGAACAAAGTTTATTTGATACTGAGTTTTGATACAAAGTTTGTTTGATCTCTGCCATAATCTCCAATATATCCAATCTTCCCATGAATCTTTGCCTTCATTAACACAATCTGGAAGAAAAATGATGGTGGGATAAGGCTAGGGGAAGTAGAATTAATGTTTAAAACATGCCTTGAGGAAGGACTGAGTATCTTACTTTAGGATACTTTAGGAAACTTGTGCCTAGGCTGTTTTCCAATCTACTAAGATTGAGCCTAGAATAGCCTTATAACATTGCATCACTGAACCATTCATTCAATTTATTCTGCACTGTGTACTTTATATATGCCTTCTCCTTTATTTGTATCACTCTTTTTTGTCTTCTTTTCACTCATTTCTTATTGATTATACAAATTAATGGGTTTCATTTTGACCACTTTGTACAGCGCATACTTTGATCATATTCACCTCTCCGATTAGCCCCCTTGCCACGCTCTTCCCCTTAGTTTCTTGTCCTTGGAGCATACTTCAATGCATATTTCTAGCTTGGATTTGTCTTTGACATGTAAGTATTAGGCTCAAAGAGGCTATCTTACTTATTTTAACTTCATTAAAAGAGCCAGTACAAAATGGAGTTAAAATTCAACCTTGTTACTCTGGAACTTATGATAAACTATCTGCAGGTTATAACTGAAAGGATAGAGAAATGGTTAATCGATTTGTAAAAATTAAATAAAAATTTTGACTGAGCTAAATCACCAGCCCAGTGACTCTGATTTTAAATGGAATATTATTCAGAGTGCATTTACAAGATTTGGAAAGTAGATTCTGAACTCACCTTCAAGGATCCCCTCTTAGTACACCTGTAACAGATCTACAGAAGAACTAGTCTTTCTGGAAGTGATCTGGGCACCAGGGAGCCTATGAGAGACCACCACTGTAGCTGTCAAGAAGGCATCCACTCTGTGTGCTCTGGGCCAGCAGCATAAATGCCCAGGGCCCTGCCCTTGACACCCATAGGTGTAGAGGAAGGTCATCTGCTTAGGGGAAGGGATTCTGCTATGGCTGCCCCCACCCCCACCCAGAGGTCCCTGTCAGCACAGCAGAAGCAGCAGAAGCAGGGCCATTGCCTCATGTCTTTGAAATCCCCTTTCATGTTTTAAAACTCAATCATGTTCAGAAGCTAAGCTGCAAAGAAGTTTTACCTTATATAGCCTTCAGGCTGCGTAACATTATACTGCAAGAAGTGGGAATGAAACTGGGTGAATGAACCCTGTGTCTACTGCAAATTGGGGAGGCAGTTAGTGAAAGCAATTGGGTTGTAAAAATAAAAATTGGTTCCAATAGTACTTTCGAATGTAAAAAAGTATAAATAAGTGCTACATAATTTAGAAGAAGGCACTGGAATTTTGATTGTGTGGTTTAAATATGCAATCTTTCTTCAGTTGAAAATATTTCTCTTAGTATATCTAAAATGTACCAATAGGGGCCGGGGATTTAGCTCAGTGGTTCCGCCGCCTTCTTTGCAAACACAAGGACCTAAGTTCGATCCCCGGTACCAAAAAAAAAAAAAAAGTACCAATAAATTTAATGGGGGAAAAAAAGAAAATATTGCTCTCATTTAAAGAAGTCTTGACATAACAAATAAAGAGCTATCCAGTGATTTCAATTACAGCTGTTTTCACAAGGATCTTTAAATGGGTCATGCTATGGGTCGTTTTTCCATTTCAATCACAACTATTAATGGTATCCATTTGGGTATAGTTTGACTGAATGAATATCATTTTATTTAGAAAGTCTATTCCCTTAATCTAACTATGTGCTAGGCACTAAGATAACTCCTTTAATTCTAATAACACTCAAAGATAAACACTGAGCCTATTTTACAGCTAAAAAATTGAAGCTCAGAAACGGGTAATTTGTCTGGAATCGTAGCACTATAAAAATGTCAGAGCTGGGATCGGAACCTAGCTCCTTTGGTTCCTCTTTATTATTGTCCCCGTTTACATGAGGAAATTGTCATGCACTTGCTGCTATCCTGTGTTTTTAATAACTGTTCATGTATTTTCTCTGCAGCTGTTATTTTGCCAGTTTTTCACATAGCCTGAGTGGCATGTCATTGGCACGGTGTGGCATCTCTACTAATTGTGCCAGCTAGTGAGGAAGAAAGGCAGGATTCTGGGTATACCATTAAGAAGACTGAAAGGATGGGAGTAGGGAAAGAGCTCAGTAAAGATTATCTAATGCTAGCACAGCTTATCTCAGAGATATTTTGAGTTATATTCCTGACCACTGCAGTAAAGCACATATTTTTATAAAACAAATCACACAAGTTTTCTGTTTTCCCACTGCATGTTATGTTCACACTATGCTGTAGTCTATTAAGAATGCAATATCACCAAATCTCATTGTAAAAGATGTGCCTAATTTAAATATTTTATTTCTAAAACACGCTAATGATCATTTGACATAATGGGGAAGTGATGTCGATGTACTTGCTTGATACAGAGTTTCCATAAACCTTCAATTTATAACAAAAATCATATCTGTAAAGTGCAATAACATAATAAACAATTAAATTACTTACACTTGTATAACACGTAGAGGACCTGTATCTAAGGAAACCAAAGCTGTCTATATAACAGATAGAAAAGGAATGAGAAAAGGTGGGAGATGAGAAATTAAACTTCCATGAAACTGCCATTTCTGACATCAACAGAAATTGTCTTAATAACTATGAAGGAAAACGAACTGGCACTAAGAGGAAAGGGCTTCTGTGTAGAATAGGGCTGCTATTCATATGAAAGTAGATGCATGGTATGGTTTGAATATGTTGCACAGAAATAATGTGTGGAAAATTAATTTCCAATGTGAGAGACTTGAGAGGGGTAGACATTTTAAGGAGTGATTAAGTGGTTAAGGAAGATTAATGTCTTTCTCAAAGGAATGGGTTAATTCTAGTGGAAGCTGATTAGTTAACAAAAGAATGGGTAGTTATAAAACAAGGTTAATCCTTATATTTAGTTCTCTTCCTCGTGTGACTCTTTGTCATTCTGCTTTTCCGCCATGCCATGACATGACAGGGAGTTCTTACCAGACTTGGTTACCTGGTCTTAGACTTTCAATCTCCTGAGCTACATAAATTGTTTTCTTATATAGATTACCCAGACTCGGTGGTATTCTGCTACAATATGAAAAAATGGACTAATGCAAGGCATAAACCAGTCAGGAGTAACTTTGGTTGGGTGAAATTGACAAACATTAGAGAAAATCAAGAATGAAATAGACTATTAAATCATGAATTTGAATCTTTAGAAACCAATAATAATAAATAGCCAAAATTTATAATCACTTTCAAGTTGCACAAAAATCACTGTTTTTATAAAAATCTACATCTATACCAATTCCTGGAGAAACCAATTTATGAATATCTGTGTCCTAAATCCTAAATACAACCAACCCCACCCATATCTGGTTTTGAAGATCACATACCCAGCTCAAGTTTAACTCTTGATCTAAGAAACTGTGAATTTGTTTTTTAAAAATTAAAGACTAGTCATTTTACAATTTAAAAATGACTCATTTAAAGGTATTTCATAACACTATGGTTCAAATATTTTTCAGAGAAATTTAAACTTCTTATTGAGGATAATTTTTCATTTTAATAATGTATAATTACAAGTAACATTATTTCAAATAAAGCATCACCTCAGATATCTAAATAGTCAAAGATATTTTAATGACCTGTAATTGTGCAAACTAATAACTAATATTATAAACTAATAAATATAGTCTCCTAATCTTATTAGAGGAAAATGGTGGGCACAAATTCCTTCTTGTCTACACAGGAGTTTTGGGTTATGATCTAAAAACTAGGACATAAACTGAAAAGTTCCAAATAGTGAATCTATCTGCAGGGTGTGATTACTGCAGCTCTAAATGTCTCATCTGTATGAATGCAAACATCTTCCCAAACCATAATGAGACTTGGTATAAATCTCTTCAGGTTATGTTTAACACTGTGCCTATGGAAATCATGAGATTAGCTACAACACTGCTCAGTTTCTGTCTGTTTCCTGCTGAATTAATTCTGCTCTATTGCACAGTTGAGCATCTTAAGTGATTTCTCTGAAACAATAAATATGATGATCCACAGAGTCTGAAAGGCTGACTTCAACTTTCCTGAAACTTAGTAAACACTGTATATTAATCATAAAGGTAAAAATTCATTCAATGCTTATTGAAATAAAAAATAACATCTTTGTAAATCCTACCATATATCCTGCTGACTCATGGTTAAACCAACAATATTTTGTAAGTATCAGAAATGAAGAATTATTCAACTACACAGTATTCCTTTGCCTTTAGATTTAGTATATTGATAATAAATGCAACTGTGAAAAATGTTTATTATAATCAAGTAGTGACAGGAAGTAAATATAAAAAGGAGTTATACTGTCTTCTGGAAAAAATACAAGAAGTTGTGACATAAAATATCAAAACAGGAAAGATCTGTGCTTTCTTTTTTACTCATGAGAAACAGTATATTCAGTCAGTCAAAGAAGTCAGCATGAAGAATAAAACAATATATTAAATATGACTAATTTATGTAATCAAAGTACATTATATGTATGCATGAAAATGCCACAATACCACCCAATATTTGATAAAGTTACTATTCAATAATAAAAGTACATGCTGGAAAACAGTAATGAAAGAGAAAAAAGTGACTGATCAATAATAGAACAGGGACCAGGACACACACACACACACACACACACACACTTTTTGGCTAAATAATAAAAACACAGAAATACTCCACTAATTTTAATAGATTATAGATTATCCTATTTCATTATTGAGCCAGCATTTGAATGGGAAAAGTTACCAATGGAACAAACATAAGAAATATGTTAGAATTAGGTTTAGACTCACTGATAAATTATTTAAATGAAAACTCATAAAAAAACAAAAATAATTTCCATTAACAAGCGAGCAGAATTTTATTTGTATTATACATTATCTAGTTTGCCATCTTATTGTTGAAAGATTCCAGATGGACCAGGGTGAAGAATGAAGTGATTCACAGAAAGATAGGTACAGCTCACTGGGCAGCACAATCTCATGGCTTTAGGTCAAGTTACAACACTGCTTATTCATGCAGTATGTGCTACACTATGATGTTTTCTTGGAGTCAGATCCACTACCATTGTGCCGGGAGGTTCTTACACTATTTTGTTTTCTTAACATGAGATTAAAATTAATGCTCCCACCCCTTTGTTCAGGAGATGGTGTGAGGATAAACACATGAAATTCTCTCTAAATAATGTTGAGGTTAAATATATAGTAATTTTCCATATAAGCACATAGCTAAAGTTGTGTTGGCTAACAATATTTTTATTGATTGACTGTTTACTTTTAATGTGAGGTCTTTAGATCTTATTGAAAACAATTTCAAAATGTTTTAACTTTGCTTTGAATATGTATCTGAATTTTCTTCAACTTTCTAATATTTCTAGCATGTTGAATTTAGAAGGAAAGTGGTAGCGATTAATGACCTTGAATTGAAATGTCAGGGAAATACAGAGGAGCCCCAGACTTAGAGCCCACATTTTATATTCACATTCTCAAATCATTAATATTATTTTAAGCAATTTTATGTATAGCAGATAAGCTGACGTAGTAAAGATATTAACCACACTGTCAGGAAGTAGAGGCAAGGGTTTATAATTTTTATTCTAAAAATGATGCATTAATATTTAGTTACGAATGACTTGAGAAGTATCTCTCCTATCTTCTCTCCAACTTTCTGTCAAATCAGAATCCGTGACAAAATAGTAACTTAAAACCCTATAAGAATAATAAGTCAAAATTCAATGTAATTAAGTATAAATTACATTATCTTTTCTGAGAACGCTTTAAATTTATGTTATACTCTCCTCTGTAATAATAAAGAGCCATGTGGGAACATAACTCTCAACCAACCAGGGGAAGATTAAACATACAAAGTGTTGCTGACTGACATTTATATTTATGTATTGAAGAAGAATTTTTAAAGTTGAGCTGGTTTTTTATCAGCATTGAACTCTGATCAGAACTAATTTTGAGTTAATTCATTAACATTTGAATTCATATTTAAATGTTGCTGTCATCACGACAGTTGACATAAAATTATCAGTTTCACATAAGAATGTGTGAGTACTGTTTATATCTCATGGCTGTTCCTCTCTGTGTATGTCCATGTATATTATTATATGTTAAGTAATTTTCTTCACTTTCATTCCAAGAAAGAACAAATAGAAGATATGGTGAATTTAAAAAAAAATTTTTTTTGTTTTTTTTGCTGTTCTTCCCTCTTCTGTTTTTCCTTTTTTTCCTCTCATTGAGTTTATTGGTACATTTTAGGTATACAGTATAATTACATTCATCATTGGGAACTTGTACCTTTACATGACAGATCTTGGTTCTCATTTTTCCTCATACCGTGCCCTCCCTTCAACCCCTCCTCCTTTCCCTATTTAGAAATACTTTATTTCCATTTTTTCATTTTCTCATATTTTTTTCTTTTCCCTTATTTCCTTTCCCCATCCACACAACACCCATCCTTGCTACATACACACACACACACACACAGACACACTTCAGGCAAACTTCTAAATTGATACACAAGTAAACACTGCTGCACCCACCACTTTGGACTATGCCAAGGCAGAAGCTCAGTTGTTTAGACATTCTTTGTTTTATTTTTATTCTGATATTCACTTGATGGACATGTAAACTGAATTCATCCCTGAATAAGACACCTTTGCACATGCACCTTGCTGTTTCCTCAGCAGAAAATGTCTTTCATTTCTTCTCCGACTAGCAAACTCTTAAGTGTCATTTACAGTCCAACTTCTATATGTCTTTTTCCATAAAGCTTCCCTGATATTCTCTCAGTAGGATGAAACTGATCATTTACCCCCTTCTTTGTGCACTTATTGTGCTTCCTCCTTTTCCCCAAACCTATCATCAATGTAATCATATTTTAAATTATTTCACCACCTTTCATGAGTCAATCATTGAAAGAAAAATAGTCATAACATTAATTGATATAAGGAACACTTCATACTACAGAGTTCAGAAATCAGAATAAAAACAAAAATCACTTTAACCAGTACCTTTATCTCCATCTCTCTTCATCCTCTTCCTCTTTGCCTTCCTCCCCTACATAAAAATATAAAAGTACACAGGTTGGCAAATATACACATACACAGTTTTAATTGTCTGGACATGAATATGATAGTGTCTAATGAAATTTAAACCCTTTCTTTGTGATTTGATTTGTGTTAATAATTATAGCAGAAATGTCTCACCTTTGCAAGATAGAAATCTGATGCACTAATGTTAAACACTGGAACAAAAACATGGCGAAGGAAGTTTGCCTGATGCCAAGACACCAGGAGCTGAAATTAAAGACTCTCCTGAGGCAAATATGATTTATCAAAATATACAAAAAGCCAATACAAAGGCAAAATCACCAGATGTGACCTTCAAGTTGCATACTTATAGGCCACTTCTGCTTTCCATGATAACATTTGCTTTTAAAATAGCATATATTGTATAGAAATTTTTTCAAAATTTTTGTAATCACTGCATGTTTGCAGTATGTAATGATCATGCTTTTGTAAGGAGTTGGTACATGTAAGAAGACTTCTCAATTATTATTTCATCCCTTTCCCCTCTTCTCCTTCCTCTTTTCTTCCATTTCTCAGTTCCCTTGCCATTATTTAAAAGTTCTATCTCCCTATTTCCTATTATCTATCTCTTATTTTTCTCTTTATTTACATTTTAGGTCTCATATAAAAGAAGGAGCAGAAACCTGACATGAGAGCAGATTTAGGAAAATGTATCAAATGTATCCATGTGAAGCCAGCACTTGAGCCAATATGATTTTTTTGTCAAAATTACTTGTTTAAACATTAGCTGAGTACTACATCACTTAGCCTTATTTAGGGATTAGTGTGGCAGGCCTAAGTCATGAGGTTACTAAGAAAGCCCAAAATTTAACACAACTGTTTGGTTAAAAGTATCTTCCTTGATGTTTTTAAGCCATTCATTCAACAAATGTACATTATGTTCTGCCATCTATCTGTTAAACAGTGGGTCATATTCCAGGGATACAATGGTCAACCTTCATATACACTCTTATCTTTGTAGAAAGTTTGTAATCTAGTGTGGATCACAGATAATAAACAGGTAAAAGAAAAAACCACAACATTATAAATTCTGCTGTGAAAGCAAAAATTAAAGCTAGGAGCAAGAATGCATATCCTAGCTTATTTAACTTGCTTAGGAAGGGCTCCTATTAAGAGGTAATATGTAAACTGAGACTCAAAAGGATAGAAAAGGGTTAGATGTGTGAAGAGCAAAACAAGAATACTCCAGGAAAGAGAAACAGCATTAGTAAAGACCCTGAGCAGGTGAAGAACTTGACAGGCTGTGTGACTAAAGGAAGGTCCAGGTGGTTGGAGTACAGTTTTTGAAAGGACAGGGCAAAAAAAAAAAAAATCTGGAGTAGAATGGAGTAGGTCACTAGTGGCCTTTTAAGCTACAAAGATCAGAAACCTCTGGAATCCCAGTTTAGATCATCTGGGCCAATGCTTTTACATGTGTATAAGTCAACTAGAGAGTTGGTTAAACAGTAGTATCTAGTTTGTTCTCTCTGAGGCAGTGTTGAGATTTTGCAATTCTAATAAACTCCCCAAGGATGCTGCTGGACTCCATTCTACATGTTGAGTAGCATAAGTCTGGGATCCACTGTTTTCTGCTAGTTGCTGAGGCACCCAGTTGTACAGAGCTGTAGCAAGCATTTCTATTTTGCCCTGAGCCTTCCGGATTTCTCAAGTGTCGTTACCTATGACAACTGTGAAATCCCACAGCCATTCTCCTGCACTACAAACCTGGAGATGTGAGGGCACTAACACCCTTCTGGACCAAAGAGAACAGAACTATGCACTGAGTTCTCCTTGGCATCATCAAGGATGTTGTCTCCACATAGCTTCTGAGAGCATCCCAAGGGGTGGAGTCCCAATTGCTCACAGTGGATACCCTCATTTTCTCTGTGCCTCCTTCTCTACTACAGCCTTTCAGGATTCCCAGTGGTCTCTTGAGTTACTGCCCAAAATAAATTCCTCACATGCAGTGCTTTGCCTCAATTTCTGATTCCTGGTAGAAACAAGTTAGAACACTATGGCACTAGGTTACTGGCAGCAACAGCTCCCATGTCTAAAAGCTTCATCACTTCAACATCCTTGAAGTGAAAGACGCAGTCCAATTTGATCTTTGTATATCCTTCAATTAGTCTCATACCGACAGAACTCAACAATAATTCAAAATTAATTATTTTAAATTCATTCAAATTTCAAAAGCTTTCTACAAACTACTCAGGAAGACTATCAGACCACAGAAGAAGCATAGTCTGATGGTTGAGAATATGGGCTCCAGAGTCAGTTTGAATGGCCTGGGTTTGAATGACTTCTCTGCTGTCTTCCCACTTGTGCTACCTCAGTCCCATGAGTACGTTTCTTGTGTCACAGTTTCCTCATATGTAAAATCAGCATGCTGATACTGTCGTTACAGGGTTATTCAGAAATTTCATGAGTTAATATTTCCAGGGCAATACCACAGTACTTGACCCATAATGAAGGCTATGCATGTGTTTATTAATATTTAATAAATGTTCTAGGCCACTCAAGAGAAAGTAGTAACCAATGCTTGTTTTTAGATCAATGCTATTGTATAAAAATCAACTAGGTCATTTGCTAAAAGCAGATTCTTACGGCCTTCATTAGCTTCACTAAAATAGATTTAGTGGGTATGGGATCATGATTCTATACTTTTAAAAAAATTCTGTCAGTAAATTTGAAAATAGCCTAAATGTATACTAAGAGAACAACTTTCTACCTAGATATTTTTTCCAGTAACTATTTTGCAGGACTATGTATATGTAAAAAGTGAAACTCAACTATGAATTAAAATCTTCAAAAACTCTATATATCACTTGCCTACTTTATTGATGTATTCATTTATCAACAAATTTGAAATAATTTTATTGAATGTTTCCTATTTTATTTACTGTTTATAGTGTCATTATTAATGGTTAAATTGGTGTCTTTGTTCTGAAGAAGTTTGTGATTTTGTAAACTGTCACTGAAATCATGGCATTATTGGTTCACAGCACAGTTTGTGTGGTTCAGAGAGGTCAGTCAATTTTCCCACAGTGATACATCTGTAAAGTAGCAAGATTGAGATGAAAATCCTGATCATTTCACTTCACTCCACATTCTTTATTATTTCATTATATCATTCTTACAGGAGATTACATATTTAAAAGAATAAGCATGTGTTTTATACTTAAATTCTTAATGATAAGTGTTAGTTTTTTTTTATAAATCCTACTTTATGTGGTAATGAGAGTAGTTAGTTTTTAAAAGTACCCCTTCAGCGTGGAACAGAACATAACATACAAACCTAGTTTGTACATGCAAACACAGTTTCATCTTTTTTCATTCATTCATTTTATTGCAATATTTTAGGTATACAATATGCTGACATTCTTTATTGGGAATTTGTACCTTTACACAATATATCTTGGTTCTTTTTTCCCCCATTTCCTTGCCCTCCCTTCAACCCCTCCATCCCTTCCTATTTAAAAAGGCTTTGTTTCCATTTTTTCCTTTTTTATATTTATTCCTTTCCCTCCAATTTCATTTTTTAATGGGCAATAATGGCCTGTAATCAAATTACCGCTTATTAGACAAATAAACGATTTCCTTGTTAGCTGCAAGTTTAAACATGGACTCGTTCATTAATTTGTTAATTGTTTTTTTGTTTTTTTTGTTTGTTTGTTTCAACAAGCCTGTAGTATCTTTGGCAGTGTTTATGGAAGTGTGGGCATGAGGGAGGGCCGAAGACTTGGTCATTTCATTGGTAAATTCAAACCTGAGACTGGACTGCACATTCCCTCTGCAGAACCTCTAGGAGTCGGGGTGAGGCAGCCACCTTTTGAAAGAGAAAGAAAACCAGAGTAACCTCTGCCCTAGAAGAAAGCAAGTTTCTGGAAATTTATTCTTCAATTTCTAAGTCTTTTCTTTTTTTTCTTTTTTTTTTCAGCTTTAATTGAGTTTATTGGTACATTTTAGAGATACAGTACAGTTATATTCATTTTTGGGATCTTGTACCTCTACATGACAGGTCTTGGTTCTCATTTTTTCTCTTTACCCCTGCCCTCCCTTCACCCCCTCATCCCCTCCCCATCTATGAACACTTTATTTTCATCTTTTCATTCTCTCACATTTTTTTCTTTTCCCTTTTTACTCTTCCCCTACCCATCCCACCTTCCCTACACCTTTAGCTTCTTTTTTCCCATTTCACAATGTCACTAATCTTATTAGGATCTTATGTATACCGAATAGTTTCTCTGGTGTGAATAAACTGCAATAATACATAAGTCTTTTCTTTAATCTTCATAGTCAGAATTCTCACTCTTATAGGCACCATGATTGTCTTTTACAAAAAGAAAAAAATATGACAAAATGAAAAAATGGAAATAAAATGTTTGTAAATGGGGAGGGGAGGAGGGGGTGAAGGGAGGGCACGGACAAGGGGAAAAAAATGAGAACCAAGATTTGTCATGTAAAGGTGCAAAATCCCAACAATGAATGTAATTGTATTGTATACCTAAAATGTACCAATAAACTAAGTAAAAGAAAAAAAAAATTTTGTGCATCTGTTAGCTCTTCAACATGCCAGCCTTTGACTTATGTTATGAAAAGCTGACATTTCAGAGCAATAAATTCATTTATGCATAAAAATCAACTTTAATATCATAAAGCACCTGAAGATTAAAACATGAGATAAAGAGAGAATAACATTCAACTTAGAATTTTTCTAATTATTTTCAAGTGAAAAACTGATAGTGAAAGAAATATGTTTGGTCATTACTATTTTAAAAATGTCTTTGCGTGTGCCTTTCCAAAGTGAAAATACAGCAGCATTTTAACTATTTTACCAGAACATAGTAATGTTCAGTAATGTTAGTGGACAAGTATCTTGATAAAGCCTATCAGGTCTTCCAACTGGCGAGGCATGTTCATGTCCTCCTATCAAGTGCATAAATGAATTTATTTTTGGCATTTTGAACATCTTGTGGGCAGTGACAGGAAAAGAAGAAGCCATTTATTTTCTGAGGAAAAAAAAAGAAAAACACAAAGTCTTAGGACTGGAGTGAGTGCAAGGCTCACTGAAATTTAATGAATAGAAAAGCAAGCAGACTGAATCCAATCTTTTCATTAGATTGCTTAACTTCAATTACTCTAATTGGGTTCCAAATGCCCTAAATATATTTGAATAGTGACTGCCACTTTCTAGAAATCCTCTTTGCTCATGGTGGCCAAGGTACTTTCAAACCCTGACTCTTTCTGGGAGCTTCATCCAAGCTGAGCATCTGCACAGCCTGAGAGGAGGAAAGGCAACTGGGCTCTGTCTTGCGAGCCAGGTTCAGCCTTGTTCACAGGAAAAGAAGACAACACTGAAGACAGCAGAACCAGAGGTGTGTCCAATAAAAGAATTAGTAAGTGGCACTTATGCTGGATGGTTATTTTTAACAGGGCTATGAAGGATTTGCACCCACTGTTTATAATCTTATTCTCCTTATTACAAAGGAAAAGATTTACTTACTTTACATAGTTATACCTCCCTCTTCAGAGTTGTAGTAAATAATCTGTTTATGGAGTCAAACACTGCTCTTTTCTTTGAAAAGAGTTATTTTCTATCTATTAAAAATGGCTCATATTTTTATGTAAAATAAGGCCACTGATCTCTCCCTTTAAACTTGATTCACATAAGCTTTTTTATGGGCCTGTATGTTCATAGTCAAAGAGCAAAACCTATTTGGTGGAAGGCACTGACATTTTGATTATAGGAAGTAGAAAATGGTAATAATTTCTTAGAAGCTGGGCAGATTATAAAAGATATAGAAAAATTGACCCGGCTGATACTGTGACCTCTCTAAAATACAGGCGGATGGCAGCACTCTGATGTGATAGCCCCTTCACTACTAAATCAAAGTACAAAGACTGAATAAATCAAATGCCCACCATTTTGAATAGACAAACACATAGAACTGTTTTTCCTCCATCAATTTCTTATTCCATATGGACACAAATTGCATGAAGAAGCTGAGTATGATAATCCCCCTAAATTCCCTAATATTTTCAAATTCAGTAAAGTGCTTTATGATAACAGCTATGTATTTAGTGCTGCAGGATATCCTGCACTAAATAATTGCTCTGACTAGCTGGACATTTGCTCTTTTACTGAAATTCTGACTTTTTAGAAATGTAGGATATATGGATTCTAGATTTTAAACACAAGAACTGCTAAGTTGTTATCATCCAAGTTATCACTAAAGGTTTTTTCATGGAAAGCCTACACTCTTCAGCACAGACAAAAAAAGAAGATATATGGGTTTTTTTCCTCAAAATGAGACATGAAATTATTAAATGACTATGTGTTAAGGTTGTTTCCAGACAATAAAAGAATAATGCCATCCCTTGAAATATTGCATTCTAAAAGAAAAATCTCATTACCTATCCTTCCAAGTGTTTTCAGAATACATTATTATCAGTAACCCTCACTTTGTCAAATAGCTCAAATACAAAGAGGCAGCAAGCAATATGTTATCGCAGCTAAGACAGACTTTAAAGTTGTACAGGCCTCAGTCCAAATTCTAGTACAGTGCTATGATATACTGTGTGAATGAGAGCAAATTAAGTAACATTTTCAGGCTTTGGTTTCTATGAAATGTAAACAATATTAATATTGAAGGGTAAATTACATATTGCAAGTGAAGTATAGCATATCAAGAAATGTAGGGGGCCGGGCATTTAGGTCAGCAGTTTGGTGGCCTGCCTCTCAAACGCAAGGACTGGAGTTCAATCCCCAGTACCAAAAAAAAAAAAAAAAAAAAAAAAAAAAAAAGAAAGAAAGAAAGAAAGAAAGAAAGAAAGAAAGAAATATAGGAAGCCCTCAATAAATATTAGGTATAACTTTTATGATGATTATTAATTGGTTGATTTGTATAATGCTTATTCCTTTCATCTTGTGTATTATATGTACTAAAAGTAGAAAATTTACTAAAGTTATGACTAGCCAGTTATTTTCCAGATGTAGTCTCAGAATGGAAGGATGAAGTCTCTGACTGAAGGATAGCTGTGTTGTAAATGGGGAGTGAATTCTTCTGGGGTTTCAAAGGATATTTCAAGTTTGGGTAAAGAAGTTACACAGCATGAAGCATATAAACCAAAAGATTAGCTACATTCAACGGTCCTTGAAACAAGAGGTATAGTATGATATCATGCTACACAGGAGCCAGGTGGGAGGAGCTCCACAGGATTAGGCTCAGTCAAGCAAAACGGGGTGGAAGGTAGGGAGGGGAGAGAGAGAGAGAAAGAGAGAGAGAGAGAGGCTGAAACAGAGACAGAAGGAAGGAGAATGAACACCTGTGGAAGTGCCTTTATTAACAGTCAGAGTGGAATACAAAGGCCAAAGGCACTAAGGTTTTACTGGCATATATGAATCTCATTAGTCGCCATCAGGGGAGGTCAAGAAGAGGGACTTTGATCCAGATCAGCCTTATTACTCTGGGATAACTTGTCAGGTGATAGCTTGTTCAGAGCCTGTTTAAATAGATGGTGAAACATGAGAAAATATAAAGCTTTAAAATTTTATAAAAATCTTACTACATGCCTAGCTATAGGAACCACTGGAAAAATTGAAAAGTATGATCAAACAGATAAGACACAATGGACATTAAACATTTTATGGTTCTTAGTACAAATAAATTACTATAAAAGAATACACAGCAACATGGTGATTTGGCTGCCACAATTTCTGGTGGAACAAAATCATGCAGCATGCTCTTTCTCCTCCTTTGTACCTATATACAATGTTAAATGGTATGATATAATAAGGAATTTTAAGAATTTTTCTGGTCACCGAAGTGTTTTCCTATCACAAAGCTCCCAAACCTTTAAAATATTCTGAGTGATGGGATGGCTTTTGTTATACTAATAATGCCAATCATGTAGGGCCTCCAGATAGCTTCAGGATGAGAACTTGTCAGCAGAGAGAAGGACTATATAATCAAAAGGCTGGAATAATTTAGCAGCCTAACTTCCAAGGAAGACAGGGGGGCTAGAGACTGAGATCAATTAGGTAGCCAGTGGTGTAATCAGTCAGGTCTACATAGTGAAACCCTCAAAGGCACCCTAAGCAAGGAAACCCACTGGGCTTTCTGCTTGGAGAACATTTTGATGTGAAAGGAGAGTGACCATTCTTTTCCCCATGGGGAGAAGGCACAGAAATGCTGAATTCCTTCACAGATCACAGGCTAGATGTAGTCTTTACAGTAAACCTGAAATCATAAACATAATTCTTTCCTGAGTTCTGTTAATCCTTCTAGAAAATTATAGCACCTGAGGGGTCATTAGTGTACCAAATTTGTCACCATTCAGACAGAAGTGTGAGTGACCTGTGGCTGGTGTCTAAGGTGAAGGAAGTCTTGTAGAGGACTTGGTCCTTACTATGTGAGGTCTACACTAACTCTGGGTAGTATGGGCAGAACTAGATGCAGTATATTCTTTTGGCATTATACCACTTGGTGATTAAGTAGAGAAAATGAAAATATTTTAGTAAGATTAAATTTATAAAAGTTTGAAAGGGGAATGACTTGAATGAAGAAATCTATGGAAATATCCAATCCATTGCAAGAACAAAAATGAAATTCTTAGAAATAGTAGTTTGTATAACATTTTTCCTTTCTAAAATAATAAACTAGAGGCATGTCCCTTTGACCTGGCACCACAGAGGAGCCCAGCCATGCAGGCACCTATAGAGTGATGATGGTACCTACCACCTGCCCAGTGAAAAGAGAAATAAGGCCTCTCTGAGGCTCCTAGATGAATATTGAAGCCCACTGGAAAAGTGAAGAAAATCTGCACTAAAGGCACATCACATCACCATAGTCAGTAAGTTGGAGGGATCAGCACCTCACATCGAACCCAGTCTAACTTCAGGGGAAAGACAGCTGGAACCTGCAGTAGAACCTCACAGAGTTCAACCCAGCAGGAGGTCAGAGATCTCAACTTGGGTCTTGCAGCCAAAAATCAGCCTGAACCTCAGGGGACAGCTGCTGGCTCGCTGAGAGTAATTAGCTTAGACCTGCATATTCCTGCCCACACTGTCTATTGTGTCAACAGATGCACACCCTGAAGGAGGCCCTCCATTTCTATTTGCATTTTTTATTTTCAAACTAATATTTCTCACTTATCTTTCATCATTTAATAAAATTTTTATCTATCTTTTTCTTTTCTTATTTTTTTCCTTTTTTAATCTTTTTCTTTTCTTTCTCTCTCTCATTCTGTCTCTGTCTCTCCCAGATTGATCTCCCTTTCTCCCTTTTCTGTGCCTGCTCCTATCCTTATACAAATTTATTTTCTTTCTTTTCACTTTCTTCTCTTTTTCCTTCTCCCATTGTCATTAGTTTTAAAAGAAAGTGGTTACAGTCTCTAGCCTCACTATTACTGTTAGTTTGTTCTGTTTTGGGGAATATTTTGTTCTGTCTTCTCTTCTTCTCTTCAACAGCTCCCTAGAGTTTGTGTGATCTTCCTGTGTCCTCTGACCTCACTTCTAAACTTTTGCTATCCCATCTATCTATCCCTCCCTTTCCACCTCCTTCTAAATCACCATCCTGAAGAATAAAGTTGCTATACTGAAGAGTTTATTCACCAAAAAACATATTTTGGGCTGGTCCTTGATTTTAATTTAATTCACAGGGTTAACAGTGATAGATTAACTACCACAAATTGTCACTTTCTAAGCTGTGCTTCATACTACTGTGTTGCTGATTGTATCACTTTGGCTAAGATGTTGTGATTGATTTAACCAGAGGTCCTCCCTGATATAATGAAAATGAGTTTTCCTCAGAGACATTTGAGACTCAAAAACTAAAGACCAGCTATATCTGGAAGATTGAAGTATTAACCAAGGAATTAAACCAAGGACAGTACCAAGACAAAAACAGAAATGAGAAGGCAATTAAACAAGACGCAAACATAGACTTCCACCCCATCAAATGTAAACTTTGGGGGAAATGAGGTGGAAAAGTCTGACAGTCAACCATCAGGACACCCTGAACGTATAGCACAGAAAGTAACAAAACAGATAAATGAGTCTCTAGAAAAATTCAATATAAAAATAATTTCCCAAATAACCAGAGAGGTGGTGAGAAGGAAAGACATACCTAGAAACAATAGAACAGAAAAAGATAAAAAAGAGATGAGCTCAGAACCATGATGGAAACCATGAATGCCGATCATAGGAAAGAAATGGAAACTTTGAATGCCAAACACAGGAAAGAAATAAAATCCATGAAACAAATTCAAACAGATATCCTGGGGATTAAAAAGTCTATAGAAAGCATTCACAGCAGGATGAATGAATGTGATGATAGAATTTCAGATATAGAAGATAGGATTGTGGTCAGTGACCATGAAAAGAGAGATCTCTTAAAAACAGTAAGGGCCCATGAGAAATCAATCCAACAACTCTTAGATGACGCAAAGAGAAATAATTTAAGACTGTTAGGAATCCATGAAGTAACAGGAAAAAGTACAAAAGACATGAAGAAAACTTCACAGAATTAATGACAAAAAACTTTCCAAACAGAGGGGAAGAATTTGACATACAGATAAGTGAGGCATATAGGACTCCAAATAGCTATGATTTAAAAAAAATCTACATGTAGACATATAATAACCAAGATCCCGGAAACCCAAAAGAAGAACAAAATACTACGAGCACTTAGAGAAAAGAAATATATCACATGCAAAGGAAAGACCATCAGAATCACAGTAGACTTTTCAACACAAACACTTAAGTCAAGGAGAGCCTGGAGTAAAGTATTTCAAGTCCTAAAAGAAAACAATCTTCAACCTAGACTGATGTATCCTGAAAAGCTATCTTTCAAAATGGATGGGGAAATATAATACTTTCACAACAAAGAACACCTGACAAATTTCATGAACACCAAACCAGCACTCCAAACAATGCTACACAATATACTGGAAAAATAAAATGAAGACCACAACTCCATAGGGGCCAAGAGAGCAAATATACCAGACAAGGCAAGAAATTAAGGTAAAGAGGGAAAAATAAAAAATAAGTGAACTAACAATAGGAAAATAACAAGACAATGAAAAGTCAATACATAACACTTATAACTATCTATGTGAATGGCCTCAATTCACCAATCAAAAGAAACAGGCTGGCAGAATGGATTAAGAAGCAAAATCCAACAATATGCTATTACAATTAACCTACTTAATCCACAAAGAAATTCATAGACTGAGAGTAAAAGGATGAAAAATGATTATCCATTCAACAAGAGCTCAGAAAAAGAGTGGGGGTAGCTATCTTATTTGCAGACAGAATAGATTTCAAACCAAAACTAATTAAGAGAGACAAAGAAGGCCACTACATCCTTGTAAAGGGAACAATCCAAGAGGAAGAAATGACAATCATAAATATATATGCATGGAATACTAATATCCCCAACTATATAAAACAAATATTAATGGATATGAAAAATGAAATAAGCACTAATACAATTGTAGCGGGGGACCTCAATACTCCATTGACACAAGTAGACAGATTATGTAGATAAAAATATCAACAACAAAGTAACAGAACTCAACCAAGTCTTAGAACAAATGGACTTAGTAGATGCCTACAGTGTTCCACCCCATAAAATCAGAATATACATTCTTTTTGGCTGCACATGGGTCAATCTTCAAAATAGACCACAAGCTAGCTCATAGAACATGCCTAAGTAAATGCAACAGAATTGAAGTTTTCCCCTATATATTATCAGACTATAATGCAATTAAACTTTAGATCAATAGCCTAAGAAATCACAAGAACTTCACAAACACATGTAAATTAAATAATAAACTGCTGAACAAACCATTGGGTCACAGAGGAAATTAAAGAAGAAATTAGACATGTTCTACAATTATATGATAATGCCAATACAACATATAGGAATCTATGGGACACAATGAAAGCAGTTCTATGAGGGAAATTCATACCTGTAAATGCCCATACTAGGAAAACAGAGCAAGCTCAAATAAACAACCTAATGCTTAACCTTAAGCTCCTAGAAAAAGAACAAGACAAACCAGAAGCTCACACAAGGGAGGAAATTATAAAGATCAGAGGAGAAACTAATGCAATGGAGACCAAGAAAATGATGCAAAAAATCAATGAATCAAAGAGTTGGTTTTTTGAAAGAATAAATAAAACCAATAAACCCTTAGACAACCTTATCAAAGAAAGGAAAAAAAAGGCTCAAATTAACGCAGCTAGGAATGAAAAAGGTGATGTCATGACAGATCCACCAGAAATCTAGAGGATCATCAATACCTACTTCAAAAACCTATACTCCAATAAAATGGGAAATACAGATGAAATGGACAGATTCCTAGACACATATGAACTTCCAAAGTTGAACAAAGAAGATATAAGAAGTCTAAACACCCCAATTACATTCAGTGAGATTGAAAATGTAATTAAAACATTACCAACAAAGAAGTTGGGGGAGCTATGTTATTTGTAGACAGGCCCTGATGGCTTCACGGCTGGATTCTACAAGACATTTACAGAAGAACTAATGCCACTACTCTTTATACTCTTCAGTGAAATTGAAAGGGAAGCAATACTTCAAAATACATTCCTGGAAGCAAGTGTTACTTTGATTCTAAAATTAGGGAAAGAACCAACCAATAAAGAGAACTACAGGCCAATTTCCCTAATGAGCATAGATGCAAAAATCCTAAAAGATACTGGCAAACAGAATACAGAAAATCATCAAGAAAGTCATACTCCCTGAATAAGTCAGATTTATCCCAGGGATGTAAGGATGGTTCAACATATATAAATCAATGAATGTAATACACTATATTAATACAGTCATGGGAAAAAAGACATAGGATCATCTCAACAGATACAGAAAAACATTCAGCAAAATTCAACACACATTCATGATAAAAACCCTACAGAAATTTGGAATAGATGGTCTTTATCTCAATCTGATAAAGGCTATCTTTGAAAAACCAACAGCCAATATCATTCTAAATGGTCAAAAACTAAAAACCTTCATACTAAAATCAGGAACAAGACAGGGATGTCCACTATCCCACTGTCACCACTCCTGTTCAATATAATTCTAGAAACATTAGCCACAACAATTAGACAAGAGAAAGAAATAAAAGGAATAAAGGTAGGAAAGAAAGAAGTTAAACTGCCACTATTTACTAATGATATGATACTCTACATAGAAAATGGAAAAAAACTCTGCCAAATGATTCCTAGACTTAGTTGACAGATTCAGTAGAGTAGCAGGATACAAACTCAACACTCAAAACTCAATAGCCTTCGTGTACACAAATAACAGACTCACTGGGAGAGGAATTCGGGAAACAATTCCTTTCACAATAACATCCAAAAAAACTAAATATCTAGGAATCAATCTAATGAAGAAGACAATAGACTTCTATACTGAAAATTACAGCACTCTGAAAAAGGAGATAGAAAAGGAGAAAAGGATATAAGAAGATGGAAAGACATTCCTTGCTCCTGGGTAGTAAGAATCAACATAATGAAAATGGACATACTTCCAAAACTACTATACAGATTCAATGTAATCCCAGTAGAAATCCCAACAGTATATTTCACAGAACATGTGAAAACAATCCAAAAATTCATGTGGAACTAGAAGAGACTTAGAATAGCAAAAGTCATTCTAGGCAAGAGAGATATGGCAGGGGGTATCACAATTCCTAACTTTAAATGTACTACAAAGCCACTGTGATTACAAAAAAAAAAAACAAAAAAAAAAACAGCATGGTACCAGTAAAAAAACAGACCCAAGGATCAATGGAATAGATGAGAAGATGCAGAATCAATACGAGACATACTCAGCTACCTCATCCTTGACAAAGGAGCCAGCCATTCTCCCTGGAGGAAAGATAACCTCTTTAAGAAATGGTGTTGGAGGGCCAGGGATTTAGATCAGCGTTTCGGTGGCCTGCCTCACAAGCACAAGGACCCGAGTTCCAACCCCCAGTACAAAAAAAAGAACAGAAAAAAAAAAGAAATGATGTTGGAAAAAGTGGCTTTCAACTTGCCAAAGCTTAAAACTAGATACACATCTTTCACCATGCACTAAACTAAAATCCAAGTGGATTACAGATTTAAATATCAAACAGGACTCTCAAAGACATTGGCATGGGAGAAGATTTTATGAACAAATCCTCAGCAGCACGAGAACTTGCACAAACAATAAAAAATTGGGATCTCATTGTATTAAAAAGTTTTTGCAATGCAAGAGAAATGACCAAGAGAGCCGAAGAGACAGCCTAAAATGTGGGAAAAAAATTTTACCAGCTACTCCTCAGACAAAGACTACTATCTAGAATATATAAAGAATTCAAAATGTCAGACCACCCAAATACAAAGACCCGATTCAAAAATGGGCATATGAAACGAACAGACGTTTCTCAGACAAACAAGTCTGAGAACAGATGTTTCTCAGACAAACAAATAAATATATGAAACAATGTTCAACATCATTGGTCATTGGAGATATGCAGATGAGAACAACACTGAGATTCCACCTCACCCCAGAAAGAATGGCTGCTGTAAAGAAATCAACCAATAACGAATGATGACAAGGCTGTGGGAAGAAAGGAACCCTTCGCCATTGTTGGTGAAAGTGCAGACTGGTGCAACCCCTGTGGAAATCAATAAGGAGATTCCTCAAAGAACTAGGATAAGGGTCCCATTTGATCCACATATCCCTTTGCTGGGTAACTTTCCAAAAGAATTAAAAGAATTATACCACAGTGATATATATGAGCTGATGTTTATAGCAGCACAGTTCATAATAGCTAAAACTTGGAAACAACCCAAATGCCCATCAACTGGATACTGGACAAAGAAGTGGTTTTTCTATAACATGGAGTACTACTCAGCCATAAAAAATGAGAAGCTAGAAACATTTATAGTGAAATGGATGCACATTGTGTCTATATTCTTAAATGAAATAAATAGGACACACTTGAGTAAATACCAAATAGTTTCACTGGTGTGAAAAACTAAAAGTGTAAATAAGGTTCAAACGGTACAGTTAGGAGTATGAAATAGAAAGAAAATGGCTAAAGGCGAAGTGGGAAGGGGAGGGGAAAGGAAATAAGGGAAAAGAAAAAATGTGAAAAAATGAAAAAATGGAAACAAAGTCTCTGTAAATAGGGAAGGGTGAAGGGGGTAAAGGGAGAGAAAAAGCAAGAACCAAGATATATCATGTAAAGATCTCAATGACAAATGTAACTGTATTGTTTGCTTTAAATGTACCAATAAATTTAATGGAAAAGAATAAAATAAAATAGTAAACTAAGAAATAGGTAGTTTATATTTCATAATTTGTAAGCTTAGAATCTGGCCACATTTTCAAACTCTAATAAAGACATACGACTCTTCTATCAATAGAAAGAGAAAAAATAGAACTACTCTCAAAGTGAAGAGAAACAATAAACCATGAGAAAAATATAACTCTAAATATACTATGATTGGACTTTGCTTACATGATGAAGTATAAGAGGACATAAATTTGACACTTGATATGATCCTCATTTGTGCCACATAGGATTAGTAAAATGAGAAT
The DNA here is from genome assembly GCF_012274545.1 of Fukomys damarensis. Classification (NCBI taxonomy): domain Eukaryota; kingdom Metazoa; phylum Chordata; class Mammalia; order Rodentia; family Bathyergidae; genus Fukomys; species Fukomys damarensis. The sequence continues at coordinate 56,096,908 of NW_022900926.1, read as the reverse complement.
ATATTTATTGTTCTAGTGTAGTCACACATATATGCATATCACTTGGTATTTTAGTTAATAACATTTTCATACTATTAATGTAAATGCTTCTTAGTGGTTTTCAGTATTTAGTGTCAATTAATGTATGCAACATTGATGGAACATTTGAATTAGCATTCATCACTAGAAGCCTCCAAATATCTTACTGTTCAAATCTGGGGCTTTTGGGAGGTGATTAGGCTCCAGGGATGTTATACACATCAGTGGATTGATCCAAGGTTGAGTTTACAGCTAACTGCGCTGTTAAGAAGTGTGGCCTGGTTGAAAGTGTTGTGCCTGTGGGCATGCCTTCTCAGAAGTATGTCTCCCTCACCTTCTCTCTTCTCTCCTGTTGCCATGAGGTGTGCATCTTTCCTCTGCTTTGCCTCTCCACCATGCTCTTTCTGCAGTGGAAACAGATCACCATAGACTGAATCTCCTAAAACTATAAATTAAACTAAACCTATCCTTGTTTAAGTTGCCATTGTCAGAAATTTTGCCCAAGCAACAGGAAAGTGACTAATAAAATAACTAAGATATCATAAAACAGAATAATTCACAATTTCAATACCAGAGATCCTGATTTAATTTGCCTGAAGCAAAGCTCAGCATCTCTCCCTCCCTCCCTCCCTCTCTCTCTCTCTCTCTCTCTCTCTCTCTCTCTCTCTCTCTCATTATAGAACAAAATAATATAAAAATTACAAGGCTTGCTAGGGCAAACAAAATAATGGCATAGTAGACACAGGGAGATAGGAAGTAAAAACTAGTGATGAGCAGGATGGTAGGTTTAGGGGCATACTCAATTCAACATGTAAGAGTTAATAATGTGATTTTAATTTATGTAACTAAATACTGCTATCACCAGAGGTATTTAAATAACAACAGTAACAATAGGTATGATGATATATTTAATGTATCCGGTTAACTAAACAGTGCGGTACACAGTTATTTGGTCATGTGATGTGGGTGTTTCTCTGAGAAGACTCTGAATGAAAGTGGCATTTGAAACAGTAGACTCAGTTAAGCTGATTGCCCTCCCTAATGCAAATGACCCGCTGAAGGCTTGACTAAGGAAATGGTCTTGTCTTACTGTCTTGAGCTGGGACATTTGTCTCTTCCAGACTTTGAGGTAGAACTAAAACATTTATGCCTCTTGTGTTTTACATTTGTAGGGAGAGTTAGAGGGGGTTGAAGGGCATGACCTGGGTGGCTGACAATTGTGTGTTTACTACAAGCTTATTGTCCACTATGTACTGGAGGAAGCCAGCTCTTGTGAAATGATTACATATAGCACTATGTGCCCTTAGCCTCCTGACCTTTTTCTCAACCGAGAAATAAAGGCTAAGGTCCTGATTGGTTTAGAGTATACTAATCAGTGAAACAATTCTTTTTAGAACCCAGCATCTGTAAGTATGAATACACTGGTTTGGCCCTCAGGAAACTCGGTTGAGTTCCCCCAACTTTGTAGCATGTTCTGCTATCTGATAGCTTTTTCCTGCATTTGGGACATCACAAATAAACCTTTGCCTAGCATCACTTTCACTTCTGACTTCCCTATGTTCCACTAGAGGCATCAGCCTTATTCCTTCATTCATCCCCAGAGAAGGGGAGGGTCGTAATGGTGGGACACCCCTTGCTTCCTAGAAGCCCAGGCATTGCTACATGCTTACTGACATTTGGACTGAAGCTATACATTAATTCTCCTGGGTCCCCAGTGACAGATCTTGTGACTTCTATGCTTTTATAATATTATGAACTAATTCCTTATTGTTGGATCAGTATTTGTCTGTCTATTGTCAATTGTAGATCTCTGGAGAACTCTGACTACAGCAATAGGCTAATTAAGAAATCTGAGAAGCTGGTAAAGAGGTAGGAGGGAAACTAAATATCTAGAAACTGTTAATGAAGGAAGAGAAGCAATTCAGGACTATGTTTGTATTCAACAAAAAAGCTAAATAAATAACAAAAACATGATTCAGGGGAGGGGTGAAATGGAAGTAAATTTTTGCCTTTCATTCTGCACCTCAGTAGGATGTAACTATTTTTAAATTAGGCACGTATGTATTATGCCTTAAATTATTTTTTAAAACAGTATTTTTCAAACCTGCTGGTTAACTTTACAATTAAATGTCATTTGGAAATTCTGTAATATAAAAAATAGAAAAAGCTATAAAGACATGCACAATATTATATCAACCTTTTCCTCTAAAAGCAAAGATTAGAGTCTAATCATCACACCCTTCTTTTAATTAATTGTCCAAGTTATTATGATGCATGTTTATTCAATTAAATTGAGCCAAGAAATATAAAGGATAACTGTTTTGTATCACTTTTCCAACTCATTTTAGAAATGCTATTTAAATATTTGATAGGTAGCACATTTTATTAAAGTCATATTTTCATGATAGTATTTTTAAAGGAACCAATGTTACCTCAACTGTTTATTCATTGATATACAGCCTGTATATCTGTAGCCAAAATAAATTAACACTTTGTTCTGTAGTAGGATATAGAAAATTGTTCACGTTTCCTTCTTTAGTTACTACAGGCCCAAAGTACTTTGTCCCATCCTGAAAGGAAACAGTGTTTTATGAGGTCTCTTTGTGTAGACAAGTGCTATTGAGTGCTGAGCATACAGAAATTCTCTATTAATATGGAGTGAAGTCCCTTCAAAACATACAATTCCTAAGATAACTTTAAGTAGCTCCCAGATTGCAAATAACATAAATTCCCACCTGATTTGTTTTAAGTATTACCTTTCCTGGTCATTATTTTCATTATTATTAATAGCAATCTATAGTTTCATAAAAGTACAGTATTTACAAGGAATTTTCAAATACCTTAGGTAATTGCACAAATGGCTCATAAAACTAATATTAAGTTCCCATTTTAGTTTATGTGCTGACAAAGCCAGCAGTGTCTTCCCATTTTATAGATTATTTTTTTTATTTAACTGAGGATCAAACTTGGAACCTTGAGCTTGTGAGGCAGGCGGCAGAACCACTGAGCTAAATCCCTGGCCCTTATCTCTCCATTTTAAAAATGATAAAACTAAGACTATGTAGAACAGTTTTTTAAAATTCCATATTTTTATAAAGAATCCCAAGCTGGGTTTTTTTTCCCCATTTCTCTTGCTGACACTTCTTTCCCAGCTTGCTGGCTTGACAAGAACTATGCATTTTGCATCTCTGGTGTGTGGACCATTGAACAGTCTAACAAAAGGAAGAGGAGACCATGTTATCTGTCCTCATTTAGCATTTATTTTCACAGTGAAACAGAGAGTTGCTTCCTCACAGGTGTTTCAGCTCAGAATGACTTGGAAAAGCAAAATGATAATGTGATATACTACTTGTACAGAAATAGTCAGATTTCTTAGATTAGATGTAAGGTGTTTTGTCTTGCATCAATTAGAAATACATTCCAGTTGGATGCATATGAGTTGTTCAGTGCTAACAAATGAAAAGACATTTGTCTAAATATGTGCTTTATGGAGGACTGGGTAAGAACTACCCTGCTGGTTCATAGTCCTTCACCCACTGAAGTTGAAGCATCCAGTGCTTGACTTCAAGGTTGAATTGAAAAATGAGAATTAAAAATTATTTCGGCTGAAATAGTTGTGATATCCAAAGCTTTTATTTGCTAAAGCCAAAGTATATGAGATGAATTCTAGATACCTCCTTTTAAATATCAAGCACCAGAGTTTGACACCCCAAGAGCAGTGCTCTTCTAATATACCTTATAGAAGATACCCAGTTCAAATATTTGTTGCTGCATCTATTTCATGAAAAGACTAAAGAAAATCCCTTTCTGGAACAGAGGGAGGGTGTAAAGTAGGCAGTAGGGAAAGAAAGGAAAGCAAGAGGATTGTGATCTGTGATGAGTGTGTAGGACCTCTCCCTACTTTTCATCTAGGAGGGCAGTGGGGTGGAAAATAGACCAAATTATAGAAACAGAGGAGGATTTTCCCCAACTGCTCTTTAACTGCAAGCATATTGTGAGGGTGTGGCCTCATGAGTTAATGAGTGGATTCCGTCAGTGGCTTCCTATGAAAAGAAAGCTGGCCTCCAGTTAAAATTGCAACAGCAGAGGATAGCCAGGAAAGGACAGGTCAGCCTCACTTGTCCCTGGGGAGAGAGAAGACAAAGACTGAATTCAAGTATTTACAGAAAAGGGAGAAGGTGCAATGTCATGAGATTTTTTTTTTAAGTTTGTGTTTATTCCAACTATCAGAAATTATAACTTAAAATGCAATTCAACAACAAAATGAACAGTTATACAAAATAAAGAAAATTGCATTTCTATACATCTGAGTCTGGAAATTACAATATGTAATAAAATATGTTTAGTTAGAAAGCTAAGAGAAAACTGTCTATGAAGAATAATTAATATTAAAACTTTTAATAGAATACAATACATCAAATCTGAAATTTAAATTTGTAGAAGTCAAAAGTCTCTATGTGATTAAATCTGTGAAGGGAAACATGAAAAGTTTGGAGCTGTGGCTCTTAATTCTATTTCCTTTCAGTAGAAATAAATGTTATGTTCTCATATTTTTTGTGAAAGAATCTGTAATATACATTGTCTATATAATTGAGTTCTATGAAATGGTTTAACAGCGATTATAAAAATATTTAAAAACTTTAATTTCTAAATATTTCCCTTTCTGAGTTCAATAGCTGAGACATTAGCCTGGGTTAATATATCTCTAGCACTGTCTCCTACTTTTCTTCTTTTATCTCATTTGGCAACAGCCATCCTTCCTTGCAATTCTTTGGAGAATCTTGTCTTAAAGGATTTGCAGTAACGATTCTTTCTATTTGGGACGCTCTTCCCATAAATGGCCATGTAATCTGCCACTGCAAGCCCTCATTCCTATCACACCTTGTCCACAGAAACCTGCTGTCATCACTCCGCTTAAGACAGCAGCCTGATCTTCCCGCTGTCATTGGCCAGCCCCTCATTTCACCCGTTTTTCACTCTCAGTATCATTCAGTCTCTTCTAATGCTATGGGATTTTACCCATTTCACTATATTTACTGGTTATTTTATGTTATCTATACTGATAAAACTCTAGATAGGCAGAGTATTTGTATTTTTTTAGTCTCTGATAAATTCCATGCAGCTAGAACATCACTTTGCACTTAAAAAAAAACTGAATGAAAGAATGCTAACATTGCAATTCAGCCACAATAATCTCTTATATATCATTCTATCTTGTGTATATGTCTTTTTGAGCTCTTCCCTTAAATTCTGAAGCTCCAAACGGCTTCTCTTGCTTTCTCAATTTGTTCTTCCACACTGAGGCATTACTTCAGAACATTCGTTCTGAGAGTCTGAGCTTAAAATCTTACTGATTTTCTTTAAGAAAGAGCATTTGTGCATAAGGATCTCTCCTCTTATTTTATCACTTCGACAGAATCTGAGCACTGACCAGAAATTAGTGAAATGACCCAAGATTCCAAGACTTTCAGACTCTCTTCAACTTTCTTGTCTATTTCATTTTACACCTTTTAAAACTCTTACATCCTGTCCCCTGCTCAATCTCATGATGGTCTACCCTTCCGTAATCATCAATCCTTTTTGATCTGCATGACAAGTCTGTCTCCTTCATCCAAATGCTGGCATTCTTCTGAGTACCATCATCACCTACTATTTTATTGGTGTAGCCAGCAAAGTATTTGACCATATTCCCTTGTCAGTTGGCATCATCCACAATTCATATCTCTTTGTCCCAGACAACTCTAAAATCAATCTTCTTTGGTGAACTCTAACACTGACAACTAAAGGATACACTCACTAACAAAGGGAATTTATTTTCTTTTATTGTACAATCATGAATCAAGTATTTAAAATAATTTCAATAAAGCAATTGTCTTTAAAATGTCATTACTTACACTCAGTATTTTAGGGCCACAAATCTGGACCTCCAGAAACAGTTGTTTATCAATCATAAAACTCTTTGTTCATTTTCTCTTATCCTATAGCTAGTGAAGTCTGTGAATGTTTTACAAACTAGAATTTTAACTTTTCAGACACTTAAATATACTCTGTATTCCACCTTCCCTTCTGTGCCCTTAATAATCTCACTTATCAGAACCTTTCCCCTCTGGTACCATTTTCCAACTGTTTAATAAGCTTCCTAACTTCCTTTGACCTCACACCACAGCGTTTCATCATGATTATTTCAGTTCTGAAACTATGCTGCAACGAATTCTGGTAGCAGAAAAGTAATTTTTTTCATGAGACTGTGATATATCAGATATCTGCTTTAAGATGCAGTAAATATAAAAAAGTCATTCTTTTCTTTTTTTAATGAAAATGTCTGAAATGGCCTTGCCAATAAGAACCGAAATGATGTAAGTGCACTTTTTGCTACAGAATTTCTAATATGTATTTGTTAAATGAAATGAATAAAATCATATGCATGTATAAATGTATTCACACATGCTTCTACACATATTATACACACACATTAAGTGATGTAAAACAGGAAAAACAGAGGGTGCTACTTGCCTACTTGCATTCTTCACCAAGACATGATACCCGTATACTATTGATGTGGAGAATTTGTAGGATGAAGAAAGTGCAGGGCTTTGCAGTTGTAATTTATTTTTGAGACAGAAGGATAATTGTGCTCTCTAGCCTAGTAAATCTCAGTCTTAGTTGAGTTACAGGCACATACTGACAGCAAAGCCTGAATAGTTGAAATCAGGCCATCTAAATGATAAGAAAGACATCTGAACAAGAACCTATTAAATGCAAAGATTTGAGAAAACTAACATGGCAGTGTGCTGGCTCAAACATACAATCGAATCCACAAGCTCCCACAGAACAGTTTCTTGGTTGTTACTTGACTATTTTTCATACTGATAGATGCTTTGCCCTTGGGGTGCACTACTTTGCACATAAAGAATGATTCTGCTTTGTTCCCATTAGTTTGAAAGACAAGACAGTGACACTGTGCTGAACAGAGTCCAGTGTGCACACTGTTTTCAGAAAAAAACCCACTTTTAAATGGCATATTCTGATGATAAAGAAACAGAGATGATATTTTTTGGTGTCTGAATTTGTGATCCCTGCAGCATGAGGGGAAAGATTTCCACAGTGTCCCTGAATAACAATGAAGTGTCGGAAAGCAATGACATTCTAATCAGTGCTTCAAATGTCAGTGAGAGGATGCTATGGGTAGGACCCTACTACATAAGTTAACGGCTTTACTGTAAAACCACAAGGGAGCAATTAATGGGAAGCTGTTACTAACCTTTATGTGTTCCATTGCTCAAGTGTCTGGAGAAAAGGTCTAATTATAGTTCTAACCTTTCCCAATGGCCCATGAATGACTCTCCAAATAGAGGTTGTATAAGAAAAACTATGATGAAGACATAGAACTGACATATAATTGAATTTTCTTATATGATGCACCCATAGTAGAACAACAAATCATGCTGGTAACTTAATTTTCACCAATTTCTCATTAAAACAAAATATTAAGCTTGGTGAAAGGATACATAATTGAGAAAAATGGAGTAGTCAAACATATAAAACTTCATATGAAAGACATAATAGACATAGTATCAAAATATTGCATTATACCTTAACTAAGAGTATGGTCGTTTATAAAGCAAGAGCTGAAGGAAGAACAAGGACCAATGTGGAATGTGAGATTCAATAGTCCATTAAACAATATGATTTAAAGGACTAGGGTTAGCAAAGAATTTCCATTTCACAAAAGTTCAATAAATAGAAACAACATAAAATGTTTCCGTATAACATGGATGAAGTGCAACTTCACTTTTTGTCAGGCACACATTTTAAGATGATGGCATATTTATTTGTCATTTCCTCTATATAAAATATTTCTTGCCCTGTGGAAAGTGATATTAGTTTTAAGAGACACTGTTCATTTAAAAATATTCATTGAGTTCATTGCACACAGTGTAGCTATATTAAGGTAGACAACAAATGCACACCCTTCAGGAGGTATCATATGTGTCTATTAGCTTTTCCATTGCTGGGACAGAAGACCCAACGCCTACAACTTAATGGAAGAGAGGTTTAATTTGCTTCGAGGTTTTGTCAGCTGGTTCCAAGGCAAACAGCATGGAAAAGGGTGTAGTGCAGAGGAAAAAGAAAGAGCGCTGTGAGAAAGGGAGGATACAGGGCGGGACAGATACACTCTATAAGTAAGCACCCCAGGCCTCAGCTCCCACAGCACCTCAGCTGTGAACGTATCGGTGAATAAACCCAATGAGGACCATCATTCCCCACGATCCGATTAGCCTTCAAAAGCCTCCACTCTGAGCCCATGAAACTGTTGAGGGACTTTCTAGATATATAAGAGAGAGATCTAAGACGATACTTAATAAACTTATAGAGTAAAGCTATAATAGGAACTCAGCGTGTGTTTGGGAATGAAGTGATACTGGCAGGAAGTACTAAGAGTCCAAAGAAGGCCGGGGGTCATTAAAGAGGCTTCCTTGAGAAGACGGCTAGATAGGTTTACTGGAAACTGAGTGAGGAAGCGCCTGTTCTCTCTTTGGTCCTAGTAGGAGAGGGAAGAGTTATAAATTCTTATTTCACTGAAAGAAAAGCTGTAGACCTTACATCGTAAAAGGCCCAGTTTAATATTTGTGTTCTCTCCTTTCTCCTCCCCTGCCTGTTTCCCTTCATCTCCTTTATACAACCTTCCTTTCTATTCACTCTGCTCAACTATATGAGTCTCATCCACAAACCCTGCCTCAGGACATTTACACAGGTTTTTCCTCTGCCTAGACTCATATTCATCATATATAGGCATGGCTACTGCCTGCGCCTTCACAATGCAGTGCTCCATGATCTTCTTATTTAGAGGTGCTACCAGCTCTAACTTCCCTTGCTGTGACAGTATTGCCTGATCATGTGTGTACTTTAGCTTAATTATCTTAAAAATAATTTTCTTTCTTTCCATGCTATGATATAAGCTTCCCAGGTCCACTGATGTATCTCAAATCTCTAGAATAATTCCTGTCCTAGGAGAGGTGTCCAATAAATATTTATCGAATTGAATGTTTGAAACAACAGTTTTCAATAAATTTTTTTTAGAAATTGATGATGAAAATATATCTTAAACTAGAAATAATGTCAGTTTTCTCTTTCATATAGACAATCTGGAACAAGGATCACCTATTTTTAAATTAGTTTTCAATCACATTTAATGAGAATCTGAATTTTTTTCTACTGAAATACACTAATAGAATTAGTTGCAGTATTTTAAGATGTATTACAGGATAAGACTGACAGAAAATAGGCAAACATATGTCAATGCTTTTTTGTTTCACTTAAAAGTCCTCAAGATACCATGCCAAATAATTTGGAAATAGGAGTGTTCTGAGAATAGTTTGAAAAAGATGACAACATAAACTGTTGCTGAATTCTTCATTAATTTTCAATAATGCAGTTAGATTAAAAGACCAGTATTATACTGTTATCACCAAAGTAGTTTTAGAAGATTTCATTTACATTTTCATCGTTTGGAGTAAATTTAATTTATAAACAGTTTAGCCAGAAATAAACAAACTTTTAAGTACTTTTCCCTCTTTTAGATTATATACATATATGTGGATAGACATTGCTCTGTATCTCTGTAACTCTCTCTATATATATATTATATGTATCAATATATCAATATATCGATATATATATTTGTTTGTTTGGTGGATGTCTGCTGTATTTTCACACCAAAAGAAACCCATATGAAGACTAATATAATTAACATTATTATCACAGATATGCATCCATTAAAACAAGTATCATTTTAGTCAAACACTAAGGAAACAAAATTTCTAATGTAAAATGCAGAGAGTGAGCAGTTTCATCAATATAAAAGGACAATAAGAAGGGTTCAGTGCTATGTGATTCAGTACTGCATTGCCTGGACAACAGTAGTTGCTCAATAAATCCCTGTTAAATAAGTTAATGAATTCGCTTCAGTTTATATAGAGTATTTTTTATGAAGATGGCTAGTTGACTTGCCTTTTACATAATAATGTTGAAATAAACTATAACATAAACTCAAAATCTATTTTAATATAAAATGATTACTTGAGTATTTACTCATTACCTATTATTTTTCAGATAATTTCCTGTCAACAAAATAAAGTAGCTTGAGAAACTACTGAGATCACTGCAAAAGGGACTTAATTTGTGAAACAGAATTTTTAATAGTAAAGCAAGGTATTTCAGGCAATAATAAAAATGTAAGACAATATGCTATATTTTCCATGATCTCACAATGCATTTAAGGCTATAAAATATATGTACATATAAGTATAATTCAAAGCAGTAATCAGTGATCCATTAAGAAGAAATAAAATTCAGTGAAGGTAAACACAAACTTATCTTGCATGGTTCTATGTGTGCATCTGTCTACTTTCATCCACTGATCTGTGTGTCTATCTTTACATTAATAACATAACTCTTATAACGAATCACTCAACTTTTCCTTTTTTTTTCCTTTTTATTGAGTTTATTGGTACAATCTAGGTTTACAATACAGTTACATTCATTACAGGGATCCTGTACCTTTACATGACAGGTCTTGGTTCTCATTTTATCCCCTTGTCCCTGCCCTCCCTTTACCCCCTCCTCCCCTCCCCATTAACAAACACTTTATTTCCATTTCTTTCATTTTCTCATATTTTTTTATTTTGCCTTATTTTCTTGCCCCTACCCTTTCCCACTTTCCCTAAACCTTTAGCCCTTTTCTTCCTATTTCACACTCTTAATTATCCCATTAGGATCTGGTGTACTATTATAGTTTTTCACACCAGAGAAACTATTCAGTATTTACACATGTGTGACTTATTTATTTCACTCAGGAGTATATCCTCAATATGTGTCCATTTTCCTATGACTGACTCTAATTTCGCATTCTTTATGTCTGAGTAGTATTCCATTTTACAGAAAAACCACATCTTCTTTATCCAGTTTCCAACAGATGGGCAGATGGGCTGTTTCCAAGTTTTAGCTATTACAAACTGTGCCGCTATAAACATTGGTGCGCATATATCACTGTGGTATGATTCTTTTAAATCTTTTGGAAAGATACCCAGCAGAGGGATGGCTGGGTCAAATGGAACCTCTAGACCTAGCTTTTTGGGGTATCTCCATGTTGATTTTCACAGTGGTTGCATCAGTCTGCACTCCCACCAACAATGGAGAAGGGTTCCTTCCTCCCCACAACCCCGCCAACATTTGTTCTTGTGTGATTTCTTGATAGCAGCCATTCTTTGCGGAGTGAGGTGGAATCTCAGTGTTGTTTTCATCTGTATCTCTCAAATGACCAGTGACATGGAGCATTTTTTCATATATTTACTTGCTGCTTTTACTTCTTTGTCTGAGAAATGTCTGTTCATTTCAGATGCCCATTTTTTAATTGAGTCTTTATATTTGGGGGTGTTGATTGTTTTTAGTTCTTTATATATTCTAGATAATAGTCCTTTGTCTGAGGAGCAGCTGGTAAGATTTTTTTTCCCACATTGTAGGTTGTCTCTTAGTTCTGTTGATGGTTTCTTCTTGCAGTGCAAAAGCCTTTTAATAAGATGAGATCCCAGTTGTTGATTCTTTCTGCTAGTTCATGTGCTACTGAGGATTTGTTCATAAAGTCTTTTCCTATGCCAATGTCTTCCAGAGTTCTGCCTAATTTATCTTCCAGCAAGTTTAGTGTTTCTGTTTTAATATGTAGATCTTTAATCCACTTGGATTTTAATTTAGTGCATGGTGAAAGATAAGGGTCTAATTTTAATCTTTGGCAGGTTGAAATCCAGTTTTTCCAACACCATTTATTAAAGAGGCTATCTTTCCTCCAGTGGGGATGGTCAACTGCTTTGTCAAAGATGAGGTAGCTGGGTACATCTGGAGTTGTTTCTGTATCTTCCAGGCTTTTCCACTGATCCTCAGGTCTGTTTCTTTGCCAGTACCATGCTGTTTTTATCACAGTGTCTTTGTAGTATAATTTCACATTGGGAATTGTTATACCTGCTGCCATGTGTCTGTTGCCTAGGATGGCTTTTGCTATTCCAGATCTCTTATGGTTCCAAATGAATTTTTGGAATCTTCTTTCTAGTTCTGTGAAGTATAGTGTTGGAATTTCAATTGGTATTGCATTGAATCTGTATAGCAGTTTTGGTAGTATGGCCATTTTCACTATGTTAATTCTTCCTACCCAGGAGCAGGGTATATTTTTCCATTTTCTAATATCCTCTTCGATCTCTTTTTTCAGAGTGCTATAGTTTTCAGTGTAGAGATCTTTTGTTTCTTTTGTTAGATTGATTCCCAGATACTTCATTTTTTTTGGGGGGGGTGCTATTGTGAAAGGAATTGTTTCCCTAATTTCTCATTCAATGAAAGCAGTTCTACATGGAAAATTCATAGCACTTAATGCCCACATTAGGAAAACAGAGCAAGCTCAAATAAACAACCAACAATGACTCTTAGACTCCTATAAAAACAAGAGCAAGAATAACCCAAAGCTCAAACAAGAGAGGAAATTATAAAGATTAGAGCAGAAATAAATGCAATGAAAACTAAGAAAATGATACAAAAAATAAATGAATTGAAGAGTTGGTTTTTTGAAAGAATGAATAAAATTGATAAACCCTTACCAAACCTTATCAAAAAAGGAAAGAAAAGGCTCAGATTCATGCAATCAGGAATGAAAAAGGTGAAGTCACAACAGATCCCACAGAAATCCAGAGGATCATTAATACATACAATGAGAACCTGTACTCTAATAAAATGGAAAACACAGAAGAAATGGACAGATTTCTAGATACTTATGAATTACCAAAGTTGAATGAAGAAGATAAAAACATTTTAAACACCACAATTACAATCAGTGAAATTGAAAATGTAATTAAAAACTTACCAACAAAGAAAAGCCCAGGTCCTGATGGATTCACTACTGAATTTTACAAGACATTTAGAGAAGAACTACTGCCATTACTCTTTAGACTTTTCAATGAAATTAAAAGGGAAGCAATACTTTCAAATTCATTCCTGGAAGCAAGTACCACTTTGATTCCCAAACCAGGGCAAGATGTAACTGAAAAAGAGAACTACAGGCCAATCTCCTTAATGAATATAGATGCAAAAATCCTCAATAAGATACTAGCAAACAGAATACAGAGGATCATCAAGAAGATCATACATCCTGACCAAGTCAGATTTATTCCAGGGATACAAGGATGGTTCAACATACATAAATCAATAAATGTAATACACTATATTAACAAAGTCAAGGACAAGAATCACATGATCCTCTCAATAGATGCAGAAAAAGCATTTGACAAAACTCAACACCCATTCATGATAAAAACTCTGCAAAAAATTGGAATAGATGGTCTATATCTCAACTTAATAAAGGCCATCTATGAAAAACCAGCAGCCAACATCATATTAAATGGCCAAAAACTGAAAACCTTCATGTTTAAATCAGGAACAAGACAAGGATGCTCACTATCACCACTCCTCTTCAATATATTTCTGGAAACATTAGCCATAACAGTTAGACAAGAGAAAGAAATTAAAGCAATAAAGATAGGAAAGGAAGAAGTTAAACTGTCATTATTTGCTGATGATGTGATACTCTACGTTGAAGACCCAAAAAACTCCATCAAAAGACTTCTTGACTTAATAGACACTTTTAGCAGAGTAGCTGGATACAAGGTCAACACCCCAAAATCAATAGCCTCCTTGTAAACAAATCAACTTTTCCTTTTAAAAATTTAATCATTCTAAGTTCCTCTAAATTTTGAAGTCACCCTGATAAGCTCTTCCAAAAAGTATTCAGAGACTTTGATTGGGATTGTGACTGCATTATAAATCAATTTGGGGAAAACTGACAATTGTTGAGTACTATCATGGTTTATATCACCAAAAGACTCATGTGCTCATAGGTGGAGCATTTGGAAGGTCACTGTATCATGAGTGTGTGATACTATGCTCTCTAGATATAGATATAGATATAGATACAGATATAGATATAGATGATATAGACATAGATATAGATAGATAGAGACAGAGAGAGACAGACCTTCTCCCTTCATGCTGTTCACTTCTTCTTACCTGCCATCCCATGAATTGTTTCTCCACTGCAAGACCCCTCTGCCATGCCACCATATATACTTTGGAACTAGCTGACTATAGACTGAAACCAAATATATGAGCCTCCATTTATTCAGGTCTTAATTTCTTTCATCAACATTGTATAACTCTGTATATTCCCTTTGCACAAAATACATCTTTAAAAACTTCACATTTTGATGCTAGTGCAAATGATGCTTTATTACATTTCAAATTGCAATTATTAGTTGGTAGTATGTAGAGGTACAATTGATTTTTAAATATGTCATGCCCTTGTATCCTGCAATCTTGTAAGTTTTCTTCTCAGTTCTGGTAAGATTTTTGCAGATTCTTTGGAATTATCTGTATAATTTTGTAGAGTTAGTATTATTTCTTTTATACATGTTTAATTGAATTCACAAATGAAATCATTTAGGCATGAATTTTGTTTAAGAATTGATTTTGATTACAAATCCAATTCTTTGTAGAAAGTTATTTCTCCCTGAATGAGCTGTCATTTGTGTTTTCAGCACATTTTTCCTTTACAAATAACTTATCAAATTTATTAACATATATTTTGTAGCAATGTTTGTTTATTATCATTTTGTTTTAGTAATACGTTTGCAATATATAATTAAGCTAACATCTTGATCATTTCACTGTTGCTTCTCTCACCAAATTCTTCACTTTCTCCTTCCACAGATCTAGAGTCTACCTACTTATACCCTTATTTTGCTTTTCAATTTATTCATATTTTACATTTTACATATTAAAGAAACCATGGAATATTTAACCCTCTGAATCTGATTTATTTTTCTTGGCATTATGGCCTCAAGATCTAGCCATTTTCTTTACCCATTCAGCAGTTAATGAATATAAGGCCATTTCCACAATTTAATTATTATGAATTGTGCTGTTATAAATACATCTATGCATGCATGACTGTAACTCTTTGGGAAAATACTCAGAAGCAATATAGCTGGGTCAAGTAAAATTTCTATTTTTAGGTTTTTGAGGAATTTCCATACAGATCTCCAAGGAAGTTTTATTAATGTACAGTCCCACCAAAGATGTAGAAAGGCTCCTTTTCCCCCACAACCTTGGCAGTGGTCATTCTTACTGGATTAAGATGTGATCTCACTGTTGCTGTGATTTGCATTTAGTTAACAGTCAAAGATGCTGAACATACCTTTACATACTTATTAACCACATACACTTCTTCTAGTGTCTATTCATTTCAACTGCTTATATTTTATGGTGCTTATTTGGGGGAGCTCGAGATTTTTTGAGGTCTTTATGTATTCTAGGCATTAGTCCTTGTCTGAAGAATAGCTGGAAATTTTTTGTCTATTCTGCGGATTTTTGCTTTACTCTGTTGGTAGTTTCCTTTGCAGTGCAGAAATTTTTTACTTTGGAATAATCCCACTTATTAATTTATAGTATTATTATATCTTGTGCAATTGGGGATCTTTTAAAGAAGTCTTTGTTGATGCCTATGTCTTCACAGGTTTTACTGAATTTTTCTTCAAGCAGACTTGGTGTTTCTGTTTCATATCTAGGTCTTTGATTTTGGTTTGATTTTAGTACAAGGTAAAAGATATGGATCTACATTCATTCTTCTATATATAGGTACCCAGTTTTTTCCTAGCACTATTTATTTTAAAAGCTGGGGGTTTTTTTCAAACATATATTTTGGCCTCTTCTTCAAAAATCAGATTGTTGAAAGTGTTTGGAGTTGTTTCTGCATCATTTATTGTATTCTATTAATGAACATATATATTTTTGTGCCATGCCATGCTGCTTTTATTATTGTAGTTCTGTAGCTTTGTAGTATGACTTGAATTCCAGGTAATATTGTCTCTTACTTCATTCACGTTGTATAAGATTGCTTTGGCTATTCTAAGTCTCTTCTTGTTCTATATAAATTTTAGAATAGTTTCTTATAGTTACATGTAACATGATACTAGAATTTTTCTTAGAACTGCATTAAATCTATATATGGTAATATGACCATTTTAAAAATATTGGATCTGCCTATTCAATAACAAGGGATGTCTTTCCGTTTTTCAAAGTAACCTTCAATCACTTTTTCAGAGTTGGTTTTGTTTTGTTTTGTTTGTACCAGAGATTGAACTTGGGCCCTTGCACCTGAGAGGTAGGTGGCAAAACCCCTGAGCCAAATCCCCACCCTAGAGTAGTACTGTATTTTTCTTTTTTCCTTTTTTTTTCTCATTGAGTTAATTGGTACATTTTAGGTATACAGTACAATTACACTCATCATTGGGATCTTGTACCTTTACATGACAGGTCTTGGTTCTCATTTTTCCCCCATACCCTTACCCTCCCTTCACCCCCTTCTCCCTCCTCTGCTTACAAAAACTTTATTCACATTTTTTCTTTTCCCTTATTTCCTTTCCCCTACTCTTCCCACTTCCTTACACCTTTAGCCCTTTTATTCCTATTACATATTGTCAATTATACGACTAGGATCTTATTTACAATTATAGTTTTTCACACCAGAAAAACTATTCAGTATTTACACATGTGTGACTTATTTATTTCACTTAAGAGTATAACCTCAATATGCATCCATTTTCTTATGAATGACTCTAATTTCTCATTCTTTATGGCTGAGTAGTATTCCATTTTATACAAAAACTACATCTTCTTTATCCAGTCTTCTTTCTTCTTTATAATAGTCTTTCACTTCCTTGGTTAAGTTAATTACCAAGTCTTTAATTTTTGGAGCTACTGTATGTGTGACTTTTTTCCTGCTTTACTCTATTGCTTTCATTGTTGATGAAACAATGATGAACACGACTGATTTTTGTGTACTGATTTTATATTCTGCAACTTTGCTGAATTTATTTATTGACTTTACATGTCTCCTTCTGGAGATTTTTGGGTCTTTTCTGTAAAGGATCATGCAATTTGTGAATAAGGATGCCTTGACTTCTTTGCTGTATGTATTCCATTTATTTCTCTTACCTAATTATTCTGTCCAAAGTTTTGCATACTGTATTGACCAGGAGTCATGACAGTGGACATCCTTGTCTTGTTCCTGGTTTTAGAGGGAATGCTTTTAGGTATGATGTTAGGAACATATATGTCATAAATGACTTTAATCAGTTTGAGGTAAGGTCTCTCTACACCTATTGTCATTAGCCTGTTAGTCATGAATCGATGTTGGATTTTGTCAAAGGCTTTTCTGCAACTATTGAGGTGATCATATGATTTTTATTCTTTTTATCTTATGTGATATATTAAATTTATTATGTATGTGTATTGAATTATACTTGTATCTGTGGCATGAGACCAACTTAGTTATAATGTGCGAACTTTTTTAATTATTTTTTTATTATTTGTTGCATGCTCTTGAAGGATATTGAGCCATAGTTTTTGTTCTCTTGAGTCCTTTTCTAGTTTTGGTATGAGGTTTTAAGGAATTAGTTTGGCAGTGTTTCTTCCCTTTCAATTTAATGGAAGAGTTTGAGGCATATTGGCAATAGTTCTCTGAAGTCATGCTAAAGAGTCCTTGGTGTCCTTAGCTTTTCTTTGAGGGTAGGGTTTTTGTAACTATTTCTATTTCATTGTCTGTTCTTGGCCTGTTCATGCAATATATATCTTCTTGATCCATCTTGATAATTCATATGTATCTAGGAATTTATCCATTTTTTCTAGACTTTCCAATTTATGTTTTCAATGTAAATTTATTGTAATTCTATGAATACTGGTGGTGTCCATTGTGATTTTGCCTGTTTCATTTCTAATTGCATTGATACAAATTTTTCTTTCCTTTTGGTAAATTTGATTATGAACATAACAATGTTATTTATCTTTTCAAAGAAGCCAACTCTGATTCATTGATTCTTTGTATTATCTTTTTAGTGTCAATTTCATTAATTTCAGCTTTGATCTTTAAAATGTTGGTCCTTCTACAAATTTTGTATTTGGATTTCTCTTATTTCTCTAGAAACATAAGATCCATCATTAGGCTTTTAAACTTGACTCACTCTATTTTTCTAATGTGGACATTCACAATTATAAACTTCCTTCTTATAACTGCTTTCATTGTATTCATACGTTTTTGTATGCCATTGTCAATTGATCCTTTGAACATTTAGATTTCTTTTATGACTCATTGATTATTCAATAGTATATTATTTAATCTCCATATGATTTCATACTTTCTGTGGTGTCTTTGTTGTTGATTTCTAGTTTTATTCTGCTATGATCCAATACTATACAAGAAATTATTTCTTTATATTTATTTAGGTATGCTTTATGGACAAAAAAATGGTCTATTTTCAAGAAAGTTTTATGCACTGCTAAGAAAAATATGTATTGTGCTGTTAGGTGAAATACTCTGTTCATGGAATATAATTCTCTGTGCTTCTCTTTCACTCTATGAGTGTTTTTATGGATAAGGTGTGTCTACTCTAGACATAGAGACAGTTGAGCTTTGTTTTTTGCCCCACTTTGTTGGTCTGTGTCTTTTGACTGGAGAGTTAAGTCTATTTACATTTAGAGTTATTACTGAGTTCTGTCATTATATTATTGTTTGATGTTTTATTTTTCCTCCTGTGTTTACTCTCCCAGGTAGATCTAATCTTCCTCTAAATTTTACTTATACTTCAGTCAGAATTTGACTAATGTGTTCCTCCTTCTATGCTCATAAACCAAGAAGTGTTTAGTTGTAGTAGTTGTAGGGGTCTGAGTTCCAGTCCTCTGTGGTTGAGTCCAGGAGGCTGGATATATGTACTACTGTTTAAGCCGGTTCCTGTACTATAATTTGTGAAGGAGTTTGAGGTTCTATATAAATCTCTGAGCCTATTTTCTGTTCCCTCTTCAGCCATTTATCTGCTTGGTTTCAGCTTCCTTCCTAGGGATACATCACCTAGCCAGAGGTGTTTTGCCTCTGCCTTATGAAGAGATGCCTTCAGTAGTGGTGGAGAAGGGGCACAATGTCAAGTAGTCAGTCTTCAGCTGATATCCAAAGGGGCCTTCTTGATCTCTGCCCCCTTCCTCTGTGATAGTTCCTACAGCTGCTTAAGACTTCTCTTTCTATACCATTCTGGGAAGTCATGCCATGCAAGCTGTTCTTGCCTCACTACTCCTCCAGTTTCTTGCCTGTGTCAAACTCACTGTTCATACCACCCAAAGAGTCTATATCCAACCTGCAAATTTAGCAGCGCTTAGGCCTCACAGAGCTCAGCAGCATTTGGCTGGTAGTGAAAGTATTCCTGTGTAGGCTCTGAGCTTTGCACCATTTGGAGAATGGGAAGTGGACAAGATAATCCATAAGTACAGAGTTCATGGTGTCTGGAGGAGTGGCAGGAGAAGGCCTACTCTAGCATTGATCAAGTGTCTTTGCTCCCATCAGTCACAATGGCTGCTCACCCCTGTAACTTACTGACCCACAGATCTCTCAACATGTGACTCCAGATCCCTAACCAGGACTACACCCCTGTTCCTTTCTTTCCCAAGAGCCCTCCAGTCATAACTCCATCACTGCTACCTGAATAATTCTCTGGCTGTTTCTTTAGTGGCCTGATTTGTTAATATCTCAGTCAATGAGCTCCTCCTCCCAATGAGAAGGGAATTAGGACAGATGGACAACAGCTAGTAGGTGGTAGGCTGGGCACTTACTATAGCAGTCCTGACACCACTGCTGTATTTAGCTTCTCCTCTCATGGAGTTAGATCTTTTCCCAAGATGGTGTCCAATACATGCCAGGTCTAGGGTGTGAGCAGTGTCAGGATCGAGGGGCTTCTCTGATTCTTTTTCTAAATGCCTTTGATACTGAAATTCATATAGTGGACTTCTCTTTCAAGTTGTCTTCTCATATTTGAGCCTTCGCTCACCCCCATTTCTGAGTACCCATGCATTTTAGTGCATGTCATCTGAGTGTCTCATGAGCCCTGCTGCCTCTAGTCAGCTGTGATGATGTGTCACTCTTTATTACTACTTTAACACTTACAAGGTCCATAGCAATGCCCCTCATTCATTCCTAATATTGGCAATTTATGTCTAACTTATTCTACTTAACCTTCAAATAACAGTATATTACTTTAAATAGGAACAATGTGGCAATATAATTTCATGTTGACCCTTTCCTTTTTTGTATTGACACATTTTATTTCCATATATGTTTTATTCCCACTATTGTAGCTCAGTTGAACAATTATCTTTTGATGCAATTTTTAAAAGGGGGAGGTTTTTCATAGTTATATTTACTTTTATCATTCCAGGTGCTTTTATTTCTTTGTGTAAATCTAAATATTTGTCTCATATCATATTTTCTCTATGTAAGTAATTGTTTTCAACATATCTTGTAGTTCATGATTGCTGATAACAACTTATCTCATCTTTTCTTTGCCAGACACATATCTGGCCTATAGTTCCAAGGATATTTTCACTGGCTATATAAGTTTGGAATGACAGATATCCATTTGTTTGTTTTAATAGTTTAAATATAATGCACAATTTTTCCAACATATAAAGATTATAATCAGAAATTCATTCTCATTTGTTTCTTTTATCTGATGCATCTTATTTTTATGGTTGTTTTCTGGATTATCTCTTTATCTTTGATTTGTCATGACTTTGTTTCTAGGGATGGTTGAGTTAAATAAAATGAACTCAGAAGCCTAAACCACAAAGTTGAGTTTTTCATAGTTCTGAAGGCTAGAAATGTGATATCAAAATGTCAGCAGCTATAGTTCCTTCTGCAGGCCTTCATAGAAGAATCAGTTTCAGGCCTTTGTCCCTGGTTTTTCAGCTTTTTGTTTTTTTGGTACAGGGGGTTGAACTTGGGTCCTTGTGCTTGCAAGGCAGGCCACCGAACCACTGAGCTAAATCCCCGGCCCTGTCCCTGGTTTTTAGATGGCCATCTTCCCCTGGGACTTTACATCATCTTCCTTCTGTATTGTTATGTTCAAATGTCCTATTCTCATTAGGGTACTAAATATACTGGGTTAATGCCCACTCGTATGATTTAATTTAATTTAATCATCTCTGTAAAGTCCTTACATCCAAGTAAAGTTGCATTCTGAGTTTCTGGAGGTTAGGATTTCAAAACGTTCTGTAGTGTGTGATAAAAAGAAAAAAGAGCCTATAACAAGCACTCTGATGAAGTTGTGTTGAGATACACTTTCCTCTAAACTTCTTAGATCTTTAAATCATTGTTGTTCATTAATTGAGAATTTATTCTACCTGATTTCTCTCTTTTCTCCTTTAGTAACTTCAGGTGCCTTATACATTAGATATTCGTACATATTTTACAACAGCTTTTGAATGCCTTTTTTTTCTTACTCATTTTTCATTTTTGCTTTAGTTTGCATAATTTTTATTGATGTATTTTAAAGTTTACCAATTTTTCTCTTCTGTGTTCAGTCTGTTGATAAGCCCATTGAAGGGATTCTTCATCTCTGACAGCACATTTTTCATATCTAGCATTTGTACTTGACACTTAATTATAGTTTGCATCTGTTTGCCAAAATTTCTATCTCTTCGTGCATGTTTTTCCACTAAATGTGCTAAAATATTAATCATAATTATTTTAAAGCCACTGTCTGAGTATTCTAATATGTGAGCCATCTATGACTCTGGTTCTGTTCACTGCTTTATTTCTTGCCAATGACTCATTTCTTTTCCTTGCTTTTCTACATGCCTCACAAGTTTTGATTGAATGCTATAAAAAACAACACTACTGACTAAAGAAATAGAATTTATATTCAGAATATACGTGCCTTTTCTTCTGTCAGGTTGTTAGTGTGTATGTGTGTATTATGGGTAGGGATAGGATTTGAACCAAAGTAGTAACGATAACAGGTTTGGGTTTTGAGTTCCCCTTCCATGTGAAATTTTTTCACCTTTGGAGAGACTAAGATGGAGAGTACTGGAGAGACATTTTTTGTTTGTTTGTTTTTTCCCAGTGTTCTCGATTCATTCTAAATTTACTACTTTCCTTCCTCTGCATGTTCTTGTCCTGCCTCTATTTACTACCTCAGAGGAAAATGTTTTTAATGATAAGGATCTTAGCCTGAGTTATTTTCTTGCTCTTCTGCCAGCTGCAGTAGGATTGCTCTTTCTATCGGTCCAAGGCCCCAGGCTTGGGAGGGTCTCCTCCATCTTCACCATCACATAGCTTTTATATTATTTCTTCAAAAGTAACATTTAATGTTCTCATGGAAAAGCTGAAGGGTTTGTTGCCTTTTCCTCAGCAGCTCTTTCTTCTTCATATCAGAGAATATTCTAGAATGCAGTAGTGTTTCATACCTGCCCTTCAGTTGCAGATAGCTACTTGGTAGTGCTAGCACCTATGCCTCCTCCTCATTCTACCTGCTCATGATCTTTCTAATGAGTACCCAGTGTAGACTGTGGAAGAGAGTGATGAAGATGTATAAACTCTTATATCTGGGGCCACCATCAACCAAGAGGAAGTCTATTTTGTTGGCAGAGGTAAGGGTTGAAAGGGAACCTAAGGGTTTTCTTATTGAACATCAAATAAAATTTGAAATTATTACCATGGTCTATGTAGAATAGCCTATGCCTTTCATATCTCATGTGCCAACTGCCTCCCTTGTCACTATCCTGTCTTGCTTTCTTTCTGTGTTTGGATTACAAACAGTTCTTTCTTATTTTAAACTCTCCCTTGATATTGTGCTTTTTCGTTTTCTCTCTGAAACACTAAATCCAATTGCCTAATTACCTGCAACAGAAGGGTGGAAAAGAACAATAGGAAGATATTCAGCATGAATGCTGACAATTCCTCTCAACTTTCACATCTCTGCCTCAGCCAAGGAGTCTCATTCTCACCAACTTTTCTCTATAGCTACATCATTCTCTATCTCAGCATACTGTGTTTCTTCATGACACTTACAAAATACATTTGTATGTAGTTTTTTCTGTTTGCTTTTTTACTTACTTATGCGTTTTCTACTCCACTAAACTGTAATCTCCCTAGGAGAGGAAGTAGTTATATCTTGTTGATGTGAGTTTGTTCTGCACCTAAAACAATGTTCAGCATCCCATATATTCAGAAAATGTTTTCAAAAGTATAGAAAAGTATGTTACCTGATCAGTACGTACTATTATAGATTATATAGTATTTATATGAAGTACTTGCAAACAAATCATTGTATTCTTATGTATTACATACACCTATTTAATAATTACCTTAAATATTTACATTAATTTAACAATACATGTATGAATGGAGAGGAAAATTGTAGGTGAAGCTTCAGTGTTATAACAGAATAAAGTTTATAAAATTAATCCTCCAGAATCTAAGCAGAGCAACATTGAAATAACCTTCAATGAATTTCCCATTTCTTAAAAATAGAAAATATTTATGTAAAGAAATGTGAAGGTGAATGTAATTTTCTGGGGAAAAAAATAACCTGAGATATAAATAAAAGTCAGTTTACAACATCCTATTTCATCAGAATCTGTTCTTTGGGAATTGCTCAACTTCATTTTGCAGAATCAAGTGGCTCAGTTATTTTGAGTAAGAATATGTACTTTTTAGTGGTTATTCAAACTGAATTGCCTGAGACTTTTAGGATCTAGTGCTCACTAAATGTCATATAGAACCAGAAAGAGATGTATAGTAAAATTTCAGGAACTCACCAAATTATCAACATTTTATTCTACTGTGACCAAGAAAATAGTATCAAGTATATTTATATAAGGTAGAGTGATGTCTTAGAATCCATAAGGCATTCATATGCCTGAAGTTTGCTCAGGGATATATTGAAAATTTGGTTTAGTATGAGTCCACTTCTTTCTTTACAGAAAGCTGAGCATGAAACTTAACTGGTTCCAAAGGTCTTATTCTGGATAGGGCTACCTG
Source organism: Fukomys damarensis (assembly GCF_012274545.1). Taxonomy (NCBI): domain Eukaryota; kingdom Metazoa; phylum Chordata; class Mammalia; order Rodentia; family Bathyergidae; genus Fukomys; species Fukomys damarensis. Next base: position 56,072,934 of record NW_022900926.1, on the reverse strand, counting down.
ACCTTTGTAATTATCTAATACAATAATAAACACAACACATCAATAGATGAATGTTGTCTTAACTTTCAAATTATTTATCAAAAATAATAAAAAGTTTAGTATGTACCCAGGATATAACCTATTAAAAATTATTAGAAAGTTTACAACAAAAGCATATGAAAGGCACCTTTCATAAAGCTAACAATAACGTGCTCTTTTTAAAGAAAATATATCAGTGTCACAATGCCACAAGCAAAATCCTAACTTAATTCTTAAAATGGGCAAAGAGCATGAGTAGATGCTATTCCATAAAACATACAAATGGTTAAAAAGTACATGGATTAATGATCTTCATCACTAATTACTGGGAAAATTCAAATCAAAATGAGATATCACAAGACTCCAACTGCACACCTATTAGGATAACTATTATATTTTTAAAATAAACAAAAATAATAAATATGAGTGAGAATGTGAAGAAACTGTAGTCTTTGTACACTACAAGTGGTAAAGTAAGGTACTACAACCCCTATGGAAAATAGTACCATAGTTCCTGAAAAATATTAAAGTAGAATTATGATATCTTCCAACAATTTTGAAATCAGGGATGTGAATAGCTATTTCTATATGTACATTCTATACATTTGTTCACATAGCATTATTCACAACAGCTAAAAGTTAGAAGCAACCAAGTATCCACTGAGAAATAGATAAGATGTAGGATATGTAGACAACGGAATATTATTTGACTTGAAGTTAGGAGGAAATTCCAACATGTTTTGCAGCATGAATGAATCATGAGGACATTATGCTAAGTAAATATAAACCAGTCACAATAAGACCAGTGCTATCTTATCCCAGTTATATGAAACACCTAGAGCAGTCAAATTCAGAGAGAAAGTCGAATGGTGATTGCTATGGCTGGGTCATAGAGAATTGTTTAATGGGTATAGATTTTTTCATTTTGACAGCATGATAAAAGTGTGAATGGATGGTGATGACAGTAGCACAATAATAAGAATATACTTATTAGCACCTAGTGTGTTCTTTAAATGGTCAATGGTAAATTTTTTGTGTATTTTGTCATAATTTTAAATTTTAGAATTAATTTCTGAAAACTACAAAAATTTACATATTAACTTTTTGATACCAACTATTTAGGCTTGTCTTAATAATTATGTCTATTCACTGTCCATTACATTTTCGATTTTTAGCACTTGTTAGCAATTTTAAATTATACAGTCAGTAAGTATTCACTACTTACTGTGAAAACTGAATGGGTCTGCACATGACACTCCTAAGAGTTACATTTGCCATCTTTGGAATTTAAATATAACAAAGTTATTTCATGGCTATGCATTCTTTACCATCCTTTCAGAGACAAAATAAAATAACTTTCTGTTTCTATAGTATTGCTTCTCTATTTCAGGCAACTGCACACAAATCAAGACAGTCAAGTGAAGGCTTCTGTGATCTCAGTGGTAATCTATGTTTAGAACTATGATGATGTCCGTTATGCCGATGATTCACAAGTGAGCCATCCACACACAGAGCAGCTCTTTGGGGTGTCACACAGTAAGCCCATCAGTTATGACTTGTCAGGACCTTTTGAAAGCAAGTTACAAACGGGGAAGATAAAAACTAAGAAGAGATGAGAAAAGGAATTTCAGATAAGGAGAGTATTGCAAAGCAGGAAGGAAAAGAGGGAACAAAAGTAACATTTAGAAAGCATCTAAGTCTAGGGAGTATGGCTGGCAATTTTTTATTTGTTAAGATAGAAATATACAACATAGAGCATATAGAGAAATACAGAAATACATCAGAATAGAAACAAATCATAATGATAAAAACTAAACTTCCTTCCCAGTCACACAAACATCCTACTTTACAAGTTCTGGTCAGGGAAGAGAAAGGACTTTAGACATTTAAAGATGCTCTAGAGGAAGAAATGTAAATTACATCATCACTGTTCAAAGGCAGTCAATGTCTTCCATTTTTTACCTATGTTCATTGATTTTAGTGATGACAAAAACTCTACCAAATATCAATGTGCATACCTTTGGGAAGAGACTCTCAAGGCCAGAAACTGGGAATCCTGTCTAAGCACAAGTGGAAAGAGAATCACAAACGTTTTGGTAGAATTCTGATTACTGTGGTGTAGCCCCACCTTTAAAAATTTTTAAATATTGCTTAACATCTGTAAGATTACACAAAGATTTTTTAAAATGGTATTTCAGTTCTTTTGCCATCTTTCATTTATTCTAAGCTTAGTTTGTCTCTCCTCTTTCCTATGTCCCTTCTCAATTTTTCTCTGTACTTTTCTTTTACAGAAGTAACTTCTTCTTTACCTGTATAAAACTATATCTACTTTTCCCTGCACAGAGGATGGAGCAGGCAGCTTTACCAGCAAGTGAGGTGGAAATGTTATATGTCAAACGGGAAGGTGGGGAAGGCCCCCAGAGCCAGAAGATGAATGATACCTCTCTGAGCACTGCTTTGCTTCACAGCAGCTCACCGAGTAAGCATTCACTGTCTTCAGGGGCATTGCTATGAAGCACACCTCAGAACATTCTTAAGCGTTCAAGTTAAACCTCAGTCTTCCAGCAAGTCTCTCTCAAGAGTGGAGAAAAATGTTTAGGCTATGACAAGCAGGAAACTGACTTTGAAGTATTTCTCACTTACATTCACTCTGTGTCCTTATTTGTCTGTTTTGAAGTGGAAATAAAAAGGAATGGACAACAGTACAACTATTACATGATCGCTTGGAGAAAGACCACATTTCACCAAACACACTGCAGTTAGACACAGTAAAAAATGTAAGGCTTTGAACTTTCAGTCATAGGTTTGTTTTTCATCCTCCTCTGTTCTCTCCCATGACCTGAAATAGACTTGATCTTGTCTCAGTTTCCCATTTAGGTGGGGAGGAACGATACAATGAATTCTCCAAAATGCTTATTATGTACTTGGCAAACATGCCAGAATAATTAGCTTTAAAACACTGTCTTTCTACATAATAACAACATGATAAACACATTCGAGATAATATCTTAGATTTTTATGACATCTTATAGAGTTTTTAAACTTAAAAACTAGTAATTTAAACTATAGGTATGACAGACACAGATGGCAAATGGCTTTTAAGAGGAAATTGACTTTTATCTCACATCTGCAAAACATGAAAATCATTTGTCTTGGTCAAATGTGGTTGTCACTTTTTATTTGCCATGCAGATCTGAAATAAAGTTATTTGCATACAAACATGAAACTTCAACACCATATATTTTAATACATTTTCATTGAAATATCCTTCCAAGTTTTCTATCACAATTTCACTTTAGGAAAATTTAGCAGTATGTATGATTTTATGAAAGTATTATCTATGAAGTGTATATATTTGGAAGAAATGTATTATCTAAAATAATAAAAGATTGGTGTATTAACAGAAAATATATTTTAAAGTTACTATCATTTAATAATTTAAACTACTTAAGCTATAAATTACTATAGTAATTTAGATATAAAGTATGTAAAATAATATTCTATAGATGTAGTGGTAATAGATTACAAATTAAATGGCTTAAAAAATAAAAAATGTTTTGGGCCAGGGATTTAGTTCAGTGGTTCCGCCTTGCAAGCACAAGGTCCCCAGTTTGATCCCCAGTACCAAAAATAAATAAATAAATAAATAATTTTAAATGTTTTATATTACAGTTCTACAAGTTAGTCAATAGCCCTCTCTGAACTAAGAACAAGGTATTTGGTAGGGCTACTATTCTTTACAAAAGTCCTAGGAGTTTCATTATCCTTTCCAATTTCTAGAAATCACCTACTTTGGTAAGCTCATGACGCTTTCATTTCCAGAGGCATTTTCAGAGTCAGCATCAGTGGGTCCAGTCTCTCTCAACTTACCCTAGCACCAGTTTTCTCTTCTGCCTCTTCTACTTTTAAGAAGCCATGCAATTGTATATTGGGCTCACCCAGATAATGCAGGGAAATTATTATCTCTCAAGAACAGAGGTGGCCAATCTTGACTGCATCCGCAACCTTAATTCCTTTTTCCATGTAAAGTAATATTCACTGTATCTAGGGATTAGGATGTGGATATCTTTTGGGGCCACTGTCCTACCCAACACATTATGTAATTATTTACAGTAGAATATAACCGTTTCTTATTATCTTAGATCTAATACACACTTTGTATATCACCTATCGTACATAGAATTGTATATTCTATGCATTATGTATAATCTATTAATTTAAATTATGAAACACTACATGTGTATTTCATACCATTAAAACAATGTCTTTAAAACCAAAATATGTGTTTTGTGAGGTCAGAGAGTCCCCGGTGGGACTTTGCCTCCAAAATGTGGTGGAGCTGAATTTCATTATCATACATTGAGTATAAAGGAAACAATATATTTACCAAACACCTATCCCTAGTTCTCATAGGAGTTATGTAATCCATTCCCATTTGTACAGATCTGTGAATATTTTTGTCCTTTCCACAGCCCTCAAAACAGAGAGCTTTGCTCTCACTATAAAGATAGGTAAACCAAAGCTTGGTGAATCATTAATTTGAAATGTACATATTGGCCTTTCTGATCTCAAAAGTTACACTCCTTCATTTATATCACATTGAATCTCAAAAACTCCAAATCATGACATTTTAAGAGTAAGAAACTATTGTTGGATTTCTCCCTTCACTTTTAATTTCTTGTCATGGCTGATGGATTCATTCTGCTGGGTTTCTTGGTGTTGTGATCCTCATTGTTTTTTCCTTGGTTATTGTTTAAAAATTTTTGGAGTGCTGGTTTGGTACTCATGAAGTTCCTAAGGTGCTCTTTGTCAGGAAAATTTCTTATTTCTCCATCAATTTTGAAAGATAGTTTTGCAGGGTACATCAATTTGGGTTGGAAGTTGTTTTCCTTTAGGGCTTGAAATATGTCACTCTGCACTCTTCTTGCCTTGTGGATTTGTGTTGAGGAGTTTGCAGCGATTCTGGTGGGTTTTCTTTTGTATGTGATTTGTTTCTTTGCTCTAACTGCTTGTAGAATTTTGTTCTGTTGGGTTTCTGGAATGTTAAATACAGAAGACTGCAAGAATTCCACCAAAAGTCTTCTAGACTTAATAACCAAATTCAGTGAAGCAGATAGATACATGGTCAACACACAAAAATCAGTGGCTTTTCTGTAAATGAAAAACAGACTCTCTGAAAGAGAAATGGGGCAATCAATTCCTTTCACAATGGCATCCAAAAAAATTGCAATACCTATCAACCTAGTAAAAGAAATCAAAGATCTCTACACTTAAAACTACAGCACTCTGAAAAGAGAGATTAAAGAAGATATCAGAAAATGGAAAGAGATCCCCTGAGCCTGGGTAGGAAGAATCAACATAGTGAAAATGGCCATACTTCCAAAACTGCTATATAGATTCAATGAAATCCCAATTGAAATTCTAGCAGGATACTTCATAGACCTTGACAAAAGAATCCCAAAATTCATTTGGAGCAAGAAGAGATGTAGAATAGCAAAAGCAATTCTAGGCAATAAAATCAAGGTAAGGGGTATCACAATCCCCAATTTGAAACTATAGTACAAAGCTACCGTGATAAAAACAGCACGGTACTGGCAAAGAAACAGACCTGAGAACCAGTGAAACAGATTAAAAGATGCAGAAACAACTCCAGACACACTCAGCCACCTCATCTTTGACAAGGACCCAAGCATCCTCACTGGAGAAAAGATAGCCTCTTTAATAAATGGTTCTGGAAAAACTGGGTTTCAACTTGGCCAAATATCAAAACCAGACCTACATCTCTCACCATGCACTAAATTAAAATTGAAATGGATTAAATATCTAAATATTAAAACAGAAACACTAAACTGGCTGAAAGAGGTTAGGTAGAACTCTTGAAGACATTTGTGTAGGAAAAGATTGTATGTACAAAACCTCAAGTGCCTGAAAACTAGCACAAACAATCAACAAGTGGGATCTCTTCTTATTAAAAGGTTTCTGCAAGCAAAATGACCAACAGTGTGAAAAGACACCCATAATGTGGGAAAAAACTTTCACCAGCTGTTCCTCAGACAAATGTCTACTATTAGCATAGATAAAGTTAAAAGATCAGACCTCCCAAATTTAAAGACCCTATCCAAAAATGGGTAACTGAAATGAACAGACATTTCTCAGACAAAAAAGTAGAACTAGCAAATAAACATATGAAAACATGTTCAATATCACTGGTTATTTGAGAGATGCAAATGAAAACAATGCTGAGATTCCACCTCACCCCAGAAAGAATGGCTGCTATCATGAAATCAACCAATAACAAATACTGGTGGGGCTGTCAGGAAAAGGAACCCTGTTCCACTGCTGGTAGGAGTGTAGACTGGTGCAACCACTGTGGAAATTAATATGGAGATACCTCAAAGAACTAGGATTGGAAGTCCCATTTTACCCAGCTATTCCCCTGCTGGGTGTCTTCCCAAAGGAATTAAAAGAATCATACCACAATGATATATGGGCACCTGTGTTCATAGCAGCACAATTAATGATAACTAAAACTTGGAAGCAACCCAAGTGCCCAACAGGAGACAGGATAAAGAAAAGTGTGTGTGTGTGTGTGTGTGTGTGTGTGTGTGTGTTTATAAAATGGAGTACTACTCAGCCATGAAGAATGAGCAACTAGAGACATTTATTGCTAAATGGATGCACATTGAGACCATAGTCTTAAGTGAAATAAGTAGGACACACATGTAAATGTCGAACAGCTTCTCTAGTGTGAGAAACTGAAAGTGTAAATAAGGACTACAAGGTTTAATAGATAACGTGAAATAGGATGAAAAGGTACAAAGGGAAAGGGGAAGTGGGAGGTAGGGGAAAGGAAAAAAGGTAATGGAATATGTGAAAAAGAAAAAAATGGAAACAAAGACTTTGTGGATAGGGAAGGGTGGAGGGCTTCAAGCAAGGGCAGGGGAATGGGGAAAAAAGAAGAACAAAGATGGATTATGTAAAGGTGCAAATTTGGAATGATGAATGTCATTACATTTTATACCTTAAATGTACCAATGAAATTAATTTTTAAAAAAGAAACTAGAGAAGTTACTTATCAATTTAAATGGCTCTTACTATAACTTTTGAGTAACAGTTAACTTCAAATAATATGGTTCTTACATTCATATAATTTGAAATTTACAGAGTAATCTTGAGTTATTCTCATTCTATCTTACTTTAAGCTTCAAACGAGGCTTGGATGATAAGAAAAATAACAGTCTTCCAAATCCTAATTGGGAATATGTTCTACAGCAAGGGAGAATTTAAATTGCTGGTGGAATTAAATTTCCTAATCAGATTTTTCCAGTTATGTGGTTGTGCTCAATGTAATCACAGTTGCTTCAATAAGGAAAAGGATATGGAAAGGGCAGCTGGAGAGAGACTTCACTGGCCAATTCTGGCTTTGAAAATAAAGGGATTGGTGAAGAAGGAATGTAGGCAGCCTCTAGAAGTTGGAAGTGCTAAAACCATTTTACCCTAAAGCCTTCTTCAGGCACAATCAAATCTCTGTTGGTTCTTTGTATTCAGCACAAGGAGATCCGGAGGTCTGTTTTAAACTTTTAACCCCCAGAATTGAAAAAAATCATGTTTACACAGTTTTAAGTAACTATTTTAGTAACTTGTAACAGCAGCAATAGGGGACTAATGAAGTAGTTTTTTAAAAGCTCATTCAGGGACCAAAATTAGCAACAACAGCAACAAACCAAGAAACCACAGTCACCGTGTATAAAGGGGCTGCGAGGGCTTGCTCACTATTCCCGTGGACTGAATTCTATTTGTAAAGGAAACATGTCAGGTATTCTGTGGTTTTAGACCTAGTGGAGAGAAGAAAATAGAAGTAGGACTTTGGTTAGACTCTTTGGGAGTTTAAAAATATCATAATGTTTGGTCTTTCCTTATTTAAATGAAAGCCTAAGAAATTGAATGTATTATCTTATTTTCATTGTGCACAAAGAGGAATAAATGCATATTGGAAAAGTATTAAAATAATATTTAAAGGGGATTGTTCCAGTTTGGGTACGTTACCAAAAACATATATCTTTCATAATTCAGGAATGCTAGATTTCTACTCTTTGTGTTTAACTTCATCAAAAAGAACTTTTTCTAGATGTCAACCATCCAATGTTGGATTGTATCATCCAATAAGCTGGAAAGCAAAAATTTAAATCAAGATCCTTCTCCTTATACTTCTCTATAAAGATATGTTTTATTTCCTTTGGGATATCTTAAATTACTTTTTTTTTAATTATCTTACAGAGGAACTATTTTAGGAAAAAAAATGATCTTCTGAAAAGAAAAATAGTTGAGTGATGCTTACATGTAAATAATTATTAGAGAATCAGAGTGCTTTGGGCTATCTTAATCTTAATATCATTAGCAGAATTAATTAATTAATTTCAAGGCATCAACTTCTAAACACTAAAGTTGAGCAGTTTGGGTGGGAGTTCACTTTTCAGTAAATCACTGGTGAAAATAATTGAACATGGAAAAGGGTGAGCAGTTTAAAACAAAGAAGAGTTCATAAAAATGGGGGGAAATAACCTCCCAATGGAGATGTATCTGGCAGTGCTAATAAATACCTCCACAGCCCTGATTTCCCTGGTGGTGATCTCTGAGCACTGGGCCTGGGCAGCCAAACCAGAATGGATGGCAATAATTAGATTCTGATGAGTGAAGGACTCACATGAGGGCCAACATTTCTGGAGGAGTTAATTTAAGAAGAAGAAATTGCCAGATTTCACGATGGATGTGTAAAATGGACAGAGTCTCCAAGAAGTTTTTAAATGACTGGCTCCTTCCCATCCACCCAAAATACAGAGGAGTGGAAGTATCTAGCATACGGAAAATTGATCACAACTGGCGAATTTTAATATGTGCACACTTTCAGTACTAAGATTCAGGGTCACCCAGAGCTATTAGTCAAAGTCAGTATCAGACCATTTAATTTTCTGCTTCAGTTCCTTTCCACTTCTCCCTCTCCAGACCCAGCCTAATGCTCTTACACCATCTTCTCTTTTTCACTGTCTCTATGCCTTTTTTTAAGGACTGTTCCTGCTCTGAATGGAATTTTATGACTAAAGTCTCCAAGTGCTGTATCTGTTTTCCTTAGTGAAACCCTAGTTGTAGTGAGTGCTAATAGTTCCACAAGCACTTTATAACCCTTATAAAAAATGTGTAGAGTGGATGTAGATGTGCTTAACACTCAGCTTGGTAAATAGAAAATAGAACATAGCAGTACAGTTAGAGCTGTGAATGATTTGTGCTGACTTTCATGTGATCTTTTCTTCCCTCTCTTTTCACCCTTACTGGAAGCCCCAGTATCCATTTTAAGCTAATTCCAAAAGCTAAGTCTGAAACAAATTGTATAGTGACAGGTGAAAAATGTAAGTGGAAAATGCTGCCAGGGGCTATGGTATGCCAATGTGTTTCCCTCTGGGCAACAGACATTGTAAAAAGTCTGAGAATGAACCCATTTGCCTTTAACTGCTTGCACTCTTCTCATTTTGCTTCTGTTGAAAATCATATCCCAATTCATTTGATATTATAATTGCTTTCTAAATATCACTATTTCTCTCCATTAACTCACATGTATTCCCAATTTGAGAGTCTTAATTTTTTTAAAATTTCATTTATTTTCCTTTTTTGCTGATAAATTTCTGCCTTAGCATTTGTGTCTAAGGATCAAATGTGTTGGTTTGTAGGTGAACAGACATAAGTATATGCAGGAACTGAACTAATAACACAAACAGCTGTTCTGGCTTTTAGCTCTGCAGCTGTCTCAATCACTACATCCTGGTGAGAAAACTACTAAACGTTACAAGTTTTTAAAATATATGAAAGGAAATAAAGACAGAGATGAGCATGCTTTTAGAGCTACTGTTTTGTGAAGAGAGTGAATACAGAATGGTTGAATATTAAAGAACCATCTATGTATACTGTAAAATCTGCTAGACATCCACTCCAAGGACAATGCGACACCTGAAAGGGAACTGGTTGTGTTTTCAAATACATGGGCACATTTGAATTAGAAAATTTGGGGAGAAGGATTTTCAGTCCTGTGAGTAGTTCATACCTTTTCAACTGCAAATAAGTGATTCATTTCAAGGCACAAATCACAAAAGAATATGACTTTGAAGTAAGTTGTTAATCCCATGATAGATCTCTCATTTTGTATCAAATAAATCGCAGCTAAGGATAAGTATTCAATACAGGTGTCAATTAATAAAGCATGAATGGAGATTGTACGTCCCATAGTCAAGATTACATGAAAAAGATAACATCAATAGCATTAAATTAAGACAGCTTAGCTTGGATTTTTTAAAGTGACAAATACAGGATCAGTTCCTAACACTATACTATTTCCATAGCAACACTAGAATATTATAATGCACATTTGAGTCAAAGTAATTATTTATTATGATATGTTAACATTTTAATCATGAGTGATATCATTGTTTACTTAATATACGCTTAATATTTAAATTAACCCTAACAAACTCTGATGAGGTTTGTGTCTCCACCCTTCTATTTTATAAAGAAGTGGCAGTGACTCACAGAGTTGAAATGATTGAAACTCTGTCACAAAAGTAGCGCATGGCACAGCAAGGATTCCATCCTCATTCTGTTTGATTCAGGAGCACACATTCCATTCCTTCTGCTCTGAGACTGCCTAGAACGGTTTGTTAGGCATAGAATTGTTTCCCCAAGGAAGACATATACCTTCAGTATCTAAGGATGTGGCCGTATTTAAAGATAGGATCTTTATACAGACAATCAAACTAAGATAACATTATAAGAATGGGCCGTAATTCAATATTATGCATGTCTGTATAGTGTGGGAAAAACTCAAGAAAAAATATTATTTAAAAATAAAGGCAGATGAAGGTGACTGATGGTGATGAGCAAAGGAACCGTAAAGATTGCCAGCAAACCTATGGAATAGAACAACCTAGAACACATTCTTCATCACATTACTGAGAAAGAATCATCAAACCTGTCAACATCCAGCACCCAGAACTCAGACATCCAGCAAACAGAAATGAAGCACTAGTTTATGGTTCTACATTTTGGCACCCCCTAGGAAACTCATATATAAATATAAATAAAGTGTATAAATAATAGATACATGTAAAATAGAAATAATGTAATATAAAAGTTAATATAATAAGTTCTTTGTATTAATATATTTATAAAAAATTTTATGATTTTTTTTAATTTTTAAAATAAATTTGTAAAATAGTTGTGTTTTTTTGTTTTGGTTTTAGTTTTGGTACTGGGGCTCAAACTCAGGAACCTTGTGCTTGTGAAGCAGGCAGTGGTACCATTGAGCTAAATCCCTAGCCTTATAAAATAGTTTTTAAAAGATAGTCAATAGGAATCTCAAGAAAGTGAAAATAGTCCAAATCCAAAGCCATTACAAGTTAGGAAACCATAAACATAAGAGCAGGAAAGAAGGATATTTAAAATTTTTTTTAAAATACAATGAATTGAAGGTTTGTGTTCTTTGAAAGAATAAACAAAAGGGAAACCCTTAACCAAACTTACAAAGAAGTCAAGGCAATTAGAAATTAAAAAGGTATAATCACAACTGACAATTGAAATCCAAAAAACTATTAGTAATTACTTGGAAATCTGCACTCCAATAAATTTGAGAATACAGAAAAAAATAGATTCTTGATATGTATGAATTACCAAAACTGAACTAAAAGATAAAAACTCTGAATAATTCAATAACAGGTGATGAAATTGAAGTAGCAATAAAAACATCTACCAACCAGAAAAGCCCAGGAACCTACGGATTCAGTACTGAATTCTACAGGAAAACCAAGATTTAAAACTAAAACCCAAACTTTTAAATTCTATTGAAAAGGAAGAGGTATTCCCAAAGTTATCCCTGGAATCTAGCATTACTCTGATTCCAAAACCAGAATAAGACCCAACTAAAGTGGAAAATTACAGGCCTATCTCCTTAATGAACATAGACACAAAATCTTCACAAATTCTGGCAAATGAAATTAAAATTAATCATCAAAAGGATCATACATCATAAGTAAGTGGCCTTCATTCTGGGATGTAACAATGGTTTACCATACACAAATCAATAAATGCAACATACCACATAAACAGAAGTAAGGACAAAAATCATATGATCATCTCAAAAGATGCAGAATGATCTTTTGACAAAATCCAACATCCATTCATGATAAAAACGCTGAAGAAATTAGATAAAGAAGGACTATATCTAATAAAAGCCATTTAAGGATAAGTCAATTTGTAAATGTCATTTTAAATGGGGAAAAGCTGAAAGCTTTCCCTTTAAAATCAAGAACAAGACAAGGATATCCACTATCACCACTCATATTCAACATGGTACTTGAAACATTGGCAAGCGAATTAGGCAAGAAAAAACAAAAACAAAAAGGATATGTATAGGAAAGGAAGAAGTCAACTTATCATTATTTTCATAAAACATGCCTTTCTATATAGAAAAACCCAAAAACTCCATGAAAGATTCCTAGAATAATAAAATTGAGTAATATAGTGGGATACAAAATAAACAAACAAAAGTCAATGGTATTCTGTACACCAATAACTTCACCTCTATGATGAAAATTGTAGTAATTTGAGAAAGGAGATAAAAGAAGATATCATAAAATAGAAAGATAATCCTTGATCCTGGATAGGCAGAACCAACATTGTCAAAATGGCCACAATTCCAAAACTGATACATAGACTAGATGCAATCCATCAAATCAACAGCATTCCTCACAAAACTAGAGAAAACAATCCTAGAATTCAAATGGGACCACAAGAAACACAGAATAGCATAAGCCATCCTGGACAACAAGAAAAAAACAGGAGACATCACAATCCAAATTTCAGATTATATTAAAAAGTGAAATAGGAAGAAAATGGCTAAAGGGGAAGTGGGAAGGGGAGGGAAAAGAAAAAAATGTGAAAAGATGAAAAAAGGAAACAAAGTCTTTGTAAACAGGGAAGGGTGAAGCGGGTGAAGGGAGGGCAGGGGTATGGGGAAAAAAGAAGAACCAAGATATATCATGTACAGGTACAAGATCCCAACGATAAATGTAACTGTATTGTTTGCTTTAAATGTACCAATAAACTTAATAGAAAAAAGGTCATATTGTTTAAAAAAAAAAAAACAGCATGGTGTTGGCACAAAAACACACAGGGGAATTGAAGGAACAGAAAAGAGGAAGCAAAATAGTCCCAAGCACTTACCTCTATTTGATCTTTGACAAGGGGGGACAAAAACATGCATGGGAGGAAAAATATCAGTTATTATGCACTAACCTAAAATTAAAATGGATCAAACCTAAATGTTAAAACAGAAATACTTAATCTGCTGGCAGGTAAATACATAAAACTCTTAAAGACATAGGTACAGGCAAGGACTTCCTGAACATAACCCAAATGCACAAGAAAAAGTATCAGAAATCAATCAATTGGATTATATAGAAAAAACAACTATTCAGAAAAAGAAACAGCCAATGAAGTGAAGAGACAGCCTATAGCGTGAGAAAAATTTTGCCAGCTACACCTCAGACAGAGGACTAATACCCAGAATATATAAAAGACTTTTAAAATTACACTCTCCAAAATAGAAGACCCAATAGAAAAATGGGCAACTGAAATGAATAAAAACTTCTCAGAAGAAGTACAAATGGCCAATAAATACATGAAGATGTGTTAAATATCACCAGCCTTTAAAGAAATACAAATTAAAACAATGAGATTCCACCTTATTCCAGAAAGAATAGCTATCCTGAAGAAACCAAATAGTAACAAATGCTGGTGAGGCTTTAGGAAAAGGAACACTTTTACCTTGTTAGTGCAAATGTAAACTAGTACAATCACAATGGAAATCAATGTGAAGATTCCTCAAAACTACAAAGATAAATTCCATCCAACTGTTTCCCTTCTAGGTGTCTTCCTGAAAGAATTAAAGCCATCATATGATAGTAATACATGCATACCCATGTTCATAAAAGTACAAGTCATAATAGTTAAATCTTGTAAGCTGCCTATCTGCTCATCAACAGATGAATGGATAAAGAGAATGGGGTATTCATACACAACAGAGTACTGCTCTGTGGTAAAGGTAAATTTGAGTCATTTGTAGCAAAACGGATGCACCTTGGACCATAATGTTGTGAAATAAGCCACAAAAACAAGTTTAAATATTACATGGTTTCTCTTATGTGAGAAACCTAAAGTATAAATAAATTGAAGAGCAAAATAAATAAAAGATGGATGTTAGGAAGCAGAGAGATACATCTTTTGCAAATGGGAAGGGAAAGAAGAGCTAGAGGGAGAGGGTAGAAAGCAGAAGAGAAGAGTTTATATTCCCACGATAAATGTAATCATTATGTGCTACAAATATATACTAATGAAAGTAAAATTTTAAAAATTGAAACAAGAAATTAAGAAAAGGATGAATAAACAGAGAAACACAAGAAAAGAATTGAACATAAAGGCCCACTACTGAGCTGTGCAGGGAGCTCATGGCTCCTCCTCCTCCACCTCCAGGGACCCAGGCTTCCATCGGAGCAGACTGGCGAGAACCGCCCACTGCCCACCTGTGCAGGCGCCTCTGCAACCTCCCCCTACACACACATGCCACTCTTGGGCCTCCTGGCTGTGCTGGTACCTGGATCCACACTGCAGGCACACAGGTGGTCATAAAAGCAATATTACTCAGCTCCAGAAGAAGCCACGGAAGTGAACAACAGCCAAAAAAGGTACACCAGACCTCTGCAGTTGGTAAGATGGGGGATCACCACCTTCCAGCAGAACTTGGACTATCTTCAGGGGAAGGGCAGCTGGAACCAGCAGTAGAACCTTGCAGAGTTCAACCCTGCGGGAGGTCAGAAAGCCCAACTTGGGCCTTGCGACCAGAATTCAGCCTGAATCTCAAGGGTCTGCCATTGGCTAGCTGAGACCAATTGCCTTAGTTCTGCTCATTGCCACCCACACTGTCTATTGTGACAGCAGAGATATACCCAAAAGAGGCTCTTCAAATTTTTTTCTTTCTTTTCCTCTTAATTTTAATTTTTATTTAAAAAAATTTATTTTTTCCCATTCTGCAAATTCTTTCCTTTTTCTTTCTTCTTTTTCCCACTCAGTATCTTGCTCCCCCCAAGTTATTCTACATCTCCCTTTTTGTTCCTGTTCCTGACCTAACTCAGATTTCTTCTTTCTTATTCTTTTCTTCTTTCTTTATTCTTCACTCAATGGTCAT
Organism: Fukomys damarensis; assembly: GCF_012274545.1. NCBI lineage: Eukaryota > Metazoa > Chordata > Mammalia > Rodentia > Bathyergidae > Fukomys > Fukomys damarensis. The sequence continues at coordinate 56,057,633 of NW_022900926.1, read as the reverse complement.
TAGTTTCAAAGGAAAGTGAGTAAAATTTATAGCTTCCCTATTACTGTTAAGTTATTCTTTCTTGTCTTTGTTCTTGTACTCTGTCTTTCCTTCTTGTCTTCAACAGTTTCATAGAGTTTGTGTGATCATACTGCATCCTCTGGCTTCACTTGAAACCTACTCCTACTCTTTTACCTATCTCTTCCTCTTCTCCCACCTCCTTCTAAGTCCCCATCCTGAAATGCAAAATTGCTATATTGAAGAGTTCATTCACTATAAACATATTTTGGGCTGGTCCTCAATTTTTATTTAATTCACATGGTTAAAGGTGATAGATTAATAACTACCATAAATAGTCAATTTCTAAACTGTGCTTGATGCTATTGTGTTGCTGATTATATCAATTGTGCTAAAGGGTTGTGAATGATTAAATGAGTTTTCCTTTCTAATATTATGAAAATAAGAGTGTCTCTGAGTCATTAGAGACTCAAAAATCTAAAGAGCAGCTATATCAGGAAGATCAAAGTACTAACCCAGGCATCAGATCCATGCAATTAGGAAAGGAAGAACTTAAACTGTTATTATTTGCTGAGGATATGATACTCTATGTAGAAGACCAAAAAAATCTACCAAAAGACTTCTACACTTAATTGACATAGCAGAGTAGCTGGATACAAGGTCAACACTCAAAAATCAATAGCCTTCTTGTACACAAATAGCACACTCACTGAGAGAAATTATTGAAACAATTCCTTTCATACTAGCATAAAAAATGAGGTTATCTAGGAATCAATCTAATGAAGAAAGTAAAAGACCTCTACACTGAAAATTGCAGCACTCTGAAAAAAGAGATCAAAGAGGATATAAGAAAATGGAAACTAGAAGAGATCTAGAAGAGCAAAAACCATTCTAGGCAACAGAGACATGACAGGGGGCATCACAATCCTCACCTTGAAAGTGTACTGCAAAGCCACTGTAATAAAAAACAGCATGGTACTGGCAAAGAAAAAGACTAAAGGATCAGTGAAATAGATTGGAAGATACAAAAACAACTCCAGATGTAGTCAGCTACCTCATCTTTGACAAAGGAGCCAACCATCCTCACTGGAGGAAAGATAGCATCTTGAATAAATGGTGCTGGAAAAACTGGATTTCAACTTGCCAAAGATTAAAACTAGACCCTTATTTTTCACCATGCACTAAACTAAAATACAAACAAACTTCTTAGATTAAAGATCTAAGTATCAAAATAGAAACTCTAAACTTGCTGGAAGTTAAATTAGGCGGAACTCTCAAAGACATTGGCCTAGGAAAAGACTTTATGAACAAATCCTCAGTAGCACAGGAACTAGGACAATGAATCAACAACTGGGATCTCATAATATCAAAGAGCTTCTGCACTGCAAAATAATCCACCAACAGAGATAAGAGACAACCTACAATGTGGGGTAAAAAATTTACCAGCTGACCCTCAGACAAAGGAATATTATCTAGACTATATAAAACATTCAAAAAAATCAGTCCTCCCAAATAGAAAGACTCAATTCAAAAATGGGCAACTGAAATGAACAGACATTTCTCAGACAAAGGAGTAAAAGCAGCAAATAAATATATGAAAAAATGTTCTACATCAATGGTCATTTTATACATGCAGATGAAAACACTGAGATTCCACCTCACTCCAGAAAGAATGGCTGCCATCAAGAAATCAACCAATAATAAATGTTGGCAGGGTTGTGGTGAGAAATGAACCCTTCCCCACTGTTGGTGAAAGTGCAGACTGGTTCAACCACAGTAGAAATTAAAGTACAGATACATCAAAGAACTAGGATTAGAGGTTCCATTTGATCCAGCTATTCCTCTGCTGGGTATCTTTCCAAAATAATTAAAAGAAACATATCACAGTGCTATATTCACACCCATGTTTATAGCAGTACAGTTTGTAATAGCTAAAACTTGGAAATAGCACAATTGCCCATCAGTTGGAGACTGAATAAAGAAGATGTGGTTTTTCTATAAAATGAAGTACTATTCAGCCATAAAGAATGAGAAACCAGAGTTATCCAGAGGAAAATGGATGCATATTGAGCTCATACTCTTAAGTGAAATAAATAGGACACACATGTGTAAATATTGAATAGTTTCTCTGATGTGAAAAGTGAAAAGTGTAAATAAGATCCAAATTGTATAATTGACAATTTGAAATAGGAAGAAAAGGACTACAGTTGTAGGAGAAGAGGGAAGGGTAGGAGAAAGGAAATAAGGGACAAGAAAAAATATGAGAAAACTAAAAAATGGAAACAAAGTCTTTGTAAATAGAGGAGGGTAGAGAGGGTAAAGGGAGGGCAGGTGTATGGGGAAAAAATGAGAACCAAGACCTGTCATGTTAAGGTAGAAGATCTCAATGATGAATGTAACTATACTGTATAATTTAAAAGTACCAATAAACTCAATAAGATAAAGAATTGAACATAAATATGTTCAAGAGTTACAGTAATTCTAACTACTCTGATAAATAAACTGCACCCTAAAATAAAGTATAATAGCACAACGGTAATAACAGTTAATTTCTTCATCAAGTAATTTTGTGTAGAAAGATAGGTTAATGGAGCAGCTCTCCTGCAAGAGGTCATTTGGGATTCCAGGCTAAAGGCCTTCTGCCTTCAGTCTCAAGCAAAAGTAAAACATAGAATGAAAGAATGTTCACAGAAGTCATGTTGAGGCTAAAATTGGAAGTTTATCCATTTACAATCTGGTCATCAGACTACATATCATTGCAAAAGAATTAGGGAGGAACAGGGTTTTTTGGAAACAGACAGTTGTCTCTGAAACAGACAAGCAGGTACTCTGGATGCCAGAAATCTGATTTTATTTCCTTAGTCTGAATTTATTTGCCTTTCCTCTCTCCTAGATAACAGGACTTCTCCTCACTCCTTATTCTCCCACACTTTCCTTCCAGGCTCTACTTTTTGAAGACAATAAATTTTGTCTCCAATTCTATAACCCCCCATTGCCATATCTGCCACCCATCCAGCCCCTATACACACGAACTTAAGTTTCTCTTTCTTACTAGGGTGATCTTCACTCAACTCCAATATTCTGTCATGTGAATATAACTCATCACTTCTTGCTTTCCCAATGAAATGACTCTAATAATTTTCTCTTATACTCCGGGTTTACTTTTTCTTCTCTATACAATCATTGTCATCATTGATCAAACATAAAGTAATAACTCTTACTAATAATTGCCATAAATATCTTGTTTTTATTACCCCCATTCAGAAGTTTGTTTATATTCCCTACCTGTAATCCTATTTCTAGTCTCATTTCAACTCCAATCATTTTTATCACTCTACAAAAACAACTCTCATCAAAGTAAAAAAAATTAACCTCTATTCCTACAACTAATAGTCAAAACTCAGTCTTTAGCTTACTCAGCAGTGTTTGATACACTTCACTACCTTCTTCTTGAAACAATTTTTTCACAGCCAGAATGACACCCTGTTAAAGTTTGTGTTTAGATGTACCCCTCAAAGCCTCATGAGGTCATAGGGGGAACTTTTCAGATGTGGCTGGATCTAGAGTGTGTGAGGGGGGAATTGATTCATAGTGCAATGTGGATCAAGGGCACTAGGATTAAAGATGTGAGGGCTCCCTGCCCTAACTAGTATGAATAAGTTAGGCATAAAGCTGTGATCATCCCTTGTTGCTTTGCTACCTTCTGCCCACCATGAACTGTTTCTCCTCTGCATTGCCCCTTTGCCATGCCACCCTGCCTTGGAGCCAGCCAATTATGGACTGAAACTTCTACAAGATGTGAGATAAACAAACCCTTTCCCCCTTTAATTTTAGGTGTGGTGTGTTTTGTCTCAGCAACAAGAGAAGTAGGACACACTCCCCTGTTTGCTTCTCCTAATGTTCCCTCCACACATTAGAAAGCCATGGTTAAATTCTTATTCCCTTTTGTCTCTGTTAACTATTGCTTACTCTCTCAATAATATGCTCTAGTTTAAAACTTTAAATCCAGCTATATGCTAGAACCTCCCAAATTTATATTTCTCAGTTAGACCTCACCTTGGACCCCAAATCCATAAATTCAATTGTATGCTTGATATTTCCAACTGGAAATCTAATTGGAATCTTATGCTCAACATGTTAAAAAATGAATTCCTAATTACCCTCATCCTTTAAACAGGCAAATAAGTACTTTCTCTTCCACAATTTTCTCAATCTCAGCAAATGAGAAGCCCATCATTCCGATTGCTGGAACCCAAAGGTCTAATTTTTCTTTTTCAAATCCACTGCTTGGCAAATGTTATTGGTTCTACCTTCAAAATATATGCTCTTGTCACAGCTGCTGCCTCCAGCACCCTGACCTAAACTAGCATCATCTCTGTCTCACCTGTACTATTTAAATAGCTTCTTAAAGGCTTCCTTATTTCTTACATTGTTCCTCAGCAATCTGTTCTGAAAGAAGCCACAATTAATCTATTTAAAATGTAAATCAGATTGTCACACTTCTCTGCTTCAAAGTCCCATATTGTCTTCAGGTCTCACAGGTAGAATCATAACCACCTAAGCCAACAAACCCTGCCCCAGCCCACTCTGTGCAAGTGGCCCTACCCTGCCCCCTCTCTCCCTTTTTCCCTCACTTTTGCACTCACTTTGCCTTGATGTGTAGCCTTATTCTGAATCCCTGAACAGGAACACTAAGCATGCTTCTGCCTCAAGACATTTGCTCTTGCTGATTCCTCAGCTTGAAACTATTTTCCCCAGATACATACGTGCCTTGCACTTTAATTTCTTTCAGGTTTCTACTTAAATGCCACTTGATCACTGAGTCTGTTTTTTTACCTCTCTGTACAAATACCAATCCCTAACCACACCAGCTTTTCTCCTACCCTTTATCTTGCTTTCTATTTCCCTGAAGCACTTATTTTTTCACCACCTGATATACCATAAATTTTTATATGTTCTCTCAAAAAGTGGAGACAATGTCTTCTTCTTTAATTTTCAGTTTCTATGGCAACTATGTGACAAAATGACGACAGATGCAATCTTCAACCAATTTTGATGGAAACTCTATGATGAAATTCACAATGCATATCTTTTCATTTTAGACCATATTTCTGGAAGATATGGGTATTGGAAGAAGGAGGCAAGAAACTGCAATAGTAGCAAGTAATAAGCAGGGAATTTACTAGAAGAAGGAATTAACAGATCAATACTAGGACATAAAATAGAAAATTCAGCCATTAAAGTTCACTTGATTATGTAAAGAAATATCTGCTTTTTCCTCTAATGAATTATATCAGGAAAATAAAATAATTCTAAACAGAATTTAATTTTATAACACTTGGGATCTCCTTCTGGAACAAATTACCATCAATAAAAAGCTAAATTTGCTCAAAGAGACATTAAAGTGTTCATTATTAATATTATAATTTACTTTATATTTTCCCTCCAAGAGTTAGAGACAGAAATCATTTCAGTTAAAACAGTTTTGCTTAGAAAAATATTTTTAACACAGAAGCTCACATATTATATAATATTAAACTTGTAATGATTATCATAGAAAGAAAATTATTCATATTAATAAAATATTACCCAGAAATACAAAGAGAAGTTCCTAAATAAACAGAAAAATTATATTACATGCAATGTCTAATATAAAGCCTAAAAATTTTGAATTTTAAATATTTGTCAGACTCCTGATGGTAACCACTAATACATAATGACAGAAATAATGACAAAGTCAAAATTTATAAGTGAACCTAAATTCAAATATCAGATCTGATTTAAACTAAGTGAAAAAAATAACTAAATTAAAAAATATATATTTACTTAGTCAAACAGTTGAGAATTACTAAAATTCACTTTAGATTCTATGCACTCCATCAACTTCTATTATTCAGTCCAATCTGGTTATTCCTTCCAGTCTTCCTTAAGGCTAGAACAAAACCTCTTTGGTGTGTTCTTACCACAAATATAGATTTCAATTATGGTACATCAACATTGTTTTATTTCTACAGATGAAAAAACTGGAAAAATATCAGAGCACTTTATTTTTCTAGGCATGTGGGATGATGATATTTTGATCATGATGCTGTTAAAATGTAATCCTTACCTCTACATTCATCCAAAGCTTTTTTTTTTTTTTTTGGCATCCAATGATAGATACACAAGCAAAAAAAAAATAGGAAGAAGAGATAGGTAATGAGGTAATTAACTAAGTTTTCTTTGTATTTTTAAGAGAAACAAAACAGCAAATAAATTAAATACCTTTTCGGGGAGATGGTGAAGGGAGGGCAGAGGTAAGGGGAAAAATGAAAATCAAGACTTGTCATGTAGAGGTACAAGATCCAACAATGAATGTAACTGTACTGTATCCCTAAAATGTACCAATAAACTCAATTAAAGCTGAAAAAAAATAAACTTGTAAAGGTTAAAAACAATTGTCAAATGATGCATTACTTTATTCCACAGCCTTTTACTCAGGGAATTCTTTTTGTAAGGCACTTACAAAACTATACACTTGCAGCACTAATGACTTCCAAGTATCCAGGCATGGTGGCTCACATCTGTAATTCCATAACTCCAAGAGGCCAAGGCAAGAGGTTCAAGCACAACCTGGGCAACTCAGTGACTTAGTGAGATCCTGTGTCATAAATTTTTTAAAATCTGGTGGTCTAGCTCATTGTGAAGTCCTGGACTCGATCTTCTGTGCTATAAGAACAAGACAAAAAAAACTTCCTAGAGACTCCAATGGAGACACTAGAAAAACTAGCAAGGAGGTTGCCATCTAATGAGTCTTACAACATACACCTTTGCAGACAGTTAAAGATGTCTATATCTGGTCTTGAAGAAGTGGAGAAGAATTCAGAGACAAGCTGTTAGGAGTCCTGATTTGATAGACCTAACTGTAATTTGTCAAATAAATGGCAAAATAGAATGGCCTTTCCTATATGGTCAATAGGCCATTATTAATAGTTGTATAATAATTTTATCTAAGTCCACTATAAGTCTAAAGGATTTGTGAGTTTTATAGGAGAGATCAAACCAAAGTGCAATAAAATTTAAAAGGAGATAGATAGATACAGATATAGATATATAGGTATATAGATATACAGTATCCAAATTTGGGTTGTGCTTGGAAGAAGAAGATAAGATTTCAAAAGACAGCAATGAGTAAATACCAAATAGTTTCTCTGGTGTGAAAAACTAAAAGTGTAAATGAGGTTCAAATGGTATTATTGAGAGTGTGAAATAGGAAGAAAACAGCTAAAGGGGAGGGGAAAGGAAATAAGGGAAAAGAAAAAATGTGAAAAAACAAAAGACAGAAAGGAATAAGACACTTCCTAAAGTGTGATAGTCTCAGTAAAGGTTCCTTGGCATTTAAAAATGCAGCATAGTAAGCAAGCAGTAGATACAGTCCTTTCTGTGAGCAAATACATTTGTGGAATTGTCAGAGAGGATGTGTAGACGGCCCTTACAAACCCATATGCCATATGGGCTTACATCAGGTTTGCATTGAATGCCATGGACAGTAGAGATTTATTAAATAGAAATCATAGTTTTTCTTAGAAAATGAAATTTTTAAGGTATACAACCAAGCTGAATATTTTGATTTTTCCCAATGGAGATGATGTCTTAGTCACTCTCCTCATTTCTGGGACCAAAGACCAGAAAACAGCAATGCAAAGTAGGAGTTTATTGTGGCTCATGGTTACAGTCCACGGTCACTTGGCTTCGAGAGAGAAATGGCACAGCAGAGGGGCATAGCAAAAACAACTTGCTCATAGTGGCTAGGAGGTAGAGAGACCAAAGAGAGGGAGATACACCCTTCCAAGTCAAGCCTGCGGTGACCCACCTAACAGTGAGTCAGCAATAGACCTCCATGATCAGACCAACTTCCAAACACAGGCAGCTTTGGGGACCATTTCAGGTCAACCATAACAGATAATTAATGAGTTTCCTTGCAAACCAGGAAGGGAAGCAAATGAAACCACCTGACTTCCATGTCTTTTAGAATTTAGTTAGACAAACAATACAAACACATAACTAATTAAAGAGTAAGACTGAGAAATATAAGGCATTTTTGCACAAACACAAATCACTCTACAGTTAACTGGCAAGGATATCAGGTGTCTCCAAGTATTATTTTTATAAGAAATCTTCTACAAAGCCTTAAAATAGTGACTAGTCATAATCATGGTGCAATAATTTGCTTATTATAAGAAATATGAAACAAGTTGAGTTAACTTCTTATTTAATTTCTATTTTATTTTTCTAATTAAAGGTTTCAAAAGAGAAACTAACATTTTTATTTTCACACTTTATTCAACTAGAGTTTCATTTCAGTTATTTAACTTAATCCTCAAATTATATTGGGTACAATATACCCATTTTTAAATGTACACAATCAGGGTTCAGAGTCATTAACTGAATTGTTATTGATGAAATCAGTGGAAAGTGCCAGAATCCCAAATCAGGTTGACTCCTGCCTCTTCTCTTTCTGCTACACCAGTCTTTTCAGTGGGGTGATAAAGAGGAATTTGGTTTGGATTTAACTGATGTAAGATAGCCCTATCAGAAACTTTAACAACTTGGCTCTAACCCTCCTCTTTTGTAGTAAATTATATGTGCATGAGTATAATGCTAATGAAGTTTTCCAACCCATAGGAATTGTGAGTTTTGTGATATTACATCACCCACATTAGATATAATTTAACTCATAGTGCATTAAAAACATAGCAAAGCCCACATTTGTTCTTAATATGCTATAATTGCCACTTTTGAAGTTTAGCTATCTACCAATGGACGTATTTTGAGTTCTCAAAAGTAATTTTACCACACTATTTCCTCAGTTGTGAGTTTCATACATATTATAAGTTGCTTAGTTTGAAGCTATATGTGGAATATTTTGAAACATACCAATCTGTTTTCAATTGTATCACCTGGATACTTATCAATGCTCTTTTATAATGTTATTATTTAAGTTCTTACATCTGTTTCATTCTAAACATTGTCCCGCAACATTCTTCTACTTACCAGCTTCCTTCTATTTAGAAAAATAAAAATTCAGAACTTAATACACGTCAAAATTGTTTTTGACTTGCACATAATCACTAAGGTGGGTGGGAATGGAAAATTGAGATTTTTTTTCCCTTCTTATACATTTAAGATACATGAAATAAAGCTATCATGATTTAATATAGACGATAAAATAAACTAAATTTTCTCTGAATTTCTTTAACATCTTTAGAACAACTCTGGTAGCTTGCACTCTGAATTTCAGATAATTATAATAATGCGTTACACTTCCAAAAGCGAAAGTAAAAACAATAAACATCCATTTACATTGCTACTTCTTTACAGTTTCTCTTTTTACTAAGATAAATTGCACTGTAAAAACAAAAACAGTTTTACAAGGCCAAATAAGTTGCAAGCACCATTCTGAGGCTTTCTCAGTGTCTTCATCCTAGAAATCCTATTTTCCATTCCTTCCTGAGAGAAGGCAGTATTTCCATTTTAAGGTTACAGGAAGGATTAGAAATAGTTATCTGTAAAGTGTCTCTGCCATACCAGCCTGGGTTAATAAGAAAGGGTGTTTATTTTGCTGCTTAATTTTATATGACTCCTTGACTGGCCAGTTGAGATTAGGAGTATTACCAGGCTTTCCTGATACCTTTGCCCCATGTAAGCACAAGTACAGGTGCACAATTTGTTACCATTCCCCAGAGGTCCCCAGAGTAGATTATTCATCCAAGAACTTGGCCCTGGATTGCTCATCATTGGAGGAGGTTAGTTTGTGGTGCTAAACTAGCAATAGGTGCATTTCCTTCCTAGCTGCTGGTACCCCCAGCATGTAGTGGCACCTCGATCCAGCAAGCCTGAGCACCTGCAACAGCTGCCCTGAGTAAAAAGTGAGGGTGAAATGAGAAGCCTTTCATTAGAATGTAATTCAACCAAGGGGACTGCTAAGACAAAAATGCTATGTGGGGTCTCAGATGACATATGCTGTGAAGTAAGTAGTGAAAGTTGAAAACATGAATTTCCATCTCAAACAGTGCCAAGTCAGTGATAACCAGATACTTAACATAAAAGCCATTCACTTCATTTGCTTGCACTGTGGACTCTTTATGATGTTCAGAAAACATCATGGAGTTACTCATCTGTATACAAAGTACAAACATTAGGATCTCTGGGGGTACCCAGAGTTGGACACTGGCTTAGTTACATTTAATGCGTGACCTTGGATAAATAGCTTGACATTTTTGAACCTTGTTTTTCCAAAATTGTGTGAAAGTATAGTTTTCACAATACATAATACTTGTAGATAATAAATATAATTCCTGACATATAATAATCCTTATATAAATAATAACCCTTGTACTTGTTATTAGTAGTGCTTTTCTGCTCTGAAAAATGACTACAATATATAAATCAAAATATTTATGAGAATTTGAAATAGCATTATGAAATATCTAGAATAAAGTTGATGGTCAACACATCATATACATTCATACTTTGGGGATGGAAGATGGAAGACTGAAACAATGATTAAGGCAAATGGCCCCGTGAGTTCACTCTTCCGTAATGTAGAATGCTATTTTCCAGTAGAAGTGTAATGCAAAAACACATCTAATTAGAAATTTTCTGGTGGTCACATTTATAAAATAGAAAGAAACAAAAAAAATTAATTAACTATATAGTTCAATATAGGTGAAGAGTAAGAATTGGGCTTAGCTTAAAATATTAGGTTAACATAACATAAAAATTCTTATGAGACATGTATATTTTTAAAAAACAACTATTATGTATTATTTGGCACATAAAGCATACCTCAACTCAGACTACCTACATTTCAAGTCCCCAAAATGCTAGTAGTTTCCATAGTAACAGTATAGATATTGTCCCCTGGCATTCATCTAAACATTCAACTCAAGAATCAAATCTGTCCTCAGACTGGAGGAATCTTGGATCCCAGGTTAAAGGACTGAAGTGATACAAACCTTCTTGTCCCCAACTCTATCATATTTCTGTTACTATGATGCCTATTTGACTTTCCAGGGTTATAAGGCTTACAGAGAAGAAGGCAACAGAGCTGAACCATAACCCCATTCATTGCCCTCTCTGTGTCCCTAGACAAACCCTTACAATGTCAGATAACTTCCAAACTATGTTCCCCTATGTCTGTATCCTGTATAGAAATCCACTTCTAGGATATTTTGTTAAAGACAGTCATTACAAATGGATAGAGTCCTAAAGAAAAAACACAAGGTCCAACTATGCAGTCAGAATAACAGAAGACAAAGGAGAACCATAACATATTTGCAAAATTGATGATAGGAGTATGATTGCAGGAGACTCTAAAGGTAAAATTCTATCAAATCTCTTGTACACCAAATAGCCAAAATTTTACTGGGGACAATTGGGAACACAGACAAACTAGAATGTGAGTGGCTATTTTTAAAAATCATAGAATTAGAGAAATAAGAAGTGCCTGGAAACATTGGCAGGATTCTAAAAGATTAGAGTTCTCATATATGCCCAGGGAGGTTGGCACTGGCTCAACACCAGGGTCTTTCACTCATGTACGCACTAATATGAATGGAATTTCCAAGAATTTTGCAATATACAACTAGAACATTTGTAAACGGAAGCCCCCTGAGAAGTCAGATAATGAGAACTGAATCGCTCAGTGTAGAAAAGTAAAAGGAATTTAGATGAGGAAGATGGGCTATTGCAGGATAAGAAGAGGTGAGAGAGTCTACCAAAAACATTTATCAATGATAACTGGAGAAATGACAGATTTGGACCGTGGCTTCTCGCTGCAGGGTACAGATTATAAAAACAGAAAACTGGACTATAGAAGTATTGACTAGGAAATTCCTCCATCATTCTTAAAGATATTGTGGGAGACACTGGATTTCTCAACATATGCAAAATATGATTTTGAATGTCTTCTAATACAATATTAAATTTAAAGTTCCTTGAACAAAGTAGAGTCTCAGGAAAGTGATTCCTTGGAGCTTTTAAGACTGGATGACCGGGCTGGGGATTTAGCTCAGTGGTTCCAACGCCTGCCTCGCAAGTGCAAGGACCTGAGTTTAATCCCCAGTACCAAAAAAAAAGACTGGTCGATTGACTTAAACTATAAAGATTCTGGTAATATAGCTATATACTTTTATACTTTTAAACACACCTACACACTGCAAAGTAAAAGCATCAAGAGTCGTATATCCTACTAACTTACAATTTACTTCTCCCTGTGTCAAGAACAATAAAAGCAAGGAAAAACAGGATACAAAAAGCTCTTAAATATTTCTGTAATTTTTCCTTGTGAAATAAGAGATGGAACATGCATTTTTATTTTTGCCTATTTATCCCTTTGAGCTTTAACTAATCCTAAAGGGTGTGAGAAAGGAGCTATGAACTCTAATGTGCTGGATCAACAGGTGATTTTAATTTATTTGCTACAAATTGTTCAGAGGGACCTGTGGTAACTCTGTTCTCATTATTTCATCTACGATATCCTTTCCTGCAGTGAGAGTTGCTGATTGCACAGAGAAGATTCAGAGTGAAAGGCTGAACTGAGCAGAAAATAGAAAGTCAGCTTTCTGTTGACATCAGTGAGACATACTCCCATTGGATCCAATATAACAAACAAACAAAAAACCCTTCAATCCACAAAATCATAACATAATATCAGGAGAAATTAATGCATTTGCAACATTTTTCCACCTAAAGAAAGATAAAATTGATTATTACATTTTTCTTAGAACATAAAGAAATTGCCTAATTCTATGAAATGTATCAAAAAACAAAACCTTCTTACTAAGCTGCCCAAGTCTACTAATCTCTGCTAACAAGAATTCATGAAATAAATATTTTCTTATTCCCTATTATATTCCAGATACTACTTACTCATGAGGACAAGAATGAATATGATAAGGCCTCTGTGAGGAACCCTAAAGGCAGTCAAAATCCTAAAGACAATACATAGAAATTCTATGACTGGAGTATTCCATCTCCACTCGCCTTCCTTGTGTGGATTAGTCTCTCATTTATCTTGCTGTGATGTCATCTACAGAACAGTCGTAGCTGTACTGGCTGCCCCAGTCGGTGGCAGGAGCCCACCCTAAGAGAACCTCAAGGTTTAGAGAGATGTGAAGCTTTAGAGCTTCCAAAGGAAAGGCCATGTGCTGCTTAGTGTGGGATCCCAGGTAGCCACAGTTCACCACTGGTAAATGGTCATGCAGTGAAAACCATATCAAATGGTGTCCTAAACTTACAACTCCAGGGTCTATTTAACATATATCTAATTTCTCACGGTCATCTCTGCTCACCCCAATAGAAAAGTATCATAGAGTAGTTATGAACAAAGATCGGAAAATTAGATTTAGTTCAAACTTGGCTTTGCTTCTTAGTAAGTATGTGACACTGGTCAAAGCCTCGCCCTTGGTCAGCATTAGTCTCTTATAGGTACAGTAGAAAAAAGAGCTATTAAAAAAACTGAGGACCAAATGACTTAATGACTAGGAAGTATCAGCACAGCTCTGGCACTCAGGGGTTGATGTATGATACCTAGTCTTCTGTTTGTAAGTGTCCTTAACGTTTATGCCAAACTTTGCCTGCCAAAGTTTCAATCAAGGTTTTATTTCTACCTCTGATCAGGATTTTCAGCCTTCATCCTTGCCTTGGTGTCCAAGATTATAACCTTTGCTCATCCCCATCATAAACATAGCTAATTTTCTCACCCCCATCATAAACATAGCTAATCAGAGAAGTTGTGCTCTTGTGAAATTACCATGTGGAAGGAGACATAAAATAGTTAGAAGCAAAAAGAATGAGGTAGCAAGTCCATCTGCTGTTTATAGGACAGCTTCTTGGAGGACAAGGCCTTAAAACTGGGTTTCATGTGGCTGAGTTGGGAGAACTGTGTGTCCAGAACACAGGTAGTGATATTAGCAAAAGTGTCAAAGCATAAACACATATAACGTGTCAGGAGAGGTAGGTAGAACCATCTGTTGCTTGGAAATAGTCTTTTGAAATCATGGTTCCTTATCTTCAACAAGAAATCTTAGGACCAGGCATGTTTTGGAAGTCTGAGTTATCAGGATTTAGAAAGTGGATTCAGTTCACATGCTGTATATTAAAACACACCTGGAGGGCTCCAAGCAGCACCTAGTAATCAAACACAGTAGTATTCCTACAGGGAGCATGCAAATATTCACACAAAGTGACATACATAAAAAACACCATGTTACTTCAGATCAGGTTTTGCCACCAAATAAGATATGGAAAAACATTCAGTGTTCAGAATTTTGAGCTAAACTGAGGATAAAATATCTTGTGTCTAGTAAAAGAAAACTCAATCTTGAAAAGAGATTTAGGAGCATATTATAAATGGTCTGAACACCTGGCTTAGGAGTTAGCTTTCAGTCCTAAATTGGTGGAACATCTTTACTAGTAATGTTGCCCATGCAATTTTTAGCATTTTAACATCTACTTTTGAAAATAGGGTTGTTTTTCTAGAATATCATTACATGAGTTTTTCTCCTAGCTTTTATGTAAATGTGTTGTCGTCAGTCATGTTTCTCTCTTCCTGAGCACTGGAACTACCCACAACTACAGCATCACTATAACTCTTTGTATCATTATTGTTAATTTCATATAGTAAAATAAATTCCTTGTGGCTTCCAGGTGTGCATGTGTGTTTTATGTGTAGTTTTGCATAACTACTACTAAAAGGAGGATCCAAAATAACTCTATCACCTCCCAAAATGTCCCCATGTTATAGCTGTGGATGTTGTTATAGTTTCTGTTGTGTGATAGGTTGGGGTTTTCATGGGGGGTGGCTGGCAGGTGAGAAAGCGTCTCACTATGTAGTACTAGCTGGCCTCAACTTCACTGTGTAACCCTGGCTAGCTTCCTATGCCTGAACCTCCTGCCTCAGCATCCCAAGTGCTAGGATTACAGACTTGCAAAGCCATGTTTGGCTAGGTCTCTGTTTTAAGCTATTTATCATTGAGAAGCATGTGTGGGAGCTACATTACATGCTCCTCGTTTCCTTCTAATATAGGAAAATGCTGACCCTCATACTAATTAAAATCAATGACAGTTGTTGGCTGAGATACATATCCTCACTGCTCTTCTATAATAGTGAGACCATTTCGTAAAATTTGCTGTCCACTACACCATCTGTTGCTGCAAGACTAACATGAACTGAATTATTTTTAATCTATCCTATACCTCTTTGAAATATAAATGCAATTTTATTCAGGTGGAGCTTTTTATGTAATGCCTCTAGTTTATGTTAGTCTACCCGTAACCTCTCCCATCACTTTCATACATATAGTTTACCTTCAGATACAACTTCTACATTGGAGAAGTTGGTTGAAATTTAATCCATACTATCAAAACAAATAACAAACTCTTTTATATAATGGAGGTTTAATCTATACCAGACATTGTTAGGCAAATAGAGAAAATGCTACCTGTATTGCAGTTGCAAAATTGAGCATGATTGCCTGATGGAAGTATAGATATGAGAGGAAAAGCTCACACCTGAAATACTGAGCTACTGGGTGCTGTGCCTTAGCTGTCCTGGCTTGGTCATCACCTACAAGTCAAATAAAGGCCCTCACTTGTGTGCTCCTAAGCTCGCTGTGTTTCAGTCTTAGACATTTCAGTTACAAAATGCTCTTGGCCAATCCAGTTCTTCCTTAGGGCTCTTTCCTAACACAGTGTACCACCCAGGGAATTGTTTAAATATAAAGTTCAGAAGTGAGAATGCCAGGCTCAAGCTTTTGAAATTTTGGGAAGACTCATACAATCCAGACAGAAATATAACTTAGAATCACCAGTCAAAACTAGTGTGAGCTGCCAGGGATTTAGCTCAGTGGCACTGCATATGCCTCTAAAGTACAAGGACCTGAATTCCATCCCCAGTACAAAAACAAAAAAAAGTGGGAGAATTTAGGGAGATTTATTTATAAATATGCTCATGTTTGAGAAGAGTTTTGTTTTGTTTTGTGTTTGCTTTACCTTTGTTAAAAAAAATCACTCAAAGAACACATTCAATGAATTTTTGAGTTCATGTGAGAGGATATGTGAGGGGGTCTTTCAAGCAAGGACACCTGCAAAGCAGGAAGAGTTTAACAAGCTTCTGTCCTGTTAAGTTGACAGGGGTTAGTTTTCCCCAAAGCAGGACAAAATGACACTGGCATGCTACTTTACCACTAGACTTCTTGTTATAGATTTCACAATAACAAAAGGAGCACATTATTTTACAGGCAATGAAAATATTCAGTTTTACCTCTACAAGGCAAATGGAAGAGGAGTTTACAGGTGGAGGGGGTATCATCAATAAATACTGGACCGGAAACATCAATCAAACTAACAATTTTTTTTATGAAGTGCTCACTGAAATGACTGCTAGAAAAAGCAAATGAGCCACAGTAGTGCAATAAAGAGCAATGTCATCTCTAGCAGGGGGAAGAACATAAATCTTATAACAGTTTACATACGTCTTTATTTTGAGTATCTCTAATCCAATAGTTCCGATAAGATGAAGCCACCCTAGGGTTGTTTGGTGCCAACCTCTGCACAGGGACAGTTCCCCACAAGTAGCAAATCCTTAGTAATCCCTTTGGAATTAGTTGTAATGGTATTAATCATATCAAACTCATTGGTTATTAGTATAAATGTTTGCATGTATGCAACTACATGGGAATCCAGAACAAAAGTCCTCAAACATCTTGTATCCATTCTCCTGAACAACAAAAATTGGGTTGAAGCCCAAGTAGTTGGTTATCAGGAATAAATATTAATTCACTGCAATAGTACTGATTATCCAATACCTTTATACTAATGGATCTAAGCAAACAAAATAACTCAACACTAAGTCAAATGCTTTGCTACCCTGTCCTTCATCCTATAACACCACCAAGAACAATGCCACCAGCAATGAAGACTGCCTAGCCAGGGTCTTTTTACAGAAAATCTTAGGATGCTTCACTCCTCCTTCTAGGAAAGTGGACAGCACTTACCTTGAGTCCAAGTCCAGCTGGTGACAGCCTCCTTCCAAGCTGCTATAGACACAGTTCCCAGCAGTGGCCTCACAGCTGGATAAAAAGTGTTTCTTTGGGGGCACCCTGACCTTCCTGAGTATGGTGGAGTTGTTCCAGGCCAGTTGGGTGCAAAGTGTTTAAGGAATGTAGGATAATAACAGAGACAAGTCTGTAGAGAGGAAGCAACTTTCACACATGCACATCCAAGAGAGCAATACCTCAAAAGAGCCATAATCTGCTATTCTTTTCAGATTGCTTGATTTGGAAAATGGCAATCGTTCTATGGTGTCCAGTCATATTTGTACACTTGTTACGAGTAGCGATATCATCCCAGCCTATCTCTGTAGAAAAATATTCAAGTGCCCGCTATGCTGCATTAAGGATGCCAATTTGATGACAGTTAACTCTGCCAAAGAGAATTCTATGAATTCCTTTATTTGACTAAATAAATTTTGACTGGAGTGAAATATCTGTTCCATGCTAAGCATCTTGACCAGTGCACTGCTCACATTTACAGATTTATCTGATCTGAGAGCAGAAACAGAGAAGTGTTATGTAAGAGCTCTGCCAGGAAAGTGGATACTACAAGTGTGAGTCATAGAAGACAGGCAGAAAGCACTCTATTAGATTGATCAAATGTACTGAAATCTCTGGGTGGACACTTTTGCACTGCACCCACAATATTTTTCTTGATTTGCTAGGAAGAAAGCAATTTATTCTGTCACTTTCTGGGGACTTAGAGCTAATTGGCCTTTCATAGTTATGTGATTCTGCAAATGAGCATAAAAGTGAAAGCTGACAAAAATTCAAACAGGAAATCTGAATCTGCCTATTTTCATAAGTATCTCATAATGGTTTGTAGAAAGGGACAAAATTTTGATTAGAATAGCAAATTTCCTCATGCAAAGGGAAGTGCTCTAAATTACCCATCACTGTAACAAACAAAAAGATTGCTCTTCATTCAGGCTCCTAGATAAAAGGAAATTGACTGTTCTTTTTCTAAATCCCCTACCAGCCCCCCACCCCCGCAGACCATCCGCTGTAGCTAGTCAGGGTTCACAAGTACATGCTTCTTAGAGCATGTGTGACCTTTTCTAGCCTGCCATCTCTTTCTCACTCGGCCCATCCCAGTCCACTAGAAAAGACATGCATACTATGTCACCTTTCAGAGACCAAGAGGCAGTGTGGCTGCAAATGCAGCAAGAGAAAAGAAAGAAAAGTAACTGAAAACTCTATATAAATTTAATAGAAAAGAAGCTGGAGATTTTTACATTTAACATAAAATAATAATAATAATAATAATAATAATAATAATAATAATAATAATAATAATAAACTCTTCAAAGCCTGCAAAGAATGTTAAGGTATTTTCAGTGTCTAGCACTGATGACGGAGAGAACACCACGACAGAAAACTGAAGAAAAGCAAGCCGAGGAAATCATACAGGGTGAATTTGCTGATTTGCTGAGGCAAACAAACTGAGATCATTAATGAAACTGAGTCCAACCTAGGCCAGAAGCAAGTTTGCCTTTGACTTTTGGTCTGAAGAAAATGTCGTCTTCTCCCTTCCTCTGCTCTTCCCCCTACCTCCTCTCCCGTAACTAACCCCCTCTTCTTTAACCTCCTCTCCTCTCCTTTCTTCTTGCTCCCTTTCTTCCCTGGTAACTAACCAGCTTCTCTTCAGCATCCATGTGACAAAGTTTACCTGAAAAGCTGCACATCAAGGAGACCAATTTGGGATTTGCACTATATGGTTATATATTTTATAGAACTTTACCACACTGCCCAAAAACTTACATTTCAGAAAAGCAGCTCTCTTCACTGCCAGTCCCTTTGCCATATTGAGGCACTAAAGCTCCCTTTTCTCCCCAGAGCTTGAGCTTTCAAAGTTATTTTCCACTCTGATGATTACAGACAGCTGAACAGACAAAGAAAAAGGGGATTTTAAAATAGGCAGTCACTACTAATATGTACTTGGCTCCTTTTGACCAGGAAAAAGAAGCCCAGGTGTCATTTTGCCATTTCTTAATCATCAATGTCAAAAAAAAAAATCCACTTCTGGAAATGCAGAAATAAAAACGCATTTATACTGAAGAGATTAGCAATTTTTTTTTAAAAAAGTGACAGATCTTGCTCGAAAACAGTGCCCCATGTTTTACAGGAAAATGAAAACAGAACAAGAGAATGATCCAGCTTATGAAATTTGAATCTGTAAGAAAAATTAAAAGTAAAAATAAGAAATGTGTTTACGATATGCTTGCCATTGGAGAATGCATAC
Organism: Fukomys damarensis; assembly: GCF_012274545.1. Classification (NCBI taxonomy): domain Eukaryota; kingdom Metazoa; phylum Chordata; class Mammalia; order Rodentia; family Bathyergidae; genus Fukomys; species Fukomys damarensis. The sequence continues at coordinate 56,038,298 of NW_022900926.1, read as the reverse complement.
TGTAAGAATTGTTTCTATGGTTAATAGCGCAATATCTTCCCTTCTATACATGTCAGCCTCTTCTGTTTTCTAAGAAACCACTTTATCAGTTTCCATTAGTATGTTTTAAATTGTTAGTTTTCTGGGTTTTTTTTTCTCTTTCATTTTTTCTCTTTATTTCAGGCTTGTCATATTTAAATATCTAATTATATCCCAAACAAAATAAAAATGTATGCTATGCTATGTTGTTTCAGAATATTATAGGGGACTACTGACATAGGGAAGGGAAAGGGACACTGGTACTGATTTCAGGAGCAAGAAAGAAAATTATATATGCTATCCTGGATTCCTATTTAGTGAACTACTTTCACTAATATTCATATTCTCAAAAGGATTTATGTATATTTTATGTTATTAAACACCTAATGTTAAGAGTTGGCTTTAAATTAATAATGATTACTTACTGAATGCCTACTTTGTGCTAGACTCTATGCTATGTGCTTTATAAAACAACCTCTATTATTTCTAAATGTTTTGCAGCATCTGTGTACCTATCACCTTTTTACATGAAGAAAATCCGAGGTTCGTGGAGATTGTGTTTTGAGTGAGGCCACTCTCCCAGGGAATGGCAGCTACCATTAAAGCTGGGTGCTATCTGGGTCCTACATTGGTATCCTTTCTGGTTCCCCAATATCATGTTATCTTTCCCCAGTTAGCTTCCTACGAGCTAAACTGTTTTGTACAATAGGGCACAGTAAATAGTTTTCCCTTATAGGATAAACCATAGAAGGTTTCAGTGACTGAGCTTGGACATTGTATAAATTATCCAACAAAGAAGTAATAGGCAATAGCAAATTTCTGGAAACAATCAGAAGAAATACATTAAATACCTCAAGTATTTCCAAAACTGGCTTCAGTGATGTAGGAAAATATGAGATGAGATAATTGTCCAGTGAGCTTACATTCTAAAAGGTAACACCAGCCTAAGGTGGATATGAAAAGGTGGTATAAACTATCATAATGCCTACATTGCCATGTTGGAGAATAAGAGAATTCATATATTCATAAACTAATACATCTGTAAGCACCCCAAATATTTTTCTAATATTCAGTGTAATTCTAAACTCTATAACACACTCCCTGACTTCATAAATATAGCTTATTACACATAATTTTGACTTTCTTTGATGACTTATTTGAATCATCACATTGCATATCAATCACTGGTCCATGATGTAGAAATGTGCTGCCCCTAGGGAAACCATCTCCTTGGATACTAAGTGGCTCCAGGCTTTAGGGCTTACAAGGTCAGCCCACTCATGCTGTAGAGAGTGCTGCACTATTCCTCCCTGCCAAATGCTGTCCATTGCTGCCCTCATCGTGACAATGCAAACAAACCCTAATACTCTTCCTTGGTATGACATTCAAAGCCTTTCATGATTGTGTCTCTGACCTGTTTATTCAGTTTTATCTCTTACTGTTGTATTTGTCTTCTTTCCCCTCCCCATACTGCCACCTCTTTCAGCAACTCAGAAGTCCATATGGCTCCCACACATAATACACTTATATCAGTATGTTTTCCAGATCTGGAACAAAATACCTGTCATATCCAACTTAAAGGAGGAAAGATTTATTCTAGATCAAGTTTTCAGAGGCTTCAGTCCCTGGTCGGCTAGCTGTAAGGCAGAAACATAATGGCAGAGAAGTGTATAGAGGGAAACCGCTCATCTTTTGGTGGTCAAAATCAGATACGAGGAAGGGAGAGCCGGAGGAAAAGGGGTTGGCGTTATAGCCCTCTTCACCCATGGCCTTTCAAAAGCATTCCTCCAGTGAGTTACCTTCTCCAACGGAGCCTCACCCCTAACAGCCCAGTCTGTAATAACTCATCAGTGCGTTAGCTCACCAATGGTGTTAGTGCCCTCATAATTCAATTGACTTCTAAAAGCTTCTCCTATGAACACAGGCGAGTTTGGGGGAGACATTTTATATCTAAATCATAACTGCTATTACATTCTTTATCGGTTATACATTGAATGCTTTTCTTTTCATTCTTGTCTAATTAAAAATAAGCAACAACAATAATAACAACAACAAATGTCCTTATCATTCCTCAAGTCTAACGCAAAAATACTAATCTGCAGGGAAGTCTGCATTCCAGTTTTTTTTAGGCTGAGGTTAGAAATCATCATACTTGTTTTGCGCATGCTGGGTATTGTGAATACATAAGACATGCCTCAGGATATCCCATTATTAAAAGATAATTTCTTCATTTATGAAGTCTGTTCTGCCTACTAAAATATCACCTCTTTAAGAGTCTTATCCATTTTTGTATGTTCAGCACTTAATCATGGTATGGTATGTGATAGGTGTTTAATAAATGTCTCCACATTTAGTAAGTGTTGTCCTGATTTTTACACAACAATGCAACTGTCCTCTGGAATCAAGCAATCAATTGTTGAGAGACTTGCCTTACACCTCTGGATGGAGGTTATGTAATTTATAATTAACTTTGTGCTACAGAAAGCAAATATATGCAACAAGCTTTCAGTATAGGGAGAAACCTCATGAAACAAAGAAGGCTGCAGGGGACAAGCGAGACTCAGAATGGGTCCCATCAGTTGATGTATACAGCTATCTGGAGCATCCCTGGTGGCAAATAGATTGTTTATGGAGTTCTGCAAAGTAAATAGCTATTTATCTCTGTAAAGATATAGTGCCTTGTTGGTCTATTAAAATAAATAAAGTGTCTACCATAATGTTTATGCTTCTTTGACTTTAGCTAAGTCTCTTGGATTTACTGAGAGGCTGGAGTGGAGCCACCACACTTACCCAGAAATGAGGTGAAGGAGACATATAAATAAAATCAACTGTGGAAGAAAAGAGTGTTGAGATCATGTGAAACAGCTGGGATTTTCTGCTCTGGTGCTCAGTAAGAAGAAGGAAAGGGCTCCAATGTTTTTCCCCAAGCAGCTCTGGGTAGCAAGGGCTGTTGTAATGTATAATTCCCTGTGACCAAATTACTCCTAAAAAGTGGTCTACGAATAGTGCTGGAGATAAGTTTCTGAATTTGGCCTTGTTGTCTTCCCAGCTACTGTAGCTCTATTCACTGTGTGCTTTTAGTAAACTACATTACTGTTTTAGAAGCCCAAAACTTCCATTTACTTTCCTCAGTAAATTTTCCTTTGAACCTAGTCTTGTAATATTATAAAATAAACTAGTGCCCATTTTCAATTGGTTTGAAAAGTAAATTGAGAGAAATGTAAATGTTTTGCTTTTCTTTATCTAAACCTTGACTCCAGCCTTCTTCCTCCAAAAAAATTTATTTTATAATATGAAGCATTTGAAAAAGTCTTTCATGACACAGAAACTCAAACACATTTCATGAACTGAAAAGCAGTTCATCAAAAAAGACAGTGAAAAAGTTTACTGAAATTGGTTAGAAATGAATTCCCATCAGTAAAAGCATGAAAGATAGAAACCACTTGTGTAGAACATAAACCAAAGGCAGGAGACCTTAGAATTGCATATTACAATACTCCCATCAATTTGTTTTACGTATGTATGCCAATGTGTCACACAAAATGAAACCACAAACCACACTTCTAAATGGTCCATTTCATAGAGCTACCTTATTTAGGATTCTAATGTCTCCTCATTTAATCCTTCCATACGATAATTTTTCACTCTTACTCAACAGTGCAACCTGATCTAATATTTTGTTTACTTTAACCCATTTTAGTGACACACCAGCTCTTTGTTACTCTCTCACAGTGGCTTTCATTTTGAATGAACTGCAAAATACACTTATTTTAAGCCTCTCACCTTTAAATTCATTTTCTACATTTCCTTCACATTGCTTTTCTGAGGCAACTCTCCACGCCTTCCTGATCAAGACAGACAACCTAATGGCTGAGTGGGCTTTAATTTCTACACTTCTGGCATTCAAACTTGATTTGCATTGTCATATGCAGTTATTTGGTATTCAGCATACAGCACTATTCCCCCACCCCCACTTTCCTTATCGAGACAACCAACCACTGGGAAATTATTGTCAAAGTCTTAAAATGATTTCCCAATGATTGCTTGTTAGTACAATACAATTTCTTTCTTAGCCTTGGTCTCTCTTCAGCTCTCCTCTGGGAACCAAAGAGTGCCCTGGATCTGCAGCACACACTGTGCACAATGCACGGTGCAGACACTGAGAACACGCTGATCTCACTCCTCCTCTCCACGGAAGCATTAGGAAACCTCCATCAGTGAGCAGGAGATGAAGAGGAAGCTATACAAAGCAGAAGTAAAGGAGGAAGACGACGAATTTTAAAAGAAAAATGATTCTTCACAGATTGCAAGGGTTCGTTGCTGATACGGATTAAATCACAACTGTTAAGTTCAGCATCCTTTGCATGCCTAATAGCTTTTGCATGCAAAGCCAAATGTCTGACACTGGGGACTAGGAGAGAGCAAATGGCATCTTGGCCTCCAAGATGCCCACAGTGTGGTCAGCGATAATGGCCACGTGGGCAACCAGCTGTTATTCAGGGCTGTCCAGATGAAATGGGTTCAAATGAGTCCTAGTGGAATATGGGCTATGTAGTGTGATTCATTCTGTCTCCAGGGACAAAGATGAAGGCAGAAGAATGTCAGAACTGGTTTCATTTCAATGGTGAAGAGTTGAAGATGGGAAAGAGAAAAGTGGCTAGGTTACAAAAAGAAGGAAATGAATCACACATGTAAAGAGGAAAAAAAATGGAGAAACGGGAACAAAATGGAAAAAAATGGGACTAAATTTAATTTCTAGTGAATTAGCCTGGGAAAAACTTATAACTCAGGAGGCTATGAATCCAAAGACTTTCTTTTAAGTGCCAAAGGCATAAACTAATCTATTTAATTAGAAAAAAAAAATGCTTGTATTGCACTGAGTAATTTCCCAGAGGAAAATGTATTTTTTTACAGTTAAACTTTTTGTTTCAAGCCTGTCTCCTCCGCCCCATTCCTCTTGCACTACCACAAGGCCCATACCTGGGCAATAGTGCCCACTATGATGTAATTAGTGTCAACCAGCTGCCAAATGCGACCCTTTCGAGATTTTTCTTGTTGTGTTGATACTGAAATGAAAAATAACACATTAACCTAGATATGTCTTATCATCCCAGAAGATAATTTATAATAACAAAGAATTGTGGCAATAGCAAATAATTCAATAAAATACTATAATTCATACTAACATTTTAAAAGAAGTGAAATTTCTTAAAGCAACTTATAAATTTACAACCTGTAAATGTAAATTTACCACCTTCTTTCATGAAGTTTGTAAAGTCTAAGGATATTCTCACCTAGCAATAAGGCAAGATACTTAGTGTTTTTTGAACCTGCATCAAAAGGAAGATAGAGTCTGGTGGCCTGAAGTTGAAACAAGGTAAGGTCCTTTTACATAGTAAGGGCTTCAAATAGAAATTTAAATACCAAAATTTTGCTCCAGAACAACAAAATTTGAACATGTTAATTGAACCCACATGAGAATGTATTTAAGTAAGATTAAAGTGTGCTAAATATGCTTTTTGCATCTTCAATGCAAAGGTTAAAATGATACAAGTAGAATTTATATAGAGAGAACAGTCTTGATAAATTCTAAATTGGGAATAATAAATTAAAAATAAAGATAGTTATGTAAGAATGAAACAAAAGCAAGCGCAAGATGTTATGGATGAAAATGTAAAGAAATTATTTACACTGCTCAAACTGTGCTAAGATGAATATTCTGCACATGAGAAGAATGTTTAAAAATTGTAGTGGTATTAAGCAAAACTAATAAAAAGTTTCAAAACCAGCTTCACTCACATTTTTTCCTCCTCCAACTTTAAAATCAGAAATAGAGAACTGGTGACACAGTTTAATGTTAACTAAAATCTGCTTCTGGGCTCAACTTCATTACCTGGATACACTGCATACAAGTGAAGACCATAAGGTTATTAAATACTCTCAACAACAATTCACTTCAGATAAGTTTCCTCACATCCAAGTGACTTGAATTTGAACTTATGTTCTGGTGGTTAAAGGCAATGTGTCTTTTTCTAAATAAAAGTGGCATTTAAGTTTCAAGGAAAACTTTCTTAATATTTGCTTTTATACTGAATGCTGAATGCACTTCAGAATAGTTTTATGCACACCTATGACATATGGTTTCAGAAACATGTTCATGTAATTGTTCTGTTTTATAGGCTATTCGAATGCCTGTACCATAATTCTTTACACATTTTTATACATATGTATAACTAAAAAACCTCAGCGACTATATCATTAACAGTTAACAAAAGTGTGATGAAAGTTTTATTTTTATTCACCTTTATTCTTATTTACTGCTTCACACAAACCAAAAAAAAAAAAAAAATCCTAGAATTAACAACCAGATCTGCTATGTGATCTTACTCTAGGAATTATACAGACATCAGTTATTTTTTTTTTGTATCAATTCAACTCTGGCTGGAAATAGTTTTCCCAGTTATTAAAAGCCATGTTCACATAAAAGAATTGATATCCCACGAACATGCCACTGCTTGTTTTTTCCTGGAAAACTCAGAATAGGATCTGTCAGGTATATCCACTGGCATAACAAACATGTCACCCAGATTTGCATTGGAAATTAAAACATTCTATAGCCTGACAAAAGGCTGTGTGCTTTTAGCAACCGTGACGGGAAGAAGGCATCACAATATCTAGATGTTGCGAAGTAAAAGTCCCTCATCAGACAGCTTGAAAAAAGCACTATAATCTCATGATGAAGCTTCCCTGAGTGTCAAGTAACACTCCTGAAAATGGTGGCTGCATCCCCAACCCAGCCACCCAGGTAAATCTAATTTTACCTCCCACAAACCCAATGTTGTCTTTTATTCTTACATTTTTACACCACTAATATTGGAACCAGGACTTAGGAGAAATGTATGTTATGTATACAAGGTGAGAAATATTGGTACTAAAATCCCAAAACTAATATTTTTATGTCAAATGTAAAACAATACTGTTTATAAAATACTATGATCTCTAATAAAAAGAATTGCTTTACTAGTTTTGCTAGGAGCAAGACTTAGAATTTGTCCATTCATCGAAATGTGCCTTAGATAATTTCTGTATTCGGTTCATTTCTCAATTTCAAATGGGTATCCAGTATTTCTAACCATACTTTAAACACACCAGAATGGATCTGTACATATTTTAAGCATAAATCCATGAAAATTAAAAAGAAATCTCTCCATAAAATAGAAGAACATCTGTAATTAACAATGCTGTTTAAAATACCAAGTTTTGCTTGTTTGGGGGGACATTAATAGAAAGCAGTCATCAACTTCTAAGCAGTTTCACAAAGGCAGTCTTTTAGAAATATTTCCTATCACTTAACTGTGTGTATAATTTGGCTGTGTCATTAGCTCCATGTCATTGTAAGGATTTTCTTGAAGAAAGATGTGACAGAAACCAAATAAAGCTTATCACAAATGGATAGAATTTATCTTGTACAAATCAAAAACAGGTTGCCAGCAAATGTTCTAATAATTTTACATTTTAAAACACAATGTCCCTTAAAGTTATTTATTAAAAGGATCCCTTTTTTGAGTAAGCTTAACTGACATGCTAGATTCAACTCTAATGCATGAAATAACATTTCCATTTTTACTTCAAACATGATGAAGGGTCACGAATCACATTCATCATAAAGAAATATTAAGACTCACATTTTTCACTTCTATAGGACAAAAATGATACAAATCTTAAAGTGGTATAGGCTACCACACTCAAACTAGAATTTAGCACTGCTTCTGACCACTTTATAATACATACTACTGTTTTCAATCATTCCTTAGTAATCATTCCTTATTGAAATGTTAAATGTAATTGCATACTTAAAAATCAGAAGCTGGACCTATTTACATTTTATACCCACAAGGAAACACTAAACTCCATACCAGAAACTTACTTTCACAATTTTAATACTGGGCCCAAACTCAGAAGTTAGAACTTTATTATCCCATTTTCAGATGAGTAAAATGAGGCCAGAGAAATAAACTTATCCAAGGTCACATGGTCAATGATGGTACAATCAGAATTTAAACACAGCTTTGACAAATGACAAATTTCAATGCTAATGCTTACTAATGTTACACTAATCTTATTCATTATCATTCTTTCCAAACATGAGACACTTGAAAAGTAGCTATACAAATTTACATTCTTCAATCTCTTCTGAAAATGAGTTTTCTTCCTTATACTCCTTATTTAATATGCAAAAGCTGAAATTGTTCTTATAGATGCCAGAGTCTGAAAGTGCTCAGCAAGGCCCACTGGACCCAGAACTGCACCCTGCATGGGGCAGAGAGAAGGGTCAGGTACATTTGAGTTCCATCTTTCTAGAGGAAATTGTTTTTTAACTAGCCTGGCCGTACAGGGTGCTTCCTCACAAACAACACTAAACCATTTTTTGTATAGGTCAGTGATGGTGAAGAGACAGGTGCCCAAACTGTAATCCCAAATCCACTTATTTATCAAAAAGTGACAGCACTGCAATTAAACTTGAAAACAGAGGAGGTTGTAGTTTAGAATAAACAACTCGTACGTTAACATCGTTTGTCTTAAAAGAAAACAAATAACACATGTGCCATAGGCTCACCACTACTAGTGTAGACTATAGGAGCAAATATCGTCAAAGCATTTTAATCTTCTATAAAGATATTTACAAATTTATAAACATTTTATTTTCTTTCTGATTTCCAGGTTTCTTTCAAATGGAACAAACAAGATATAAGAAAAGAAGTCAATTTTTAGATTGGTGTTTGCAAAGATGGGATACAGGTCCATTTAATTGGACTCTCGCTTTCTCGTGCAAGTTGCCAAACTGATAGGTGTGTGAAGGAGGAGGAGTTCTCAGGATATGTGCAGGAAAAGACAGGTGACCAGGAAGATGAGCAGTGAATGGTCATTCTAGGGGAGAGAATGAACAGAGAAGTATTAGGTGCTGTTAGTTCTTTTCTTAAAAGTGGAAAAAATACATTATGTCTAAGGAAGATGGGGAAGAGATTTACATAACTGAAGTAGTGAATGTTCCATTTTTAGTGACACTTTGCTATGTTTCACTTTTGAAATGATATTTTAATTACTAAAAAGCTACTGACTAAAATATATACTCTGATATGTTACATACCTGCACCAATTCCTCACATTGAATGTGATTATTATTATTATGTGATTACATGTACTACTAAAAATTTAATAATAGAAAATAAAACATATTCAGTATTCAATAATTAAAATGGAAAAATTATTTATTAAAAGTGTATTTGGCCTATTAAATAGCATATCTCATTTATCAATAGCAGACAGTTGTATGAGTTTAACATGACTGCTGCATATCATTCTTTCATTTTTTTGTGAACTTGGGGAAATAATTTATCTTGTGGGGATTTTGTTTTTGCTTTTATTTTTTCCTCCATTAGATAGAAATCATACCAATAAAGTTTCTGTAATGATTAAATGCAGTAATGTATTTAAAAGCTCTAATACAGGCTTTGGCATTTTATAAGGTCTTCATAAATGGTGGGCATCATGTTTTCGTTTATTGGTTGGCTGGTTTGCTTACTCTATAATCAAGCATAATACATTCAAAATGCCTGCAGGAACTCTGACTACATAACGTTCAGAATCAGCAATTCAGCTTGAGTTCTAGTTTGCCTCCCTAGAATGAACTTTCTGCCATTTATGTGACAGTCTTATTTATCATAAATGTGAACAAAGCTGCACTCTGAAAGAATCCAGAGCTGTGAATAAAACAAAACAAATGCATTTTCCTAATGTTAATACATAATTGTTCATGTTTCAAATTGATCTCTTCAGTTACAAACTTTCTTTGAGAAACATCAAAGACTATCATGTTAGATAAAGATTATGTACTAAAATTATCATAAATCCCATCCTTGAGAAAGTCCTACTGTTAAAGAAAAATCACTAGGATTTTTATAAAACAATCACAACAAATTTCTGCCTTCTTCCTTTCCCAGTGAAAATGAGAAAATGGTATCATTATATAGAGAAAAGAGACGGGATTCATAGATAAATAGACTCTAAAGAACAAAAGACAACTAACAGTTTTCAAATAGTGGGCTTTGATGTTCTTTTTTAGCTGCTGTATTAAATACTTTTTCTTTTTTTCCTCATTCCAATTGTATCAAATATGAAAGGCCCATGTACAAAAGAAACAATAAAATGCTTGTTAATCTAATAACAGAATGCCAAGACTGGAAAATCTATCCCACAACAAAGTGTAATTGAGATTGTCTACATCACAGACAGTTTATGATCAGAAACCTTGGGGGAAAAAAAAGGCCATCAATTGAAATGATGTTTCCACTGTGAGCTCATGGTCACAGCAAGGCTAAGTGACAAGGGACACAAAGCCCTATTAATTGTACCTTCCAGGGGTCACCAAACATCCTGGTTTGCAGTGAGAGGCCCGATTTATGCCTTTTATCTAGTGTAGTAATTATTATTAGAGTACCTTTAATTCCAAAAGTGTCCCAGTTTTGGACAATAAATTATACATTTGCCCTAGACTTACCTCTACTCCCTTGCACTTCCTTATCCCAACAAAATTAAAGGCAGGCTCTTTTAATTTTTCAGGGCATGCAAAATAAAATTTAAAAAATGTTGTTTTATAAGCTCAGCTATTCGTTAGACTACCTGTCGTTTTGTTTTTTTTTTTTTTAAAGCAGGGCAAATCTCTAGTTTGAACTCTCTTTGACATGCTCCCATTTACCCAGGAAACATTTTGGTAGGTGGAATTATCCCTACCACCTTCACTCCCTCAAGAATTTCTGCCTAACTCTGTGGCACAAAGTTCAGTCTGCTTATTGAATTATACTTGAAATTTTCAAGGAATTATACCTCACATGAGGACTCCTTAATGTAATTGCTGTTTCTTTAAAAAAAAAAAAATCAGATGTTCAACTTAGGTTACACAGCCAAGAATAGCAGTTCATATCAGCTGTAAGAAAGGCTGAGCACCTTACAGCAAGAGCCCCTTAATCAAAAAGCAATCTTTTGGGATGAGTTAGTAGTACTTTGCCTCTGGCGCTAACCAGATCCCCTACTTTCATAGTATATTTCCACAGGAGTCTAATGATGAAATGCATTCGATCTTCTCACAGGTGAAGTAGAAATATACTTCAAGCATTGCCTTTTTAGGGTCATGTGGTGTTTCTAAAAACAAGGGGAGGAGGTCAGCAGCAATAACAGCATCCACACCAACAATGTATGTTTCAAGGAAAAGCCTAGGAGCATGTTTTCCTTCCCAAAGAACTATGCATAGGAAATTCACTGTTTACAATATTGCAAAAAAGTGGGGGGGGCAAAAAAGCAGTTTGGTCTGTTATGGGTGGGGCTGGTGTACAAATCTTTGTTTAGAAAGATAGTAAGCTTACCTTTTAGCCATGACTACGTCCTTCACGTTTATCCAGAAAATGTTCACAGCTTCAAGGAGAAATGCAGAATTGCTTTGATGAAAAATATTGTGGTATTGAAGAACAAAAGATTTCCACATATCCTGTGGGCTTTATCTGCTCCAGCTCCAAAGAAACATGAACATTGTACAGAGTGTAAGAATATAGGAAGATGAAGTTTATCATCATTCACCCAAAGAGGGCATGACCTGTCTGTACTTAATCAAATTATGTTATTCATTTATATTCATTGTCATACGTGCATACAAACTTACATATGATGCACACAAATATTTGTTCTCTCTAATACACTATCTTACACACACACACACACACACACACACACACACACACACATCAGTCTGTTCATAAACACTGGAGTTTTCTAGCACATTCTGCAGGCACAGTAGCTCTCTTCTCTAATTACAGCCCTCGTGAACTGTATCCCAACATGATAGGTCCCAAGAATAAGACAGTAAGTAATGTCTTAGATCTGCTGTTCCTTCAAGACATTTTCACTGGTACCCATAGTGCTGTACTAGTAGCTTCAAGCTAAGCAGATAATAACAATCTGTGAATCAGGGTGGAAAGCTATAAATATGCCAATTCGGGTTTTTTTGTTTGTTTGTTTGTTTTCTTTTCTTTTTAACCTTCACTGATTTGGGGGAGGTAATTAAGCGTGTTGACATAAAAGATCTCCTGCTGGGTGATAGGCTACATGGGGAAAGGAAATTACACAAAAGGTATTGAGTAATAACCACAAATGACTTTATTGCCCATTCTGTTTCAATGTCAATAGAACTCAAAAGCAAGATTTGCAGAGATAATCAGCAATGACTCCCCCAAGTGTAATCAGGAATTGACTATAATTAGCCATTTACAAACCTCTAACCTGCCACTATGATTTCTTATCTCCGTGTCCCATCCCCAGGAAGGACTAGAAGACAACTTAGTGACCTAAAAGCTCAAAATGATGAATGGCAGAAATTCCCAAATATAAAAGGCATTTATTATCTTACCACAGTTTATCAGCTTTGCATTAATTTGGCAGATCCTTAATGACTTTACCAACTGACGAAGTATGCATCTCATATTATCATATTATTGTAAGCTATTTCAAAGCCTTGAAGAATGAAGAATAATGAAATAAGTAAATATAACCATACCATTCATTGTTTAATAGTGACTATAAATAGAATTAGATTAGAAATAAGTTAAGAATACTATAAAGTACAATCGAAATGTGTATATTTCTGCGTTGCTGTACACTTCACAAGATGATGCCAATTGTCTTTTATTTGTTCTCTAAAAGCAAAATGTTCACTGAGGAGAAAACATTGAAAGAGAAGCTGATAAGAAACAAGAATTGTTTTTGTATAATACTAATTCACTTACAATGGCTTTCACCCATATACCCAGACTAATGAGCTTAATCAAACTATATGCTGCTAAAAACGGACTAATGGCTTTGAAATTATACAACTCTTCTTCCAAATTTAGATATGGATTTTTTAAAGGGTTTTACTCTTTAAGGAAAGATCCTCCTGTCTTATTAGAAAACCTACCATATTTCCTAAAGGAGATTATGTCTGCATATTATCAATATGCCTAAATTACAGATGAAGAATGCAGTTACTGACAGATATTGCTAATGTACTCACTTTGCTTTCATGATATTTACCTATTAGAATCCCTGAGCACGCTAAGCACTAGGATACCTTGAGTAAGCCACCTCGATGGTTATTAAGACACTATGCTAAAGAAAAACATTTCCCAACAGGAGGGACTAATAAGATGGCCAACAACATAAGAAAAGCATCAAAATGCAAAATAAGAAAATGATAGCAACAGTGTCCAGGCTGGAAACTTCTTATTTTGTAGTAAAACATTGCTGAGCTACAAAGACTTATTCTTTTGAAGCCCAAGGTTTTCAACTAAGTCACAGATAAAATTTCAAATACTATTCAGTATAATTTAACAAATAAGTCTTATGCATCTAAAACATGCCCAGTTATGTTCAAAAAAATCCAAAAGAGATCATCTCTAAACTTCAAGCTCAGTGTTCTACATATTTGTAAATAGAAAACATGAGGACAAAAGTATACAAATATTATTTTATATGAAAGTAAGCACTGAGGCTTAGTTACAAGCCATCATTCAGCACTAAATGAAAAAGTAATTGATATATATTGGGGTATTCTAAATGGTATGCTATTCTGAATTTTCCTGGAGATCAGATTCACCCTAATAAAAAATTTTTAAAATAAAATACATTAAACCAATACATCTCCTGCAGGACAATCACCTTAGCTAATCGTTCTTGTTCTTTCTTATCAACTCACAGGGGGCATTAAAGGCAGCCTCAGGTTAGTTAATTTTTACATTGACCTAGGGAAGAAAGGGGAAAGCTCCTTCAGAAGTTCTTCCCTGCATTTATCTCCCCTGGGCAAGAAGTGTCTTTTGCAAGCTGAGCTGGAGAACACTGGTGTATGTGAGGGTTGTATCAGGAAGAGATTGTAAGTAAATCCTCTACTCTCTAAGGCAAACGTCTTTTCCTCCTACTTTTCCTTTTCCTTCTTCCTTGATTTTAAACCATATTCTCCAGAAGATTATATGCACTTGTGCAGATCTGGAGGGCTGAATTAGCAAAACTGAATTTTTTTACCACGACAAACTAAGGTATGGTCTTAAGGAATTTACCCCTGGAAAAGCAGCATCAATTATGTCCAAAGACATACAAAAATGGACACATTTTGAGAATATATGCGAAATAAATAAGTCACACATGTGTAAATACTGAATCTTTTCTCTGGTGTGAAAAACTATAATAATACACAAGATCCTAATGAGATAATTAACAATGTGAAATAGGAAGAAAAGGGCTAAAGGTGTAGGGAAAGTGGGAAGGGTAGGGAAAAGGGAATAAGGGAAAAGAAGAAAATATGAGAAAATGAAAAAATGGAAATAAAGTGTAAATGGGGAAGGAAGGAGGAGGGTGAAGGGAGGGCAGGGACAAGGGGAAAAAATGAGAACCAAGACCTGTCATGTAAAAAGGTACAAGATCCCAATGATGAATGCAACTGTACTGTATACCTAGAATGTACCAGTAAACTCAATAAAAAGAAAAAAAAATTTAAATATGTCCAAAGACAATGTTTTAAAGTCAGAAGTGAGACTCTCATTTTTTTCCCGATTACATCAGAAAGAGTTACATTACCCACAGGCCACTGGGTCCTAAAGAGAGAGAACACCTAACTGAAAACTTTTGAGTTATTTCCTCTGTGAGAAAGTGAGCGCACGCAACTTCTCTGATTAGCGGGACACGCGGTTGATGGCAGAGGAAACAAGGGTGAAAAGCCATCATTTGGAATTAATGTTATAGAAAGCTCTAGCACAAGAGAAAGTGATCCGAACAATGATCAGCAGCCTGAAATCAGTGCCAAGGCTGGTGCATGGGCCACTCTGAGGAGGCGGCAGCTACAGTACGTGCATGAGTCTTGAACATACCAACAGCTCCCTCTGCAGACTGCAGCAGTGAAAGCTCAGAGACTTCGTCTAAGTGAACCGGAGAAAGACTGAAGACAATACCACAGGGAGGGGAGAACAGAAAAAGGACAAAAGCAAAAGTGCGACACCAGCCTCAGGATCATGGGAAAGAAGTTTATGCAGAAGCCTCTGCAGTTAAAAGTCCCATATGTGTTTCTCTCCTTCCAAAAGCTTGTCCATTCTTTTGAGTCTGGGTTAGACTTCCCTTCCACA
The DNA here is from genome assembly GCF_012274545.1 of Fukomys damarensis. Lineage (NCBI taxonomy): Eukaryota > Metazoa > Chordata > Mammalia > Rodentia > Bathyergidae > Fukomys > Fukomys damarensis. The sequence goes on along the minus strand of NW_022900926.1, from coordinate 56,023,083 downwards.
TGGCTTGATAATGCCCAGGCTGCCCCCTCAGATTTTATTTAAATTGTTTAACTGTTGTGTCTGTCTGCTCTGCTAGGCTATGATTTGCTCGGTGAATGTGGGCATAGTAAGTAGAGTATTCCTTCTGCACTTAGGGTAGTCAGTGATGTATAATAGTCAACGGCTTGTCGAATGAATCACTGGTTCAACAAGAAACACCTCAACTCCCTTGCAAAATGTCCCCACCTACATAGGAATGTATTTCATCTGATTCCATATATTTATCAGCCATGATTTTTTCGCTTCTCAGTGGAGGAAGTGTGGTCTAGGACTTTACCTTGCACTCTCTCTGGACCTGACTTTTTTCTTTTTAAAGTGACTCACACTTTTTGTTTAAGTTTGTGAAAGCAAGGAAAGAGAACCTACCAGGTGTTAGTACCGAGGTATGAACAGGATTCAAGAAGGCACTGAAAGTGCCCCTGCTAACCAGCAGTGATCTCTTGACAGCCCACAAATGCCTGGGTTTCATGCACTTCTCTGGCTTACAAGAAAACAGTTGCTTAATGTCTTGGAGAATTTTCTCTAGGTAAATATTTATTCTAGATTTGGAAAGCAATTAAGCATCTCCACATTCTCAGGAGCATACCCCCCCCCATTTAAGATAAATATTCTTGTAAGAGGCTGTAAGTTGCAAGGGATGGCCTATCTTGAAGGGGTTGAGATCTGATTAACTTTGGTTTTTCTCACAGGCCACTAACCAAATATGTGATCCATGTCATTTTTTATGTGCACCATATTAAACTGTTGGTAGGATCAAGTCAGATATGAAGTTTCTGCATCTATGTCTCATTAAGAATAATACTAAATAAGCCTAAAATGAAAAGTTCTATGTAATGCAAAGGGTAGGTCTGCTTAACACTGTATAAGACAGTTAGCTTTGCTGAGTGTTTTGATAGTCAGAAATCTCAAACAACATTTTGTACCATTTACATTCTTGGGAAAGAGGAGAAAGAGGCGGCAGCTAGACAATTTTGATCCAAGATTTCACATTTTGGGGACAAGGATAGCGGAAAGTTTGCAGGATTAAATTGAGGCTCTCCACAAAGGCTCTGCAAATAATAGCAATTCATCAAAGGCTGTGACTGACACAGTTTAGTTTTTTTACACACATTCACTTAGAGAGCTAATAGTAGCCTTAGTGCAATTTTGTCAAATAAAAAGATAATATGGTATAACTAAAGGAGAAACTGTGCTTACTTGAATGAAACTCAGCCCCTGCCTAGATGTCTACAATTGTGCTGGGGCAGTACCTTCACATTTTCACTCTTAGATACCATTCCTATAAAATGGAGTTAATCTTAATACTGCACTGCTGCCACTAGCTAAGTAAAATACAGTGTGTGGAAAAAATATTTACAAATATTAAAAGCTCTATAAATGTTACATGGAATTAATACACTGCCTTATTCTAAGTAGATTTTAATGTAGGTTTTAAGCCAGATAAATTAGTAAATATAGCATACTTGTCAGTTAACAGACCAAATATCTGAATAGTTGACTATATTTTTGGTTTCACCCAGATGTTTTGGCACATTTGAGCCAAGATGACTTTTTTTTCTTCCCAGTGTGTTTCACTTCTGTGAATACTGCCAGAATTCCGGATGACTATAAGAAGTCACAATACTCTTCTCTTTTTCAGTTCAATTAATATTTCCACTGAAAAATCAAGGTGCAAATATGAATTTCTCTTTGAAGGAACCCTACTGGTGTGTGAGGTGGTAGCAATGATGAGTCAGTGTAGTGATGGGGATAGTACTTCGGAGAAGCTGTTCAGGAAAAAAATGAAGAAATACATCAAGTGTGACACAGAAAAAACAGTGAATCGACTGCAGATGGAAAGAGGTACTTGCTAAAAATGTAAAAATCTCAAGAGGAAAGAAGGATTTGAGTCTATCTTCATTGACAAATATGTATATAAAGTAGAAATGTCCTTCATCCCGAAGACTGAACTGCTAAGATCTCAGTTTCTAAGGCTGAAAGCTATGCTTTGGTGGGGAACTCTGAATCGCTGTTGACATTCTGCTGTCACTGGTAGTTGCCCCTCTCTTCCTCCTGAGGTGTGAGCTACATTTGCTCACAGGGCAAACCTGACAGCCAGACCATCTGCTGTAACCAGTTCCCAGCCTTCTGTAGCTATTCTGCTCTGCTTCTTGAATGCTTCATTTCTGGGAATTCTTAAGAGCTCCTACCAGACTCCTATGGCTTATACTTTTCTCCATTGTGAGCTCAATATGGTCAAAGCAGGTTTGTGAATGGAACTTGGAAGACAAATTTGTCATGCTCCATCATCTTGCCAAGAGCCAACCAATGCATACTATCCAGACATACTGAGTCCATCTAATGAATACATGAGATACTTTCTGTGTATTGTGAGAACTAAGATCTTTTAGAAATCAAAGTGCAAAAAGAGCTCACTAAAGCCAGGAGTTATGAATATATGATTTGGCCTTTCGGTTCAGCCAAATGAGGTGCCAGGCAAATAACTGCTTTCCAGGCCTTTATAGCAGAGCGTGGTGAGGACCGTCATTTCAGTCTATTATAAGGAGCAGAACCCTCCTTCCCTCTATTGAATGAAAGCAAGAAAGTTGTCAGGTCAGTAGATTATCATAATGTAGAGCCTTTCAAATCACAGTGAAGCTTACACATCGGGCCATTTGCTTTCCACTCAATCAATAATAAACCAGTTCTCATTTTCCAAAGTGGGATTGGTTTTCTGTGCTAGCCTCAGAACAAAAACACATTGCTTGGCAGTGGGTTTAAAACAGTTCCCCACACACAGGTTTAGTCACATTTTATAAACTCACTTATTTCTATCAACAAATAGCTTATTGCAGTTAATGAAAAGAATGCCTGATTTCGGACAGAATGAATGCAATTTAGGTCTCTCACATGACTTCTGGTTGCTGGGCTGCTGTTCATACAGTCTCTTTCTCCCTTGGAGCCAGATGAACTTTTGTTGGTTACAACTAGCAAAGAACACACACATACGCACAGGCAGTTATAATACACAAGTGGTCAATGAGGCAGCCTTTAAGGAAAAACACTGCTGATAAGATAAACAGCTTGTGATGTCCTTAATTATAATATTTCATACTCATTTAGCCATCTCCACATCACAGAGCTAACAAAGTGGATTTCAAACAGGAAATAAGATTCCTTCCCACCAGCCCAGAGGCCTAATTATAAAATAGCAACCTACTTTTTCTGTAGCGAATACAGGGCTCTCTTTTTTTTCTCTGGCAACAGAATTTATTGAGCTCATTACCAGGCTGCTTATGAAGTGATTTGAAATGAGGCAACATTAAAGCATTCCACAAATCCCTTGTACTTAGTCATCCTGACACTTTATTTGAACTCGGAGCATTGATATGGAATAACTGTAGCAGCCCCACACTTCTGACTCTATTATCTGACAGGAGGTCTGAAATTCAAAAAATGATATATCATCAAACTTTCCTAATCATCACAATAATTTGTCGGAAAGAACCAGGTATAATTTGGGCAACACCAGAGGGTCTTGGCTGCTAGAAACAAGGCAAGTGCAGCATGTGTTAGCCTAGAGGAACAGCCACATTAATCAGTCAGTGAAAGGACTGAAGGCAGTGTATGTACGTGTGTATTTTAAGAAAAATTGACAGATAGGCTTCAAAGCCTCAAAAGCACTGAACTCCCTGCATGCTATTAGACTCTAACTTCTGTTCTCCTGAAATCTAAGAGGCAGTTACAGACTGACCCTCACGGGGTCATCACTGAGGCTAATGCCACATAGTTAAAAACTATATCTGCAAAAGTTTCAAAGAGGGAATAAAAAATTTTGGTCTCTGAAGAAAGACACAAAAGTCTATGGAAGTTGACTATCTCTTATGTGAAAATGTGGCTCATTTTTGTCTTTTATTGCCTCCTTCCCTAACTTCCTGAATCAGGAATGAATCAGAGTCTAAAGAAATGTCTCTTGTTAAAGAGGAATTGTGTTTTATATCTCACTGGGTCTTACATAGATCCTGATGTGCAATGTGCCTTAGAAAAATGTCAAGTTTCCAAGGAAAAGATTCACTGAGGAAAGGGTATGTCAATGCATAGATGCATACATGTGTCTGTGTGGATGAAGGAGGGAACACTCAGCCTGAAAGAATAATGAATCTCTGCACAATTCCCTCCTTGGAGTAAGGCTGTCTTTTTAAGCTATAGTTACTATTAGTTCTTGTTAGATTTCCTTCTGAAGTCCACAACCCAGAAGCTGTACATATGAGGCAACTGTTGTTTCATCAAGCAGTACTGTAGATTACTTTAGAACAATAGGAAGAACTGGTTTTGCTAGTTTAAATCTTGAAGTAGTGCTGCAGCTGGGTAATATATCCTGAAGGTCCAATTTAGAATACCAGAATGTGTGGTATCTTCTCTTATCCGTGAGACCTTAACCTTGATATTTAAAATTCCAAACTAAATTCCTTAATTCTGAACTGAACACTTCCCTTAGGAATATTATTCATCAGCATTTTTAAGAAGACATTAATAAATACTTGGTACTGGCTATAATATTTTCTTTAGAAGACAAGGAATGTTTTTACTAGGCATAATCTCCATTATGTATATATTACTGCAGGTTTATTACATGCAATATTTGGAACTAAATTCTGCAGATAATTTGTAAAAGAGGAATATCCCATAAATTTTCAAATACAGGACCCATTTGAATGCAAAACTCTAGAATTGGAAGAAGCTATCCTAAGATTTAACATCTTCCATAGGCTCACACCTTATCATGTGAATGTAACATATGTACCTACAATAATTCTGAAATATCGTGCCTGGAAAAGAGAACTCTCCTTTGTCTGAGTTTGTTTTGAAAAGAAGCTTATCTCATTCAGCCCATTAAGCTTCTGGTCTCCTAAGTCTTACGGACCTCTACTTGGATTTGTTTCCACTCACCCACTAGTGTGACATGCCTGAGATCCCAGCATCACTAAGAAACCAGTATTCGGCCAAGATCCTTGATTATCTATCCATCACTTCTTTTACTTTGTCACTCCTACCAGACTTATTCATAATCAAATCCTTTGCTTTCTCATTTTCTACAAAGTTTCCATCTCTAATTTGGTTTCTTTTTAATGCTCTGCTAAGGTTCAATCCCATAGGCAGTTATAACAAGACAAGTGGGATAATGATCCACAGCAGGATTTCTAGAATCAGAGTAAATGCAACTGAACTCTATCTCTAGCACTTGATTAACTTAATTAATTGTATGTGATCTTGGGCATAGTGGCTGTCAGTAGAAAAGTATAAATATTACAGTGTACCAGAGACTGTTGCCGACTGAGGATTCAATATAGAAGCTGGTGAGGAATTTCAAAGTAGTGGTGATAATAACTGGGTGTACCCTAGCTTCTTCCACAATTAGCTATGTGACCTTTGACCAGTTTATTAATCTTCCTAGCTTATTTTCTCTTTCTTAAATGGAAGTAACAATATGATCTGCCTCATAGAATAGCTGAAAAAGTCAAATGAGATATGAAGTGACAAATGAATCTTAGCTATTTGTAATCTTTACCATTGAAAATATCCTAGGGCAGTCTACATTCTCTAATTTTAATTCTATATTGCCAATTCAGTTATTGAATTCTTACAGTATGGTTTGCACTATTTATTCATTCACATAAATATTCAATAAATTATTCATAAATATGAGGCTCTTACTATGTATGTGATCATTATAAAGTGAAGAAAACATACAATTGCTATACTCCTACTTCTCACCAATCATCTTTTCAACATTGGCACTTCTAATCATTATTTATAGTCCCCTTCTTCTTGAATTTTAATAAAATATTGTAAAATATTGAATGCCCCATCTGCTTCAAAATATGAAATTCTCTTTCTGCTCAATGTATGAAAGCTTTTGGTTCTTTTATTTCTCTGACCTTCTTCTACATTCTTTCTGGTGCCCCACATTCTGCCCCACACCCTCAGATGGGGACACATACCCTTCTGTCTGAATGCGTGTCTTTCTCATCAAAGACACCCATTCTCAGGGCTACCATCATTACTACTGTGCAAATGACTCTAACCTCTAGCCACTTTATCCTTTGACCATTTCCCTGATTTCCTTCAAGGCTTCTTAGTGTCTGTTTGTCATTGCTAGTGAATGCCCTACCAATTCCACAAAGTCAAACATGTCAGATTAATTTTTCGTCTTTAATTAGTACTCAACTCCATCTTCTAAATTTTCTTCTAAATTTTCTAATTTTTGTCCCACATGCCTGAAACTGAATTCTAAAAACCATATTTCATTCTTTCTTTACTTGACCCTCCCTCTTCATTTCTTTTTTTTCTTTTTGGTACCGGAGATCAAACTGGGGTCCTTGTGATTATGAAGCAGGCAGTGGTGCCCTCTTCATTTCTTAACTATTAACTTCTTAACTATTGCCACAGCAGCTATCGCTATATTTTTGAATATTATATTCATTGATCTGGCTCTGATTCTTCATCTTTCACTTGAATTATTTGCTAGTATTCTAACCATCCTTAAACCACAGACATCAAATTTTTTTTGATCATTTCATTTGTCATACTAATACCACAGCATTTCTTTATTTCTTAAGCTCTTCTTGGACTTTATACTGCTTTTCCTAAAACCTGCAAGGGTTCTTAATGGTCCCACCCATGTAAGTCCCATACTTAATGGCACTATAGCCTGGCCACACACTCCCTTCATAATTAAAGTCTTACATTTTCCCAAATCGCTAGAGCTTGAGAAGCATTTTATACCTATTATCTTATTAATCTAATATTCATTGAATGTACTATAATGTAAATATTTTGACATAAAATTGCTATATTATTACTAAATTATAGAAGTCCTATATGTGAGGAAACCAAAGTCAGAGATATTTGTGTTTTCTGAAGTTGTGTAAGCATTTCTGAGCCAGATTGTAGGCAGAGTTGCTGGAAGGACTTTGTCTTAACAATGCAGTACACTTTAATTTTGCAGAACAAAACAAAACAAAACTCTCATTTTTCTCTTTTGTACATTGCAGGACACAGAATGCCAGAACCTATGGAAATAAATTAATTAAAAGAATTAAACTGGGCACCATATTGTGTGCCTATTGTCCCAACTACATGAGAGACTAAAGCAAGAGCAACATTTGGGCTCAGGAGTTTGAAACCACCCTGAACAACACAGCAGGACTTTATTTCAGATGGGTGGGGGACATGATAAAATTCAGGAAACCTGAACTGAAATTTTGCTTCCTATTTTTTTCTAAGTCCATAAATATTTCTGTTATTTATATTTGCCTACAACAGTCTTATAATTTCTGAAACATAATTACTTCATTAAAGAAATAATTAAGAGGAAAAAATTTATATCAATTTAAGTATTCAATTCTAAAGCATGTAGTTTCATCAGAGTTTTTGATTATTAAGCATTTGTATTATCCCTACTTCTACAGATAAGCAATTATAAGATCAAATGTCTTCTTCAAGGTCATATGCAATATCATATATCATCAGATAAAAATTCAGACCCGTATCCCAACCAAGAAACATTTTCATCTAAAAGTAACCTAGAGCACACAGTCACTTGAGAAAAAAAAGGAGAATTCCATAATAGTAACTCACAGGTCACACACACACACACATACACACACAGTAAAGAAAATAAAGGTGACAGTACAAAATATCAGAATATAATTGTAAGAAGAAATTAATAAATCTTTGGACTTTGTATTGAAGTTAGATATTTTAGCACCCAAATCTATATCCTTCACAATTCACTGTAGAGAGACAAAGAAAAAGAAGGAAGAGAAGGAGGGTGAGGAGGAAGAGGAAGAAGGGCATCCACTAGATGATGCACAATTGGCCATGGTAACACAAAAGGTGCCATCAACATCTGACCATCGCTAGAATAAGGAGGGGGTGTGTTCTAAGCTTTTGTGTTCAGCAGAGCCAAGAAAATAATTTTAAAGAAGCAGTGAAAGACACTTTGACTACTCTACTCAGTATCAGCCCATTGTGTTCTAGTTAAATACTTTATACAGTTCTTTTCAGTTCTGAAAAATGATTCGGGCAAATTATTCTTCGGCTGTTTTTGTATCCTCAAGGAATCCTGACCACTAGCCCATAAAATATTAAATACAGAACTTTAAAAATTGTGTTGAGTTCAAAAGCATTTTGAACATTTTTCAGTTCTTTAAGCTTACAGACATATCTTTTATAGACTCACATTGGAATGTCGTTAGTTAACATCTGAAAAAATAAAACTATCCAAGAACTAGAAGGGAAACCAAACTTAAAATGAATAAATGATAGATTTCACAGAGCATTAAGGTACAAAGAGACTTTAACAAGAGAAATATGCATCATTCACTGGGATATATACTTGCACGAGGTCTGCCATCAAGAATACCCACTGTAAGCCAGGTGTGGTGGCACATGCCTGTAATCCCAGCACTTGGGAGGCTGAGGCAGGAGGATCGCTGCGGGTTCGAGTCCAGCCTGGGCTACACAGTGAGTTCCAGGTCAGTCTCAACTACATAGTGAGACCCTGTCTCAAACCGCCACCCCCCCAAAAAAAAGAATACCCACTATATTCATTGTGTTTGATGATACCATACAGGTCAGTGGTGGCGAACCTATGGCACATGTGCTGCGCCAGGCTTGTTTATATTATTGAAAGCTTTAAAAGGTTCACTATCGTGGAATAATCCAGTCACATCCTACTTAAATTTACTAAAAAAGAAAGCATATTTCTTACTTAGAGAATAGCTTCTCATGCCTACTACATTAAATACTTAAGAAGTCTGGGCTTTCTCCTTTTCATCCATCTCCTTCCAACTTCTGAAGTAGAAATGGGTCCATGGCTCACATTTTTATTCTCCGGATAAGTTAAATCTAGTAATTTTCCAAGTACATATACTAAGATTGTGGCGGAACAGTCATACTTATTTCCCACTTTTTAACATCCCTCACTTGCTATTTTGTCCATCATCTTTTTGGGACAAGTATGTGTCAAAAGGATTTTGTTTCTGGTTAGTTGAAAATACAAATATTGTAGACCACGCCCCCTTCCTGCTCCGGTGACAGAGGCTTCGGGAAGGCGGCTGCCCTTGGGATTTGTGGGGAGCACAGAGCAGGTCGGTGTCCTGGTGAACCGGCCACTCGTCCCAGGCAGCCCACACCCTCCGGGGACCAAAAATGTTGAGATCGATGTGGAATTTTCTGAAACGTCATAAAAAGAAAAGCATCTTCCTTGGCACGGTGGTTGGAGAAGTATATATCCTTGGGAAATAGGGACAGAAGAAAATCAGAGAAATACAAGAAAGGGAGGCTGCAGGAAACATTGCCCAAGCACGACGACAGTATCACTTGGAGAGTAACCGGAGGACACACAGTATGACAGTACTGCCGTGCTTCCAACCAAGGGAGGCCTTAATGCAGCAATTCAATTCAGAGAGTCTTACAGCTCTGCTAAAAAACAGACCTTCAAACAAGCTGGAAATACGGGAGGATCTGAAGATGATAAGTTTCACAAGAATTATCATGGCTGTATACAGTACCTGTGTGCTGGGGGTTCCTCTGCAGGTGCAGTTAAACATAATTGGTGGCTATATTTACCTGGATAATGCAGGGGTTGGCAAAATGGCACTGTAAGTTTAATACACACAGTGCCTGCTCCCCCAGATGTCCAGCAGCGGTACTTATCCAGTATTCAGCACCTCCTTGGAGATGGCCTGACAGAATTGATCACTATCATTAAACAAGCTGTACAGAAAATTTTAGGAAGTGTTTCTCTTAAGCATTCTTTGTCTCTTTTGGACTTGGAACAAAAACTAAAAGAAGTAAGAACTCTTGTTGAGCAGAATAAGTCTTGGATTACCAAGGATGGATCCAAATCTTCTTCATGCCATTATATAATGTCAGATGAAGAAACTCCATTAGCAGTTCAGGCCCATGGGCTTTCTTCCAGGAACATTACAACTAATAAACTTCTCAACGAAACCAGAGATGTGTTGGAAGGGTCCACATTTCAGTATGCTGTGTTTTTTTTCTATTTGTTTATTCAGTACAGTTTTGAATACCTGTTTGAACGGAGATTCAGTAGACTTCTGGACAACATGTCTACATTTTTTCGACCTACTGAGCAGGATCAGCAACCCAGCAACTCCATTAGGAATTACTCCAGTGTCAGCCTGCCTTTAGTTGAGATAGTTCCAGTCGTAAATGGACAGATCCATTCAGTTTGCAGTGAAATACCTTGTCGTTTTGTTCAGGATCCAGTGATGACGGAGCAAGTGAAAGAAGGCTGCTGATATATACGAAGCTGTTAGATCCCCTCGGCACCTGGAGAAATGGATCTTTTTTCCTTCATGAAAAGCTACAGTGAGATTCATTTACTTTCAAAAAAAAATACATGGAATAAGTCAGCCATATCTACAATGACAATGTTACCAAAATACCTAATAAAAATATATTCTTAATCCAAAAAAAGAGAAAATACAAATATTAATTATACAAACAATAAAATCATTGAAAAAATACACAGAAACCTTTCAAGTAGATTTAGAAATCAGAGGGAATTCGACTGTTAGACATTCTTATCATTTTTGAAAAATAGTTAATTACCAACTTGATGTAGGGTTCTGGCAATATTTATAATTACAATGCATATTTTAAAGAATGAAACAGATTCTGATAGAAACAATACTCCAGTTTGTCACAATAGCTAACAATACTTCAGAACAACTGTGGCTTTCTTCACCATAGTTGAAAGAAAATATGTTTGCATCCAAAATAATCTCTTTGGCTTCACAACTATAAGATAGCCTCAGAATACATTCTCTAATATTACTTTATTATATAAAGTTTTTGGATGAAGAGAAGACATACTCATCTATATAGATTTCACCTTTGGGTACATATGTTCCTTCCATCTGATACTATAAAGTCATACTTAAAATATAAGAAACATCCATCAAATAGACTTAAATTAGGAGAGGGTATTTCAGATTGTTCAACAGTTGTCATACAGTGATAAAGCAGTTTTATTTGCTAGAGCATAATCTTGGTTTAGGGATGTATCTGATATTATCTGATATTTTCATGAGCCTGAAGATTTTATTAACACATTTATTATTTAATCAATGTGTATATCTTGTTATATTTATCTTTCTTAATTTATAAAATATTATTGGAAAGTTGAGTATTTTAGAAAATAATAGAGACATTTTTCTAATTTTGCTGCATTTTAAAGAAGGTGCTAACATTTAAGAAATATGGAATTATATAATAGTTATTGATTTAAGCATTTGGCAGGTTTTTTTTTAATCGTGGATTAAAAACCTGACTATACTCAGTGGGATTAATGTGATAGAATCTTCTTTTGGCAAGGAACCAACAGTGGGGTGAATAAAGGGAGGTTCTTGGGTAGCTCAATGTCACTGAAAAGATGCTGAGATACACAGATGTCACTAGTATTATGAAACTGTGCATTTTTCTATCCCAATGCCATGTATATCTTCTACTTACTGGGGTCAGCATAGGAGAAAATGCTTACCTAATATAGTTTATATAAAACAGAAGTGAGAAGACTAAAAAAGAGATTGTGAGCTCTGCTGATGTAATAGAATATGGAGGTAGAATGATAAATGCAAAGACAATTTCTACTTCTGACATTGATAAATCATACACTGGGTAGGTTCTGTCCAGAATTATGGCTATGCCCAAACCAGTGACCCATTCATTGCCTCCCTACAGGAATAAAGATTCCTTTCTATTTCTTTTGTCTTCTTTTCCCAGGTTGTCTTTCTTAAAATTTTAAACTCAGTACACTACTTGTGGTCTGTTGAATTCCCTCATTTTTTTTTTTTTTGCAATGTCTGAGTCATTCCACAATTAGCCTGGGAAGCATCTGGGAGCACTGGTAAAACTAACTCAGACAGCTGTGTCTCTGAAGCAGACCCAGGGCTCAGAAGGGCATGCTTAACAGTCTACACTAAGAGGCTAGAAGAAGTCAAGATCTCTTTATCCCCTGTAAGAGCCTTCTCCCTTCTCCCTCAGTGCTCCACAATCCTCCCCACATAGAGTGTCAGGAAGATAGGAAGAGAAAAGCAGGTAAGAGGAAGACAGTTGTTCTCAAAGTCCAGCATATTATACTATCTGTGACATCAAAATATGAAGACTAGTTGTCAAATACTTAAGTTCACTGGTAGAATCCACAATGGTAGGTTCACTGGCTACAGTAACACTTCTTAAGGAACGGAGGCATCCACCTTCTACTCATTTTCACTACCTTCCTACCTATCCTAGCCTCAGCCCACTGGGAATTTAATCACTATTTAGCCAAGCTCATCTGTCCATCTAGGAGAAGCAGAAAAAAAATTAGCTTATCAGGGGAGGTAAGCAAATTAGACAGCAAGGCTTGTACTTATGCTCAGTCAGTAGAATCCCCTGTTTATTAGTAGCAAATTATGGATGGTGGATATGTTTCAAAGAATATGTATAGAGCTACTAAGTCAAATACAGTATGGAAACATAGACAACATTCAATACAGTAGAGAAAAGAGTATACAGCATTTCAGAAGAAAGAGGCATCCTGGGAGGGTGTTTAGAAGCAGTTTTGAAGGTAAAATGACCTGGGTTCCAACCCTGCCTCCTGAAATTACCTGCTATGTGTGCTCCTGGGCATATTTCCTAACCCAATCTGTGAGATAAAAATAATTTGAAGAATTCATGAAATAAATATAAAGTGGTTAGCCTAGTTTATGATCATTATCATCATTCAAAAGAGATCAGGAGAAAGTATAATTCAACAGTAAATAAATGATCAAGAACCAAGGCCTGTCATGTAAAGGTACAAGATCCCAATAATGAATGTAACTATATATAATACAGTATAAAATGTACCAATAAACTCAATGAGAGAAAAAAATAAATGATCAATAAAAAGTGCTTTAACTAGAAATATATATTGAAGTGACTTGCCATTACCTAGCTAGGCATTTCTTTTCTGAAATATGTATATCCTTGATGCATATATGGAATACAGGGTTAGGCAAATCAAATCAGACCATGTAATTCAGGTCATAGAAATTTTCATTGCCTGTCATATCCAATCATGTTTCATAGCAGCAGCCTTAAAAAGACCCTGTTCCTCCTTGGGCAGCATACAACTCTCAAAAAACCAAGTCACCAAACACAGTGACCTTGCTCACACAGTCTGAACTCTGCCTTAGAGATAGATTATAAGATACTTGTAGAGCTGATGCCATAGGATTTAACGTTAATACAAAGTACAAGAGCCTTTTCTCCTCTAGCAACTAAAGTTATATGACTGTTATCTTTCCCCACAACATAGGCGAATATAGCTAAGGTAAGCAGATCAAAGTAAATTTAAACCATTATCAGCCTCCGTTTCATCGGTCTCTCAATCCACTATTAGCTTTTACGTTGTTTTCTTACAGAAGATTGCAACTTCTTCACTTTTTGTCTTTAAAGAATTGTGGAGACAAAGACTAGTTCCCACCTTTGTACTACTAATGCCCTTTACATGTGATCTGCACAGTACCCAGTCAGACAGCCTCTTGCACAGATGCGGTTGTGTTTAATTTGATATTCTATCAAGAGCCAAGAGAAACAGCAGGGTATAGCTACATTTCTCTCACCCTATTCTCCATTGTTCAAAAGTTGGCTCTACATTTTTTATAACATCTTCATCAGCTGTACAACATTTTATTTTCCACAAGATATTTTTCTACCTTCTTCCTACTGTTGTGCTCATGTTTTGAGACCTGGGAATTGTATGACCCCTTTCCTACCTTACCACTTGCAAAAAGCAAGGTGTCTTCCCTAAACTTCTCCTCCTCCTAAAGTTTGGCACCGAAGTCCAACGCTACGCTGTGTGAATTACATGTCCTTAAAGTGTTTTATATGTTAATGAAATGGAAAATACTCTCAGCCATCTCTAAAAGTTATATTTCAGATTAGCTTTTCAAGATTAGCAGAATTTGGAAAGATGTAAGAACTATAATTATTGATTCTTTCATCACGGGAATATATGCAGGCCTCATTGCTTATAAATAAGTTTTAAATGAGAAACATCAAGAGGTTTTTAAAACATGAACCAAAAATGCATATGGCTAAGTTGGGGAACAAAACAGAGGAATTTAAATCACTTGTCCAGAGTTTAGCTCACTAGATAGAGAGCTTTGCTATCTTTATTGTTGTGCTTTCACTGCAGACTTTTTTATTTTAATGTTTATCTATTTCAGCCAACACAACCATTCACTGATAAACTCGGCAACTAAAAGAAAAAGTTTCATTGTTTTCCCATCATGAAGGAGAGATTACAATTTTCCTCTCATTTTATTTCTTTGCTCTGAAATCTACCTGTTTTATATCTTTCAAGCAATAAAAGTACTATTGATTTGGGAACAGTATTTTGCAGCTTAGTAAACTTTATTATAATGTATTAGTTGGAAAGTGTTATAGACTCTTAGTTTTGGGAGAAGGGGAATCAACCATGATTGGCCAGGAATTAGAGAAAGAAGTAATGTATCACATTATAAAAGGAACCTTTGACAACGCATTCACTGGTTTCTGCAACAACGCAACCTTTACAAGTGAGAGTAGTAAAAAAGGACCAAAGAAACGCTTGGAAACACAAGATTCCTGAGAAGACATTTGTCATGACCACATGTATCAAGACATAATGTGGTGAAATCCTTTAACTTCATTTTCTTTCAAGCTATAAAGTTCTCATAGTACAGTATGGTAATAAAAGGAATGACTTTTCTGTAACTACATTAGCATTAAAAATACTCCTGTAGATGATTCAAAGAAACTTGGCATATCAGAGAATATGGTTTAATGATCACTGACTCCACATACTGGTAGCCTTTACTTCTCTCAGAAGTATATGCGAGGCATATAGCCGAGATTGGGCAAAGGCAGCTTATTGAAGGCAAATCACCAGTTAGAGCTCTTAGCTCTTCACAGAATTCAAACATATGAGAAATTGAATATGTAGAAACTTTCTTGCATCAGGAGAGCCCAGGGAAACTTAATTACTCACAGTAAAAGGGATGTAAGATACTATTCTGCTGAAACAATTCACATGATCAGGGACAGCTCAAAAAAATGTGGGCAAGATCAATTGTATTTTTCTGTACTATTACGTGTTAGGACCATTTGCTACTGTAGAAAAAAAAAACTTATGCTGTAGGCTGGAGTATGCTGTGTATTGAAAGAATTGAGTATTTAGGACCTAAAAAATACATAAAGTTTGCTCAAGGTAAATGTGTCTGATCATGAATGCAAAAGTTATTATAAGGCATAAAAAATTAGTGCAACAGTTATACTTGGTACAAAAAAAATAGTATATGCTGACAAGATGTTGGCAAGTATAAAAATAAGAATGCTCAGAAAAATATAATAAGGCTCAGGTACCATATGAATTAAACTAGGTGAGAAGACTGCAACCTGCAGTCTAAACTTGGCCACTGCCAGACTGGTAAGTAAAGTATAATTGGAACACAACCGTACTTTGCTGTTTACATTTTGTCTACAGCCACTTTCACCCAGTAACAGCAGAGTTATATAGTTGTAACAGACCACAAGGCTCACAAAGGCTAAAAGGTTTGCTCTCTGACCTTTTATAGAAATATTTGCTGATGCCAAGACTAAATTTAAAAAAGGATAAATGGCTAAGATTGCCAAATAAAGCCAGGAGTTACTCAACCTACAGCTACAAAACAAAAGGTCAAAAATTACCATGGTCTAATCAGCAAAATGTATACCACCAAAGGAGAGCCAAAGAAATTTCACTGAGGGAAAGAAAGAGCTATTTTCCCTAGAATTTGGGAAGTACGAACACTGAGTGAATTTCACACTTACGGAACTCCCACTGCCCACCAGACCTTGAGTTGAGCAGGCACTCGGGACCTGTGGCTACAACAGATTTCTGATCCTGCACAACTGGGAGACAGCTGCAGAGTAGATGAAAATAGCACATGAGGCTGGCCAGGCCACTTTCCAATCTCTTAGGATTGAATGCCAAGAACAGCCTTCCTCTTTCTGACAGGCATCTTTGTTCTCATTGCTGTCAGAAACATAGTTCTGGCTCAGCTAGGTTTCCCTGTGAGAGATGCCACTCAAATGTGAAATCTAGATGTTTCTTTCTCACAATTCACAGTCACAAAGTGCCAAGCGATGGTACTACACAGAGCAGGTGGTTTTTCAAAGCTTGTTTTTAATCAAATGACTTTTTGATTGAACTCACTCATTTTGTTCCTGTCTTTATAGTATAGCTCTCCAGACAATCTTTAGCTCTATGGGAAGTATCTGTTGGCTTTGGTTTACTTAGCCCTTTAATATAGACAGAAGCGCTGAGAGGTGGGAATGGATAGGGAAGGAATAATAAGGCTTCATGGAACTTATAAACTCATTGTTGGGCTGAAAATTGCCTTTTAAATGGTGGATTACTTTGATATCCTATACTCTAGAGCTACCTTACCATTTTATTTTAGCTGCAGTTCAGCTGTAAGAATTAAAGAGGTTCTTGAATAGATCTCTGCTATTCTCCCACGTTAGTTTGACATTCCGACACATACTGCAGCTAGATAATTTCCCCCTCAAACTCCACGTTCATTCTCTGTACTTGTCTGGAAACATAATGGTTCGGTGATGCTTTATCAAATGAAATTTCAAAATCTCAGCTTAACATATTATGCCACACACCGATGCTGGCCCCTCCCGTTCCACTGACCCTCATCTCTCACCATGACCGCCATGTTTTGCTCAAGCTAACAGCTGGTCATACCCTGCATGGAAAGGTTTGTCTTCGCCTCTTGGTTTCAGCATCACCCTGTCCACTTTCCTGCTTCCTTTCTAAAGGTCATTCTTACTCCTTTAGAACCAGGGTTAACACTAATTATTTTATTATGAGTCTCATCATATGCTCTAATTGTCTCTTGCAAAATACCCACTGCCCGATTATTTTCTCTTTTCCACTTGTGTATTTGCTAATACATGTACTGTATATCATTGTTATCTTACTCTCCCAAAATAAATTTTAATATTTGGAGGTCAAGAACACTAGCATTCATAATTTACCCCACCCATATCCCAGCCCTGTCCGTGGCACTTAGCACAGTGGAATGAAAATCACAACCTAACTAACAGACAGGAAGGTCCATGCTGAATCATTTTAACATCCTACTTTCTCTGAGTATATTTTCTATCTGTTTTCATGGTTTTATCTATTTAGTGTTTTGTTGTGCTCTCTTGAGGTCCTAACACACTGTGGAAAATGAGACAAGGATATGAAATCATTATATTAGGGGCACTTAGGCTTTTTGCTGCAGGATTTTTCATTTAAACAATTTTTTGTGCTACTATGTACTGTTTTGTCTCATCATCCATCATGTTTGATAGTAAGCCATTGCCTCTGCCTTTTACTGATTTGCACAAGAGCCCAGTAAGATATTCTCAGCCTGACAGAGATATTCAGGGTCTTGAAATAAATAGGTTCCATCAATATTGGTGATTGCAGACTAATTCAGAAATGTTTTCCTGCAAAATATAGCAGGCTTTGTTTGAACCTCATGTCAGATTACCCACGTTAGTGGTGATCCATGGCAGAGATGGGCACTGGCTTCTCAAAATATCTTTTAGCTATTACCTATAAATGCTTGAAAGAATTCACAAATGCAGATACCTTGTTATGCACGCTGCTTCCTGAAACTGCCTCTGAGACACCAGATGGCACAGCAAGAGCTGTACAAGTGACAGATGATAAAGTGTACCAAGCCACATAAATTAACCTCATCATGGCCATAGTATCAGATGCCACTGGGAAAAGCAGGAGGACAGAGAAGCGACTGCACTATATTACCCACAGGGATGGATTTACAATCCATCTGGGGTCTCTCATGTGAAGATACAGGAACCCCAGATGGCCTGTGAATTTTGAACATTTGTGTGTTCAGGGTAGTTTAATCTTTCTAGAAATTAACTGACACTTTGGTCAGAAAGGATGCTTTAGCCAGCACCAAAGCCATGTTTCACTCAGCCCGGACAACTTCAGAATATCATTAGAGAAAATATCCCTGAGCTCACCACACCAGTGCACCATGACAGTCTCCAGGCCAAAAGAGTGAGCAAGGGGCCTGTTTCTTGGCTGTGCTTCAACCCAGAGCTAATGGAGCCTTGCTGTGTGTTGTGTCACTAAATTTCATAAGGATACCAAGGAACATTGCAGGGGATGGAACAACTGCCCATTGCTGAGTTATAAAAGTACGTAAACATTCACAGCCAACTTTAGAAAGCACAAAAATAATCACTAAAATCACATTTTTCGAGACTGCGAACTGGGATTTACCTCTATACCAAAGCTATTACTTTTAGAAGGTATGCTGAGCACTTTAGAGAACCTGGGGCTACCACACCATGCTTGCAGTGGTGTACAAGACAGTCCTTAGAAACAGACTTGCTAGATGGAAAGAAAGATAAAAATAGAGAAATTAAGAAAATGTGACAGGTAAAATATTACTAAAAATCAGTAGATGATGGGCTGGAAAGAGAAGAAAACAGTATCCTGAGCCAGTGAGTGATAATATGAGAGCAAGTCTGGAAAGGCAGAGGAAGATCTCGGATGTACGAACAGTGGACTCAGAGTTGCTGCAGGACTCTGAACGGAGCTCCAGTCCTCCAGTAGGCCTGTGTGTTGCCAGACTCCCTGCACTTCCTTACTTGCTTGCCATATAAGACAGACATTGGCTGGGGGACTGGAGATCAAAGAATAATCATCTCTGTTCCCTGAAAGATCAAAACTGAAATAGAATTTCTGAGCTTTCTCACACCCATTTCTGAGACATTTCCCCTGAGTTTGCTGAAGGAAATACGTTTATGTTTCATAGATGCTTATTTCTTTTTCCTTTAATGAGAAAACAGAAAACTGTAAATTTTTTAGTATGAAGCATAAGCTAAAATAATTCAAGTTCACATCTATGATATTTTGCCATACCTCTGTTATTTACCATTATATTTTCATCAATTTAAAGTTGATAAAGGCTCTGTAGAGTAAACTATGGATACGCACAAATCATATACCAAAAAAAGTGGGGTCGATAAAGATTTCCCACTGAAAGTGAACTACCAGTTACCTTATATTTTGATATCTCAGCCCGTAAGGAGTAAATTGGGTCACTCACTATCTCAAAGTGTTAAGGTTGCTATGACAAAACACCACAGACTAAGTGGCTTAAACAAGAAAATTTTATTTTCTCACAGCTCTGCAAGTTGGAAATCCAAAATCAAGGTTCCAGCAGGGTTGATATCTGTGGCAAGGGCTCACTTTTTGGGTTGTAGATGGCTACTTTCTCACTGTGCCCTCACATGGCAGAGAATGCAATCCAACTTTCAAGTGTAAATTCAAAGACACACCTTCATGGATCAGGTCCCTACCTGTATGATCTTATGTAACCTTGATTACTTCCTTAAAGGGCCCATCTCTAGATACATCCACAAAGGAAATAGGAATTTGACATGTGAATGGGGGGCCACAACATTCAGTCCATCACATTAACTGAATATAAAGGAATAATACTTTTTCCTAAAGTACTTTAGACCTCATACATTTTTGTGTAGCCAACAATTTTTTTAAAAGCGGGATGGGATCTTGGAGTGATTGTCAATGTGTTCTAGCATTAGTACCATCAAAGATAAGCAATTTGTATAAACCAGAAATACACCACTCTCCAAGTTTCCACCCTGAAATCTCCTTAGCCTCAATATAGTGAAGATGTTTCTCCTAGGAGGTACTCTTGGGCTGATAGGGTGACTCTAAGAATAAGTGATTCACAGGCTTTGTTTTCATTTGACCTTTACCGAGAGCTGCTAAGCCTGCTGCCTTCACTCAGCTGGACATTTGTTCAATGCCAAGATTATGTCAGAAGTTTTTATGTAAATTCTATAATTTTCATTACAGATTTTATGTGCTAAGCCCTATTTTGGCTGATACCTACAGTTCCCTATCTTCATGCTTACAGTGAAAGTCCAGGATGCCTACTTTCTCAAGCAGAGAAAGACAAAGTGCTTTTCATTTCTTTCAGAGTAGAAAAGGATTGTCCCATTCTGTTCCAAGTGATTCTTTCCTTCCCAGTTTGGATAAGGCATATTTATCTTACATATATACATATAT
>NW_022900926.1:55930475-56002812 GCF_012274545.1 Fukomys damarensis | reverse complement strand
ATATATATATATGATTCTCTCTCAAGTTTGAAATAAAACCAAATAAGAGCCATTGGGAGTTTGGGTATTTTATTTGATATAAAAATCATAGCTTAAGTAATCTCTAACTCTCTCATGGCAATACCCATTATTTTAGCCACCAGTAAAAGAACCTTAAGCCTATAACATGAACAAAGGCCCTTTATACATATATCATATGCAGTTTCCTGGAAATTGATCGCATACCATAAATCAAATTTCACCTCTGTCCTTTTAGTTTTGGGTTTTTTTTTTTCTCATTTTCTTTCTTACTCTGATTTGGAAGTCTGTTTACAAACCTCACTTCTATTGCAGACTTTCATATCCGAATAGGGAAGCTTAGTTGTTATTGATCAAAAATATACAGGGGATTTTACCATATTCACAAATTCTGAGAAATCCATCAGCCATGCTTCTATATCAGTCATCATAATGAGCAGTATCTCTTCATAGTTTTAAAGAAATTTCATATTCACCCATACATAATTCTTACAACATTGCAAGTATCATTATGTCCACTGTATCTACAAGGAAAATAAGATGTAGATTCAATCCCAAGCCTTTCCTAAGTCCCAGTGTTACTGGATGGAATCTATTGGCACAAAAATAACAGAAACCAGATAAGGCCAAATACTGTGATCACGTACACATTTGCACAGAGAGTACTATCAAGCACAGGGAAGAGGGGTTTGGTAGAAGGGAATCAGCAGTGATTGAGAAATAGATCAAACTGCTCAAAGAAGAAAGAGAACAGCAAATTATATTGATTTGCCTAGGTGGGCAAATGTCCAGTAAGTTTCCATTGGTCAAGGGCATAGCTCCAAAAGTTTGTTTCTTTTTTTTTTTTAATGTGTGAAATTCTGCCCACCAGATGGTAATGGTGAACTTGTTCAAGGAATTCCCAAATTACTCTTGAAGCTGGCACCATCATCCTATACAAACATCCGGTCCTTGTGGTTTTGTGTGGGCATTATGGTAAGAATGAAGCAAAAGAGCACAGGAGTGGGGGTTGAAAAAAGAGAGAAGAAAAAGAGAACAAATATCAGCTCCAAAGGGCATTCAACACGTCTACATGCAGAGCTGAGTAGATTCTGACCCAAAGGTTAAGGCAATAAAGGGAACAGACACAACACAAAGACAGAGATTTCAATCCTTTTTATCCCATTACTCTCACCCATGCGACATCTGCAGGCCCATGTGAAGAGTCAGCATTCTTAGCAAAAGCAGCCTTCAGATCCCTGAGAAGTAACCTAATCAACTGTTATCATAACCCCTGCATCAGAGGTGTTTTCTACAGCAAAGCTAGTGGGAAACTGCTAATGTATTACCCAGCTGTGTGACCTCCAGAATTAGTGACCTATAAGTCCACTAAGAGTAAGCAAATCTAGAAGGTTTATTTAGGTTTTTCCTTGGCAACAATCATCTCATTTTGTACAAACAATCCACTTTTGTGGTTTTATCAGGGTCTTCTATTGAAAAAGCACAGGGTTCAGAAGCAATATAACATGTTACAAAAGATAACATTATTGTGCCCAGGGGTTGTTTATGTTGTTTCAGCCTTTTACCCCAACATGGTGGTCCCTGTCCAACTAACACTTGTGCCGATTCTGACAACTACAAATGGCCAAAATCTAGGCAATACCATGTTTTCTTTACCATTGCCAAAGTTCTTCTCGATTTTAATTGTTACCATTTAAAATTCCAAACAAAAATAAGCAATTTTCTTAAAGAATAATTATTCATTAATGTGTTCACACAATATTCATGTATTCCCTTTCCTTTCACTTACTTTTAAGGGTCAGTGTGATGGTCAACTGATTGTGGCAATTTGAGTAAGAAAAGCTCAGCTAAATTGGCTCAGCAGTTCCACACCCTAGGGTGTAGAAAACTAACCCTGGGGCAGATTGTCACCTGGATGGTATAGAGGGGAAATGGAGGATGGATCTGCTTCTGTTTCTTTGGCGGAGCTCCAATCCTTGCCTTCACTTTGGAAGTCATTACTTGACTTCTAACACAGATTCTCAAGCTTTCAGAGTACTCTCCAGCCTTTCATTGCAGACGCATGGGCCTCCTAATACTGACTCTGCAGTGATCGCTAGACCTTCCACTGAATCCTTCCATCTCCAGCGCATAGATAGATCCTTTGCACTCTTCTACATCCAGCTCTGAGAGTGGCCATTGTGGGCCAATCTTGTCAATTCTTATGTTTGCATATTTCATGTTATATCTGTTTCACTAGTAAACAATGACTGACAAGTATCACAAGTATGCCTCTTTCCTTCACTAGGCTCTTTTGTTTACAAGTATTGGAGGCATCAGGAAGTTACATCCAGCAGCAGTTTATTTTCAGGATATTCACAGTGGATACAGCTGACATTCAGTCCTTAGGGACAGAAAGCACTGGAATAATGTTCCTGTGGCTATAGAGTATATTTCTGTAGCAAACCTTCACACTGGCCAGCCTTTCCCTTGGATGCAACTGCCTTCTCCTTCAGTTCTGTGTGCCATGTATCTCATACATTTTGCTAATCATAATTTTGACTCTTTTATGACTTGAATGTGCTCATTACCTAAAGTAGCACATTGATGGCCCCTCAAGATGTTCATATCCTAATCACCAGAACCGTAAATGTTACCTTACATTCTAAAAAAAGAAATGTGATTAGGTTAAGAATCCTAATATGGGGAAACAATGGGGCTAATGAATTGGAAATAAGCATCTTGGAGAAAGAGGTTTCTGAACCATCTGCAGAATGACTACCAGGGAATATTTTTACAGAAAGTAGTGGTAGAGCACTTGACTAATATGTAAGAGGCCCCGTGTTCGATTCCCTGCATCACAAGATGGAAGGAAGAAAGGAAAGGAAAGGAAAGGAAAGGAAAGGAAAGGAAAGGAAAGGAAAGGAAAGGAAAGGAAGAAAGGAAAGGAAAGGAAAGGAAAGGAAAGGAAAGGAAAGGAAAGGAAAGGAAAGGAAGGAAGACTGAGCGGGGGGACCTTAATGGATACTTATTTAATAATGGTAAGTACCTTGTGTTTAAAAAAAATTGTTAGTAGCTATCTTATAAAACAGAGTAACCCCAATTAATACATTTCAGCATCTGGTTTATAGTTATGAGAAATAGAAAAATAAATGTAAATAATATTTTTAAGAGTAGAGGAAAAACTAATTTTTAAAGAAATAATTTAGATTTCATACATTACAATAACAAGAAAAATTTATTATAAGAAAAATATGCCCATGTGTAAAAAAAAGATCTCTAATAATTTTCATTTAGAAATACATTTTTAATATATTCTCTGGAAAGATAAAAATGTCTTTCAGGTTCCATATTTATACATGTCAATTCTTTTTTTTTCTCATTGAGTTTATTGGTACATTTTAGATATACAGTATAATTATATTCGTTATTGGGATCTTGTACCTTTATGGGACACATCTTGGTTCTCATTTTTCCCCTTAGCCCTGCCTTCCCTTTACCCCCTCCTCCCCTCCCCATTAACAAACTCTTTATTTCCATTTTTTCATTTTCTCCTATTTTTTTCTTTCCCTTATTACCTTTACCCCACCCTTCCCATTTTCCCTACACCTTTAGCCTTTTTCTTCCTATTTCACATTGTCAATTATCTCATTAGGATCTTATGTACTGTTATAGTTTATTCACACCAGAGAAACTATTTGGTATTTACACATGTGTGACTTATTTATTTCACTTATGAGTACATGTCAATTCTTAAAGAAGAGTATCTAATTATATAGTGGTTGTGTTGATTCCAAGAGAAATTATTTCAGTTGACTCTGGAATTCTTAAAATTTCATTTTTAACAAACTGATAACATTTCAATGAAGAGTCCTTCATTCTTCATCATTTGTAGAATTCCTCCTCTAACTTCTGACCACCAATGACTTTTTTTTCTTTTTTTTTCCAGCTTTAATTGAGTTTATTGGTACATTTTAGGGATACAGTACAGTTACATTCATTGTTGGGATCTTGTACCTCTACATGACAAGTCTTGATTCTCATTTTTTCCCCTTACCTCTGCCCTCCCTTCACCCCTCCTCTCCTCCCCATCTACAACCACTTTATTTCCATCTTTTCATTATCTCACATTTTTTTCTTTGCCCTTATTACCCTTCCCCTACACATCCCACCTTCCCTACACCTTTAGCTCCTTTCTTCCCATTTCTAAATGTCAGTAATCTTATTAGGATCTTATGTATTATTGCAGATTATTCACACCAGAGAAACTATTTGGTATTTACACGTGTGCCTTATTTATTTCACTTAGGAGTATATCATCAATATGTATCCATTTTCCTATGAATGAATCTATTTTCTTGTTCTATATGGCTGAGTAATATTCCATTTTATAGAAAAACCACACCTTCTTTATCTAGTTTCCAATGGATGGGCAAATGGGATGTTTCCAAGTTTTAGCTATTACAAACTGTGCCACTATAAACATCATCCATCAGCCAATATCATATTAAATGGCCAAAAACTGAAAACCTTCATGTTAAAATCAGGAACAAGACAAGGATGCCCATTATCACCACTCCTCTTCAATATAGTTCTGGAAACATTAGCCACAGCAATTAGACAAGAGAAAGAAATTGAAGCAATAAAGATAGGAAAGGAAGAAGTTAAACTGTCATTATTTGCTGATGATATGATACTCTACATTGAAGACCCAAAAAACTCCACCAAAAGACTTCTAGACCAATGACTTTTTATTCACCATGTATCACACCTAATTTTCATGAGAAAATAGGTGTTCAAGCAGCCATGCATGACAGTCTATTTTATTTCTTGCAAGTAAAAATAGCTGTATGCAGTGAATACAAGAGAACACATTTATTCCAAGAAATATGTACTAAATGTGGTCATCAATAGAAAATGTCACTGAACAGAATAAATGACAATCCTAGAAATAATTTGAAGTAGACTTCATTTGTACACCATTTTGAGAAATGTTTAAAGCTCATTTTAACTACTGAACAAGGGAGCAAGAACTTATATTTTCAAGTCAAAATTACTTAATAGTTTATCTTCATTTCAGAGAAGAGAAGATCCATTTCTTGGGATAAGAATTAATCTATGGAAAAATAATTTTAATTCGGAAAACAACCCTTGAAGGATTTTACCTTGGAGACTTAAGAATGAAAAACAGATTTCTTAACCAGTCCCTAGTAAAGAAGACAGTTTGATGCTACTTTGTACCTTACTCTTTGGTCTCCTACTAAATGCTAAGTAGGATTGAACCTTTTTGACATCGGATATTTGGAATATCATATTCTTCTCACCCCACTCTCCCATGAGCAGAGGATGTGATAGGCAGAGAACTCCCTGCCTCAAAAATGTTCTACAGAGATAATATAATCCCCAAGATGAGCACTCAGCTCTCTGGATGGAGAGCAGGGCTGTAGATAGATGTACCATCTGCTCAAATATGACCAAATGATATCCTGTAGAAAAGACACTAAAACCAGGACAGATAAGATTAAAAACAAGACTGTAAACTCAACCTGGAGATGATGGAATGGTTTATGCAAATCTAATTTAACATGTTGCTTAGTTGTGACCCTCCCATCTGATAGGATTGTTCACAGATGGGCTTCAGAGAGAATATCAGCGAGCTTCTGGATGGATGACAGCTATCACCATGACACCTCAGAGACTGAGGATGTAAACCAGGATGGGGACAATGTGTTGCCAGTCTTCAATTGTGCACACACAGATTGTCAAGAGGAAAGCAAGACAATAAAAGCTCCTGATATTTCAGTAATCTCAACCTCATAGTTCATTTTTTTCTTATGTAATAATGGGACAACTTAAGTTCCACCAGTACAACAATTAACAGTCCCTGAATGGCTATCAGACCATCTGAGTTTACTTTTCTCTTCTTTCCCAATTCTATTCAAATTCTAAGAAATCATTCGTTAATGATTTATTTACAGTATTTTGCCTACTGTCACCAAATAGTTGTGAGAAATTAGATAATTTAAAAATACATATCAAGAAAGCCCCAGAGGTTGATCATATATAACATACACATAAGGAAAGAGCTCAGAAAGTGCCAGACAGCAAATCCTCAGCAGTTGGAACGATTTTAATTATGAGGTAGTTGGATAATTAAATACTAACAGACACTGGGAATAAGTTGGCAAGCATATAAAAAGAGCCCAAACAGCACATGGTTAAGCAATGAAGGAAGACCCTTTAATGTTCAAGAAATAAAAGAAAACTCCCAAGGGAAGGATTTTACCCAATGCAGATTAAAAGAGAAAAGAAGACATGTTAAAGAATAAAAATTTTCTTTTTCCTATCTTCAATTTCCCTGACAATGAACTGTTTTCTGAATACAAAGAGTACAAGGAAAACTCTGTGAAACCATTGTTGGTAAATTTTATTCCTTAAACAAATGGAAGACTGTTTCACTAAAATTTTTTATACTAATTATCTCTTTATTTATATATTTCTACTTTGTATGAAATATAAAGCCTGATATGAGAATATTTTCTTCTGGTTGGTTTGACTTAGTTCAAGATTTTCTATTTCCTTAATAGTCTTTTACTTTAGATTCAGCTCAATCGCAGGAGCAGATGTGAAACAGAGGCATGGAAAAAATCTATTTAATGAAAATGCTGGAAATAACAGCTATGGATAGACCTCTGACAGTTGGACAGTTTGATGAAATTAGTTATGCACAAGTGTAATATTTCAAAAGGCTATCCTGACATATTCACTAATTTTACTGAAGCAGTTACCTGTACCAGTTGTTTGTTTCTTTCTTCATTTTGCAGAACTGGGGTCTTTGCACTTAACTACATCCCTAGCTTTTTTCTAACTTTCTGTCTTGAGGCAGCATCTCACTAAGTCACAAATTGCCTGGTTTTGTGACCCTCCTGCCTCAGCCTCCTAGACTTCAGGGATTACACTCTTAGATTTGCTTGATCTTTTAGCTATTGAAGTATAAACAAAGTAGACTTCCTGAATTAAACATGGGGCAATAATTGCTGTTATCATTCTCCCCCTCTTATTCATCCATTCCATTTTTACCTCCTAAACTCTGGTCAAAATGCTAATAAGTGATTAAACAGCAATGGAAGAGGCAATACATAATATCTTTGTATCCAAATCAGTCTCATAAAAATATGCCTTGAAATAGAAGTGAAACACTTGTATCTATTTTCCTATAGTTCCATAATATAAAGGGTGATTTCCAGTACTTCTCAGAAAACCAGTTAATTGTAAATGTTATCTCTTTTTCCCAAAAAGGTTGGTTCAAAATTAAGCAGAAAATTACTAGTTTTATAGCAAAGGTTATGGAACAATCCACTGGGATCCCTGAGAAATAAAATCTAGAGTTCTCATTGACCACAGAAGCTTCTGGAACAATGAGAAGTGTTTATATATTAGCAAGGAATAGTCTGGGATGTTTAGCAGAAAATATGGAAAATTAAAAATGAAAACTTTAGAAAGGGACAGACAAACTACAAAGAGACTAGGAGGAAAGAAATATGCATAGAGAAATCATAATATTGGTCAAGGCTGAATTCAGTAAAAAACAAATCTCAAAGAATGAGTAAGTTCCTATCTGTCAGCTCTGTTTTGTAAATTAGATGGATGACTCACAGGCAAAACACTTCCTCCAGAAAGCTGTGCGTGTGTGTGTGTGTGTGTGTGTGTGTGCGTGTGTGTGTGTGTGTGTGCGCACGCACGCACATGTGTGAAGGTGTTGATGTTGAAGAAAATTTCCAGTGTGAGACTGATGGACCAAAAAAGAAAATACTAAAAAGATCCTTCCTTTACTTTGTGTCTTTCTCTCTAGCGTCCCCTAGAAGGGCAGACAACCAGGGAGATCTGCCCCAATCCCAAAATCTAAAATGTAGTAGAGAAGGGAGGATCTAAAACCAAGAGACAATAGCTGATTCCATAGCACACTGAGTGTAACTATCCAAGTTGACAGAGAAAACAGAATTAACAGAAAGGTGAAGCATCCTGCACAAGGTATCTCAAACTTATTTTTTGGTACTGGGGATCAAACTTGGGTTCTTGAGCTTGTGAGGCAGGCAGTGGAAACACTGAGCTAAAAACCTGGCCCCTGCACAAGGTATTACAGCATAGAGGGAGAGCTGTGATTCAAACATAGGCAGGCTGGCCTTAAAGATCTTTCTCCTATCCTTACAGCTGTATCCATTGTTTCCGTCCCTTGGTAGAGGTGGAGCGAGTTGCAGTGTAAAGAGGAGTTCACAAAAGGCAAGATCCATGACCAGGTCATCTGCGAGGTATGTGGATTCCTGCAAGTCATTCCACTCCTTGGACTGCAGTAATACCTTTCCCAAAAACAAAATGAATTAGTTAGATAACACATAAAGTTCATTTTAGTTTAGCAATCACTAAAAAAAGAACACAAATCAGCCATGAAAACCCATAATTCCTGAAGTGTCTACAATGATTTGTGCTATGGATTATATAACTTTAGCCTACCAATATTACCCAGAACATTTGAGTAACTGCACTTGGAAACACTTTTCTACAATGACCCTTTTAAGTTGCCTGTTATGCATAGATGGTTCTTTCATTTAGGTCAGGAGCACTTAGATGTTTAGCCACCATAAAGACAGAAAGTATAAAGAAATCTTGTATTTTCAAACAAACACAATAATTTCCAACTGTAGGCTGCACAATACTGTATTACTAAAGGTCCTCCATTCAAGGACCTTATAATCTGATAAATCCATGGAAGCAAACAAGGGAATAAATATTTATAATATGTTGGGTATGAGGAGGAAGCCGGGGACTGCTGGATCATCTGACATTTATTTGTAGGGCCAAAGTGAGGGTGCGATGGCTGTGAGTCAAGGAAGCTTTCTTTAAGTAGATGACTTGTGAATTGAGTTTTCTAAAATAAAACAAAAGAGTCAAGGAAAAGAAATGTATAACAGAAGGGTGATCAGGGATAGGCAGAAACAGTATAAGGGTGTTCAGAACAGATAGAGCTTTATTATATTAGTTGTACTATTATTATCATTATTATTAGAAAAGGCACACAAGAGGAGAAAATCATACACTTGGAACCAGCAAATAGTTCAGGACTTCTAGACTGAAACATTGGTCTGGGGAAGGCAGGCTAATGTCAGGAGAAGGAGGGAGATATGTAGGTAGCAGCCAGGCTATAAAAGCTTTTGAACTTTCTTTTCATAAGTAGGCCTATTCCATGGGTTACTAGTCATCAACAAAAAGCAACCAGCAGCTGAAACATTTTACATTATCAACGAACCTCAAAAATTATACTAAGTGAATGGACCAGAATAATCTATGATTTCATTTATATGACATTTCAAGAGAAGACAAATTTGTAGATAGAAAGTAGATCAGTAGGTGCCTGGGGTTACAGTTCAGGGTGAGACTGACTAACAATAGCACTGGAAGATGGAAGGTAGACTACAGGCTCTGTCACCAGGGTCATATATAAATTAGGGTACATAGCATAAAACATGGAGTGGGTACAATGGAGTAATGCCAGTAGCTGGAACAGCTTTCCCAAAAACCAGTTTGTGCTCCCTTGGTCCCTCCAGAGCTCAGGCATGATCCTCCTACAGGGCAGAGCAGTGGAGGACAGTGTTTCCAAGCCAATTTTACATTTGCTAGTGCTTGTGAACATCTGCCAGCCTTGAGAAAACCCTATGAATAAAAAAGAGAACACTCTTTGGATTTAACTAAATAGTGTCCAATGTCTGGCATGACCACTTTCTGGCTACTTTTTAAAAGTTACTCAATTTATGAATGAGCCTCTATTAATGGTATAATCCTTCTCTCCAATTCAGGAAGTTGTGAGAAGATGGTAACATAGGCAACTATCTGACAAACTACAGAATCTATTTTTGATGAAACAGTGTGTGTTAGGAATACTGTCAGATTCCTTATCTGTAGAACGAGGCTGGTGACATAAATATTCCTTTCCAGCTCTAACAATCTATACAGCCTCTCAGGTCTTCAGCAAAAGGCTACGCTCCATAGAATGCTGTTTCTTGTGAGGCTCGCATGGAAGTAATGGTTCAAAGAGATTCAACAGGGCTGCTCCTTCATTCAACACATACTTCTCAGAGGCTGCACTCGGGTTCCGCTGCAATTCTGGTTTACATGCAGATGCAGCCTAGAAATGAGAGAACAAGTATGGTGCTGCAGCAGGAGTACTCCAGAGAGTCTAAAACAGAGCAGTGAACTTCCATATCTTGAGCAGCTCAAGTGCAGTGTTTTGGACAACAAAACCTAGGTACGGGGTCAAGTATATACAAACATCACCAAAGAGTATTCTGGTGAAGGTCAGTTCTTCTTCAAATAACTCAGATATAACCCTACTTAATGATTCTCTGCCTTTCTTAACTGGTCTTGCTTTTGTTAACTAGCTTCATTAACACAAGTCACTTTGTGGCCTACACCAGGAAGGTGAAGGGAGAGTTTGAATAGCTCTGATTAATTCTTTACTTAATCTTGCACTATCTTTCTGACTGACCTTTTCTTACTCTCATTCTTACAATTTCTTTTAAGAGTGAACATGCTCTATGGAACAATTAGCCTTCTCCTCTGTCTTTTTATATTTAAGTGACTGTTTTATAAGTACCCTTTAAGAATGTTCCTCTCCTTTCTTGGTAAATAGAAGATGAGAAAATGGATTAAATTTCTGAGCACAGAACAGTTTCAGCACAAATTACAGTTGCCCAAACTATCTTCTGTTCCCTGACATACACACATGGCTTTAGCAGTATTGCTCAGGTCTTCCAGGGGCTCCCAGGCCAGTTCTGAGCCAACCATTATTCCCCGATGAAAAGCTCCTGTGACCACCCCAGAATTAGAAAATTTGTCTGTTTCTCACATTGTTCTTCCAAAGCAGGAACTAGCTTTTGAACCTAGCAGGTAAGAAGTTAAAATGTATTCCATTAAAAAAAAATTTTTTTTTTCTTTGTGGCAGAAATTGCCTCTCTCCTTTATAAACTGAGCTACCTTATTGGGATGAGAAACACATCTCAGGAACAGAGTTGAAGACTAACCATTTAAATGTGGGAGAAAATTAAGAAATGTGGGAAGAGTAGCCTTGGAGGTACAATTCTAAAGGAAATCTGCATAAATGCTGCATAATTGATAATGAACCACTTACTGGTCTTGCAAAAAATGCTAATGAAATGGCTACTCGGTCGCATTGACTATTCAGCTATTGTTAAAATGTGAGCAATTTAACTTCTAAACTTTAGTCACCAATTGCACCTAATTATTTTGCTAGTTGGTAAAAGCACTCATGCAGTGCCAGGAGCTTGCCAATGCAAAATGATGAGCTTGGCAATTAGTCTCTGGGACTTCCAGGAGCCACATTTTATGGCTATTTTTTGTTGGTGTTATTACTGTTTATTTTTCTTTTAA
The DNA here is from genome assembly GCF_012274545.1 of Fukomys damarensis. Taxonomy (NCBI): domain Eukaryota; kingdom Metazoa; phylum Chordata; class Mammalia; order Rodentia; family Bathyergidae; genus Fukomys; species Fukomys damarensis. Next base: position 55,991,373 of record NW_022900926.1, on the reverse strand, counting down.
TAAAAATCAGTCCCACCCCCGTTCTTCTTCATGCACCAACATCTTCATGCTCTTTCCCTATATCCTCCTCAAAATCTGTTCCTAGGAAAGTACCTCACAATTCAGTTTTACTAAAGTTCCTACACTTGGTGACAGCTTCAAAGCTGTACCCTTCAAGGGAACTGTGTTTTAACAAGAATCTAAGTCTTAGGCCACAGCAATTGTTATTGAAGAAGGTAGACATTGGAATCATCTGTAAAACCATTTCAACCCACGCTTTTATCCCTCTCCACTGATTCCAGAAGTTTAAATATATGAATGTACAAATGTGTGTGTGCATGTGTGCAGATGCTCAGAAAGCTCCACAAGTGATGCTGATGCGGTCGCTCAGTGGTAAATCACAGGGCTAATGAGGGAAGATCCCAAAGTCATCTTCAGTTACAGTATCAATCAGTAGTAAGAGTGAATTTAGTTGGGCAGCTGATAGTTTCATGACCTCCCACTGAGTATAGCCCAACTTATCCTACCTGCATGTTAGACCAAGTTGCTGGACAGAAGAATGGACAGAGCAAAGATAGATGGACAAACTCTCACTTAATGTTTCTCCATGTTATATGTAACATGTGCAGGGCAATATTTCAGGGTATTTTTTAAACGGCAGTTCCAAAATCCTTACTTGAAACTCAATTCAGAATACTGGAATTTAAAGTCAGAGAATCTGGCCTAGAAAAGTTTTCAGATGCTCTTTAAGCATCTAGTTGAACCACTAATGCTTGCTTGCTAAGGTTGGGGTTTAAATGTAAACCGCAATGTTCAAATGTTAAAAACTTAATCTCAGATGCAATAGTGTTGAAGGCAATACCTTTAAGAAGTGATTAGTTCATGAGGGTTCTGTTTTCATTGCAGGAATGTGTTCTTGATTTAAAGATGAGTTCAGACCCCATCCCTCTTGCACATTAGCTCTTAGTCTTCTGCCTTCTGCCATGAGATAATACAAGAAAGCTTGGCCATCTACAAGGCCCTGACTTTGGATTTTCCAGCCTCCAGGATTCAAAGAAGTAAACTTCTCTTTTTTATGAGTTACCCAGAATGTAATATTCTGTTATAGCTGCATAAAATGAACTCAGGCAATTGGTTTTCTCAATAATCATTTCTTATAACTATAAAGAATGCATAAAATTTATAATGACACAAAATAAATGGGAAAAAAAACATAACATCACCCAAAGAAAGCCTACTATTAACATAGTTGTATATTTTTTTCATTCTTTTTTCTAAGAAGTGCTATCAGTTAATACCTATTACCATGATAAAACTAATTTAGAGATTTTTTTTTTTTTTTGGTACCAGGGATTGAACTCGGGTCCTTGCGCTTGCAAGGCAGGCCACCAAACCACTGAGCCCCGGCCCAAATTTAGAGACTTTTAACCATGTCATTGGACAACTTGCAAAAAAAAATGTAACTGAAATAGCTATAAAGTCTTCTGTTCCATAAATATAATACATTTCAATAAAAGAATCCCTATTGTGGACATTCAAATTGATTCCCTTTTTTTTTTCTATTACAAATAATAGTGTAAAGAGTATCTTCATATATACAATGCTTTTTGGACTCTAAATCCTAAGAGGAGAATTTCTGAATAGGAGACTGACTCAGTAAGTGCGAAATGTTTATCCTTGACCAAAAGCAGTCTTATGACCTGGTCTTTGTGTTCATGGTGCATCAAGAGTTAAGTGTAAGTAACTGGACCTGAAATGAAGCTTTTCTGGAAGGACAAATTCCAGTGTCTTTAATTTCTAACAACTTATTATTGCCTTAATTAATTATGGTCTTGACTAGCCTGCAGTAGGAGAGAGTGCTCACAGTAGCCAACTGTCCTAGTTTTCCTAAGACTAAGAGGATTTCTACATACAGGAATTTTAGCACTAAAGCCAAAAAGTTCCTGGAAAACTGCCTTTATCGTCATGTTTCATGACATGACGACACAGTTGACTGGCTACCATAATCATAATCTAAATTAGGTTTGTAAAATATGAGCACATTTTTAGCTGAGAAGTGAGTATAATATAATATGATAATAGTATTCACCATTGTAGTTTTCTTCGACATATTCTCTACTACAAAACCAAAATGAAGCATTTTTTAAACATCTGGATCAATGCTGGTAAGTTGAAATAAGTGAATAAGGACCTGAGTATCACCACCAGGAGCAGTAATACCCCATTCTCTATTCCCAAGCCCATCTGTAATGTACACTGCAGTAACAACGGCTCCTCAAAAGCCAGTTTCCTTTCACTTGCCTGTATCTTGTTAAGTATAACTACTGGAAGAACCTTACGGATTCACCTCTGTTCCTCAGTGGCCTGCTGGCTTTTTGACTCATTTAGAAGCTAGCTCTTGCCATCTCATCTGCACTTTATATTGCTAAAAATTCATTAATGCCAGGCAATGAGGTAGAGATCTAACTTAAAAGGGGGGAAAAACGAATTAGCTAGCAGGGGGATGGAATTACTTCAGAGCCTCTATCTACTCCCCTTAATGCACAGTGCAATGTTTTCATTTCAATTAATGTGATGGTCAGGATAGGGGTAAATGCTCTTTTACATTCTGCCTAACACTTCAATACATTAAGGAAAACATTATCTCTTTTAGAGTCAATAATGCTCAGAATGTCAAAAACTAAATAGCATAATACCAATCTTCACCCTGCCTTTACCTTCATGTTTTATGACAAGATGACACAGTTGGGACAGTATATTGATAATTAAAATGATATGAATTTGCAATTGTGGAGAAAATAGAAAGTATATGTTCTATTCTAATTATCTTGAATTTCTTCCGAACTGGATCTGTCTGTAACTGATGAGTAGTAGCTTTCTGGCACTTAATTTTTTGAAGGAAAAGCACACATTTTGCACAACTTCAGATAGTATAAAAGGAAATACATTTTAGATTATTCTTTTCCTATATCTCATTCTGTACTTGAGAAAAATCTGAATGTCTTACTCAGAAATTTAATGTTTACTTATTCACTTAAAATGTTAATTTTTATCACCTATTTGAACCTGAAAGAATAAGCAGTAAATAAAAACAATTTAAAAAATATTTGCAGTTGAAAATACTATTGATTGGGGAACTATTAGCTGTATGTACAAATATGACAACAAATGTAATCTAGGCTATGTTGCTTCAGATATCTTATACTTCTATTCCACAAATTCTCTTACCCATCTATTTATTTATATACTATTTCATAGCAGAGTATGCCGAACATGTGATGTCACAAAGAGATGGATTTGTGGTTCTGTCTTGCAATTCAGATGGTTGACACTACTGATAATGAAGTGCTCTCATCATAATTGCCACATATCAGTACAATTTTTGACCTATTTTTATAACTCACTTCTCTTTCTGGCTTAGTTTCTCCTGAATGCCATCCATTTCTGACAGATGTAAAGCTCCTGGAGTTGAATTTCAGTCAAGATTACCCAGCCCTATTATGTCTTGAGAAAATCTTTAGTCTGCTACCACAACTGAAAAGTTTTTCTGGAAGTATTAGTTACCAATTGCTATATCACAATATTACCAAAACTTCAGCAGCTAAAATAATCACAGAGTTCTCTGGGTAATGATCAGCAATCAAAGCTAGAATCAATGTCAAGCGGGGTTTCACTCTCAGTTGAAGCCAAACTGCGGAAGAATTGGTTTCAGCTCTCACAGGTTTGGGGAAGAATTCAGCTCTTACAGAGAAAGGAATGAGGGCTGTGGTTTCTTGCTGGTGGTCAGCCAAAGGCCACACCCAAGGATGGATTTCTTGGGAAAAGGCAAAAAAGAGAATACAAAGTAAAAAATGGAAACAAAGGATTCCTGAAAACCACCTTTTGTAAAAAAAGGACTGGAAGAGGGATTCAATAGGGGAACTGATCCTTGGTCTGTTTCTTTGCCAGTACCATGCTGTTTTTCTATCACAGGGGCTTTGTAGTATAGTTCCAATTTGGGGACTGCAATACCTCCTTCCATGTCTCTGTTGCCTAGGATTGCTTTTGCTATTCTAGGTCCCTTTGGATTCCAAATGAATTTTGGATTGTTTTCTCCAGTTCTGTGAAATACACTGTTGGAATTTCAATCTGGATTGCTTTGAATCTGTATAGTAGTTTTGGTAGTATGGCCATTTTCAGTATGTTGATTCTTCTTACCCTGGAGCAGGGGATATCTTTCCATTTTCTTATATCCTCTTCGATCTTTTATTCAGTGTTATAGTTCTCAATGTAGAGATTTTTTTCTTCTTTCATTAGATTGATTCCTAGATATTTCATTTTTTTGGATGTTATTGTGAAAGGGATTGTTTCCCTAATTTCACTATCAGTAAGTCTGTTATTTCTGTAGAAGAAGGCTATTGATTTTTGAGTGTTGATCTTGTATCCAGCTACTCTGCTGAAACTGTCAATCAAGTCTAGAGGCCTTTTGATAGCGTTTTTTGGGTCTTCTATGTAGAGTGTCATATCATCAGCAAATAATGACAGACTACCTTCTTCCTTTCCTATCTTTATTGCTTTTATTTCTTTCTTGTGTCTAATTTATGTGGCTAATGTGTCCAAAACTATATGAACAGGAGTGGTGACAGTGGATATCCTTGTGTTGTTCCTGATTTTAGCATGGTTCTCAGATTTTGAGCATTTAGAATGATTTTGGCTGTTGGTTTTTCATAGATAGCCTTTATCAGGTTGAGACAGAGATGGTCTATTCCAATTTTTTGTAGGGTTTTTATCATGAATGTGGTAGATCTTGTCAGATGCGTTTTCTGCATCTATTGAGATGATCATATGTTTTTTGTCCTTGACTCTGTTAAAATAGTATATTACATTTATTGATTTATGTATGTTGAACCATCCTTGCATCCCTGGGATAAATCTGAGTTGTTCAGGGTGTATGATCTTCTTTATGACCCTCTGTATTCTGTTTGATAATACCTTATTGTGGATTTTTGTATCTATGTTTATTAGGGAGATTGGCCTGCAGTTATCTTTTTTGGTTGGGCCTTTCCCAGGTTTTAGAATTAAAATTACACTTGCTTCCAGGAATGAATTTGGGAGTATTGCTTCCGTTTCAATTTCAATGAAAAATTTAAAGAGTAGTGGCTATAGTTCTTTTGGAAATGTCTTGTAGAATTCAGCCATGAAGCCATCAGGACCTGGGCTTTTCTTTGTTGGTAATGTTTTAATTACATTTTCAATTTCACTGAATGTAATTGGGGTGTTTAGAATTTTTATAAATTCTTCATTCAACTTTGGTAATTCATATGTATTTAGAAATCTGTCTATTTCTTCTGTGTTCTGCATTTTATTAGAGTACAGGTTCTCAAAGTAAGTACTGATGATCCTCTGAATTTCTGCTGAATCTGTTGTGATTTCACCATTTTCATTCCTAGTTGCATGAATTTGAGACTTTTCTTTCCCTCTTTTGATAAGGTTGGCTAAGGGTTTATCGATTTTATTTATTCTTTCAAAAATCTAACTGTTTGAAGCTGGGCGTGGTGGTGCATGCCTGTAATCCCAGCACTCAGGAGGGTGAGGCAGGAGGATCACTGCGAGTTCAAGACCAACCTGGGCTGCATAGTGAGTTCCAGGTCAGTCTCAACTACATAGTGAGACCCTGTCTCAAAAAACAAAACAAACAAACAAACAAAAACAACAAACTGTTTGACACATTGATTTTTTTGGGGGGGGGTATTGTTCTTTTAGTTTCCATTGCATTGATTTCTGCTCTGATCTTTATAATTTCCTCCCTTGTAAGAACTTTCAATTTCTCTTGCTCTTCTTTTTCTAGGAGCTTAAGATTCTCCATTAGGTTGTATCTTTAGTACATGTGCTGCCGAAGCAAGCACATTAGGTTGTAACTTTCACCATGAACTAATCTAAAATCGAAGTGGATTAAAGATCTAAATATTAAAACAGAAGCACTAAACTTGCAAAAGATAAGTTAGGTAGAACTCTTGAAGGTATTATCATAGGAAAAGACTTTATGAACAAATCCTCAGTAGCACAGGAACTAGCACAAAGAATCAAAACCTGGATATCATCTTTTAAAAAAGCTTCTGCACTGCCAGAGAAATCATAAGCAGAGCTAAGAAACAACCCACAATGTGGGGAAAAATTTTTCCTCAAACAAAGGTCTACCATCTAGAACATATAAAGAACTCGATAAAATCAGACCCCCAAACATAAATACCCAATTCAAAGATGGGCATCTGAAATGAACAGACCTTTCTCAAGTAAAAGCAGCAAATAAACATATGAAAAAATGTTCAACATCACTGGTCATTTAGAGATACAGATGAAAACAACACTGATATTCCACCTCACCCCAGAAAGAAAGGCTGCTATAAAGAAATTAACTAATAAACAAATGCTGGCAGGGCTGTGGAAGATAGGAACCCTTTCTCCATTGTTGGTGGGTGTGCAGACTGGTGCAGCTACTGTGAAAAACAATGTGAAGATACCTTAAACAACTAGGATTAGAAGTCCCATTTGACACAGTTATTCTTCTGCTGGGTATCTTCCCAAAAGAATTAAAAGAATCATAACATAGTGATATATGCTCACCCATGTTTATAGCAGCACAGTTTGTACTAGCTAAAACTTGGAAACAGCCCAACTTTCCATCAACTTGAGACTAGATAAAGAAGATTTTTTTAAATAATATGGAGTACTATTCAGCCATAAAGAATGAGAAAGATATATAGTTGACTGGATGTACACTGAGGCCATACTTTTAAGTGAAATTAACAAGTCACACATGCATAAATAGCAAATAGTTTCCTTGGTGTGAAAGACTAAAAGTGTAAATAAGTATCAAAATGTATAATTGATATTGTGTAATAGGAAGAAAAGGTCTAAAAGAGTAGAGGAAGTGGGAGGGGGAGGGAAAAGGGAAAACGAAAGACATGGAAACAATGCCTTTGTAAACAGGGAAGGGTGAAGAAGGTAAAGGGGAGAGTGGGAGTGGAGAAAAATAAGAACCAAGATAAGTCTTGTAAAGAAAGGCACAAGATCCCAATGATGAATGTAACTGAATTGTATACCTAAAATGTACCAATAAACTTAATAAAGATTTTAAAAAGACATAAAAGTTACAGATACAAATTCCCTGTGATGAATGTTATCATTATATATCAAAATGTACCAATAAAATTAATTTATTTAAAAAGAGATGAATAAATAAGTTCTTTGTCATTTTGGGTATCCCAATATGGCTGCTGGGTTTCTCAACACTCCCAAAAGAGAAAAAAGACATCAACAAGATGGTTGCTACACTCATATGTAATATAATCAGGCAATCAATCATGCACATCCATCATCTTTGTTTGTTTGTTTTTATTGATTAGAAACAAGTCACAGGTCTTACCTGCTATGAAGGTGGAGTCAGAAATCACAGTAGCTACCTTAAATAGCGGCCCACCATATTGGGTATAAAACCCTAAATTAAAGATATTTTCTTCGGGTTGGATTTAACTCAGTGGTGCCCCACCTGCCTCACAAGTGCAAGGTTAAATTTGATCCCCAGTACCACAAAAAATATTTTTTTCTCATAACTCTGTAGGCATTGCTCCACTCTTTTTTTAACATTCATTGTTGCTGTTGCAATTTATTTTCTATTTTATGTATGTAAACTATTTCTTATCCAAAACACCTCCTTGTAAAACTTCTAGGGTCTTCTCTTCCCCTTGATATTCTGAAATTCTGTGATGTTTCTAGATGTAGATTTTGGTTTATTTATTTATTATTCATTTGGTGGGCATTTGGTAGGCTTCTCCCATCCATACATTCATGTCCTTCCTTGGAATATATTCATGGTTTGCTTCTTTCATAATTTCCAGGAATGCTTTATTATTGTCTAGTTGTCCTTGCTTTTTGAATGCATTACTTTCTCTTTCAGATTAGAAGTATGTTGGGGCCAGGATTTAGCTCAGTAGCACCGTGTCTGCCTCACAAGTGCAAGGTCATGAGTTTGAACTCTGGTACCAAAAAAAAAAAAAGTATGTTTAAAGTTTTTGTCTGCACTGTATTGCATCTGTTTTTTCTAATTCTTTTCCATTTGTTTTGGTCTCTACGTTTTATGTTGGAGGCTGTCCTCAAATGTCACTTTTGGCTATTTGTTCACAATCACAAATAACACACTATAAATCTTCCCAGAAGATCTATGTGAATAGAGAGATCATGTTGACTTTAGAATTAAGGCTAGGGTCATTGGTTGGTTACTCCAGTATGCCTGATATCACTGAGTCCTTAAACTTAGCAAATGGGAATGTAAATCAGAAAGGCTAAATTATTTGTGAACAACTTTCAGACAATTCTATAGGTACTTATGTTTCAAATTCTGCTAAGGCAATGGTTATTCTTGTTTCATTTTCTGAAATTGAGTCCCCCTCTTGATTACTGTGTCTTCTACATTGAATTTTCCTTCTGGTTGATTCTCAGTGTCATTTTAGGACAGAAACAGAGACAAATGCAGATGTTTAATTGCCACATTTATCCACAATTCACCTCAAGCATCAATTAAAATAATCCAGTGATTTATGAGAATAGAGAGACCTCCCATTACTCCATAAATGTTATCAAAGAAAGAATGTTTTTCAGAAAGTTGGTGCAAAGGAGTTACTGGCTCAATTGAGAAATTGTGGAGAACTTCTACAGTTCCCATTCTGGCACATGGTTAAACAAGTGTTTGCCTGAGTGTGCAATAAAATACACATATTTGGCTTACTTTCTTAAAAATACTAGTATAGAAGTAAAATGTACTTATGATGCCTTGTCATTCGGATCTGAATGATGCTCAGTAATAATCACAGTACTTGAGTCTAATATACTCAAATTTAAGACATACTAGACCCACATATTGCCCTCATTATCTCTTCTTGCTTCAAGACTCCTTTCTTTAAAATACCCTGGCTACCTATGTTTGCCAAACAGCTAGGCTATAAGCCCATGCTTGTTACAGGGGCTTAAACCTTATTTTTAAGTCACAGTGGTACAGACATGCAAGAAATACTTTAAAATTAGTATTTATAGTTTCATATTTTCAGAAAACACTCATATTGCCCTTGGTACAGTAAACAGAATAACGGCCCCCAAAGTTGTCTACATCCTAATCCCTGGATCCTGGGAATATGTTATTCGATATGGCAAAGGAGAATTAAAGGTTGCAGACGCAATTATAGTTGTGAAATCTTCTGACTTTAAAATAAAAATACTATTCTAGATAATCTGGGTGGATCTAATATAACCACGAGAATCCTTGAACAGAAGAGGAAGAGACAGAGACACGACACTGTGAGAAAGATTTCACTGCCCTTGGCTGGCTTTGAGCATGGCGGGGAGCCATGAGCAAAGAATGAAGACAGCTTTGAGAAGATGAAACAGGCAAGGCATGGATTACCCTAGCACCTCCACAGAGGAACCCAGCCCTCCTCACACATTGATTTTAGCCCAGTGAGAACTATTTCAGACTTCTGATCTCTAAAATTATAAGACAGAAAATTTGTGTTGTTTAAGTCACTAATTTTGTGATAATTTGGTACAATAATAAAAGAATGGGGTATTCTAAAATAAATTACACAGGTCCATGAGGAAGAACTACTATTCTTTACCACTCATACAGCACTGTCACTAGTGACTTTTTCCACTTCAGGGCTTTGCTTACTGTCCTGCTTCTGTGAGCCTCTTGAATCTATTACCCCAGTGTTTTCTGAAAGACTCATGTTTACTTTCACTAAGAAATGACATCCCACTGGCTTGACCAGAGACCATCCCAGCTTAGGGCACTCCAAATGCACAAAAATCCTTATGCGATTTCCCTGATGGACTGCAGGCCAGCCTGCAGATGGCTACTGAGTGCTTGTTCAATTAGCTAGAACCCATGCTAGAAAACATGCTAAAAAGCCTGTGTGATATGAAAGCAAAAGGATATTATTGCCTAGCATTCCTAATAAGCACCCAAACTCTTAGGGACTAGAATTTCACATTATATGTTTACAGCTAACTGCAAGGGAAGCTAGAGAACATAAAATATCTATTTGCCCCAAAGCAGAACAAAGCTATATTTTCTGGACAACTTGAAATTTCTGCCAGTGACTGTGCAAGTTACTTCACTTCTTTTAGCCTCAGCTTTGTAGCTTGCAATAATAATTGCATTAATAATATTTCTTCATTCATAGAAACAGCATGAGGCACAAATGTACTGGCACAGAGTAAGGTGCCTTAATAAAAGATAACTATCATTTGTAATGTGATTTCTAGGTGAATATACACATATTATTTGATTAGATGCTGAATTTTGTATATAAAAGCAATGAAATTTTAATGTCTGTATGTACCACTACTCTGGCTACATAGTCTAGATTTTTGTCATAGATTTCTACCCTGTAGCTAATAAAACATTTATTAAATTAGATGTTATGTGTGAGTTCATTTCTATTATTCAAAGAAGTGAACCATTCACTTATAGATTCTAGTCTTCACATCATTTACAGAAAATATGGGACAGTCCTAAAAACCTTCAAATGAATCAGCTGAAATAAATTCATTATTTTTACCATATTGTTTGAAGAATCACGCATTGAGACATAAAAGTGTATTTTGCATAGATTCTCATTTTACTATGAAATGTTGTAGTTGATCTTATTGGTCATCTCATCCTACAACATTTTTAAATTAAAGCTTCCCCACTCCCTGTTACATTGTTTCTGCTGAGCACTAACTCAGTTTAAGTCTGAACACCACTACCTTCTGAGGGAGGCAGTGATGACGGATCGTTTAGAGCTTTCAATGACACAAACAGCCTGATGCCATAGGTTCGGCACCACTATCCTAAAGGCACACAGACCTGTTGGGGCAAATCTGACTACAAGGATCTATCTTCCTCTGTGGAGCAAAGAATCTGTTACCTGATGGTGTCTATATATCAGATCAGATAGCGACTGTTCTAGCACATTTGTACACACTCTACCAAATGTAATTGTTTCAAATACTTACAGATGGCAATTTATTTTCTAATACATATTTTATTAGTGCATATTAATTTTGTGGAGTACTGTGTTTCACTGTGGCATTTTCATATATGCATGTGACATACTTTGATGATATCTATACCCCCACTAGCCTCCCAATTTTCCATTAATCTTATATCCATGCTAATTGTTTCCAATCCTACCATGCTTCTCATCCTAGAAGGCCATGAATGTCTCTGCCCTGTCACGTTGTTTTCGACTGACTTACTCTTACAAAAATCTCTAATATCTGTTCTTTTGAATCAGATGTAACAGACATAAGTAAAGAGTAGAGCATTTCTTTACTTTCTTTTTGAGTAATGCTATGATTCAAACACTAACATTTTACTTAATCAGTCACATGAGATAATGCCAACAGATGTTTTATGACTTCAATCTATGATTTTTATCTAGGACAAAACTTGTAAGATCAAATGCTGGCAAAAAGGAAGAAGTTGCAAAACATTTATTATTTGAGCACTGTGTCTACAGTGCTGTGCCTCAAAATAGAATATTTCTGAAAGCAAATAATCTAGAAAGATTACGCACAAGAGCTGCATCAACAAATTAGAAAATAGTGTCGTATGTCTTTCTTAAAAATTCATAAGACTTATTCTACATTAAACCCACTGAGCAAACATGTTTGACTCACTGAACAATGACTTCCATTAGGGATATTCAATACCAACGAATTTCTCAGAAATACTGCTTCTCAGAGAATGCTGCACAATACTTATGTACTCAATATTTATATCATGTAGAGTGATTAGCTTTTCTGAACTTTCCACCTACCTATTCATTAAATCTATTCAAAATCATACTACATGTCCACAGATACAGCAGATATATGTCCATAGATTCCTGAAATTTGTCTAATTCAGATTTGTTTTACTTGTCAGGAGTAGCTCTTCTTTATTACAACTCAGAAAGAGTACCAGAACTTTTATGTCTTATCTGGTATTTTACTTCTTACTCACTCATAAAAGAATGTTGAACCACCCTGGCATCTCTGGAATAAATCCGATTTGGTCAGGATGGATGATCTTCTTAATAATCCTCTGTATTCTGTTTGCTAGTATCTTACTAAGGATTTTTGCATCTATATTCATTAAGGAGATTGGTCTGTAGTTCTCCTTTTTAGTTGTATCTTTCCCTGGTTTGGGAATCAAAGTGATACTTGCTTCCAGGAATGAATTTGGAAGTATAGCTTCCCTTTCAATTTCATTGAAAAGTTTGAAGAGTAATGGTAGTAGTTCTTCTTTAAATGTCTTATAAAATTCAGCAGTGAATCCATCAGGGCCTGGGCTTTTCTTTGTTGGTAAGTTTTTAATTACATTTTCAATTTCACTGATTGTGATTGGGGTGTTTAAAATGTTTTTATCTTCTTCGTTCAACTTTGGTAATTCATAAGTATCTAGAAATCTGTCCATTTCTTCTGTGTTTTCCATTTTATTAGAGTACAGGTTCTCAAAGTAGGTGTTCATGATCCTCTGGATTTCTGTTGGATCTGTTGTGACTTCGCCTTTTTCATTCCTGATTGCATGGATCTGAGCCTTTTCTTTCCTTTTTTTGATAAGATTAGCTAAGGGTTTGTCGATTTTATTTATTCTTTCAAAAAACCAGGTTTATAGCAACACAGTTTGTAATAGCTAAATCTTGGAAACAGCCTATTTGCCCATCCGTTGGAAACTGGATAAAGAAGTTGTGTTTTTTCTATAAAATGGAATATTACTCAGCCATAAAGAATGAGAAAATAGATTCATTCATAGGAAAATGGATACATATTGAAGATATACTCCTAAGTGAAATAAATAAGTTACACATGTGTAAATACCAAATACTTTCCCTGGTGTAAACAACAATGCATAAGATTCTAATAAGATTACTGACATTTAGAAATGGGAAGAAAGGAGCTAAAGGTGTAGGGAAGGTGGGATGGGTAGGGGAAGAGTAAAAAGGGAAAAGAAAAAAATGTGAGAGAATGAAAAGATGAAAATAAAGTGTTTGTAGATGGGCAGGGGAGAAGGGGGTGAAGGGAGGGCAGAGGTAAGGGGAAAAAATGAGAATCAAGACTTGTCATGTAGAGGTACAAGATCCCAACAATGAATGTAACTGTACTGTATCCCTAAAATGTACCAATAAACTCAATTAAAGCTGAAAAAAAAAAAGAAAATAAATATTTTCTGGTCTAACTTGCTTTTCCCATATTTATTTTTTAATACTGTCTTAGTTACTTTCTCATCACTGAGACATAATATCCAACACCCACGACTCAGAGGAGGAAAGGTTTGTTTTGGCTCACAGTTTGTAGAGGTTTCAGTTCATAGTCAACTGGTTCTGAGTCAGGGTGGCATGGCAGAGGGACACTGCAGAGGAGAAACAGCTCAACATGTAGCACTGGAAAGCAGAGAGTGATCAAAGAAGGAAAGAGAGAGATAAACCCTTTTAGCCCATGTCTGCAGTGACCAGAGTTTATCTCCCAACATCAAAATTAGATATATACTCATCAGTGGGCTAATCCATTGATGAGTATCATGCACCCATGACCCAATCACCTTCCAAAAGTGCCATATCTACAAATGCATGAGGCTTTGGGGATATAAATATGAACTATAACATTCCACCCCTGCGCCCCCAAAGACTCATGTGTATCCCTTTATGCAAAATGTGTTTAGTCCATCTCTAGGAGTTGTCAAAGTTTTAACAGTTTCAGCATTAGTAAAAAGTCCACATCCAACATCTCCTTTGAGATTTAGCTGTGAGTGCTTGGAAAAAAATTTTTTTAAAGTTAAACATGGGCTGGGGATTTAGCTCAGCGGTTCGGTGGCCTGCCTTGCAAGTGCAAGGACCCAAGTTCAATCCCTGGTACCAAAAACAAAAACAAAAAAATAAACAAAAAAAAAAAGTTAAACACCTCCAATATACAATGACACAGGATAAACGCTCCCATGCCAAAATGGAGAAATAGGGGAATAGAAAGAAATAGGACCAAAGCAGTACCTAAGTCCAGCAGTACAAACAAACTTAATGTGAGAGAAATTCAAGCATGGCCGAGCCAAGTGCACCACACACATCTCCTAGCATGCTAGGGGATACTCAGGAGTTTGAACAAGCTCTCTCTCATACTTTGAGACTGGCTTAGAGCCGGCTGAAGGACGTCCCATTCCTCCTATTCACTGCCTCCTTTGCTCGCCCAAAAGATCACCTCATACAGAAATATGAGAGCATCATCCACTCATGTTATGCCCATCATACAGTGTCCCCCCCCCTTGCTCCTTGATTATATAAGCGACTCATCTGTCTATTGAAAACAGAAGTGTACCAGAAACCTCCCTGGAGTCTGGCTGGTGATACACGCCTCACCCTCCCGATCTGAGCTTCAGAACCAAAGTAACTGTATGACAACAAAGAGACAAACAACAACACATTAAATTCTGTAGTCCCATGTCCAGCACCCTGGACAAACTGTGGTGGGATGTGAACTCCAAAGTCCTTCGGTGACTCTGCCATTTTGGCACTGCTGGTGGTTGTAGCCCTAAAAGCTTCTTTCTTGGAATGGCTTTGTTCATTCCTTGTGGATTTCCCTCAGATATTCAATGTTTCTGGCTTTTCCAACATCCTGGGGTCTTCACTGAATTTTTAACTTCACTCTCACAGCTTCTTGCCCCTCTCTCTCTCTCTCTCTCTCTCTCTCTCTCTCTCTCTCTCTCTCTCATCTCTCTCCTAATGACACTGCATGGCCTCCCAGGTCTTCTGAAATCAGGTTACAAGCCTTCCTGACTCTGCAATTTTGGCATTCTGAATGCACACAAAACCAGCACCACAAGGATGATGCCAAGGTCTGATGCCACTTGGAGCAGTAACCAAGCTTCCTTCTGTCATGGCTGTAGAGGTCTCTGAATGCCTGGATGCCTGAGTGCAATGTGCCAATTCCCTAAGCTGTCACCATTCTGAAGCATGATGCCCAAGGGATCTCTTCTCGAAGCAAAATTTTTCACTGTTGTGATTCTGAGCATGTGAAAGGTGCAGCAAAATTCGTACAGTCCCTCAAGGCATTTTTTGTTCTATCCTGTTATAAGTACTTGGCTTCTTTTTAATACTAATCTTTTCATCAGTCATGCTCTCTTTTGCTCAGCCCCAACTTTACAGGAGCTTCCATTCTGGTGAAAGTCATAACTTTTTAAATCATGCAGGTATAACTTTTGCTCTTCATTCTCAAGGTACACCTGGCTAAAATCCCCCAGCAGTATGCCACAGCCCCAACATTAGGCTACTCTGAAATTTCTTTCACCATATTATTCTACCGCCCTTAATCATAGCCTCCTGCAATATCACAGAACAGGAACAAAATGTAGACAAAATTTTCACCACAGTATGATACATATGGCCAGGAGTCCAAGTGCCAATGTAGTCCTTATTCACACCTGAAACCTCCTGAACACGGTCTTTATAGGCTGAATTTCGATCAGCATTCTGGTCTTCTGAGCCCCGATGAGACGCTCCCATCAAGCTCAGCTTTTAGCATGTTAGGGTTGCTTCTCCTGCCAGCACTTCCAGTCTTTGCCAAACTCTTCCCACAAGCCAGTTCCAGGGGTTTCTGAACCACATGGTCAGGTATCATCACAGCAAAAACCCCACTTCTCCTACACAAAAATACCTTAGTTACTTTCTCATGGCTGAGACACACAGTGTAAGGACGAAAGATTTGTTTTGGTCACGGTCTGTAGAGGTTTCAGTCTATAGTCCGCTATTTCCAAGGCAGGAAGGCATGGCATAGTTTGGGAATGGTAGAAGAAAAAGAGCTCATGGCACGGAAATGAGAAGCAGAGAGTGGTCAGGGGACGAAAGAGAAAGACACATCCTCCCAGACCATGCCTGCAGCAACGCACCTACTCTAACCAGGCTTCTCACATCACGTTTAGCTCTCACATGTTCTCTCACACTTACCTATAAATTCAGCAGTGGACTAATCCACTGATGTGTATCATACACCCATGATCTACTCACCTCCTTAAAGCCTCATCTATGAGCACATAAGGCTTTGGGGGACATCTAGATAGAAACCATTAACAAATATCATTGTATTTTGTCTTCTATGAGGACTTTTAGTGAGTATACGGAAACTATGAATTTATAAACATGGTAAAAGTGGATTCTTTTTGTATTTTTTTTGACAGAGAAAAAACAGTCATGAGAAATTTGCTTTCAGAAAGATGAACTTGAATTCCTTTTGAATTAAACATGTCACAAAATAAAGGAAAGACTAATTTACAGTATCCTGGAGGACTTCATACGCATAATAAATGGAAGCACATTTGGAAGTGGGTTTATACACCCCAAATTTGAAAGTTTTATTACTCTTCCCTCAAATTCCATTCACATGGAGAAAGTGTATGTTTCCTTATCTCTGAAATCCATAGAGCCACAACCAACCCATGCACACAATGACGCTGTTTATATATGATGCCAAACATGCAAGATGGAAAAAAATGCATCCTTTTTACTCTGAGTGGCTGATCTTTGATCTTTACCCTGAAGAGAGTCCTTCAGCGAATTCCTCTGATGGCATTTTCCATGACCTGCTGAGTTCTGTTATCATTTCTATTTTAAAACACTTTGCTAAACTCCTTCATTTTTAATAAAACATAACTGTTTCCACTTTGTTCCAGTGAAGGGCCAAGAGTTCTTTTCCAGTTCCTCCTGTTCTCACACCTGATTTCACATAAAAGTAAAGCAACTTAAATGGATGAGTAGAGTAAAATTCCATGGTACTCAGAGGAACGATGCCTCTGGCAAATTAAACATAGAGGACAGTGCTGGACGTATGGTGCTTCCTAATCAGGACTGGTTAGGTCAAGTAATCCAGTTGTGGACCTGGTAGGTAGAATCCATGTTTGTCAAGGAGGACTCTCATTTTTCTCATGTGCTTTATTACCCAGTCCCAAGTCTTCAGCAGAACATGTACCCAGTATATTTTTTTGAAAGGAAATTGCCTGTATTGCAATAGTAATTACAGAACTGAATGACAGAAGCATGCCAAAGTTATGACTGAGGAATATCGTGGAAGCGTTCAGTTGGAAGTCACAAAAGGCCCTGCATCTTTTTTGTGAAATGTTAATCACATCATTATACTAAAAATAGATTTACCACTTAATAATGTTGTATAGTTCTAAAAGTGTTTTACACACAATTTACATTTAATCCTCACAAGAACCCTAAAATGTACCGTAAATAGCATATTCCTATTGTCAGTTGAAGATGATGCAATTTAGGCAAATTACCATGCCCTTGGACAACCAGAATTAAGCAGAGCGTTAACCTAACTAGTTCCCAAGCTGACAACCTTTCCACAGTATTGTGCTGATTCTTTGTTTACCTGGAGAATCACAAGGCATATCTCTCATCAGGAATTTAAGCTATTTCTAAAAGGGCGACATTTTAAAAACCATTTTTCAAGTTGCTCTACCAAATCGTACAAATGAATGAATTGGAAATACTGAGTCAGAAGTTCTGAACTACCATCACGGAGAACGGAGTACCCAGAGATAGTCAGCAGCCATTAAGTGAGAAATAAGGTAGACAGATGACTCAGAAATGAAGAAGGGCCAAACTCTAGCTCGGAGTGCTTTTCTCCTAGTCTTATCCAAATATGTCTTTCTTCCTCCTGTAGGTGTTACTTGAGGATATGGATTCCAACGTTCAGCCTGTACATTTCCAGTAAGATACTGAGAGGCTTTTCTTTCCTAAATAAACTATCTGTTCTATTCACATGCTGGCTGCTCAGTTCTATTTAATGCTTCTGTGATTCTGTAAGAACAACAAAAAGTGATCTGTTTCTTTGTAAACATATATGTATTTTATTCTAAAAGTAATCACCATATTTACATATTCATTAAAATCACCACTCTATATGAAACAGGGACAGTAGCTAATGGCATAATTTTAACTTTGTGGATGATTGGTTTGGGATAAACAAATTAAAATTATTAACTTTGTGTCCATAAAGCAAATGAAGAAGAAAAATAAAACACAGGCATATGTCCTTAAGTTTATTTCAGAAAAAAAAATGAATAATGTCAAAAGTAAATGGTCAAAAAATGTAAATTAAGCATTCTACTTTAAATTCTTTTTAAAAATTAAAATAGGTTATTAGGAAGAAAAAGAAAATGGGAACATTTTTAGAGGGTCTAATGAATAAAAGAATAATATAAATAAGCAAAAATGAAATTTCTAAAGAGGTACAATATACACTGAAAATTATAAATCATAAGTACAAATTATGCAGATTATGTAGCAAACATTTTTAAGTTGGACTAAATTTAATTCTGTAGAAAATTAGATGTGACCAATATTTCAGAAAGTATGAGAAACTCTGAAAAGACCAAAAAAAAAAAAATTGATTTAAGGATAATTTTACAAGTCGAGTGTGGTGGCGCATGCCTGCAATCCCAGCACTCAGCAAGCTGAGGCAGGAGGATCACTGTGAGTTTGAGACCAGCCTGGACTACATAGTGAGTTCCAGGTCAGTCTCAACTACATAGTGAGACCCTGTCTCAAAAAAACAAAAACAACAACAAAAAAAGATAAATTAAAAAAATTGATTTCACTGGATAATTTCTCTCAAACTTTTAATAGTTACTTTCAAAACCACCTGAATTTTCATGGAATAGAAAAACAAAACGGAAAGCTAACAAATGTATTTTATAAAGCTCGTATAATGCTGCAACCAAAACCTAACAAAAATATCACAGACAAACAAAGATTCAAATTTTGTTTGAAAATCCTAAATAAATAGTAGCCACAAAGTTTAACCATATATTGATGGAACATTGTGGTCTAAAAGTGAAAAAAAAAAAAAAAACTTGGACTTGCAAATATGAGAATCACTCAGTTTTAGTACGAAATGGTAATATGACATCTCACATCAATCAGCCAAGTTGAAAAGATGTGTATCATTTCAATATTTTAATAAATGTGAAAAATATCAAGCGCTAATATGCAAAATTTCTCACCAACTAAAAAGAGTTTTTAATCTTCATTAAAAACTATGACTGGAAGATTTCCTTTTACTCATGGTTTATTTACTATAGGCTCACTCTACTAATTTAACAATGTGGAGAGATATACATATTAAACACACCTGCCTCCCCCACTTATCACTTTCTCAAAATGAGCCGCACACTGTATTATACTTTCTAATAAATATGTTGATGCAGAAAACACATACATGACATGATTCATTTTTGTAGATAAAATTATATACACATAGTTGCCAGCAGAGAGAAAAACAATATGGTCAAATTGCATGCCAAGAATATTAGAAATAATGCCCCAGCATAGAAATGTATTTGTGTACTGGTAAGAATGGGGAATGGCTGGTTTGGAAGGGTAAATATACATGAGGTGTTAAATGTTTATAAAGATTATTAAATTGCCTATCAAAAAGTTTGGGTAGACTTAAATTCCCACATGCAGTGTATGAAAAATGTATTGTTCCCCAAATTCTCTAATACTAGCTGGATTCAGCCTAGGCAGGCAGAAAATCCCAGTGTTTCAGAATACAGTGAGAAAGCAGGTTTCAGAATACAGTGGCACACACCTGCAATCCCAGCACTCAGAAGGCTGAGGCAGGAGAATCTCTGTGAGTTCAAGACCAGCCTGGGCTACATAGTGAGCTCTAGGTCAGCCTCAACTACATTGTGAGACCCTGTCTCAAAAAAACAAAACAAAACAAAAAAAGAATACAGTGGGAGAGGATTCATTGCCAACATTCAAATCCAGTCTCCACAATTCATGAACTGTGAGACCTTAAGCAAGTTATTTAAACTCTGTGCACAAATTCCTCATCTGCTTTGATGACTAAGAAACTGCTCATAAAATGTCCTTTTCAATGTGCTTTAAATTTAATTACTTTGTTGGAGAGCTTCACATATAGGATGCTAACTCTTTTCCTATTATATGCTCTATTTTTTAAATTTCTGTGTATAATTTGCCATTTCCTTATTTTTAAGGTTGATTTCTCAGCACTTATTTTAATATTCCTTATAAATAAATCAATTTTCTTATACTTTACTTCTGAATTTCACATCATACACGAGAAAAATCTTAGCATATCCTAAATAACAATTATATGTAAACCACTCCTGTTTTATTCTGATTTCTTAATAATTTAGTTTGTTACATTTAGATCTGAAATCCATTTGGTGTATTGCTTAGGTGATATGAGATATAAGATCAATTTTATCTTAGATTGATGGGCTATTATTTCAGCACTGTTTTTTCATTTATTCAATGTATATATTTTCCACTGATTTGGAAAGCTAACACTGATTTATATATAATATATATATATAACATATAACATTAATTTTATGTAATATATAATAACTTTTAATACTCACACACATACATTTTGGGACTCTCTTCTCAGTGGCACTGATCTGTCTGTCTTGCATTAGCGGAACCTTTCCAAAATGATCAGTTTACTCAGGCTGAGGTTCCCTGGGACAAGTACCTCCCACCTTCTGAAGCATCTTAATGATAAATTCTGCTCAAGCACTTATTCTGTCAGATGAACTTCAGCATCAGCTCCCAGGTTTACTTAAAAGTTCTCCTGGGACTTTCATTTGTAATTCATTGAACTTATATATTAATTTATGGAGAATTGATTATCTTTGCAACATTGAGTCTTTTCAACTAGGAATTAGCATTTTACTCCATGGATGGAAGCTATTTTAATGCTCTGTGCTTAAACTTTTGTGATCTTCCTACACGCAGTACCCATTTTTGCCATGTCTATTTCTAATTAACATTTATTTCTAGCTAACATTTTACAACCTCTAATGGAATCTACTGTATTTTTCATTTTCTAATTGGTCATTATTGGAAAACAGCAAGCTATTTATTTATACAGGTAGATATTAGCACATGTATACCAAATCAGCAAATTATCTATCCCAAGTCAGCATACTTAATAGCGAGCTATTAAATGTATTTTCATGTGCTACCATTATTACCATTTAACCTTTATCTGTAAATTCCGACCAACGCAATAAAACATGAAATAAGAAAAAGAAATGAATTTCCGTATCTGGTTGGGACCACCTGCTCCATGTGAGGAGTTAGTTCCCTGTCTATGGCTCCAGGCCAGAGGTGACAGGGTGTTCTGTGTTGGGGCTGCTGCTGCCCTGAAGAAAAAGCACTTTGTTCAAATTTTCATAAAATCTCTAAGCCACCCATGCCTGCTGAGACATCTGATTAGATAAAACATTTTTTATTCTATTTTTGTACAACAATGACTTATTTACCAGCACAATAAATGAGAAAACAAATTACATGAGTACACTGCATGATGTCATTTTGGTCAATAAAAGATCAAATACATGCAGTGGTCCTGTGAGGTTATATCACCTGGTGATATCTTAGCCATCTTAGTTACTAAAGATGAGGAACTTGAATCAATTAAATTGTGTGAGGTTACCAAAAGATATTGGAAGGGAATTTGAGTCAATAAAAGTTAGCAGTATATATATTTTCACTATAGAAAACAAAAATCAAACACAAAGGACATCTTTTTGAAAGGCTGAAGCCAAACGCTGCTCTACAGACAGCTCTCTATCCCTTGCTGCTCTTCTTCCCCAACTTCTCCCAACACTCTTGGTTAAGAATGGGATCTGTGGAGGTAACAGATGACTCCTGTTAGGGCAGGGCTGAAAGCAGAAGTACAGCATATCCATGAGGACAATGGCTTCTGAGCTGGCTCCTTGAACTTGGTTTGACCTCTTACACTGAGAGAAAAGAGAACCAAAGCTATTTTTCATGGCCAACTTAGTGGAACTCAGAGCAATCAGTAATGGGCAGAAACCAACCTCTCTGAGTCTTGAGACACAAGCCCAGCTGCCTTTGGGTCATGGTAGCACGTGCAGGGCACAGAGACAGTCAGAAGACTTACTATCTGCATGAGTGCCTGCCCAGTACAAGCTATCCACAGCAAGGGGATGCTGAGAGGGTATGGCAGCAATGCCTTTGGAATGGGCACTGGGCTTACAGTTGTGGGTAGAGAGGCGGTGAATCTTCAGACCTGTTAACAAGCTTGGAGGCACCAAGACTGGGGAAAAAATCAGGTAGATTCTCGGCCTCGGCACCTTTGGCACTTGAGAATAGGTGATTCTTTGCTGGTGGGGAAGACAGAGACTGTCTTGTGCACTGTCAGAAATTTAATAGTATCTACCTAGGAGCATCCTCACCCCAGAAGTTTATCTCCTACATGGCTGTCTTCAGGCAGGGTGAAGATTGGGGCCAGGCAGAACACATCAGGTCAAAGCCACCAATGTAGATTGATTCCTCAGGAGCCCAACTGAAATAAAGAGACTGAGGTGTGCAAGCTTTGGGGGAATCTCAGGAATAAAGCAGAGAGGGGCACTGATAAATACTAATTTCATATATACACTGTTATATATAGCTCAATTTATGTACAGATCAACAGTGCATATCTATTTCCAC
This sequence comes from Fukomys damarensis, assembly GCF_012274545.1. Taxonomy (NCBI): domain Eukaryota; kingdom Metazoa; phylum Chordata; class Mammalia; order Rodentia; family Bathyergidae; genus Fukomys; species Fukomys damarensis. The sequence goes on along the minus strand of NW_022900926.1, from coordinate 55,968,847 downwards.
AGTGTTAATGATGTTGTTAAATGGGTAAGGATAATTTTACTACCATCTATTTTTTATAATTTTATATTATTTTTATACATTTCCACATTTTTAAGTTCTGCATAATAAGCATATAATACATAAATTCGTTGAACTATTGCTTTGAGTGTCTCCTGTGTACCAGGTAGATTAAGGAGAACAGAGAACGAGTACTGAGAAGGAGTCCAGCAGTGGACTTACAGATATACCAAAATAATAAGCATAATAAATTACAAATTATGTAAAAGTAGTTTGTGCTGTCAGAAAAAAAGAAGAGGAGTAAAGTATTAATAGCCTTAAAATAAAAATAGTTCTTAAAAATACAAAGAGAGCAGAGTTTATGCAGCAGCATTCTGCCATCCTTTGTGGCCACTTTGTCATCCAGACTCCATTCCTGAGTGCTATTGACCTTTCATAAAAAATGACCTCAATGTGGATTAAGGCAGTTGTGCTCCTAGTTGAGCCCTTGAAGGCCTCATGAGTGGAATGGAGCCTCTCAGTCTGTGATGATAATCAGCCTCAAACAGCTTTATCAATAGCCCTTCCCATCATTAGAATAGACAGTGACATCTATTTCCTGAAACCCTTGTAGTTCTCATGGCCATTTCATTACCTAAGGCACAGATTTACTTGAAACTCCCGTCATGATGGCTGCAGCAAAGCTGCACAACGCCCTTCAGGAGGCCTGGATCTCAGTCTCTGATCCTGGTCGGAGTGGCTAAAAATCCTGTGAGTTGTGGATGCCAGCTGGTTGCAACTTAACTTGCTGTGAACAGGGGTTATTAAATGACTCATTTAAACCTGAGCCAAACATCAAATAAATGGATAATGCATTCAAATGGTCTGGAGGAGAGGAGAGGAGTAGATGATAGGTTTGCTTCTATCTCAGTGATTAGGCAAATAAGTCCTCAGGTAAATAAGGCAGCAACAGTGTGTGCCAGCTTCAGGAAACACAATATGCCTTTTATTTTTATACCGAGTGTGAGAGCAGTACATATAATTCAGGTAACCAAAGCCTCTCACATGAACTACATATTGTTTTTCCTAACGGCAGCAAAATGCATAGGTTTGAGGGATTTGGGGCTGAACAAATTATGCCATTATCATAGCTCTACTGGGAAGTGACAAGAGGTACACTTTAGCTTCTGCCCAAAGAACACCCAGCTGAAAGTATTTTTGAACATTGTCTATTGGTGTCAAATGAAATATCAAAACTGACTAAAATAAAATAAAATTGAGTCTTCTACTGCATCATTATCCTGGGTGAGATCCCCCCCTGGCGTGTGTGCGCACACACACACACACACACACACACACACACACACGCACACACTGGTAATCTTTGAAAGTTTTACCACGTACAGTAAGGTTCTCACACATATGAAGATGTCTTCTTTCTAGTAAACTCTATTTTGAAAAAACAAACAACAAAAAAAAACTGAGTTTACTTTGAAGACTTTGTATCAGTGTCTGGAGGCAAAAAGGGCAGCAGTCCAGAATTTTCTTGGTCTTCAGCACGAAGGGGGCTGCACATCGGAAACAAGGAGAAATGGCAAACTTCAGCAAAAACAAAGACCTGTCCGGGCTTTAAAAGAAAGACAGAAAGAAAGAAAAACGGGACATATGATCACCTTCGTCCGCTGCCAAGTATATGAAGTAGCTCCAAAAAAGAGTGTAATGTTCTATTGTAAACGTGAAACTATAATTACAGCTAAGGAATCTGGAGAGATAAATTCCATAGAGCCGACAGGCATAAATCACAGATGGGCAGTGGAGGACAGACAGGGCTTGGAGGGAAGACAAGCCTGGAGCAACAGCCTCTGCTCAGTCCTGGCAGCATCATCGTCAGACCAAACCAACTTTTCCGGGGCTCTGTAGGACGGAAGAGCATAGAGCCACAAAAGCCACAGCTTCCTGGTAGCATGAAAGCAAAGAGAGCCTTTTGTGACAGTCAGATGTCTCTGGGCTGGGTTATTTGGCTTGATTTCCCTCAAATGCTTTGTGTTGGTTTTAAAGGAGACCAAACAGCTGTTCTCTAGTACAGTCAGTACCTGTCACTTTGGAATAGCAAGCCTATCTAGAGGATGAGCTGGGGAGGGGTCATTTTTAAACTAATTCTGCAGGTGCAGAAAATGTATGTTTTTGAGTAGAATCAGGTTCTACATAAACTCCCCAGATATATGATCCAAGGCAAACCAAGCAATTAGGAAATCACCTTATGTTTTATATTTTTCTTGCATTTCCATCTTCTCAGTCTGTGCTGTTATCGTGAACACTGACACTAGTTTTAACAGTGGGAGTGGGCAGCAATTTAAAAACTGGTGAATAGCTTGCCTACTGCACTGCCTGTTGATTGTGTGGTAAAGAAGCAGATTGCCATGAAGGTTGGGAAGGATGCCACGATCACCCCACAGCCTTAGGTAAAATGAGTTGATGACAGTCAGCTTTATAGGTATGTTAGCTACTTTTCTCTCGTTGCTGAGACAAAATATCTGACATCCAAAGTTAGAGGAAGGGGTTTATTTGGCTTACAGTTCATAGAGGCTTCAGTCTTTAGTTGGCTGGCTCCAAGACAGGGGTGACAAACAGACACTGCAGAGGAGAAACAACATGGCACACCCAAGATAGCAAAAGCAAAAAAGGAACCTTAACAGCATCTCTCTGCCCCCTTTATCTTATTCAGACTACTTAGGGTGGTAGCACTCACACCCTTAATCCTAGTGCCCTTGACCCTAGCATTTCACCATGAATCAATTCCAGCTTCACATGTTGCAAATCAACCCTATGACCACATGAGGCTTGGGGGTGGGCTATCTAGACCCAAACCACAATGACAACCTTTTCTAAAACCCCAAATGTTTGATGTAACAGAAATATTTTCCTCTCTTCTCACAAAATTTATCTCACTGGATATTGAAGTGATTCTTTAGCATGCCCTTTATTTTTTTCAGGGAAGAATGCTATAATTCCAGCATGAGACATAATTGTTTGCAGTTATGGTATAAGTTATGATAAATGAAGTGTTATTATTATATATTACATAAAAGTAATGGGAGTTAGATAATTTTATGTTTCTATAGAAACTAATCTTCTCAAAGTTCATTATGTTTCAGTATCTCCAAATTATTATTTATAATGTCAAAAGGAACTTAACAATCTCCAAGCAATTAAACAAAAAGCATCTAAAATGTGGAGTCATAGCTTAGAAAAAAAAAAAACAGATCACATAATTCTTCGCATTGAACAAGTTTGTGCAGCCTTGGAAATGACTGGTAATCTCTACTCTTGTGACCTAAAGAATCACAGGTGGAACTATTGATGAAATTAAGAATAAGCATAGCTTTGGGGGAGCCACACCTCTACAATAGACGGGCTTGTGAATCTTAGAAGATTTGCTGCCATTCTCAAGAAATGTCTGCTTCACAACATGGAAGCCTTCAAGAAATGAGAGGCTGTCACAGATACCACCATTCCTTAACTGATAAAATTTTACTGCTAACTGAAGTTGATAAAACAAAGATGAAAAAGGACTGAAAATTAGTAATCACAATTCTCAAATTACCCAAAACAAGGTACAATGCTTTGATGCAGAGAGAAAATAGCTATTTAGATTTTTTTGTGTGTTTCTGTTCAAGGGAGTTTGTATTCCAATCAATACCTACATAATGAAAGAACTGCTGGGGCCCTATGGGAAACCAAGGTCCTTTCTCTGGTGCTACATCTTACAGACAGCCATGGCAGATCCTTCCCATGGCCAGGCACACGAGCCTCTGCTTTAGCTTCTAGGTTTGGTTGGACACTCAATAAGTAGGGCAAGCAACACCTTCCAGAGAAGACATGTGCTTGATTGATTGTGAGTGGCCACTGACACATCAGTAGGAGACTGTCCACTGGGTAGGGAGAGCTGCAGGGGTGCTGAGTCATCTGACCCTCCTCTTAGCATTACAGCTTCTCCCTGTGACTCACTCTCTAGTTCCTCCTTTGTGAGCCACCCTGGGAATGTACAAATACTGTAACATGAATCTGGAGTCTTCCATGTGACCAATATATCGAAACACAGTTTGGCATTGGTAAATATTTCTTGCTCTTTTTCTTTTTGATTTTGTTTGTTTGAGACAGGGTCTCACTATGTAGTTGAGACTGAACTGGAACTCACTATGTAGCCCAGGCTGGCCTCAAACTCACAGCGATCCTCCTGCCTCAGTCTCCTGAGTGCTGGGATTACAGGTGTGTGCCACCAAGCCCAGCCTCTTGCCCTTTTTCATATGGTGCACTGAAAAACAATAAACATAAATTTTATTCATTTAGCTTATATCCCAATGAAGTCATGTTTATTAAATGATTCTTCATGTGATACATTCACCAAGCAATGGAGAAAAAGAACTGCTGGGTCATGAATCTCCTGCAGAAAAGTCCTAGGAATTCACAATTACAATTCTCCCCTCTGCCCCCTACCCTTTTTCTTCCCCCCATCAGATATATGTACATAAAATACATATATAAATATGTACTGACAACATCCAAAGTTATCTCCATGGATCCTACTGTGCTGTGAAATAAAACACATGCCTTTATCAAATTTTCCAGGTACTACACTGCAAAGAGAGATGTTATTTCTTTTAAAGTGGAACTTTTAAAAATTAAAAGTGAGTTTACTTAATAGCATGAGGAAGCCAAAGTTACCTGATTTATATAGGTGTTGAGTTGAATTTTTTTTAATAAAAATTTTGTATTGGGGCTGAGTTGAAAGTGTTTCCATTTTATTATATAATTTGTTATTGAGTCTTAGGAAGTGACCTGCAATTTCACTTCCCGAGTGAGAAGAGTTCCACTTTTAAAATTAACTTACAAAATATGCAGCACAAGGCGCTCTCTCTATACAATATGAGCAAATTTGAGCTATAACAAAGGCTTCATTATGTAAGCTGATTTTAGAGGATTTTTAGCTCCAGGGGACATTAGAGATTTTGAGTACTTTTAAGCTATGTGGCATCACTGTCCTCAAATTTAATTTTCTGAGAATCATAAACCTGAAAGGAATTCACTAACTCACTTTTTCTAATTAGAGTTAGACTACATTCCTTTGTTGTAGACATTTATATTTAATCATATGAATACTTGATAAATACACCATTTCAAAGCACTACTGAATGAATCATCTGCTTTTGCTTGCTCTCCCAGAATGTTACCTGATTGTAGCACCATTTTCCAAATACACAAGCTCTTTTTATCATTGTAATAACCTCCAGGATTCAAAGGTTCCTCTATCAAACCACACACATGCTCACTTTTCTTTGTATTTTAGAAAATTCCAATGCTTTCGTACACAATGAGAGACAAGAATAAAACCTGAAAGTGCTCCTACTGCACACCCTTCTTGCTTCTCTGGGACTTGGTCCAGTCTCCTTGTAAACTGTTCATCCATTGAGACTTCCATCCACTCCCTTGGGTGTTTACCTCTGGTTCTGTTTTGCAGGTTAACACACATTTCTCTTCAAAAACTTCCCCTGACATTCAGCCCAAATGTTTTTTAGTCTCCCTCACAATTAATACTCCCCAAGATTGACCTTTGTGGAAGTACAATAAACCATCCCTTTCTCTCCGGAGTGCTAACACTCTTTACACCCTATGATCCCTTCCCTAACTCTGAGATGTCAGTGAAAATATTAAAGTGCACTCAGGATACACATTTCATTGCAGCTTAGCTCTTTGAGGCTAACGGTTCTTAACCTTCAGAAACCAATTCGATCATTGATCCATTTGTTCAACAAATATTTTTTGAGCACCTACTGTGTACTCAGTATCATGCAAAGTACTGATCCCAAGGGACACAGGACCCTCAACCAACCTCACTTACATATTCAGATTCCACAGTTGCTGTCTCCCACATTACTCATTCTAATAACCTTGGCATAATACTATCGTTCCTTTGCTTAACACTTGGTAATATCTTCCTGTAGCAAGAATTATATCACAGATTGTGAATGGAAACTAGGCAATTTTAACTCATTTGGTACAGGGCTAGGGCATTTTGAATATTTTATTCCAGAGGTCAGAAATGCTTTTTCTCTTCCTGTTTGGCCATGCTACGCAGCATTCTTTATTCCCAGCCTGTGAAGGCTAATTGTGTGGTGCAGTTTTCCTCGTGAGGGAATAGAAAGTCAGAGCAATTCTTTTTAAGTCAGAGGAATTCTTTTTAAGTCATCATCCTAGCTTTTCTAATTATAACAATAGATATAATTACAGTTCCTCAAATGTATTATTTAAACAGATTCTCTTCAAGACTATAAAAAAAAAACAAAAAAAATGACTCAGAATAAGAAAACAGAGTTCAGAGATTCTTCCAGTATGTTATTTTCTGTTACTTTTTCTGAACTTTCATTTCCTTAGCTATAGTTGCACCAAAGGAAGAGGATTTTGGTAATACATATCTCATTGTGAGGACTCCACCCCCCGCATCTTTTTAAAGGGCTGAACACTTCAATTTTTGCTACTGATTCCAAAATCCCTTGTCTTTATGATCTTGATCATAATTATCCCTTCTCCTGGACTTCTAACATCAATAAAAAGATGACTCTTTCCACATGACCAAAGCCAACCTCATCATCCCCCGCTCTCCCAAACTGCTGTTCCCTTATGGTCACAAGCTACACATATCAGGTACCCAGACTAACATTTCTGCAATATCTTCAACCACTCCTTTCTTTTGTTCACTAACATCAAATCACATAGATTTTAACTTCCACATGTTTCTTAATTTGGAGTCACTGTTCAAGTTGAAGATTTAATTTCATAGGTGTGGTCAGATATGAGGCAGGTATATAGTTAAGAAAATAAAACTACTATGTGGCAAACAGTCATAGGACTTTAGTCAAAGAAGTAAAATTATTACAATTCAATTTAATAAATGAAATGAGAATACAGATCAAGTTTTTCATAACTTGTCTCTAATTATTCATTCATGTGTTAATTTCTTTTTAAAAAGTTTATGATCAAATATAGGAAATGCTAGGTTGAAAACAACTTAATCCTCCCTTTTTATTGTAGTAAAGCATACATTATATGACATTCAACATCATAATCATTTTTTTAATTTTCTTAAAGGTGGTGAGGTTTTACTTTTTTGTTTGTTTGTTTGTTTGTTTTTTGGTTTTTTGAGACAGGATCTCACTATGTAGTTGAGACTGACCTGGAACTCACTATGTAGCCCAGGCTGGTCTTGAACTCACACCGATCCTCCTGCCTCAGCCTCCCGAGTGCTGGGATTACAGGCGTGTGCCACCATGCCCAGCCTACATTTATTAAAAGTAGGAAAAGAAACATGCTTTGCAGAGTTAGTGTGGGCCAATTAAAAGTAGGAAAATAAGTACATGCTTCTGTATGAGAGCAGACCCTGTAAAAGAGAGAGTACAATGGTCATGACCTTAATGGTGGCCATATTTTTAATCCCCCACTCCTCAGGCTGCTGTCAGATCTTGGCCACCTTACCAAATTTGCTTTAATTCTCAAGAGAACTGCAGCTATCACTCTTTGATTGGTCCCAAGTGCAGGGCTTGAACAACTATACTGGATCTCCATGATTGACAGGTCACACCCACTTCTCAGCCAGATGGCCACACCCTAATTTCCTGCCTCATTTTCTCCTGAGACACATAATTTTTCATAATTATTTGAGGGTGTGGAGGTCTCTGTCTTCATATAGCTACTTCTGGCTGAAAGGGGCTGCTGTTGCAGCTCACTGCTGGCTTAATAAAAAAAAAACTGTCAGAAGACAATGAGAAAAGAGTGTCTATAAGTAAGCTGCCTGTTTTATAGGAGAAAGCTTGGTGAATTTGTGAGGAGAGATTGGGGATGTAGAGCCCAAATATGAGGAGCAGGTCAGATTTCCATACTTTCTGTAGAAAAGGAAGTATGGTAAAGAGGGATGTTAGATAAATTATCAAGAGCCTTAGAGCCATAGCTCTCACAAGATTACCCACATTATGAGTCTAATTAAAAACAGAAGTCTCAAATGCCGGTCCCTGTTTAAGCTGTAGTGAATTAGGGGTAATTAGAGACTGCACCCACTGCACTGCTGGAGTTTTGCTTTTGAAGAAGAACCATGAATCTTCCAGAAGTTCACAGGAATAAGTTTCTCCTGAGTGAGTGGTCTTTTTTCTCACAGAGCTCAGGTAGAACTGGCTTTATAATTTCCATTTTCATCCAAGGTATGTCCATCTCCTCTGTATAGGTTTAACAAAGCTGGCCTTAGCTTGCCAGAGTTAGTGGGCAAGCTATGCAGACATGTCAGGTAGTCATCAATAGCCCTAGCCCTGTGGAAATTTGAATAATTATTTTCCATGTGGAGCCTTCATAGCTTTTTACTAAATCCCTTGAGGAAGGACCAGTTTTAATGGTTTATCCAGAATGGGGAATAAGGCTAGATTTTGAGGGGAAACAAAGCTGCCCTTCTTGTCTCCCTATTGGCCTTTTGATTTCCCAAGGAGGCTTTAGACATGTCTCTTTGGTGTTCTTTGCAATGAATGACATCAACCTGCTTGGGAAGACAGACTGCCTCTGGGAGTTGTAGAAATTTTTTATTGTGCTTTATTTTATTAGTTAGTATGCCTCTTTCTTTCCAAATTGCTGCATTGGCATGTCAGTGCCTGAGTGAGGGCTATGAGCTCTGGTTTCTGAGCAAAGCTTCCTAGAGGAAAGGGGTTTGGCCTCAATGACCTGTTGTGAATTCATAACTGTATAACCTGCCTTTTGATGTCTATCTTGGACAAAGCTACTTCTATCGTGATCAACACCTGCTCAGGGTCTTGGAGTGACAGGTCACTGATGTCCTGCCTCCTTGCACAGATTTGAGAAATCACCTGTTCACAGCAGTGGAATGCAAGTCTTTATGATAACCTCAGGGATGTATAAAAGCATGGCCTGGCATAATTACAATGGGTAAAATCTTCTTTGGCCTTTGCCAGAACTGGAGAATTGCCCCCAGTTTTGCTAGTAAATCTCTTCCTAGGACACGGGGAGATAATTAAAAACGCATGGCTGAACATTTGACCTTTGAATTGACATGTCAGAGCAGTAGTAAAGAAGCTCTGACTGGAGCTCTCTAAAACCCCAATTATAGCTATACAGCTAGAGGAGGACTTTTTCAGAGTAAGGAAGTTAACATGGAAGCCAAAGGGATTGAAATGGCTTACCTATGACATCCAGGGTCACCTAGGCTTTCTCAAAAGAGACAGAGATGGCTGTGCATGGGGGTATATTGTATGTTGCTCTAGGCCTCTTTAATCCTCTTTATCAGAGTGGAGGATGAGGGTTTTGGCTGACCCAGCCCCCTCTCTGGAAGCAGGACAGTCAATCCTCCAGTCAATGAGTCAGGCACATTGGCCACCTGAAACACGAAGCAGGGCTCGAGGGGTGGTCTGGTACAGTTGTGTGCCCAGTGTCTAGTTTGTATTTAAAGCGGGCCTTGATTGACCCTGGGTTTTCCCTTGGAAGATTTGGGTTGTTTTAAAATATTCCTAATGAAGACAGCAATAATTTTGATATTTTTTTCACCTCAGCCGTTCTCCTTTTATCCTCATCTAGACCCCCCCGCAAAAAAAAGCCATATCCAGCAATTAGGTAAATGTGACCTGGGGACCCATCAGTAAACCGACCTAAATCATTGAAAATACTTAGACTTTCTGTGAAAATAGGTGGAAGAGACCCACACCCCCTGAAAGACCGGTGGGTGATTGAATACAGGATCAATGATATCTATGTTGTCTTCCTTGAAGGCCCCTTTAAGCACCATAGTCTTTGGGTCTTTTCAGAGATTAACAGCAATAAAAGCTGAGACATAAGGAATTTTGCAACATTTTTCTTGCTTTTTGCAAAAGCAATATAACTGAAAAGTAGTATAAAGCCTAATGATGAAGTCACTGGGCTCTTCAGGGTGTTTCTCATTGTTTGTAGGCCCACTGACTTTTTAGACAGAAGGATGGAATACCCCCGCACCCCATGTCTCACTAAGAAACTCCTGAGAGCCAGGCGTGGTGGTGCACACCTGTAATCCCAGCACTCGGGAGGCTGAGGCAGGAGGATCGCTGTGAGTTCAAGACCAGCCTGGGCTACATAGTGAGTTCCAGGTCAGTCTCAACTACATAGTGAGACCCTGTCTCAAAAAACCAAAAAATGAAACTTCTGAGAGTTCAGGTGAAGCCCTCTGGGGACTCACTTAGCTATTTGGGAAACAGTAGATTTCTAGGAGATCAGAGGAGAGACTCCTCCAGGCTCCCTTCACCACTTGAAAAACAATATCCCTTACATGTATCCCAATAATAAAAACTTCAGTAGTTACTCTAAGATAGTCGAGGCAGAAACTTCTTTTTAGCAACATGAGAAGAAAAAAATGTTAAAATCTCTAAGTATAAGTCTCTACTTTCATACTTATATCTACTTAAATTGACTCTACTGGCAGTTCCTTTCATTTTGCTCAAACCCTCAGGCATATGTTTCTAAATTACCTGAGTTTCTGTTAGAAGAAACAAGGAGGAAGGGATCTAATTGGATTTGAAAGAGAAGCAGGGAGGAGGGCCATATGTTTCCCAAAAGCAGAGGCTTACTAGCTCTTATCTGTAAGGGTGAGTTTTCCTAGTGTCTATGAGATCAGTTGAAAAATAAAGAAAATAGTGAAAAAACATGGCATGGAAGCACATAATTAACCAAAATGGCTGACAAACATGTTGGAACCATGTGGCTAACCCACAGAATTAAGCCAATATATTCACCAAACATGGTAGAACCATATCACTGACTTACATAACAAACCAAAATGGCCACCAAACATGGCAGAAAGGTGATAAAACAAGATCCTGAGAAACTGACTCACCAAGAGTACCCAAAAATAGAAGACCTCCTATGGGAAAAGTGCAGATGTGACTTTGAGCACAAGCAGGCTCCCAAAAAAGCGAGAAACTTAAACAAACTTCCAGGAAAAACAAAAGCATAATGGTAAGAAAGCATATTATTCTCTAAATTGTACACATAGAACCTGAGTGATCTGCTCTGTGAGTGAGTTAATATCAGGCTCTATAGCCATTCTTAACAGACACATACCCATAATCAGTCACCAAAAACAGGAAAGAGAAGAAAGAGAGAAAAATAAAGTTGAGGCAGAATTGTGGCCTTTCTTACTGGCTGAGAAAAACACAGAGGCCATGTGCTTTGCGGCTCTGCTTCCATGAGGTGGGAGACACTAGGAAACTATTCCCAGAGCCATAAGAAAACTGAATTTCCCAGCTTCCATTAATTTTTATCACCCTCTAGCTCCCTGCCTCTCTCAGACAAACAACATCACAAAAAAAGTTAAATCATTTGAGCCCTCAAACAGATGAAAGCCCATCCTGAAAGAGAAGGAACAAAAGGGGATTGGGACTTTCCTAGGGGAGAGAGGGAAAGCAAAAAACTAAAACTAAACCATTTCTTCTCTATTTGAGTTCACAGATTTCAGTCAGGTGGCGGGGGGGTGGGGACCATGCCCAAAGCACCTTACCTCCTGGCTGGTTAACCAAATTATATTACCAGGTTGTGGGATTCTGAAGACCTTTATCGACATTATTTCTAGGTTCTTCTTGTCCTGAACTAAGGTAATAAGATTTTACTTTTATTGAAGGCACAAAATGAAACATGCTCTGCAGAGTGAATGTGGGCCAATTACAAGCAGGAAAAGAAGCACACTCAACAGCGGTGTGAGACTGAACCACTAAGAGAGAGTACAATGGCCCATTACAACCCTTTTGAAATATACATTAACCAGCACTAAATACATCCATATTACTGTGCTCCCATCATCACCATTGTCCACGGTCCACACAACTCTTCTTAGCTTGAGAAAGTGACTCTACACCCATTACACCATTACACCCACATTTTCACTCCTTGAATTTGGCTCCTTTAAGTACCTCTCAAGTGGAATCAAACAGCATTTGTCCTTTTGTGACCAGCTTATTTCACTCAATATCCTTAAGGATCACCCATTTCAGAATTTCTTTAATTTTCAAAGCAAAATTATAATACATATAATATAATATATATATAATTTTCAGCTGTTGTGAATAATTCTACATGAACACAAATGTACACATATGTATTTAAGTCTCCGCTTGACTTATTCTGAGGGTATACAGTAAGTCCTATTCTGATAGAATGTTTGTAAGTTGGATTGATGAGCAAGTCCAACAAAGTGAGTCTCACACAACTTTAATATAAATGTATAATATAAAGTATTAAAAAACATAAACACAAAAATACTGTAAAAACTATTTTTACTTTAAATCATTTTTACCATTGGTAAATAATTTTTACCTATATTTTTACTGTTACCTTTAAATGGTGGTATAGTTCAGTACAGTAACACTGTAAATAAACTATTTTTACTCTTACAGTTACCATAAAATGATAAGGTAGACTTATGAACTATTCGTGACCTGTTAGAATGTATGAGTGTTCATAAAGCAAAGTCCATTCATATCTGTGAAAGTTCATAACTCGAATGTTCAACAGTTGGGGACTTATTGTACCTACAAATAAAACTGTTGGATCATATGGTAATTTTGCTTTTATTTTGGGGGGGTGGTAACCACCATACCAAAAACTGATTTCTTTAATAGAAGATCTTTTAACCACCAAACAGGCATTCTGGTATCCAGATAGGAAGATTACTAGAGGTATTGTTTCTCCAACATTATTTGACTAAGTAGTCTTTCAACTTACAAGTAAAACTGCATGGAGCAATAGGATGGGAGGAAAAAAAAAAACAATCTAAGCAAAATAGAAAATGGACCAGTGATTTTTCAGGGATCTAGTAGCATGGACTACTCACTAATTTACCACCTAGAAATCAAATAAAACTTCCCTTATCTTTGTATACAAATATCCTCTTTCATTGGCTTACGTATGTCTTATGAGAAATCTGTTCATTATTTGAATTTATGCAATGTTGGGAGAAAGATTTTTGTGCATAAATTGGTAATAAGTGAAGATGTTCAAAGCAGAGAGAAAATGAACAAAAGGACAGGTAAAAGAAAGGGAAAGGAAAAAGTAAATATTTGTAAAGCACTTGAGTACTTCTTGCCACACAGCACTATATCTGTACCAAGTAAAGAAAAACTGTTTTAAATTGAAAGGCTTTTAACACAACGAAGTGGACAGGGACACAAATTTCAGGCTCCTGACCTTCTGAGGCTGGATGAGAAAGTCATTTGCATTGTACTCCTAAGAAGCCAAAGGAGAATAAGTGGTCTCAAAAACTATTTCTTGTACCTCATTGTATTTTGTAGCATTGAAGGTTTTTTATGAATATCCACTGTATCTAGAAATGAAAAAAAAATTCATTCATGGTATTGTAAACTTGTGCTAGTAGGTAGGAAGGTTAAAAATGGGAAAGGAAATATTAGAATTTTAATTAGGCACTTCATCCCTCTCAATATGGAAGGAATTAATGTTGCATCTGTAACGAGATTATTCATTTCTATTGCAACTTGTCCTGACCTAAAAGCAACCATCTGAGTTATAATTCTTTCTGTCTTCTGTACACAAATTCACTTGTTTTGGATCATTAATCAAAACCACCTGGTAACATAAAACAAATTGGACAATTAAAGAAATGCTACAAACTCATATGCATTAAGACTGGAGCACATGCTACCGAAAGATGGTCCATCCCCTCTGCCAGTATGTTGAGGAATCTGCCAGTAAAATTAAATGCCATGTTCCTTTTTAGTATCCATCAACACAACACCTAATCATGCAAATTCATCATCTAGAGCAGATAAAAAGAAAAGTGTCAAATACTGGCTTCAGATATTGCCACATTATACAAAAGTGATAGTACTTACAGAATTTGCACTTTCTATATTCATAGAAAATCCACATTAGCCAATCTCAAAGCATATGTATGTCCCTCATGCTAAATTATCAAAAAAAGCCACACATTTAGAGCAAATATTTGGATATTCACAAGTGAAATATACAGAATAGTCATATAATGTTATATATAACGTACCACACGTTTTAAATTATTTGAAATAAACATAATGGAAAACATAGTACAAATAAAACACCATGAAAGCAAACATGCTTTCTGAATAGCTGTATTTGTTTACCCAATCAAGAATTCCACAAAGATCTGGCCAAACAATGCCAAATGATCAGCTAAAATGATTGGCAAGATTGACAAAGTTTTCACAGAAGCAATATTGTAGAAGAGAGCAAATGAATTCAGTAAGGTGAGTTTATATAAATCCACGTGCAGTAGCGGGAAGACAGGCAAAGCCTGAGATCAAGGGAATCAAGATGGCTCTATCTGTGACATAAATGAGAAATTGGCCATTGTCTCTCTAATGTTAAATCTTATTTTTCAAAAAAGCCATGACATCAGGCTGTTGCCTCTTAAGCTGGCAGACCAACAGAGGTCACTTTGGGTTTAAGCCTCCACATCAAAATCTTTCTCATTTGAAAAATAGCAAATAGACTTCCAGTTTTCTATATATTTCTCTTAGGATCCATCTACAAAAATAAAATATTCCACTTCAAATCAGACCACTACCTAGCCACACATGAAGTGCATTGTTCATCTCACTACTAAATGAATATACTCAAGAAATTTTGTCTCTTTTATAAAAACTGTGCATAGAAGATCAAGACTCTTTACTGTCCTAGTAACTGAGCTATTCTTCATAATACATTAGAGGGGCCAGGAATTTAGCTCAGTGATTCCACCTGCCTCACAAGTGCGAAGTCTTGAGTTTGATCCCCAGTACCAAAATATAATTTAAAAAAATAATTATACATTAAAACTTTTTAATCTCATTAATTTATTCCTAAAAGATTTCTGAATCATCTGCTGTGTTTCAGAGACTAGTCTAGGTGCTAAGTCTATAGCATTGGAGGAAAAAGAATAGTCTAAAATTCACCGTACCTGTAATCTTTGGATAAGGCAAGCAGCCAGGCAAAAAACAAAGAAAACTATATGTATACTCTGAAACAGTGATAAGTGATGAAAAATAAAGTAAGGGTAAACAACAGGAAATGTGGAAAAAAAGTGCAGTGCTAACTGGAGCAGTCAGGGAAATAGAAAGTGCAAAATCCCTGAGGCCCAGATATGTGGATGTGCTCAATTACCAGCCAGAAAGTTCAGGTAGCTAGAGCTGAATTAGAGGAGAGAGGTAGGTAAGGAATCTCAGAGCATATGTATGTCCCTCATGCTAAGTTACCAAGTGTATGCTACATTTTCAAGAGAAGTGTGTGTGTTAGGGGTATGAAACATCTTTGAAAACCATACAAACCTCTGCATCACCATTCCAGTCCTCTACACATTTGTGCCTTTCAGGATGCCACGTATGCAAACTTTAGAAACCCGTGATTCTGTCAATTTAAGGCCTTCAATGTTTGGTCATTTTCAGGTTGTGTACAATAAAATTATTGTGAACCTGCATGCCTGTGAATTTACTTGGAAGAGAGTGAAATGTAAATAATGTATCATTTATATGTACAATTTACATCCCAGCCTGAAATTCCCCTTATCAAACACAATAAATCCCTAGGTCATAAAAAGGCCATCTTAAAATAGCAGTTCTAATAATCTGTTCTTTGATTTAAATTGTAATGTGATTATTAAAGCTAAATTTTTGCATTGCTATTTCACCTACACATCAATACAATAGGTTTAAAAATTCCCAGGTATCTTCTTCTGAAATTAGAAAATGGCTGTTTTTTATAGAACACCACAACAGCTAATTAGACCAGCCAATTTGGTCAATGGAGATAAGCAATTGAAGTGGAGTCTTTCAGCTAACACAGCTGTGGAAATATCCTGTGTAAACAAGGTCATACAGGATCCATACTCTTCTGCCAATACACATGGCCACAGTAAATTGATCCAAGAGCCATCTTATTCTGGCCTTTTTCCAAACCAGTGATGAATCCGTTTATCAAAATCACTGTCAGGTAAATGTTGTGAGACCTTGACCAGGGTATTCCTTAAGCTATAAGAGATGAAATACTTTGTAATATATTTTCAAATTGAAAGACACTTATCCTCTTAGCATCCCAAGAAGGCTTATGAACCAAATGCATGCTAAGACATATTTTGAAAAGAACCAGTTAGAGCTGAAATGGAAAGCTTCAATGTAGTAGACTGTGGTTTACTACAAATTCTATCTAAAATAGGTTTTTTAGAATTTAAAGTTTATAGTCCTATTTACTCAGTAAAAAAGCAAAGCTAAAATGAGATGCAGTAAAATGCTAGGATTTCATCCAACTATTGCTTGGAAATGAGAATTCCCTAATGGGAATAGGTCTTTGAAATGGGACATCTGGGTTTTACTAAGTGGGTAATTAAAAGTTTGAAATCTTGCCTGGAAAATGGGACAAAGGCTCAAATTACCAAGATAGGTGAGACATTCCCCACTGCCTTTATCATAGGAATGGCGGAGATCCAACCTCTCACAAAATAAGGCAGAGAAAGTGTCGAGTGTTAAACCACCCAAGGACAAAGGGTCTTCAGAATCTGTTTTCTAGGGGGATATGTCAGAATACATGCTATACTTCCTGCAGCTAATGAGACATCCTGTGTAACAAGTCCAGCATAAACTGGCTAATTCTCAGCCAAGTAAATCATCACCCTAGACTATTCTCTGCTCTTTCACAACTCATGATCAAGATGTTGGCTTCCTGGGGGAGAGCCAGGAACCAGGTCACAGTGAAAACTCCACCTACTCATTCACCTGAGTAACTTCCTAAAGCTTACAAATGAATCTCAGAGGCCCCAAATTCAAGTAAAAGGCAGCCTGGCTGAACTTTATTCTAAGACTAAATAAGATTACAGATTAGAACAGGGACTATACACAAGAATATATTTTAGTAATAGTCTTTGGGTGGCCGTAGCAAGCCAGCATGTAAAAAAAAAAACCCTCTTCATATTATATATAACTCGCTTAATTTTTCTGTGAAATTTTTGCTTAAAGAACACTGCATGCCCTATCTAGCTGGGTTAAGGGATTAGAGAAAACAGACATAGAAGACTGCTCAAGAAAAATGGCTACTACATCTCCATGTTTTAGGATGTGCCTCCTAGTAATGACATTCTGCTCAGCAGGTTATACCATCCTTGGCATACTTTATAATATTAGCTGACAGTTAACATCAGTATCTTTAGGGTCTTTGCATCACAATCCTCCAGGAGGTCATAAAGAATCATGGTTCGGAGCTTGAAATATTTCACTCTTACACAAGTTAACAAAATAGGAAAAATGTAAAGTATACTATTAGTGTAAAAATAGGAGCGGTATGCTATGCTAAGAAAATGTTCAGTTAGTCAGTAAGTGTAAATTAGTTTAATTCGGGCACCCAAAGTAAGAATTTCCTGAGGCTAAGTGCTAATGCACATTAGTGCTTCACAATTAGAATTTAGAAATGTTCAGCATTTGTCCTAATGTTGGAAATCTTCTCTTAGGGAAAAAATATTTCAGACAATCAAGTCTATTTCAATCTCATAGTAAATTCCAACAATGGTTTATTCTTTTCAGCACACACTGAAAGGGATATGTACAGCCTGAAGGAACAGACTAGAAGAAAGTTAAGAGGACTTCAAGTTTGATCTATCCATTCAACTGTTACTGAAACTGAGCAGCCTGCTGACGTTCCCCTGGCTTCCATTTTCTTGTATGGGAATAACAGTGTGACTATTTCATGTTGGTAGTGTTAAGATCTTGATTAGAAGTAGTTCAATATTTCACAAAAGGCAGTTAAATGAATAAACCATATAATTAATACAAGCTTATAATGCTCTTTAACTATTTGCCTACTCCAATCTGGTGTCCTAATCTCACTTTTTAGACCAGAAGATCCTGGAAATAAGCGAAACCTAACATTGTTTTCCTTACTTTTAGATCTATCAGAATGCCTACCCCAAACATCCTACTAGTTTGGCTATGTCAGCTGATCTAGCATCCCTCTGAATCATTTTTGAACTCAGGATCTGTCCAGGAGCATTTAAGTGAACAAGAAGTCAAGAGAAAGAAGGTGCATTCACCTCCTTTCCAAATGCACATATATAGCTGAGAGAACACATTTGGGATCTTCTGGCTCTATACTCGCATGGAGGAGGGCAGTGCCATGAGCTACTTTCTCATCAGTAATCTCAGGGGGCATGATATCCTTAGGTGCCAGGCACCTCCCACCCCCACTTCCACTGTCACCAGCAATCCTCTGTCCCGCCACAATTGCCCTTCTTACTCTAAGAGCCTGGTGGATCACAAGGTTGTAGCCCAAGAACACAGAGTCAGTGACCTTTGGCTTAGAATATGTTGGCTGAACCAAGATTATACTCATTTTATCTGCACTAATTTTAATTCACAACCCCTATGCGCACATTTACCTTAGAAATAATATAGAACTGAAAGTGGTAAAGCAAGAAACAGAAAAGCATGACAGAGAGAGACATCGATATTGTAGTATTTTGGTGTCATATCTCAGCACCTGAGAAAAGAGCTAAAGGAGATATTAAGGATAAATTCTAATGGGACAGCTAGAATGAAAACTGAATCTTTGAAGAATTCCACTCCTTTGCTTATTCTGATTTTTTACTGGAATAAGTAAACATGAAGCTCTTGCATCCAGTTACACAACTTTTGTGTCATCTCTCAGCTTCTGAATTTCTCTAACATTTCTAGCATTAAAATTCATTTCATTAAAATGATCAATATAATAAAAACAGAGCTACATATTTCCTCTGTGGAAGGTATCAAAAATGAGATAATAGTTTTTGTCTTTAAAAAAAGCAACCAGAATATAACTTCTCAATAGATGTTAAAAATTAACCTAACTAGATTCTGAATATGACATTTTGAAATAAATAGTCCAATAAATAAGTATGACACATGGAATAACTATGAAAAATCAGTAGGCATAAAAATAATTTGTCTCATAAAGCTCAATGCTAAGGTCTGGATATCCTTTTCAGGTTTAAAAGACTCCAGAGTCAAACCATTGTATAAGATATGAGAAAAGCACAAATAAACCTTTTAAGTGACATTTTTACCACCCATGATGAATCTAACAATCAAATGAAATAATTATAAAATGTCAAGGCACAAAACATATTTCCAACATGCACAAATAATCTAAATAAGGGTGGGTCCCTGAGACCCACCCAGTACTACTATGAAATTCCTCTTGAAACAGTGACCATAGTCAACCCTGCAATCCAAAAAGAGTGATAATATAAATGCCAATGACCATATATGCTGCTTTTTGTGTGTATGTTTGTCTCATCATTTAAAGCCCTTGAGGGTAGAGCTCTTTTGTTTCTAAGTCACCAATGGGTGGCTTTTGTTTTCCCTCTGCTTGGATTCATGAGAAATTTCCGGAGAAGCTCAGGGCACCACTCTCATGCTGCCTGTGGACTGTGTAACACAGAGAACTTTTATGCCTGTAAAAGATCCCTGGAGAGTCCTCTCTGCAGCAGAGTTTGCCTAAGTTCACAAATTCTCTCTTGTACTTCTGTAAATATCAGGAAGAGGTAGAAAGAAAAAAAGGCAAGAGCATAGTAAAAGCATGTTAATGAGGAACAATAGACTGGATTTGAGAAGAGAGGAGCTTTTGCTTAAATACCAAGGGGCAAAAAAGAACCTACTGATAATAAACTCACTAAATTAGAGTACTGAATGATTTTTAAAAGAAATAATGATCTCAAAACCATTTAAAAACTGAATATTGATGAAAATGCAGAAGACCTTACAAAAGGCCAAAGCAACAATAGCTGATACAAGCAGAATGCAGTTCTTGATTATTTACATATTTTTATAACTTAGCATTTCTCAGACATTCTCTGAAACTAAAAATATCCAATATTTACTTAGTTCTTATTATTTACCAGAGCTCACACTGTGT
Organism: Fukomys damarensis; assembly: GCF_012274545.1. Classification (NCBI taxonomy): domain Eukaryota; kingdom Metazoa; phylum Chordata; class Mammalia; order Rodentia; family Bathyergidae; genus Fukomys; species Fukomys damarensis. The sequence goes on along the minus strand of NW_022900926.1, from coordinate 55,948,900 downwards.
ACTTGAGGTATGTTAACTCTTTTTATCCTCATAACAATTCAATAAAATAATTACTGTTGTCATCTCCATATGGTAGATGGGGACACTGAGGCTCTGGGACACTCACTGACTTGCCCAAAGTCAAAAGTGATGGAGCAGTAGAAAGATTCAAGATGGGAACACTGCTCCAGCTGTGTAGAGAGAGTCGCATACTTGATTTTAAAATATCAAGTGTAATTACCTAACTCACGCTCCAACAACTGTTTCACATGGTCAAGAATTATGCTCAGAATTATGAAATAGGTGAAACTGGTCTGCTTCATACCTTTCTCTGGCTGTTCTCAGAACCCAGGAGCTCATTAGACTCCTCCTCCCACAGCCTTACCAACCAAGGTCTTCATATTTTCTCTACTTTTCCCCATAACAAAATCTGCTGTCACTTTTTAAAGTGATTTAATAAACATTGCAATGAAGGACAAGTGACCAGAGCTTCATATATAATCAGTGTGCACTATTTTTCAAATAACTATTCACAGTAAGGCATTGCCTCTCCCAAAGTATCTTATTGAGTTCTGATGCCAACAGCTGTAGGGTTCTGCAGAAGACAGGTTTAAAACCTTTACGTTGCTTTCAAATGATCACTTGAAAGTCATGCAGAGTTTACAAAACTAATCTTCTTTGTCCATGCTCAAATAAGCTGTAAATTTTTTAAGAGAAAGGAAAAGAGAGAAAATTGGAAAGAGGGCCTGTATGGTATTGAAGAAAATTAAAACAAAGATTCATGTGTCCTTTGGATAGAGGAGTGGGCAATGGAAGCAGTTTCTGGGTTGAAGTGTAAGAGAGTGGGGGAAGTCATTTCTGCAGGTGGAATTTCAACACCACAGCATTCCACAGAAACTGAGAGCCAGTTCAGCAGGGAACATCTGCCAGTTGTTTCCAAATGAAGGAGAATCATTCTTCCAATGTGAAAACAGTGATGAAGGATCATCTTGGACTGGGAATAAAACTGAAGTTTCACAGTGCCAACATCAGGCTTTTCCTTTTTTTTTTTTTTTTAATATTCCCTCAACATTTGGATGTGCAGCGAGAGAAAGAGAAGCAAGACTGCAGTTCCTCAGAATTAAAAGCACATTGGTAAAATAGTTCCATTAAGCCTTTGCCTAATTTAAAATACAGACGTTTTATCAGGCTGAACAATATAAAGCTGCCATTTTTGTAATTCAAAAATGGTCAAATTGAGACAATTTCATTCAGTTTACCCTAAAAGAATACAATGTACTAATCAATGTGTGGCTGTAAATCACAGTAATGCCTAATAGTTGAAAGTTGTATTTGGTTCATAAACTGATTTTCCCGTGGTCACACAGCTGGTGAGTGGATAGCAATCTGATTGGTGAGGTCTCCTTTCACTAGGCCTTAAGTGCCTTCCCTCAAGTATATATGCATCCAGAAAATACAATTCATGTAAACACTTACCGGGAGGCATGTCTGGTGCTGAAGGTCACTTTTTAATGCAGAAGAGTCATCTGCTATTTCTTGCCCAACTGTTGGTCTCAAAGCAATCAAGTGAGAAGCCCTGAGTATTTTTCTAGGCTGAGTCAGATGGAAACTTTAAGAGGAGGGGAGGGGTTGGTGATAAGAAATGACAGAGAGGAATTACAGCCCTCCTCAGGAGATTCCTCTATTTTTTTTTTTTTCAAGAAAACAAATTGCTAGATAGGCCATGTTTGATGCCAGGCAAAGAATTCTGGGCAGGAAAGGCTGTGAAGAAGTCCCGCAGGCCTACCTATAGTCATGGCTGCTTTGCCTAAGTGACACTTGTCAGGAATAAGGAAAGAAGCAGTGGGTGCAATCTTTTCCATGACAATGGGCTGGGATAGCATCAAAATCATCTCGCATTCATCAGAAATGCAGATTTTCAGGTCTCACCCAAGAGAGCCAGAATCAGAAAGTCTAGGAACAGAGCCCCCAAATCTGAGTTTTAGCAGGCCATGAGAATCATCATGCAAGTGACTGAGAAGTTTGAGAGCAACCAAGCACCCAGGGATGGCAAAAGAATTTGGATATCCAGAAATACAAAGCAGGACTTTGAATCCACATATAAAATCATGAAATTGTCTCTCACTAGGCATTGAGTTCAACAAAAACTAAAACTACAAATAATAGCAATAATTAATGCTTACTGAGGAATTTGAAAGTATGATGTCCTATGTTATGGGTTAAAGGCTTTGTATACATTTCATCAACTCCACAAAATACTTTAAAGATAAAAAAATAATAGAAATAAAATATGATATGGGTTAAATAGCATCTTGTTCCCATGCTTTTAGCTAGCGATGTGACCTAATTCAAGTGAGATAGTCTGATTCCACTCAACTATTCGCTGCATTTCATGGGACTTCCTAATACGCCCCAGCTCCCATTCCCATCATGAAAGCAAGCCATTCGCTATAAATTTTTCAATCAAAGCACTGTATCTCCCATAGCAAGGTGAGAGAAAAGAATGATGTCTACTCTCGTTGGTAAATTCTCACCCAAAGCAAATACTTTTTAGTTTAAGGAACAGGATTCATCAGAGAACAAAGGACCTAGCTCCACCTAGTGGATAAATTAGTTTCCACTTATTTTATAGGACTTTCCGCTTGTGCAGAGAGCACAATGAAAGAGGAATCTGTTTCTGACAAACTACTACAAAACTAGCAAACCCAGGTACAAGCGGAGACACGCTGAGAAGTGAGCTCAGCTCCATTCCTGGTCAACATCCTATCTTCTAGGCAATGGTTCCTTTCAGAGAAGTACAAGAAAGGACCCGCGCTGCTCAAAGCTTTATGATTCTGCAAAAGAAGACAATATTGTTTGACTTCTTTGTGTCTTGCTGGTAGGAATAGAAAAAAAAGGTATTAATTATATTCGCAAGTCTGAAATGCTAATTTTTCTTAACTGCCACAAACCCCAGTTAGGCTTCCTTAAATAAGATACACCTTTCACTCCTGCACCCTTCTGAGGAAAGGAATATATGAGGGCAGGTGAAGAAACAGTTTATAGGAAAGTAAAGCAGTTAATTTAGTTTGGCTAGTGACAGTTAAATCAGTGACAGATTGTTTTAAACCAGACTTAATCTGCCTCCACATACAGACCCTTGAAGAAATACAGCCATTGCCTCTGCCTATGCTCAGGTCATCCAGAATTGTCCGAGGGAACTTCTTGTGGTTCTGTGATCGGCACCAAGCAAACAAAACTCTACTCTGTCCAAGCCACCCACAGCAGCAACATGCTTTCACTGGTAGAAAATATTAGCTATAATAATGGGGTTTTATGCTCCCTGGAGCCCGGGAAACTCTGGGTTGAGCAAAACAGCGCCTGTTCACCAAAACCCACAGCTTTGAATGCTGTTTAGAGAATGAATCTTCCAAAGAAAGATCTGATCCTCTTTGAATGAATGGTATTGGCCTTAGATATTTATGGCCTTAGATATTGGCTAAGGGCTTATTATTATTATTATTATTATTATTATTATTATTATTATTATTACCGTACCGCATCCGCTATGACTGCTGATTGTGGAATGTGCAATAGTTGACCCTCACCTAGAATGGGCAGTAAGCTTATCACAAACTTGCCCACCCACTGCACATCTGGAAATGTTAGACCCAAACAGGCTATTTGTGTCAGCACAGGAACTTCAGTAGCCAGTCTGTAGTTAAGATAGCTAAGGCTTCCAAAATAAAATATTTTTGAGGAAAATGAAATGCGCATTATAATTTTTAGTATCATCACAGGTAGTTTCTTCTCACTGGCTACTTCCTCCAGCCCAGGGAAATGAGAGGTCTTCCCAGCTTTCTCAGACAAGAAAAAATCTCTTACTCTGCAGCACAAATCTAGAAGCTGAGTTTCCTGCCTCTACCTCTGTACTCATTTTCCTGGCTACCCCCTGTGGAACTGTTGGTTTTTCTCTTCAGTAGTTAAGAATGCATTGTGTGTCTGCCAACATAGGCTCTGGAAATTCAAGGAGACATTAAGATACAGTCCCTGCTCCCAAGGAGTTTAGATTCTTAACTCTGGGATTGCTCTTATCTGCTCAGCTACTTGGTCTTATTCTTTGACTAGAAAGGTTGAGGATCATTAGTGAGGTTCACCTGCCCTGTGCAGCAGCTCTCAACAGGCCCTGGATTTTCCTGTGGCTTCCATTGTACACACGGCTGCCACCTCTGGCCCGGCTTCCTCACTGAGCAGGACTGGAGCTGCTAAAGGAGTTGAACTGGGGGGTTTTCACTTGTGTTTTCCAAAGCACAGGATGCTAGCTCCTAGAAATGCTCCTACACTGCTTGACTGCTTCTATTTTTCAACTTTTGCAAGAACAAACGAGATGTCGGGAGGCCAACTGCATGATATTCTGGAAAGCTTGGAAACAAAGGAATTGTCACCCATTCCTCTTTGTTCCACATGTGAACTCTAAACAATGTCAGAGAGCAGCTGCAGTACCAGCCTAACTACAGCCTGAGGCAATGCCCTTCACAGACTTTCCCCAAGGAGCCAAGGCAGCCACCACCTGCTTAGAGGTCACACCCTGGAGATTCCCTTCAATAACAGAACTCCTGCTTATCTTTACAACTCTTCCTGTAGCCACCCATCCAGGAATCTCTTTTATCACTCTAATTTGACAAAAATTTGCCTCTTTATAAATTGTACCCAGGAGAGAGAGAGAAGGAAATTCTCTCTTCCTTTGCTCCCTGAGATGCAAGATCTTGCTTTCCTGAGGACCAGAGACCAAATATTTAATGCAATTGTGGGCTTCACTGAGAAGAGAACTACCATTTGTAACCTCATTTGTTGGATAAACAGCACAGCCCAGAGCACACATTCAGGCACTTGGGGAAAGCAAGTGAGTTTGATGATCAAAGGAATAAGTCCCTGCCTTCTGATATACAAACTATAAAAATGAAAGTTTATGAATTGGGAGCTTCTTTTATTTAGGCATTGACTGAATGACCCTGTAAACCCATTGAAAATAAAACATCGAAGTCTATCTTAAAGTAAACTTGCTATGTAAGACTTGAAAACAGATGAGAAAGGAGGCAAACTATAGTTCCCAGCCAACAGGTGGCAGAGAGACCCTCTGGAGAGCATATAGCTCATCGGATATTCTGAAAAATCGCAGCACCCATTTTGCTCTTTATAAGGCTTGGTCTTCCTTTCAGGTCAAGAAAACAGGAAGTGTGAGCCTAGCACTTTGCTTTGAAAAGATCCAGATCCCAGCCTTAGGTCATCTGGAAAGCTGCAGTCTAAATTCTACAGGAAAAAAAAATAGGTTCTGACACTGCAGAGTTTTTTCCTCTTCTAATAAAGTATTTGTTATATTGAAGAAGACAAAAGATATTTGAAGAAGTATCAGGAGCTCACTGTTCTTAAAAATAAGCAGCACCCTCTGACCTGGCCTTCAAAGTCTTGCTGATCATCAATTCCTTGGTGTTCCAAGCCTCACATCCCTGCAGATACTTTAGCCCTTTTTCTGGACAGGCCAGGTGTCATGGTACTTTCCAACACAAGGCATTTACACCACTCTTCCCTCTGCCAGGAATGAATTCCTCCTCACCCGTCAGGGCTCTGCTCAATTCTACTCCCTCAAGAATGCCTTCCTTTACTCTTGACCTAATTTGTATCCCACATTTTCACTTCTGCAATATATTTTTGTAGTCCATTTTGCTTCCTAATACCTTTCATAATGCAGAGTATAAAATTTTGGGATAACTTATGATTTGTGCCAGGCTCCATCTACTTTACTGGTAGAATTGCATATAGAGACCACCAATTATTTGTGAAATGAAGGAAAGACAGAGTTTAAAAACAAATTTAAAAGAAACTTACCTTAGGCTACAGCTTCTACAGAGAGGTGATAACTACCTAGGATGAAGGACACCAATTCTGGGTTCAGACTGCCTGGATTCTCTGCTCAGCTCTGCCACTAATGAACTCTGTAACTTTGGGATTAAACTGTTTCTCAGATTGCTTCTTTGTAGAAATAAACTATTTGTTCTATGGAACCTCCAAGCTCTTCTCTGTCATTTTATGTGTTTTGTTATATTAAGCTTTCATCCAGGTAGTGGACTATCTGAGGACATGGTTTGCTTAGGCTAAATCAGTATCTTTTACTGGACCTAGCAGAATTCTCTGTCCCTGGTTTACAGTAGCAGGATTTCAATTCTTTCCTGAGTGTTGGTGAACACTCTTCTTTAAGTGACCATTCAATGCCCAGTAAGGAGCTGATACCTAAAGACTGAGGCTGTTTAAACTGTTTGGACATATACACACTATTTTCATTTTCAAAGGAGTGTCCATGAAATCATCTTCCAGGGTGAAAATTGTGTACTTCATTGTAAAAATTTATACTGGAGTTCTCATTTTTGTCTTCATGTTTCTTTTCTCACCAAACTAACAGGAATCACATAAGCTATCGTTATCAATAGAACAGTTTTTTAAAAAGCTCATATATTTGTGCATGCATGTACATGTGTGTGTGTGTGTGTGTGTGTATCACCTTATTTTGCCCAGACAACTTAATTTGCCAAAAAGAACTCTCAGTCTTTTGAGAGGTCCACTAGACATAATCACAATCAGAAGGATCTAAATACTGTCATTGTAATCACTCAAACTTGGATTTCTTCCTAACTTCTAATTCTCAAGTGTCTACTTGAAAGGTTATATCTACCAAAATATAGAGTGTAAAGTGAAAGAAGACAGAAACAGTGAATGAAATTCAGCATTATTAAGTTTTCTAATTGGTTGCCTTCCTGTACAATCTTAATGCCTTCCTTACCACCTATTATTGCTCTTTCCTACGTTTATAAGAATATATATATTTAACAGGTCACAGAGTCAGAAAATTAGAAAAGGAGGGAAACAGAATTGTAGTTGTTTCTAGATGCCTAGCCCAGCTGCTTCAAATAAGCAGCCAATTAGGATATGATACTGTCTCATCTTCAGCAAGACTCTGAGGAATAAAACGACTATAGAACAATTCAGGACGGTCCAAGGTCTCAGGCATCCTCGGTCCATAGATTCCATGCACTCAAATCCCTCCATACTTGATTCCTGTCTGTGGTGGTTCAAACATGAAGGTGGGAACAAAAACTGAGCATAAATTTGGGAGTCAAAATTCATCTCTTCTCGTGAATGATTCTTCATAATATTACTGCAAAATAACACTAACATTGATTTGTTTTTATTTATCCATCTTTGATTGTAAATGATTTTGCTTACATTTAATCTACCAGTTCATGAAATAATTTATTACCTGAGAGGTGCAGAGTGGCTCCATTTGCTATTATTATATCCATGTCATTCTTCCAAACTGTCACTCTGGAATATTATGACAAAATAGTAAGAACATAATTTGAACACATATAAAATTATTACCATGCAGCTGTGCAAGTATTTCTTTCCTGTACTGAAGTCCACAATCAATTCTATTTGTGTATTCTACACAAAAAGAGTAATAATTTAACACCCCTTGGTTTTTCTCCCTCTTCCTGAAATCTAGTGAGGAGGTAGTTAAAGGCTCAAAGACCTAAGCTTTATGCCAAATATCTGCAACAGTCCGTCTGCAAAAACTTGAGCGAAATAATTAAGACGCTGCTTAAGCAACTATTTGCCACAAACCAGATTGAGGGATTTGAAATATGTACAAATATTTTTTAAATAACGCCCCAAAGGGGAAATTCGTACTAATAAGTAAGGTCTGCTGCAGTTCCTGCTGCTGGCTCTGCATCCTGGGAGTACACATGAGTAAATAGAAGCAGGTTCCAACATTTTTCATCTTCCCTAAGGTATCTGAAAGAAATACTCTGATTTTAACTGCTACAAATCTGGGGCAGAGCCTTTTCTAATAAGATTCCATAATCTTCACAGCACAATACTCTCTGTTAGAGCAATCCCACAACTCATAATTCCCCGGCCATTAGTGTGCCAGGGTGAACTTCTGAGTCTCAGATAACATTAAGGCTATGGTTTATGCCCTGATTGATAACATAGTCAATGGAGACAACCTGTCCCACAGAAAGGTTCCAAAAAGCTTTGCATAGTGTTTACGATAAAGATAACCTCCTGGCTGACATCTATAGAGGAAAACCTTTGATGGATGAAAGAGGCTATAAGATCCTGTGCACCCAGATAGCTCTGGTGAATTTCTCGTATATCACTCTTTAGACAATTATAGCACTTTAGTCATTCTCTTTGGTCACAAATGCTTAACTGATTTTTTATAGCAAGAAGTTTTGCAGAGAATATTTGATAAATATAATGAAATCATTTTTATGCTAGATCCCAGGGGACAGGCCAGGGAAATGCTGTTAAAAGACAATATTTCTTTGGTGTATATCATAGTAGGCCATGTATCGTTACAGGAGCCTGGGTCTAATTGAAACGTTTAAAAGCCTCCCAGTCCAATAAATTCTCTAATTCTTTGGTATTCAGTGTGTGGCCCATGTCCAGCAGCATCAGCATCACCAGAGCTTGTTAGAAAAGCGGAATCTCAGGTACCACCCCAGACCCATTGAGGTGCAATCTGCATGAAGATTAACAGATATCTCTTCTCCAAGGGTTTCTGCACATACTGCAGTTTACAAAGCACTCCTCTGTTCCTCTGAGGACAAGTAGTATCAGTAAGCAACAGGAAGGCATGAAAGGTGGCCACAAGTGACCTGGCCATCCCACATCTTTAATACCCTTCCCATTGCCTGTGGCACTGACTAGCAGACTTAGATTGGAAATGAAATGACTCAAGTCTGTATTCGTAAAGGAGTAAGTACACAGGGATGCCATGCCTAGGAAGAAGGAACAAAAAGAAGGCACTAGAGGAAAATCTAGTAGAAGAAGGTCCATGGTTTATTGTGAAGACCTTAAATTGAGCTAAAGCAACTAGACAAGTGGAGTACGTGCAGAAAACTCTGTACACGCTGAAGTCTATCAGCTCCTCACCTGTACTTACAAATTTAATCTACCACGATACCATTTATTCCTGGAACGCCTTGTGCAGGATGATGACACCCTGGAAAGACCCCCCAAAAGAGAATACCCTCTGCTGAAGAGAGAATCTTTAGATTCAAAGTGGCAACTTTTGGGGAGAGAATCTACTGAACTGTTCTGCTGTTGGCTAAGGAGTCTACGAAATTAATAGCAGAGAGCCAGAACTTACCAGCTTTCATGTTTTGTAGGAAATGAAAAATAATAAAACTGAATAATTTTATTTTTGTAGTTTTTGGATCAATCAAGAATAGCTCTAGGGGACCAGGGATGTGTAGCTCAGTGGTTCTGCCACCTCCTTCTCAAGTGCAAGGACCCGAGTTCGTTCCCCTGTACCAAAAAGAAAGAAAGGAAGGAAGGAAGGCAGGCAGGCAGGCAGGCAGGCAGGCACGCTCTAGGGTCCTATCACTGTTTTGCATCCTGTCAGGACTGCTGGTGGCTGAGCTGGATACAGCACAGTGCCTCTGTAAAAAGATAGAACGGTCTGACATAAACAATAGAGCTCCAATCTTTCCAAAGCTATTATGTTAACATACGAGAGATCGTTCAGCCAAACTAGGTCATCAGAGTACAGCCAAAGACTCCAAAGGAGCTGGGGGTTTATTGAGTGGCACAATGCCTTCCCAATACCACCCCCCCACCAGAAAAAGACCCCTAAGAAAGATTTTCGTTGTTTTGGTCTATTCCTCTGGCATTCAAGTGCTTGATGAAATTGAATAATGGTGTCTATGATGTATCTATATGTTGTTTACACTTCAAAAATCACCATCACATATACTATTTTATTTAATAACAGAAGATACCTGTAAGAAATGTGTTCACTAGGCCAGGGATTTAGCTCAGTGGTGCCGCTGCCTACCTGACAAGCACAAAGTTCTGAGTTCGGTCCCCTATACCAAAGAAATGTGTTCAAATACCTGATTTATTGCATGGGAAACTCTAATTCCAGAGCACTGCCCAAATTTTGATGGGTAACAATTATCAGAGTGAGATCAATCCTCCAACTGCCTAGAAAGGGGAATGTTGAGGGCTAAAGAAAAAGACAACAGCAACTTGAGTAATTTCAAAGAATATGGAGGAGCAGAAGGTCAGTGCCTCCAGAGTGGGCAAAGACAGACAACTCCACTGGAGGGAGTTTCAGTTGACTTAGCAGGTGGAGATAATCCTGTGTGGATGCAGATCTTATGCTGATGAGGATCATAGGTCATGAGGTTCTTACATTGATGAGGGTTGTGAGGAGAGCATTCTACAATAGTAGGTAGGATGAGTTAAGCTGATAAGGAATTTGTCCCTCCTCAGGTGAAACCTTTCTCTTACTATTCAGTTCTCAAGGAACCAGGACGTCTTTAGCTGATGTAATCTTGTGCTTGGGTGTCACAGCGTCATGGGACCATTGAAGCCCCACTTGTGACTGGAGGCAAAACTGGAATTATGTTTCAGCGTCATAGTCAGCCTGCGGGCAAGAAGTCTAAGCTTAATCATAATTTAATTGAGAAATGATTTTCCCCCAAATTATGTAGAATGGATCCTGACAAACAATGAAAAATACAACATGCTTCCTTAATAGAGGGAGATCAGTGCTATATCTAACTAATGTAATACTTTATTTTGTATGTCAAATTGACTGAATCATAAGATACCCAGCTATCTTGTTAAACTATCTGCCTTGGTGTGTCAGTAAGGGTGTCTGGGAGAGGTTAGCTGTTGGGATAGTGAACTGAATACATTAGGTGACCCTCCCCAACATGGATAGGCATCATGAAATTCATTGAGGATCTGAACAGAATAAAAAGGTCAGAAAAATGAATTCAGAGAGAGGCTGAATTCATTGCCTGACTGCTTGAGTTGAGACGTGACACTAATCTTCTGCTCTCTGCACTCCTGGTTTTCAGATCTGGGCTGGAGACTATGCTATGCACCCATAAGATCTCAGTCTTTTGAACTACAGCATCAGCTTTTCTGGCTCCCCAGTTTGCAAACAGCATGTTAGACTTCTCAGCATCACTAATTGCATGAGCTAATGCCTTATAATAAATTTCTTTCTACATGTGTTCTATTAGGTCTACCTCTCTTGAGGATCATAATGCAATTAAAAAGGAGATACATCAAGTTTCTCCATAACCCCACCAGAAGAAATTCAAAATTGTACCCCCCAAAACAGAGAAATGAATTATAAATGAAGAAAAGTTAAAGTCTTTGTGCAGTGTCATTTCCCAGAGTACTGCCACTGTGATGAGTTCGATCCCCTAATAGTCCTCTCTCTGTAGTTTAGAATCTTATTCATCTCTCAGAATCCATGAAGCTTTCCTCTTTCTTGCAGCTTTCCTCTTTCTTGAAGATTTCCTTGCACACCACATCCAGAACTTGGACAGTAGGAATACTGACTGGACAGAAGTCATCGTACAATGTCTTGCATGAGGGTTAGTAACAACCATGGCTTGCAGCCTATTTTGAACACAGGCTCTGAACTGCAGGAACTGTACCTTACAGGCAAGACAAAATAGCCTGCAGGAAATCATGGACTTTAAAGTCAGTTATATGTGGGTTCAAATCCCAGTGTTTCTCCTTCAGAGCCAGGGAAACTTTCTTGCACATCTCTGAGACTGCTTCATATCATGATATAAATTTTTAATTAAATTGGCACAAATTATGAATATAATAATACGTATTTGGCAAATGCTTTATTTTAATTAGCATGGGCATCTAGCATACTCTCAAGAATGCACAGTCCAGGACAGTCAGCTCCATTCTGACCAAAAGATACACACTAGTCTACTGCATCTTCTATTGATAATCTTCAGCTGCAACAAACCTCCAGCTAGTTTGCATACTTGATGCTGAAAACATTTTTTACCCCTAATACCCTTTCAATTTGTATGATAAATTGAGAGTGGTTCTCATTAACAAAATTAGAAGAACTCAAGACTTGTGGATTGATCAAAATGACTGAGCGTCCAGCATACCATTCTAGGAAGAGAGGAGAGGAATGCATTAAACACTATATTTTACATCCCCTGAAGACTACACTTGAGCCTGGATTCCAAACTGGTCCTTTGCCCAACCAGCTCGTCAAAGGATTCCTAACTGCAGGATGCTTCTAAAAAGGATGTTAATCCTGGTTTACCCTTGCTTTCATATAGGTTGTGCTCATAACTCCTAGAAGGCAGGACTTTATCAATTACTTGTCCTTTCTTAAGATGTTTTATTAACTGAGTTTCATGGCCACCATTCATTCAAAATGATACTTTTACCTCACTATCCACTTTTTCTTCCTGTCCTTGGCTGATTCCTCTTCATCTCGCTGACCTTCACATTACAGCAACCAGGTCTCAGTCTTTGGTACTATCTTCACTCACTACCTATGAGCTCATCCATATCTTTAAATAAACTTTGAAAAAAATAAAATAAAAAAATAAACTTTGATATGCTGACAGTCTTCTCTAATTTACAATTCTAGCCACAACATCTCTCTTGGACTCCAGGCTCATTTCTGGCTTCTTTGTTTTTTTTGAGACAGGATCTCACTATGTAGTTGAGACTCACCTGGAACTCACTATGTAGTCCACACTGGTCTCAAACTCACAGCAGTCCTCCTGCCTCAGCCTCCCAAGCGCTGGGATTACAGGCATGCACCACCACGCGCCAATATAACCTTGTACACACTTTTTTTTTTCTTTTCTTTTCTTTTTTTTTGTACGGGAATCGAACTTGGATCCTTGTGCTTTCAAGACAAGCAGCGGAACCCAGGAACTGAGCTCAATCCCAGGACCCTCCAGGCTCATTTCTTTTATCCTACCTTGACGTATTTGGGATACCTAATAAATATCTCAAAGCTGGCATGCCTATAAACCAAATTCCTCACCATCTTTCCTATCCTTATGTCAGTTCAGAGTAACTTCAGCCCCACCCTAGCTCTACAGGTCAAACTGCCTTGAAGTAATCTTTGATCTTTTTCTTTATTTCACATTTTATATCCAATCCACCAGCAAATCCTGTTGGCTTTTACTTCAGATCAGTGCTTCTCTCTATTGTGATCCTTATCACCCTAGTATTAACTATTCTAGGTTATTGCAAGGCCTTTTAACTAGCTTCTGTGCCTCTTCTTTGGCCTTTATGGACTTGATTCTCTACCCAAGAGACAAGGCCATGCTCTTAAAAGCATTCCAACTTGGGGTTCTGCTCAAAAAGCCAAAGGCCTGTTTGTGAGCCAAGAGGCCCTGTAATCTGGTCCTACCACCCCCTTTCCTTGTCTCTTTGACTTCATGTCTCCTTGTTCACTTCTCTAATTGTATTGGTAATATTGTTGTTCTTCCGGAAAACCAAGCACACTCTCTCCTCAGTATCTGAAAGAGCCTGGCTCATCCTTCAACATGAAGACTTCATATCCAAGGTATCTTCATTGTAAACAAAGTGAGTTTCATATGTCACATGATGGGGGGGGCTTTTCTAACTATCCTACGTGAAAACTATTCCTTAGCATCTCCAATCTGCCTTCATTTCCTAAAGACTTTATCATTAACTGACACATATGATAAACATACGTGCTCACTTATGGTTCCTGTTTCTCCTCATAATAATGTGAACCTTATTTATATTCAGAGGCTAGAAGTATGCCTTGGATATATGGTAGACGTTCAGTAAATGTGTATTGATTAAATGAATAGCAACTCTGTAACTTTCATTGTTGCCCTCGTCATCCTCATCACTGTCTAGTAAAGTCTCACCCCAGGGCTTTCTCCAGGAGAACAACATGGTTATTCAGCCTTGATGGTTGTATAGTATGTGTGGATGGTGATGGAAATAAATCTTGGCTTCCTTCTCAGTACCCATGGATACTCAGTACCCCATGATTTAGACAGAAAATGAAATTATAGACAGTAAATTATATGGTGATGGAAAAACTACCTCTATCCACATAGCAGCTGTTGAGGGTGATATCGATTGTGTTGTTTTTAAAGAAAAATTGAGGGTAGCATTGTACACTGAATAGCACAGAGAAAAAATGGTTTTCTCGTTATTTCATCTACAACAGTTACTATAGCCTAAAAAGTGGAAAGCTGCAAGAAAGAGGAAAGCTTCATGGATTCTGAGAGATGAATAAGATTCTAAACTACAGAGAGAGGACTATTAGGGGATAGAACTCATCACAGTGGCAGTACTCTGGGAAATGACACTGCACAAAGACTTTAACTTTTCTTCATTTATAATTCATTTCTCTGTTTTGGGGGGTACAACAGTGTCTATTTTTATATTGACCAAAAATAATTAAGTACATGTACGTTCAGTTAATATCTTCTTTGTTCTAGCTCCCCTTTACCTCCTGCCATTCTGCTTCCACATGAGAATGCTCTATCGATCACAACTTTTAAAAAAATTTATGAGGGCCAAATATTTTCCTAGTTATATTATGTCACCTTGTACATTTGTTTCATTTTCCTAAAGTCCCATTTGCAAATTGTTCTTGATACCAAATAACCATAAACGATTAAGCACATAATAATTGTAAATTTAAAAATCTACATATGGGATTAGCTCAATTACTCATTTTGTGAATAATTTAAGCCTCCAAAGAAACTTGCATCCCACTGCTGTGTTATTTATTCTGGAACTATAAATACAGGAAGACTGAATTTATACAGGCTTCACCAATTTAGAATTTGAAGAAATTCAGACAAGGTGAAAGCTGGAGGTTATCTTTGATTAAGACGCTCTTCTTAATAGGTTGAATAGATTAATCTTGCCACCAAACACAAAGGGGAAAAAAGTTGAGAGGAAGCAGTATTGAAGAAACCTTGGAAATAACATGAATAAACTTTGGTAATTTAAAGTCAAAAAGTACTCAAATATTCATTCAATTATTTGAGTATATTTTACTAACATATGCAAAATAACAGCATGGTCCTTTTGACTCTGACTCAAAGGTTCCCCCAAATATTTTGTTTTATTGTTTTAATGTATAAATACTAGCACTAACCCTATAATTTATACCAATTGATAACATATTAGTAGTAGTAGTTTAAAAGCAATAAACTACATTACCATTTCTTTTAAAATACCATAAACTAGGTCACTTATAAAGTACAGAAATTTATTGCTCTCAGTTTTTGAGGGTAGAAAATCTAAGATCAAGTTGTAGTAGATTCACTCTAAAAGGAAAGCTGTGAACTTTCTGGTTCATGGATGGCATCTTCTAGCTGGTCCTGGGAAGGAGGTGGTAGCAAGGCAGCTCTCTGGTTCCTCTTACAATAGCACTAATCCCATCCCCAAGTACCTCAGCTAACTCTGTAACCCTGAAGGTCAGGGTCTCAACATATGACTTTGAGGAGCACACAAAAATTCAAACCATACCAGCAATTAAAATAAATTACATAATTCATATTGTTATTTTAGGATTGTTCTTCCTCACTTAGTGGGAATTATTAATATATTAGTACAAAAGAATTCTATACATACACACAAAGAACTTTAAGGATCACTAAGATTTTTAATTTTTTTTATTTAGGTGTTCAAAAACTTTCAAATTAATTACACTGTAACTTCCACGAAAATTGTATGTTCTAAGTTTCATTGACTTACGAATGCAAATCATGTTAATACTTCACTGTGACTTTAATATGGACAGACTTTCAAAGCTGGTGATTAACTTGGAAGACTTTGCTTTAAATTTCCCGTTTAAAATATGCAAAATATTGCTCTTTGTTGACTTTGAGTATGTATTAATTCACTACTTATTGGCTTGTTTGTTATTTTCATTATTTGAAATACTTCAAAGAGCCATGAGACCCACATATCAAATAATTCAGGCATAACTCATATGAATCAATACCATCTCAGCACACACAATGTTAGGATGTGAAAAAAAAAATGTATTTTGTACCTGATGGTCAACAAGCTAGCAGTTGGCTTTTCCAGAAGGAAAGGGGATTTCAGTGACAGGAGTTCTCCAAAACCTTCTGTGTCTGCTTCCCTGAGATTCAAATATGGTCTTGTTCTTTCAGAGCCTCAAGGCTTGAAAGTCATCCAAGAGCCAGGGACCAATCTAAAGTACATTGGCTCATACCCAAATTTAATGAAACTCCCTTAGAGGGAACTGATTTCCCTCATTATCCTCTATGTAGATAATATGTGGAATTAATTCTCCTTCACTAAGTTATCATTACATCAAGCAGACAAACACAGATATAATGTTATTAAAAGTAATGGAATGAGTTCAGCCACTGCTAACTGTAATGGCTTGTATCCTCTCCAATGTCCCAGAGAAATGCCTCTATCTCACTGCTTAAGCAGATTAAAGGTCAGGGCTAAGGTCACTAATTTCATGCTCACTGGAGACAGATCTTTTCTCTCAGGCCTTGTTCCCTTAGAGTGCCTAGTAAAGCTGGAAGGAGTCTTCTGAAAGCTTTCTTACTAACTGTCGTGGTGACAGATATGTATTTCCACACATTTATTATTGTGTGGAAATGCAATTTTATTTTTTCAATGAATTTATTTAAAATTATGCATGAGATATTTAACTAACATTTGTTATGATTTTTTTCCTTCCTGGGTCTTAGAACTGCTATTTCATCTTTAATATTCAACAATCATACTTACATACTTATTAATATTCAGTCTGAGTAAAGACTGAGCAGGTAACACCTTTACTTTCTAAGCATCAATCTTGTTGCTCATTTTGTCGAAATAAAACCTAATCAACCTTTTTTGCTGCAAAAAGCATCTCTTGGCAGTATAAGAAAAAGAACTGCAGGACAGTTAATTCCATCTAAGAGATATACATATGTGTATATTCTGTAATGTATACACTCACACACATATATATATATATATATATATGCACATACACACACATATATAACGTTCATTCTATACATATATCTGTAAGGTATAGTAATAAATTATCACAGAATCATACACTTATACTCATTCGGTTTCATTCATTCAACAAGCACATATTGAACTCTTACACTGTGTTGAGCATCATAGTAGTACCAAGAATACAGAGACAAAGGATACAGGCTTTGTGCTCTTATGTTAATAATTGAGGAAGGAAGCAAACTTAAGTAAATATTCACAATTATAATTACATAAAGACTGCTCGATGCACAAAACAAATTCTTAGGATTAAAACAACAAGAAGAAAAATAAGGCTTCCAGCCAAGATGTAGTAACATGAGCCAAATTTATTCTCCTGTTTGAAACAACTAAAATACCAGAAAAAATATGTAAAACCATAGTTGTCAACACATTAGAAATGCAGACAAATGATCTCTATGAAACATGAAACAAAGGGGTTGAGCCCTGTCTAAAACTGCTCCAGAGTATTTACCCAAGAATGTGTCCAGGTTGGGACACACAAAAAAGAACCAACTAGAGACCAGTATACTCCCTGAAATGAAGAGACTCAACTGTGGGTCCAGGGAACTCAAGATTCCTAGTGTTTGCAGGCAGAATTCCTAAGAAAGAAAAAAAAAAAGGAAGAGAATTCCGGGGAACTGTATATGGTCCCCATACTGAGCAGTTAAATACTGAAGCATAAATTCATGTAAGGAAACTGTCCAAGGCTGGGAAGGGAACCATTCAAAAGATTAGAGGGGACAATATTCAGGAACCATGATTGCCCTCAGTAGCAACAATGGATAACCTCATCCTTCATTCAATGGTGTCGGTTAAAACATGAATAGCATCCCCTCCAGAGTGGTGCCAAATACATCCCTAGTTTCATCTAACAAAGATTCAAGGCAAGACCCTACAGGTTTAACCTAGTTTCCAGTAACTTAACCAAATCTAAATCTAAAGCTCAAAAACATTTTTAGACATACAATACCCAGGATTCATCAGGGAAAAATTCAGAATGCCTGGCATCCATAAAAAATTATCAAGTATGCAAAAAAGGAAAATATAGCCCACAATGAGAAAAAAAGACTAACTCAGATATGACACAGATGGTATTAAAACCATTATTATAATCTGATTTGATACATTTAAAATGTACAGAAAAGATTAAACATCTTAAGAAAAAAAAGCATAAAAAAGATACAATATGAGCTCCTAGAAGTGGAAATTACAACATCTGCTTTATAAAATACTTCTGGGAATAATGGCAGATGACATTTCAGAAAAAAAATTAGTGAACTTGAAGACATAGGTATAACAATGATCCAAAATGAGACAATGAAAATATGCTAGCACAAAATGAACAGAATATCAATGAAATGTTAAGACAATTTCAAGAGACCAAATTATATGAGTAACTGAATCTCTAAAAGGAAAGAACAGAAAAAATATTTTAAAAAAATAGTGACTGAAAAATTTCCAAACTTGATCAAAACTATAAACTCTATTTCCAAGAAAGGAAGAAATTTTGTATATTAGCCAAGCACAAATTGTGTGTGTGTGTGTGTGTGTGTGTGTGTGTGTGTGTGTGTGTG
>NW_022900926.1:55871118-55930346 GCF_012274545.1 Fukomys damarensis | reverse complement strand
TGTGTGTGTGTGTGTGTGTGTGTGTGTGTGTGTGTAGAGAGAGAGAACATTACATGTAAAGTCCACATATGTATGTTAAATCAAGTACACACACATACATACATATATTTAAAGAAAACTACACTTGACACATCATAAGCCAAATTTTTACAGCCAGTTATAAAAAGAAAATCATAGAAGCAACTGAGGGAAAAATACAAATCACATACAGAAGTACAAATGTATGGATGATAATTTCTTATGAAAATAACATAAAAAAGAAGGCAGTAGAGCAACATATTTAAAGTGCTAGAAGAAAAAAATTAACCCAGAATTTTCTATCCTACAAAGATGTTTTTCAAAAACCATACTGAATTGAAGACTTTTTTCAAATATTCAAATGCTGAAATAACTCATTACCAGCAAAAAGACTTTAATAAATGTTAAGTCTGTCAAGCAAAAGGAGAATGATGTTAAATCTGTGCAACAGAATGAAGCAGAATGAAAATGATTAATGCATGGGTAAGCATCAAGGTTTTATTTTTATTACTTAAATCCCTTAAAAGATAATTGATCATTCAAAGTGAAAACAGTAGCAGTGCATTGTGGAGTTTAAAATTTATATTGAGTACAATGTATGACATAACAGCACAAAATGTATACCATAAACACTAAATGAACTACTTAAATATCAAAATCAAGAGTTTTAGTTAATAAACAAATAAAAGAGAAAAAATAGAATCCTAACACAATGAAAAAAGAGATCTAGTAAACACAGGAAAGGTGATTTTCTAGTTCCAAGGCAGAAACATCATTGTGGAAGGGCATACAAGAGGAAAGCTGTTCAACCAATGACTGCTAGGAAGCAGAAAGAGAAAGGAGGAGCTGAGGACAAGAATGCACCCTTACAGGTCACACTCCCAGTAACTTCTGTAATCAAGCCCCTCCTCCTATCAACAAATCATCAGCAAGTAATCTGAGTACAGAGCCTCCGTGATCCAGTCACCTTCCAAACACATCCCTTTTTTAGGGAGTGCTTTAGATCTAAACCATAACCTTGTGTCCTGAGCCCCCAAATAAACATATGAAAAAAATGGTCAACATCATTGGTCATTTGAGAGATGCAGATGAAAACAATACAGAGATTCTATCTCACCTCAGAAGATTTCTTGATGGCTGCCATCAAGAAATCAACCAATAGCAAATGCTGGTGGGGCTGTGGGGAGATAGGAACCCCTCTCCATTGTTGTTGGGTGTGCAGACTGTTGCAACCACTGTGGAAATCAATATGGAGATACCTCAAACAACTAGGATTAGAAGTCTCATTTGACTCAGCTATTCCCCTGTTGGGTATCTTCCCAAAAGAATTAAAAGAATCATATCACAGTGATATATGCACACCCATGCTTATAGTGGCATGATTTGTATTAGCTAAAACATGGAAACAGCCCAATTGCCCATCGACTGGAGACTGGATAAAGAAGATGGTTTTTTTGTTTGTCTGTTTGCTTGTTTTAATAAAATGGAGTACTACTCAGCCATAAGGAATGAGAAACTTAGAGACATTTATAGCTAAGTGAGTACACATTGAGGCCGTACCCTTAAGTGAAATCAATAAGTCACACATGTGTAAATACCAAATAATTTCTCTGGTGTGAAAAACTAAAAGTGTAAATAAGGATTAAAATGTATAATTGATACAGTGTAATAGTAAGAAAAGGTCTAAAAGAGTAGAGGAAGTGGGAGGGATGGGGAAGTTAAAAATGGAAAAGAAAAAAATATGTAAAAAGGAAAAACATGAAAACAATGCCTTTGTAAACAGGGAAGGATGGAGGGGATGAAGGGAGCACTGGGCAATAGGGAAAAATGAGAACCAAGACCTGTCATGTAAAGGTGCAAGATCCCAATGATGAATGTAACTGTACTGTGTACCTAAAATATACTGATAAACTTAATAAAGACAAGACACAAAGAGTTTGGGCAGTACCACCCTCTTGCAGCCTTCATCGCCCTTCTCATAGTGTGGCTCTGTCCACTGCCTGGCTTTCTTCAGAAAAACGTTCATATTCCTGGCATCTCCAACCTCCTGGAATTTCGGGTTGACTCTTGCACATGTTTGTAGTACATGTTTGTAGTACAGTTTGCAGTCATCCCGGTGAGAAGGAGCATGCACATATTACAGCTTGATCCTTTTTTAATACCCCTCCCCATCTCTCCTGCTTCCCTCCCTCCTCTACGAAATCCTCTTTCATCATTTTCGTTCTTGTTGATATTATTAATTATGTTTATAACATAATGTTTACATTCATTTAGGTTATTAGGTTCCTGCATATGGCATATCTTTATTCTACTTATTTCCCCTTCCCTTCCCTCTCTCATCATGCCCATATTCTCTTGACTCCTTCTCACTCGCAAAAGATCTATTCCCTTGTCTCTTTCCATCAATCCTTCACTGTGTCTTTTTTGTACTTGGCCTCACCCGAATGAGAGATACTATATAGTATTCAAATCTGTGTGTCTGATTTATTTCACTCAATATTATATTTTCTAAGGAATTTTTTCGACGATGCCTCAAATTTGTTTCTCTATTGCTGATTAGTATTTCCTTATATATAAATATCATGTTATCTTTATTCAATTGTGATGATGGTATACAGGCTCCTTTCAGGATTTAACTATTAGGAATTGTCCTTGTATGAACATTGGTATGTATGTATGTATCACTGTTTTGGCTTCATCCTCATAGCTTCACATACTTCCATCCTAGGGGAATACCACCTTACCACCTAGGCAAACTTCTGAAATCTTGGTGAATACATCCACGACCCTATAACACTTTCATTCTGAAAGCCTATAAAAACTAGCGCTACATGGATAATACCAAGGTCTGCCACACCTGGAGCAATAGTATGTCCCCCTTGAATCACGGCTATAGAAGTCTCTGAGGACCTTGATGGCTGAGCATTGTGAAAGGAGTCCTGGAGAACCAACTTCAAAGATGGCTCTTTTCCAGCAGGGGGGCCAGAGGTTCTCTTCTAAAATGAAAAATTTACAGTTTTGCACTATTGAAGCTAGAAAGGACGGGATCTTGATGATTCCTGAGGTGCTTTCAGGCCATCTTTTATGTTGTCCTGATGCAAAGTACTTGGCTACTTCTTAATGGCCATCTTTCCAACAACAGTGTTCTCGATGGTTCCCACTTTGCAGACACTTCCTTTCTAATGAAATTGCAAACTTGTCACAACTGCTTTTTCTTCTTGCTGTTCAATATAGATCTGGCTAAATCCAGCCAGCAGTACCCATGCCACAGCCTGAACATTCAACTGCTTTCAAATTTTTTCTGCCAGATTTATTAGTCCAGAGTCCTCAATTCAGTGCCCTAAACGTCTCATGATCTGGCCAAAATGAAGAGAAATGTTTTTGCCACGGTTTAACAAACATGCCTGTGAGTTCATATGCAAACAGGGTCCTTGTTCCCTACTGAAACCTTCTGAACCTGGATTTTACTGTCTGCATTAATATCAGCATTCTGGGTCTTTTAGCATAAACAAGAAGTTCCCATTATACTCATCCTATAGCATTCTAGAGCTTCTCCAGCTGGCATCTTCAAACCTGCACAATTTCCTCCAGCAAACCAGTTCCAAAGGCTTCTGAGTTACATGGTCAGGTAGTCCCCACAGTGATTCCACTTCTCCTGTTCCAAAATATATCTTGCCCACTTTTTCACTGTTCATTATCTCCACATCCATAACTTAAAGAAGAATGAGAGATTTATTTTGGTTCTGGCTTTTGGCTCATGGTCAGCTGGTTACACATCAGAAATAGCATGGTAAAAGGGCATAACAAAGGAAAGCTGTTCAACCCATGGCAACCAGGAAGCAGAGAGAGAGGGGAGAGGGGAGAACAAGAATACACTCTTCCAGTCCACAACCCAGTGAACAGTCTCTTACCAAATCCCAATTTCTAATAGCAAAACAGCTAATCCACTGATGAGTGTAGTGCCCCCATGATCCAGTCCCCTTTCACATGTATGAAACATTGTGGGGGTATTTTAGATCCAAACCATAACACCGGCATACAATTGAGTTTCAGCAGTTTTAAAAGTCCAAGTCTGTCTTTCTTTTGAGATGCAAGGCAAACTCTGTGCTTTGAACCCTTGCAAAACTAAAAAACAAGTTATATAATCCTGAAGTACAATGGCACAGCATAAACATCCTCATTCCAGAAAGGGAAGAACAGACAGAAAATAATCAGACCAAAAAGCAAGATCCAAACCGAAACAGAGCAAACATTAATTTTTATAGCCCCACATCCAGAATTCTTGGCATTTGTGAGATGTGAGTTCTAGAGTGATTGGATGGCCCCAGCCCTCTGTAACCTTGCTTGGTATAGTCCACATGGCATCTTTCTTAGTCTGGCTCTGCTTATGTCCTATAGCTTTCCTCAGTAGATGTTTCATATTCCTGGCATCTCTGACTTCCTGGGTTCCTCAAAGAACCTTTGGCTTCATTCCAACAGCTTTATACACTGCTCTCTCATGGGGTTTAAGTCTTCAGATCTTCCTTAAAAATCTAGGCAAAAGCTTCCTTGAATGTACAGTTCTTACATTCATTCTTCATGCAGGTAAAACTATCATGATGTGGAAAATACCAAAGACTGCCACCAGTGTGGTTAGTAGCAAGGATACCATTGGAACATAGCTGCAATGGCCACTAATTGTCAAGAAGGCTGAGCATAATGAAGCAAATTCTGGGAGACAGATTCTCTGGGCAGCCTCTTGAGCAGGGGGCCCAGAGGCTCTCTTCTTAAATGAAAGATTTATACTTTCATTTCCCTGAGCCTGCGATGAGAGGAATCCTGCTGATTCTTGAGATGATCTCAAGGACTCTTTCTTCCTCTCTTAGTTCAAAGTAATTTGTTCTTTAATAGCATTAATCTCTTCAATAACCACATCTTCTTTGGTACCAAATTTACACATGATTCCTTTGGGCCAAAATTGATTTTCAAGGTTTTTGAAAGTTGTTCTTTTCACCTTTGATTCTCATTATAAATCTGGCTAAAAGCAGCCAATTGTACCAATGCCACAGCCTAAGCACTGGGACGCCTTGAAATTTCATCTCTCTGATCAATTCATCTGATATTTGACCTCACACGAATCTTATAACTTGAACAAAATGCATACAAATTCTTAACAACAGTGTAATATGCATGGTCTCCAGTCTAATTTCCCATAGTGTCTTAATTCCTAACTAAAACCTCATAAGGCTGGCCTTTTACTGTCTACACTCTTAACTAGCCCTCTGAGTTTCAACCAGAATCATCCATCAGGCTCTGCTTATAGCTTGCTAGACCTCCTCCAGCCTGACATTCCAAGTTTTCCTGAATTCTCTTATAAACTGATTCCAAATGCTTCTGATCCATGTGGTCAGGTATTCTCACAGCAATAGTCCTATTTCTAATATGAATGTTTTGTATTAGTTAGCTTTCCTTGTTGATGCATGTCTTAAAAAATAAAAGATTTAATATAGCTCAAAATTTCATGAGATTAAATCATTTGTCTGGCTCTATTGGAGAAAAGTTATGGTAGAAGGGCATGGCAGAACAAAGATACTTAGTTCTTGATGGCTGAGGAACAGAGTGTGCAAATACAGCTTGAGAAAAAGGTCAAGGGACTATAGCATTTAAGAACATGCTTGCATGACTCACCTAGACACACTGAGAATGTGCTTTACTAACCCACTTCGAGTCTCCCAAGCCAATCAAGTGAAGAAAATTTAACTTAGCCACTACAATTGGTGAATTATACTAAACATTTATGAAAAAAACTATGAGTTCTAATGCAAACACTTACAAAAAGTTGGCGAGAACAATTGCCAAATCAAACCAACATTACTTTTGTATAAAAATCAGACAGATACTTATAAAAAAAACTACACATTGTATACACAGTTGAAAAAACTATAAAATTTAAACACATCAAATCCAAGATAATATAAAAAAACAATATATGTCGACCTATATAGGTCTAACCCAACAATGTAAACTTGGTATCTCATTTGGAAATTGGTAAATGTTATCCACTCTGTTGACAAAATAAGAAAGAAAAACAATATGCTCTTTTCTATATATCAGAGAAATTGTTTGAAAAGGCCAAAATTCTAAAAAAATACTCCCAATTTTAAACAAAAATAAATCTTCTATCAGATAATGAATCAAAAGGAACTTCCAGGGAAATCTGTGAAAAATCTATAACTCATAGGATACTCAGTTGTGAAAGACTGAGTGCTTTCTTCATAAGATCAGTAAAATATACATCTAATACAATTAAGTCATCTAATACAATTTCTATCTGACATTGCATAGTGCAACAGTAAAGAAAAAAGAAATAAAGGTCATTCAGAATAGGAAGTAAGAACAAAATGGCCTTCATTCCTAGATAACATGACATCTACCCACACAATCTCATGAAATCTATAAAAAAAAAGCGGCAAAACAATAAGTGAGCTTAACAGGTTGCTAGATATAAAGCTAACTTAACAAAACTTAGTTCCACTTCTATAACCTACCAACAAAAATGAAAAAAGTATTTATAATAGTGCATAATTCCATTTACAATAGCATGGAAATTTTGGAAATACTGGAAGGTAAACTTAACAAAAAGTAATACAACATCTGTACACTGAAAATTACAAACATTGTTGAAAGAAATTAAAGATTAGTTCAATAAAATGGTGAATTATACCATGCCCTTGACTGACAAAAAAGATCTACAATTTATACAGCAAGGAGAAAGAACCTAGAACAGCCAAACCAGTTTGGAAGAGGAGAATGCAGGTGAAGAATGGCACTATCTGGCATTATAAAGCTACAGTAATTAAGATAGTGCAGTATTGGCATCAAGACAGACAAATAGATCAATGGAACAGAATAGAGGGTACAGAAATAGATCCTCACATACAGTGTCAATTGATCAGTAACAACAAGACAGAGTTCAGTGGAGGAAGTACAGATAATTAAAAAATGATTGTGGAAGAATCAGGTTTTCATACAAAAAATGAACATTGATTCATATTTTGTGTTATGGACCTAAAATCTGAATCTATAAAACTTCTACAGAAAAGTTTAGAAAAATATTTTCACTACTCAGTTTATAATACTGATGGATTTTTGTCAAAATTTAAAAATTGCTCTTCAAAAAAATCAGCATTAAGTGAATAAAAAGAGAAAATACAAACTCAGAAAGTATTTCCAAACCATAAACCTGACAAAAACTTGCATCTAGATGATATAAGGATTCTCCAAACTCAATAACAACAAAACAAACAGCTCAATTTCTAAAGTTTCCAATGTTTGAAAAAAAATTTTCCAAATAAAATATCTTTATGATAAGTTAGCACACAAAATAATGCTTATCATCACTTTTCATTAGGGGAATACAAATTAAAAGCTCAGTTAGATACCTTTGCATGCTTATTTAAATCCTCAGTATTAAAAAACACTTGCCATACAAATATTTGCAAGAATGCAGAGCAATGCAAACTCTAATACACTGCTCGTGCTAATATAAAATACACATTCATGGGCCAGGAATTTAGCTTAATGGCACCATGCCTGCCTTGAAAGCACAAGGTCCTGAGTTCAAACCCTGGCATCAAAATACCTTTGCATGCTTATTTAAATCCTCAGTATTAAAAAACACTTGCCATACAAATATTTGCAAGAATGCAGAGCAATGCAAACTCTAATACACTGCTCGTGCTAATATAAAATACACATTCATGGGCCAGGAATTTAGCTTAATGGCACCATGCCTGCCTTGAAAGCACAAGGTCCTGAGTTCAAACCCTGGCATCAAAAAACAAAAAGTTTCTTAAACATTTATTCATAAAAATGACCCAAGCTTTTCATGTATAGAAATTTATCTGCTGTTTAGAAAAGAAATAAAAGCAATTTGACACTGTTTTCGTTAGCTTTCACATTCCTGGGACAAAAACACCTAAAATCACAACTTAAAGGAAGAGAGGTTTGTTTGGTTCAAGATTTCAGAATTTTCAATCTATTGTCAATCGGCTGCAAGGCACAAACATCATAGCAAAGGAAAACCATTTATCTCACAGCAGCCAGAAGCAGAGAGAGGAAGGACAGGGGGACAAAAACACACCCTTCCAGATCATGTCCCCAGTTTCTCACCTCCTCCAACTAAGTCCCATTTCCTTACGGCACATTCAGCTATAAACTTATCAGTGTTTCCCAAGGCCCCAAATGTTACATTTTTGGTCCCCGTCTTGGCAGTATCGGGAGGTGGTGAGAGCTATAAGAGATGAGACCTAGAAGGTCTTCAAGTCATCATCAAATGGAATGGTCGGATCCCAGGTTCTTCTTCTCCTTCTTTTCCACTTCCTGGACATGAGTGAATGGTTTGCTTTGCTGTGTGCTTCTCTGGAATGTCTAAAAGAAACCCTGGGCCAGAGATTTAGCTCAGTGGTGTTGCTGCCTGCCTCGCAAGCACAGTCCCGAGTTCGATCCCCGGTAAAAAAACAAAACAAAACAAAACAGGGCCAAGCAATTCTGGATTGGAACCTCTAAAACTGTAAGCAAAAACAAACTTTTTCTCTGTAGACATTCTCTCAGTTTTTTGTTATAGCATCAGAAGGGGGATTGATACACCATGGAAACTTGGCAAGGAAAAGCAATGCACTATTGATGCATAACAATATGGATCATTCTCACAATAATTATTCGGAGTGAAAGAAGCCAGATCAAAAAGAGCAAGCACATACTATACATGTATCAATTTTTATACAATTCCAGAAAGTAAAAAGTCATATATAATAACAAAATGAATTAGTGGCTGCCTGGGCACAGCAATAAGGCAAGGAAGGACTAAAGGGGTTAAGGAAACTTGGAGGGATGTGGACATGTTCATTAGCTAATTGTGGTGATAGTTTAACACGTCTATACATATTCAAAAGTATGCTTTAAAAGTGTATGGCATATAACATATCAACTTTACTTCAGTGAAGTTGAAAAATTAGCAAGAATTAGGCTTGATATGTTCAGAATTTAAGGTAAAATATAAATCAAAACTGAATGTCTCAAGAACCAACAAGGAAAAATCAGTTTGGGACACTAAAAGAAAAAATGCACACAAATTGTAAATGGTTTTTAGGATATTAAAAGGCTAAGCCCAGGACACCAAAAGAAATTAAAATACACTAATACATCTAATTGTAAATGGTTTTCAAGACATTAAAAGGCTTAAATACAGCTTTCAGAATATGAAAAAAGTAACATAATTTGGCATTTTCCAGGCACTGGTGATTTTTCAGGAACACAATGGGATTAGAGGGTGAAGTCATGTTAAAATGAGCTTACAAAATAAATGGAGATTATAGCAGTAGAAATGGTTAAAATGTTTTGATGCAGGATGAAAGAAATGGAATTAGAGAGTTAGGAATCCTTGACTTTAAGGGGGCAAGAATAGATTCAGAAAGGGTTTGTGGGATGTGGATCACTGAGCATGTTTGAGGATGGAAGGGAAGGAGCAGTGGACAGGTAGGTAATAGATGCAGCATAGATGAAGTCTGTTTAAGTGGGTGAGTTGATAAGAGTTGATACTGAGAGTAAAAGTGGATAAGGACATCCTGGGAAAGAGGGTGCTTGCCTTCCATGAACAAAGGAGGGAAGAAAATTGTTAAAAGCTATTTCTATCTCCTTCATTTTATTTGGTGGCATTAGGGATTAAAACCAGGGCATTCACACTGAGCTACACCCCCAGTTGTTTTTTGTTTGTTTGTTTGTTTAGTTTAGTTTGAGATACAGCCTCACTAAGTTGCCCAGCTGGGGTTGAATCCTTCTGCCTCAGCCTTCCAGAGTGCTGACAGTGCAAAGGAAGGTAAACATAATTAATGATATTATACCAAGAGCTTTAGAAGAGAACTACAACCTTAGAATAGTTGTAGCAGGATTACCTAGAGATAAGTAAAAATTTAGACAGACCATAGTAATGGCTCAACCAAGTTTTAAGAATATATAAAAAATGATATATATATATAATATATATATTATGAAGCTAATAAATGAACAGATACAATTTTCTTTACAAGCAAAAGCAGAGAAAACAATTGTTGGTTTGATTAAAATTTGAAAGTTGACTAAGTAGATATAAGCAGAGATCAAGAGAGAGACACAGATGAGGTTGCTTTTTATGCTTTTTTTTAAATGGGTACATATTTGCAGTACATAATGATTATACTTGTTATGGGGAGCTGGTACCTGTTCATATACATCTTAATTCACCTTGTATTTGCCTTTTAAAGTGTATTTGAAATGGTTATTCAATTATGACACATCCATCCACTCACTGCAGAAAAATATTTAGTATATTGTAGAGCCTGTGTTGTGGAGCGTGCAAGAGCAATTATCTTCAATGAAGGCTAATAGCACATAATCAGTAGAAGAATAAAAACATTTATTGATTGCTATTCTCCACTCTGGACTTAAGGCTAAAATTGAATCACACTCTTAGAACCAGAAGAGATTTTGCGGGGTATAAAACTCAATCCTGTCATTTACTGTTGAGGAAATGTGCAGAAAAGTTGAAAGTGTTTTCCAAAGGTAATAGGAGATAGATCACAAATCTTCCTAGTTTCCAGTCAATATTTTGGTCACTCAACAAACTTCTCTCAAATATTTGATCATCATTAAAGGCAGGATATTGTACTTTATATTTACAAACACCTAGAACAACAAATAACTTAGTTTGAGTAATAAGTTGGGTAGGAGAACTCTACTGTACTAGTGAGTTTAAAAGTATACTAACAGTAGGTATATCTGTATCCCCAAGGTAGTTAGTAAGTGGTTTGTTGTTGTTGTTGTTTTAGTTAAACAAGTTCTAAACTTTAGACAATTTCAACACAAGGCAATACCTGTTAGAATATTCCATCTCTGGTATTGTTCCTTATATTTAAACTGAAAAATACAACCATTTCAAATAATAATATTTTATTGCCTAGTTTCTCCAGTTTCTAAATAATTTCCTAATTATAAAGTATATATCATCATCGAGGGCTGATTTGACATTCCAGACATTCTGGAATTACAGCAACAGAAAATAAGTTATTCAAAAGCAAGAAGTTATTCACAAATGGGTACATGAAGTTACAGTTTCCTTGAGGTCAAGGACTGCATTATTATTCAGCACTTAGAACACAAATTAAGTACTCAAAAACACTTACTGAATGAATTTATAAAATGAGATAAAGGAACGCAACTGATCTTAGTAGCAGAAGTGTACTGTGTTTAACGTCAAAAGAAGCTCAAGCTTTGTCCACGTGGGAACTGAGGCCTTCAGGGAAGGCCTAATCCAATAAATGTAGTTCCAGGAAAAAGGAAACTTCGATATTCGTTACAGCAAAGGCATCCAGGAGCTGGAGAAGTACAAGCTTATTCTGTAGTCAGTGGCTTCCCTGCATTCTAGTACACAGAATGGCCTTTGCAGCAAAGATGAACTGGGAAGTAAGTGGATATAGTTTGGAGTCCAAGTCAGTGGGTCCAAAATTTAAATTCTGTTATGAAAACAGTAATATAGATTGAGCAATTTTCCTCACTCACTGCCATTCTATATTCACCTTCTCGTGTGAGACTGCAGCATGTCACCATTAATCATACCACTGACGAAAACAGAGAACACTTTATATTTTGTACAGGTAAAACTCTACTGCCTTGCTATACAAACACTTGCTTCTCAGACATTTCTGTTGCTGCTTTCCTACCATATGCTCTGGGGAATCAGTTTTACGGTTTATTTTGGGAATTCTTCTTCTAAACATTAGAAAGATTCTCCAAATACTCCATTCTCATTCTGTATGCTCTCCCCTGTTAATCTTATCTACCACATTGTTTTACATGTCCTACCTATAACTCTAGGTTTCTTCTAAGTATCTCTGCCCACAGGGTCAGCTTTTAGTCCGTTGAATCTGAGATATGTGCAAGAAGAAATTCATTATTTTTTTCTCCTTGTCCCCTTCTCATCTCAACTTCCTTTCCTCTCCACGTGGTCTAATGGCATCATCCCATTACCGAAACCAGGATTGGTTCTAGTTACTGCCACCTTCCTCGTTCATGTATATTTAAGCAATGATTACATTTTGTGCTTTCAACCTGTTAAATATTTTTGTCTCCCTTTTATCTCTATGCTCATCGCTACCCAGGTCAGCCTAGCCTCTTCTTGTAGTACTTCTTCTAGTACAGTAGCCTGCCATATTTTTTCCACCTGTAATTAGCCAGTTTCGACCTGTATCAGCCAGTTGCTGGACACAACATCTGATGACCATAATTTAAAGTAGAGGTTTAATTTGGTTTATGGTTTTAGGGAATCCAGCCAATGATTATTTGGCTCCAAAGGAGAAAAATATCATGGTAAAAGAGCATGGCAGAAAACATACATTCAGTTCATGGTGTTCACGTAGCAAAGCAGGGAAACTGCCACAAAAGAAAGGGCCAGGGACTACATTTCCATATTAAACAAGACTATGCTTCCACAACCCAGCCAGGTCCACCCAGAAGTATGCTCCACCAAATCCCTGATGGCACCCAAGACAATCATGTTGACACACTCAAACTTAACTGTCATACTACTGAGCTTCCACAATGATCTTCTTAAAAGGCAAGACTAATCCCAACATATTCCTGTTTGAAATATTTTAATTCCTTCTTAGAAAGTTAACTATATGTTATAGTCTTCCTGGCATATTTGTTAAAGATGCTACCATCACTACATATTAAATATGAAATATTATACTCACTCTATCCTAATGTTCAAATTCATAATCATTGTATACAAAATACCTTTCATGACCCTAAACTTCGGAACTATTCAGTCTCATGTCTATTTATCTTCATTTTGTTGCAGTCATACTGAATTACTTGCTACTTCTGCATGTGCTATATTCTTTGTGTGTGTTTGTGTGTGTGTGTGTGTGTAGAAATCCATCTCCCACCTAAGTCACAATATAAACTCATCCATCCTTTAAGACTCAAATAAAACATTTTCTGTGACACCTTACCTGACCTTCATGGCACCTCTGAGAAGGATGAACCTCTTTTTGGTGGGGGGCACATCTATATCTTTTATAACAGTTGCACAGTGTCTTTCTTTTCTTTTAATTATATCAATATTTATAAAATTATAATTCCTTAGATATGAGGAGCTATGTCTTATTTACATTTTGCTTCTCAACACATAGTACTGTTATTGGCACTGTGCTTGACAAACATTGAAATGATTGTTAACTGAAATAATGAGCTCGTCAGAAAGTTCTAGTGGATGAGAAAGTGGAAATGAGTAAAAGAATTTTAAGATCAAGAACATGAATCAACATGGCAAACTCAGTAGCCTACTCAACCCCCTATGTCTGAGTTTTAATCTCTCATTCAGATTCCATTTGTGTACAGAAGTCATTGGCTTTGAAATATCACCAGCAGTAAAGCCACCCTCTGGCACCACTGGATCTCGCAACAGGAAATCAGGGAATCAGCTGACTGTAGGACTCTTTATAAAAGTCAATTTTCAATTAAAACAGTAGGGAATTGCCATTTAAATAATTTTTGTTTTGCTAGAAACCTGGAACCTAGAATGAGTCAGTCTCAAAATATACATAAATACCATCAATAAATTGATTTAGAAAGCTTCATTCCCACCCACATAAAACTGCTTGTTCTTCTAGGAGAAGCTCTTGGTTTCTTTTCCGAGTGATTTATATGACTATTTCAGAGCTCACTAAACCTTATCCTAGAAAGACTCTGGACTCCTTTAATATTTATCTGAGAACCATCAGCATTGGACCAGTGAATTGAATTGGTTAGAGATGCCTAAACCTACCCCTACCCCATCTTATTCATAGAACTGAAGTCTACGGAATATTAAATTCCCAAGATCAGACTCACTTCCTGTGAATCCAAGCTCTGCTCTTCCTTTCTATCCACCTTAATCACCCATTTATCTATTTGGAGTCAAATAAAATCGGGTAAATGAGGCAATATTCTGACACTACCCACATCTGCTAATGTTGGAAATCTTGCACCATCGAACATAACACTCAGTATTCCACTATTTGCTGCTGAAGAGGCAAGTTTAAACCAAAAAATCACATCCTTTACCTTGTGTTTCTAACATGCCTCTTTGTTCCACTCTCTTTTCAATCCTCTCCAAAAGGAGTGGAAGTTTCTGCTTTCTTCCCACTTACAAACTGAGAAATGACTCAGTAAACCATATAACCCTTTTGGTCTAGCAAGCACTCACCTTATATGAAATAATTACCATTCTTTTTTTAACTTCATCACTCTGGAGTCTCCTATCCTTCTCTCCCTTTAAGGTGATAATTATGGTAATGATCTCACCATCAGGTGTTTCTTGGGAATTAATGATCAACTGAGGTTAATGGTCCACAGAACAGCCATGGTACATCAACTCCACCCAGCCTGTCATCTATCCCCAGGAAATGTCCTGCTTCCCAATTGTTATTGCTTAATTTAGACTCTCTTCATTCTCATCAAGCCTTGCAATATTGCTACATCCACCAAGCAGCCTTGTGTTTTATTTTATTAGTCTATGTCCTAATGGCTCAGGAAGAGTGGTTTCCCTAGGTGATGATCAAATAAAACTAAAATGTACCTTATTAAAAGTTAGCTTAGAAGCCATTAAATGTCTCTAGACAGTTTAATATTTTATAAATTTTCACATGACTTTTAAATCAATAAATAGGATAGGTACTGTGTCCTTAAAACTATAGCCTTTTTGATGCTCTCCAATTCACCATTAGTCTTTCCTTTCTTTATCTAACAGAATAAATCTAATCACTTTTGTTTTCAAAGTTGCTCTCTCAGGCTCAAAGTGATTTTAAACACTAAATGGTATCGTAAGTTGTCTACAACACTAAATTTTACATATCCCCTATAAGCAGTTTCCAGGCATTACTCAGCCTATCGCATTCCTACCTCTTTCAGTTGTTGTATCTACAATGCTACATTTCATCCAGGGAGACACAAAGCTGTGCTGGCCCTCTTTTTGGTTCACTCCTTTTTTCCATTTGATAAGTGAAACTATAGTAGGGCTAAGGGAGTTGGGAGCAAGAGACATAAAGAGAGAGGTCTAGGAATTGCACTTCGTACACCAGAGCTCTTTCAACACCAAAATGCACCTCAAAATTACAAAAAGGTCTGTATTGTTGGTAAATTTATAGATACATACATATAAATATAAATATATGTATATATATGTGTATATATATGTATATGTGTATATATGTATATACATCTGTGTATATATGTATATATATGTGTGTGTGTATATATATATGTGTGTATATATATATATATATATATATATATATATATATATATATACAACAAATGATACTTAATAAAAATAAAGGATATATATATATGGTCATATTTTCGTATAAGTGAAAACATTTAGAAAAACTGGGATGGAGGCACAGTATGAAACAAATGCTTCTTGTTAATTTCATAATAATTCTTTTGTTTGGTTTTGGTTTTGGTTTTTTTGAGACAAGGTCTCATTATGCATTTGAGACTGACCTGGAACTCACTATGTAGCCCAAGCTGGTCTCTGAACTCACAATGATCCTCCTGTCTCAGCCTCCCAAGTACTGGGGATTATAGGTGTACACCACCACACCCAGCCCATAATAATTCTTAAAGCAAGTATAATGCTGAAACAGTATTGAGAGATTGAAAAAACATGCATAGGTTTCAAAAGCACTCATCAGAAAGATTGGAGATTTATAATCTATCAATGGCTATATGAACTTTGAGAAGTTATTTGTCTTTAGTTCTCAGCTTCCTCATCTGAAAAGTAAGGTGTTGATGTAGTTAACAACCCTGTTTCTTGGTGATAATCTTTCAATGAATCCATATAATAACCGCCATTAATGGAATTTCATCATATATGACACGGATTTTTTTTCAAAACATTTCTTTTATCCAAGCTCAGGCATTGGCATATATATATTTCCTAAGTTTTAGAGCACATGAAATGAGGCAAACAATGTAAATATACGGGGAATGTGATAGCGCTGAAATTTCTTTAAGGATTATAGAAACCAATATGTGATTGCTGCTCCCATGACACATAGCTTAAAATCTAATAGAGAAAACAGAAAATATTATTCATAATGACAAACAGAGATAAGTGGGAAATGAGGGTGAAAAGAAAAGGAAAATAAAATGGACTTGGAAAAGGAGGAAGTTGAGAAACTGAAGCTGAAGAAAATAGTCATATATTTAAGCCGAAGGCGTGGAGGAGGTGGAGCTCAGAAAATACATGACGTTAGGTCAAGTTAGAGTCATAGTTCACAGAAAGAAGTTTGGGTTTTAACTGGGGTGGGAGCTACTACAGACTTTTAACAAATGATTCATAGCTTAATTTTTAACCTTGTCACAGAAAATGTAAAATTATTCAATACTTTATTAAGACAAGGAAATATTTTAGGCCTTCCAAACTTTGCACAAAACTTTTAAAAACACATTTTAAAAGTTACTTCATTCTTTCCTTTCCCCTACCCCTCCAATTTCCCTTTCCCCTTTGCTTCTTTTCTTCCTATTTCACATTATCCATTATACCTTTTAGTCCTTATTTACACTTCCACTTTCTCACACTAGAGAAGCTATTCTGTATTTGCACGTGTGTCCTATTTATTTCACTTGAGTATTGCCTCAATGTGCATCAATTTAGCTATAAATGTCTCTAATTTCTCATTTTTTATGGCTGAGTATAAAAAAAAACACACATTTTTTTATCCAGTCTCCATTGATGGGCAATTGGGCTGCTTCCAAGTTTTAGCTATTACAAATTGTACTGCTATGGACATGGGTGGACATATATCACTGCGGTATGATTCTTTAAATTCTTTGGGGAAGATACCCAGCAGGGGAATAGCTAGGTCAACTGGGACCTCTAATCCCAGTTCTTTGAAGTATTTCCATAATGATTTCCACAGTGGTTACAAGAGTCTACACTCTCAACAATAGTGGAGCAGGATTCCTTTCTTCCCAC
This sequence comes from Fukomys damarensis, assembly GCF_012274545.1. Taxonomy (NCBI): domain Eukaryota; kingdom Metazoa; phylum Chordata; class Mammalia; order Rodentia; family Bathyergidae; genus Fukomys; species Fukomys damarensis. Next base: position 55,913,290 of record NW_022900926.1, on the reverse strand, counting down.
AGCCATACCAGCATTTGTTATTGGTTGATTTCATGATAGTAGCCATTCCTTCTTGGGTGAGGTGGAATTGCAGCGTTGTTTTCATTTGTATCTCTTGAATGACCAGTGATGTAGAACATTTTTTCCTATGTTTGTTTGCTATTTCTACTTCTTTGTCTGAGAAATGTCTGTTCATTTCAGATGCCAATTTTTGGATTGTGTCTTTAAATTTGGGAGGTCTAGTGGCTGGGGATTTAGCTCAGTGTTTCAGTGGCCTGCCTTGCAAGCACAAGGACCTGAGTTCAATCCCCAGTACCGAAAAAAAAAAAAAAAAAATTGGGGGGAGGTCAGACTTTTTAAAGTTCTTTATATATTCTGAATAGTAGAGCTTTGTCTGAAGAAGAGCTGATGAAAAAATTTTTCCCACATTGTGTGTTATCTCTTCACACTGTTGGTGATTTCTCTTTCTGTGCAGAAGTTTTTTAATAAGAAGAGATCCCACTTGCTGATTGTTTGCGCTAATTCACGGGCAACTGAGTTTTGTTCAAAAATCTTTTCCTACACCAATGTCTTCAAGAATTCTACCTAGTCTCTCTTCCAGGGGGTTTAGTGTCTCCATTTTAATATTTACACCTTTAATCCATTTTGATTTTAGTTTAGAGCCTAGTGAGGGATATAGGTCTATTTTAATCTTTGGCAAGTTGAAACCCATATTTCCCAGCTGAAGAGAGTGGAATTAATATGAGAAAATGAAAAAATGGAAACAAAGTCTTTGCAGATAGGGAGGAATGGGGGGTGTTGAATGGAGGGCAGGGGAATGCAGAAAAAATAAGAACCAAGATGGATTATGTAAAGGTGCAAATTCCCAACAATGAATGTCATTATATTGTATACTTTTATGTACCAATAAAATTAGTTAAAAATAAAAATAAAAGTTAGTTCATTAGATAAATGGCTAGAATAATTGGTTGAATTATTCCTTCTATGCTAAATTTATACAGTAAGTCCATGACTTACACACATTTGAGTTGTCAACTTTAACAGGTACCAATGGCCCTAACCTTACAAATTATTCATAGTTGAGAACAAATTGCAGTAGTACCTCACATGTCTGTAGTACATTGTCATGGTTGTGCTGTTCTGTGCTTACTGTACAGTGTGACATTGTACAGTAGTATAGTGCTTGATCAGAGCCCAGGATGTCTCAAACCAAGAAGAAAAGCAGTGGTGACTTTGAGGGGACTACTAGGAAATGTAAAGCAATAACCATGGAAACAAAAATGAAAATAATTGAGAGATTGGACCTAGGTGAAAAGACGGTAGACGTCACTCATCCTACAGCATGAATCATTACAGAACATGTGAAATTTTTTATGCTTTACATTGTACATTTGTGTAAAAGGTGTTATAAGAATGGTCAAAGACAAGAACCAAAAGTCACTGCAGCCATCCATAAGGAAAGGAGGAGAGCTATATTAGGGTAACAAAACCTCACAAATGACAGCAGTAAATGTGCTTACTTTAGGTTTCTGGAGCTGTTTTGTATGCTTCAATGTACTATGTGACATATAATCTTCCAAAAGAATTGATAAAAGACTCATCATTTGGAACTTTTAAACTCAGACTGGTTAACATATTAGGAAGGATTTTCAAGGAATCAGTTCTGCACTAGGAAGAATCTGAACTAGATGACATGTTTCATTCTTCTACTTTTGTACTGAAATAAAATTTTAAAGAATGCAAAAGGGAAGATTATTCAGAATTCTTTTTATCTCCACATATATATTTTTTCTCTCAAGAATAACTATACTAGTAAAACTAATAAAATAAAAAATATAACTCTTATGCCATTGCAATGTTGTATGTATAATAGGTTAATGACATTAAGGAAGTAGGTCTAATTTCCAATTGATTTAAAGTTAAGAAGTCACCAGTTTTAGCATCTTGAGGAAAATCATGTAGATCCTTTTCAGCTTATGTTTTTCTATTGTAAAAGCAGAGGACTAGGATTAGACCTGTGTATAGCATATCTACATGTTCATCTATTTTTGGCAACATTTATAACATTATCAATATATAACACATTTACAACAAATAAAAAATTCATCAATAAATATATTGTTTAGTCAATATCCTTTCTCTAGCAAATCAAAATTAGTCTAAAAGAAAGAAAGAAAGGAAAAGAAAATGTACATCTACCATACTGAAAATTCTAGAGAGAAATGCCAGGCAGAATTGGATCCAGAATCTAAAATAATGTTTGGCTGAGTAAACTCTATACATAAGTATGAGAGCTGGGGTGGAGAAGGGATTGTGCTGAGTGAAAGTGGAAGATATAAAAGTACTCTGATCAAATAAAAACAATAAAATCAACTGCAAATTCAAGCATAATTTAAAGTGGATGGGCTTCATCTTCTATCCATGTTAAGACAGAATTTGATTTCTCTTTTCCCAAACAATCCACATATAAGCTCCTCTATCTGTTAGTCAGGCAACTTCAAAATTCTGCTCTGCCATCCTAGGTGTGGCTGTTTTTCTGTTTTTCCAGAATGGTGTCTTAGCAAATACATTGATCTGGTAAGTATCAAGGAAGAAGAAGGAAAGACATCAATGAGACATTAGGGCTCTTTGAAAGAAATTTGCTGGAAGCAGCCATATGAGACTGGACTACTTATTTTCTTTACCACATTCAGCTGCAAGGCATGTTGTGACTTGTGTTTATTAAGGCTGCTATCTTTCACCTTAAAGTTGTGACCCTATAAGAGCGAAGGCATGCATTTTGAAATAAGAAACTATTTGTCAAAAATGTGGGCACATATAGTAAAACATAAGTGTTACGATCAGAGTTATCTATGTTCTTCGTCCAAGATTGTGAAACAGATTTTGAAATATAGTAATTACTCGAAATATATGTATTCAGAGAATAAATCAGTGAATGCTTGCATACACAGGTACTAAAACATCTGAAACATGTTATCAGTAATGCAGCTCACCAAAACTTTGTGACAGATTACAACAGCATAAAGGCAGACATGGAGAGAACATGGATTGTGAGCTCACCCAAAGAGTACAGTATTGTTATGCCAGGTTCATAATTTACCAATTTTGTGACCCTTAGAAATTTATCTCAACTTGCACTTGAGATAAAAACCTGGGTCTAAAAATCTAAATTTGCAGGATATTTTAACTAACTTAAAATATGTGAAAACACAGAAGATAATGCATGACACATAATAAGCCTCCAGTAATGACTGCATCTTTTCTTCTTTATCTGTATTCCTATGTAAACTCTGGACAATTAGGATGTTTCCTCCAAATAATTCTGTGTTTCTAAACATTGTCTTTGGATGGGGTTGATCAGTGCTCACATATAAGAACAGGTACTAGCAACTTAAGTTACAAAATTTTAGCTCAAATTTCCCTTTGGTAGATCATTACAGGCAAATGTATTAAACTCAAAAGTAAATGAATAATGAACCAAGCTTTAAAAAGAAAGTTAGCTCTGGTAGGCCACCCCTTTGGCCCAGTGCAGCAGAGGTGCTCAGCTGCATGGGCACCATCACAGCAGTGTCCATACTCCCTTCCCCAAGAACAAGAGAAAAGGGGCCTCCCTGAGGCTCCTAAATGAAAATTGAAGCCTACTGGAAAAGTAAAGAAAATCTCTATGATAAAGGCACAACACACGAACATAGTTGGTAAGTCAGAGGGACCAGCACCTCCCATTGGAACCTAGTCTAACTTCGGGGAAAAGACAGCTGGAAACTTGCACAGTTCAACCCAGCAGGAGGTCAGAGATCTCCACTTGGGCCTTGCAGCCAGAAATCAGCCTGAATCTCAGGGGACAGTTGCTAGCTTGCTGAGACTAATTAACTTAGATCTGCACACTCCTGACAATGCTGTCTATTGTGTCAACAGATGCATACCCTGAAGGAGGCCCTCTATTTCTATTTGTATTTTTTAATTTTCAAATTCATATTTTTCTCTTTTATCTTTAATCATTTTAAAATTTTTTATCTTTTTCTTTTCTCAATTTTTTTCTTTTTATCTTCTTTTTATGTACTTTTCCTTCTTTCACTCTCCCACCCTGATCTCCATTACACTCCCTTTTTGTTCCTGTTCCTATCCTAATTCAAATTTATTTTCTTTCTGTACCTTTTCTTCTCTTTTTCCATCTCTCAATTGCCACTAGTTTTAAAAGAAAGTGATTACAGTCTCTAGCCTCACTGTTGCTGTTAGTTTGTTATGTTCTTGTGTGTATTTTGTTCTGTCTTCTCTTCTCAACAGCTAGAGATTGTGTGATTTCCCTGTGTTCTCTGACCTCACTTCTAAACTTTCTGTATCCTATCCCTCCCTCCCTCCCAATTCCTTCTAAGTTCCCATTCTGAAAGTTAAAATTGCTATATTGAAGAGTTTATTCACCATAAATATATTTTGGGCTGGTCCTTAATTTTTATTTAATTCATACTATTAAATGTGATAGATAACTACTACAAATAACCATTTTCTAAGCTGTGCTTGATGCTATTGTGTTGCTGATGGTATCACTTGGACTAAGGTGTTATAACTGATCTAATCAGTTGTCCTCCTGTTATAATGAAAATGAAATTGCATCAGAGATATTAGAGATTCAAAACCTAAAGACCAGCTATATCTGGATGATCAAAGTATTAACCCAGGAATTAAGCCAAGGACAGTACCAACAAAAATAGATATGAGAAGGCATTTAAACAAGGCACAAACACAGACTTCTACCTCACCAAAGGTAAACTTCAGGGGAAATGTGGTGGAAAAGTCTGAGTCAACCATCTGGACACCCTAAACCAATAGCACTGAACCAATAGCACATTAAGTAAAAGAACAGATAAATGAGGTTTTAGAAAAATTAAAAATAAAAATTATTAGAAATAATTTCCCAGATAACCACAAAGATGTTAAGAAGAATGAGAAACATAATTAGAGACTCTAGAACACACACAGATTAAAAAAAAAAAAAAAAAAAAAAAGATGAGCTCAGGACTATGATGGAAACCATGAATGCCCAGCATAGGAAAGAAATGGAATCCATGAAACACATTCAGATATCTAGGAGATTTAAAGCACTATAGAAAGCATTTGCAGCAGAATGAATGAATGTGAAGGTAGAATTTCAAGTATAGAATATAGGATTGTGGTCAGTGACCATGAAAAGAAAGATCACTTAAAAACAATAAGAGACCATGAAAAATCAATCCAACAACTCTTGGATGATGCAACAAAGAATAATATAAGACTGACAGGAATCCATGAAGTAGCAGGAGAAAGCACAAATGACATAAAAAAAAAAAAACTGTTCACAGAATTAATGACAGAAAACTTCCCAAACAGAGAGGAAGAATTTGACATACAGATAAATGAATCATATAGGACTCCAAATAGCCATGATCAAAAGAATCTAAACACAGACATATAATAATCAAGATCCTGGAAATCCAATAGAAGAACAAAATACTACTAGCATTTAGAGAGAAGAAATAAATCACATGCAAAGGAAAGTTCATCATAATCACAGTAGACTTTTCAACACAAACCCTCAAGTTAAGGAGAGCTTGAAGTATTGCAAGTCCTAAAAGAAAACGACCTCCAACCTAGATTGAGGTATCCTACAAAACTACCTTTCAAAATTGACAGGGAAATAAGATATTTCCACAACAATGAACACCTGAGAATTTTCGTGAACACCAAATTGGCATTCCTAACACTTCTAAACAATATCCGGAAAAAATAAAATGAAGGCCACAATTCCAAACAGGCCAACAGAGCAAATATACCAGGCAAGGCAAGAAATTGGAGAGAGGGAGGGAAAAATAAAAATAAAAGAACTAACAACAGGAAAATAACAAGACAATGAAAAGTCAATACATACAGTTATAACCATCAGTGTTAATGGCTTCAATTCACCAATCAAAAGAAATAGGCTGGCAGAATGGATTAAGAAGCAAAATCCAACAATATGCTGTATATAAGAAACCCACTTAATCCACAAAGAAATCCATAGACTGAGAGTAAAAGGATGTAAAACAGTTCTCCATGCAACAGGAGCCCAGAAAAAAGTGGGGACAGCTATCCTATTTGCAGACAGAATAGATTTCAAATTAAAACTAATTAAAAGAGACAAAGAAGGCCACAACATCCTTGTAAAGGGAATAATACAAAAGGAAGAAATGACAATCATAAATATATATGAACAAAATACTAATGCTCCAACTATAAAAGAACAAATATTAATGGATATGAAAAACAAAATAAGCACTAATACAATTGCAGTGGGGGACAACAATACTCCACTGACACAAATATACAGATCATCCTGACAAAAAATCAATAATGAAATAACAGAACTGAACCAATTTTTTTAAAAAATGGCCTTAGTAGATGTCTACATAGTGTTCCACCCCACAAAATCAGAATATACATTCTTTTCGGCTGCACGTGGGTCATTCTCCAAAACAGACCACATGCTAGCTCACAGAACATGCTTAAGTAAATGTAAAGGAATTGAAGTTATCCCCTGTATGTCATCAGAACATAGTGCAATTAAACTGGATGTCAATAGCATAAGAAACCACAAGAACTTCACAAACACATGGAAATTAAATAACACCCTGCTGAACAGCCATTGGGTCACAGGGGAAATTAAAGAAGAAATTAGACAGTTTCTACAATTAAATTATAATGCCAATACAACATACAGGAGTCCATGGGACACAGTGAAAGCAGTTCTTTGAGGGAAATTCATAGCAGTAAATGCTCATAATAGGAAAACAGAGCAAGCTAAAATAAACAACCTAGTGATTAGCCTTAAGCTCCTAGAAAAAGAAGAGCAAGACAAACTGAAAGTTCATACAAGGGAGAAAATTATAAAGATCAGAGCAGAAATTAATGCAATAGAGACTAAGAGAACAATACAAAAATCAATGAATCAAAGAGTTGGCTTTTTGAAAGAATAAATAAAATTGATAAACCCTTAGCCAACCTTATCAAAAAAGGAAAAGGCTCAAATCCATGCAATTAGGAATGAAAAAAGGTAAAGTCACAACAGATCCACCAGAAATCCAGAGGATAATCAACACCTACTTTGAAAACCTGTATTCTAATAAAATGGAAAATACAGGATAAATGGACAAATTCCTAGATATATATATATGAATTTCCAAAGTTGAACGAAGAAGATATAAAAAGTCTTAACACCCCAATTACATTCAGTGAAATTGAAAATGTAATTAAAACATTACCAACAAAGAAAAGCCCAGGTCCTAATGGCTTCACAGCTGAATTCTACAAGACATTTTCAGAAGAACTACTGCCACTATTCTTTATACTCTTCAGTGAAACTGAAAGGGAAGCTATACTTCCAAATTAATTCCTGGAAGCAAGTATTACTTTGATTCCAAAACCAGGGAAAGACAAAACCAAAAAAGATAACTTCAGGCCAATCTCCCTAATGAACATAGATGCAAAAATCCTCAATAAGACACTAGCAAACAGAATGCAGAAGATTACACACCCTAAAAAAGGAAAATTTATCCCAGGGATGCAAGAATGGTCTAACAAATGTAAACCAATAAATGTAGTATATTGTATTAACAGAGTCAAAGACAAAAACCATATGATGAACTCAATCAATGAAGAATAAGTATTTGACAAAATTCAACAAACATCCATGATTTAAAAAAAAAAACCCTATAGAAAATTGGAATAGGTGGTCTTTATCTCAACCTGATAAAGGCTATCTATGAAAAACCAACAGACAATATCATTCTAAATGGTCAAAAACTGAAAACCTTCATGATAAAATCAAGAACAAGACAAGGATGTCCACTATAAGCATTCCCGTTCAATATAGCTCTAGAAACATTAGCCACAACAATTAGACAAGAGGAAGAAATAAAAGGAATAAAGATAGGAAAGGAAGAAGTTAAACTGTAACTATTTGCTGATGATATGATACTCTACACAGAAGACAGAAAACTCTACCAAAAGCCTTCTAGAATTGACAGATTCAGTAGAGTAGCTGAATACAAGGTCAACACTCAAAAATTAATGGCCTTCTTGTACACAAATAACAGACTCACTGAGAGAGAAATTGAGGAAACAATTCCTTTTGCAACAACATCCAAAAAATGAAATGTATAGGAGTCAATCTAACAAAGGAGACAAAAGACCTCTACACTGAAAACTACAGTGCTTTCATTCTTTAAAAAAAAGAGATAGAACAGGATACAAGAAAATGGAAAGACATCCCTTGCTTCTGGGTAGGAAGAATCAACATAGTGAAAACGGACATACTTCCAAAAATGCTATACAGAGTCAATGCAATCCCGATTGAAATCTCAAAAGTATATTTCACAGAACTTGACAAAATAATCCAAAAATTCATTTGGAACCAGGAGAGATCCAGAAGCAAAAGCCATTCCAGGCAACAGAGACAAGGCAGTGGGTATCACAATTCCCACTGTGGTAAAAGCCACTGTGGTAAAAACAGCATGGTACTGGCAAAGAAATAAACCTGAGGATCAGTGGAAGATTAGAGGATGCAAAAACAACATCAGACATACTCAGCTGCCTCATCTTTGACACAGGAGCCAACCATACTCACTGGAGGAAAGATAGCCTCTTTAATAAGTGGTGTTGGAAAAACTGGCTTTCAACGGGCCAAAGATTAAAACTAGATACCTATCTTTCACCATCCAGTAAATAAAATCCAAGTGGTTTAAAGATCAAAATATCAAAACAGAAGCACTAAACTTACTGGAAAATAAATTAGGTAGAACTCTTGAAGACACTGGCATAGGAAAAGATTTTATGAACAAATCCTAATCAGCATGAGAACTTGCACAAAGAACCAACAACTGGGATTTCATTGTATTAAAAAGTTTTTGCAATGCAAGAGAAACCACCACAGAGCTGATTAAATCTACAATGTGGGAAAAATTTTACCAGCTACTTCTCAGACAAAAGACTACTATCTAGAATATATAAAGAACTTTAAAAAAATCAGACTCCCAACACAATGACCTGATTCAAAAATGGGCATCTGAAGTGAATAGACATTTCTCAGACAAACAAGTAAAAGCAGCAAATAAATATATGAAAAATGTTAAACACCACTGGTCATTCAAGAGATGCAGATGCAACCAACACTGAGATTCCACCTAACCCCAGAAAGAATGGCTGCTATCAAGAAATCAATCAATAACAAATGCTGGTGGGGATGTGGGGAAAAATGAACCCTTCTCCATTTTGGGTGGGAGTGCCGACTGGTGCAACCACTGTCGAAATCAATATGGAGATACCTGAAAGAATTAGGTTTAGAGGTCCCATTTGACCCAGCTCTCCCTCTGCTGGGCATCTTTCCAAAAGAATTAACAGAATCATTCCAGAGTGATATATGCATACCCACATTTATAGTGGTACAATTTGTAATAGGTAAAATGTGTAACAACCCAAATGCCTATAAACTGGATACTGAATAGAGGAGATGTGGTTTTTCTATAAAATGGAGTATTACTCAGCCATAAAGAATGAGAAACTAAAGACATTTGTACCTAAATGTATGCACATTGAGGCTATACTCTTAAGTGAAATAAATAGGCCACACTTGAACAAATACTGAATAGTTTCTCTGGTGTGAAAAACTGAAAGTGTAAATAAGGTTTAAATGATATAATTGATAGTGTGAAATGGGAAGAAAATGGCTAATGGGAAAATGGGAAGTGTAGGGGAAAGGAAAGAAGGCAAAATAAAAAATATGACAAAATATGGAAACAAAGTCTTTGTAAATATGGACATGTGAAGGGTGTGAAGGGAGGGCAGGGGTATGGCGAAAAAATGAGAACCAAGACCTGTCATGTAAAGGTACAAGATCCCAATGATAAATGTAACTTTACTGTTTGCTTTAAATGGACCAATAAACTTAATGGGGGAAAAAAGAATATTAAATTTTGGAATATAATTCTGTTAATTATAGACATATTTTTGTCCTTAAATATGTACACATGCATAAAATAAATAATTTAATTTATTAATAATTATAGGTTATCATAAATTGATACTCAGAAAAATCTAGTTTGAAGGAAGAACATGACAATAATGGAAAAATATTATGGCATGCCTCATTACTGAAACACAAAACAGCACACAAACAAAAAATGCTACCTATTTTCAAAATTATTTTTCTTTAATTGTTACAATTCTAAAAAGAAAATATGGCGAAAATGAGAACCAAGACCTGTCATGTAAAGGTACAAGATCCCAATGATAAATGTAACTTTACTGTTTGCTTTAAATGGACCAATAAACTTAATGGGGGAAAAAAGAATATTAAATTTTGGAATATAATTCTGTTAATTATAGACATATTTTTGTCCTTAAATATGTACACATGCATAAAATAAATAATTTAATTTATTAATAATTATAGGTTATCATAAATTGATACTCAGAAAAATCTAGTTTGAAGGAAGAACATGACAATAATGGAAAAATATTATGGCATGCCTCATTACTGAAACACAAAACAGCACACAAACAAAAAATGCTACCTATTTTCAAAATTATTTTTCTTTAATTGTTACAATTCTAAAAAGAAAAAATAGATAACAGACTAAAGATATATTAAACCTAGTCCAGATACATTTATCTTTTAGAAATCATTTGAAGAAAGATTTGTGGCTAAGATAATCACTAAAGGTTGAATTTACTGGAAAAACTCATTCTGAAGTAGGTCAAGAATCCCTTCAAAGCATGGATACCCTTAAAGACATCCAAACTGTCAACTACAAATCAAGTAACTGTTGATTCTGCAAAAATGCTTAGTGTCACTATAAAGTAAACTAAAAAAAATGAAAAAAATGGTCAACATCATGAAAATCATAAATTGCTTTTAGGATTTATTTTTTTCATCCTTCTAAAGGTAGCATTTAATAAAATAGTCTGATTCTTTCTCCAAGTCAATCATAATAAAACAGAGATTCTCAAATACAATTTGCTATTATTTTTGTCACTGAGATTTAAGTGTTTTTCGTTCTTACAACCAGAGTTTTGTTATCAGCAAAAGTACTTGTCAATAAGCTCAGTAAGTATTATAAATTTTTGAAAGAAAATAGCACTGACCTGCTGCTGTTTTCCTTTCTAAGCTACTTGTATGGACAAACCATCAAATGACATCAATCCCTGAGAATTTGCTTGGCCTGTGGGAGTTGTTGTTTTGTCTCTTGATAGAGAAGAATAGAGAGGGAGTTTGTATTTGTTGAATGCTTACTTTTGGTCATACACTTTAGATCCAATATAGCATCTTATCCTCAAATAACCTGGTCAAGTAGAAATTAATATTCCCACTTTACATATAGGAAATTGATCCTCCAAAAAGCAGTGAAAGATAATCTGTCATGGCAAGATCAGACCCTAATTCAGGCAGGGCTCTGTTTTTATCAGAAAAAGCCTGTTTTTTCCAATAATGTAAAGCTATACATGTTGATTTCCCAGTGGAGAAAGCCATAGAAAGCTGGGAAAAAGATATAGTTTGTCAGGAAGAAGTGAAAGGCCTTCTTGCCAAAGATAAGTAATTATCTAGGAAAGAGCCCAAAGTAGTGAGCTGTCATAGGCAAAGGAGTGATAAGAACTTTAGAGTAGCAAAGTGAATTTTTTTTCTGCCCTCTCCTGTATCCACAGCCCACCACAGATACCAAATTTAAACTTGTGATCTCAGTGATCTTTCAGGGAATAATTATTGTAATTTATGTCACGTTTTCAGCCAAAAGAATAACAAGAATTGGACTTCATTTGGGAAAGTTTCCTTCCTTTTGGTGATCAGAACAGTAGTAAACACAGCAGTAATAATATGTGGTGTTTATTGAGTTTGCTCGGCTACAAACTAAGGGCATTCAAGTATTACATTAACTCATCTTCAATAAATCATGTGCAGTAACTACTATTGCTCCATTTCACAGGTGTAGGCGATGTGAGTTAAGATTAAGAGATTAAACATCTGAGTTGAGGTTGCCGAGATGGCAACAGTGGGGTGACTGGAGGAGCTGACCTGTCAGGTGCCCAGATCCATGCTGATTAGTGTGTCCATCACTACTGAGTACCCTGTTGATCTTCAGCTGTGTCCTCGCCTCCTCCTGAGATTTATTCCAGCTTCGGCGTAGGCAATACAGAATTGATGAACAGAAAATTTTCTCTAATTATGCCCTGAATAGCTTCTCTAATTTTTACAATTTATATGAGTTATACAAAGTAAATCTTTCGGCTTTCAGCATCTCTTATTACAATCAGCTTTTCTCCTTTTGCCACCTTTTCAAGCTCTACACAACTGAAAATGTGTTCATAATATTACAAAAGCTTGTTAAATACAAAGGTAAAATGGGGGCTCCATTCCCAGACTCTCTTAAGCAATATAATTTGAAAACAAAAGAGACTCACTTGTGAAGGAGACAAAAATCTTTTCCTATTCACTTCCTTCATTTATCTCCGTTAGAACATTTTCTAGTGCCTTTGTTTAAAAAGTGTCTCAGTATCTTTCCTCTTCTTATTTCATTAGCAGTTTCTCAGTTATTTGCAGTCTTCTCTTGTTATCAGCATTTTTTTCCTATCTTAAAGCAGAGTTATGAGATTTCTGTCCCGTTAGACTTTATAAGATAGTAAAAATATAACTCCATGGAGGCTTTTAGCTTATTCAAATTTTCGCTCAGCTTGCATATCTGAATCAAATCATTCCAGTGTTAATTGATTGGAAATACTGGTTTACTAGTTCACGACTAGAAGTAAAAGTGGATGGGTTCAACCTTGTCTCTAGGGACTTGTATCATCAAGTCTTTGTCAGGAATTCTGTTTTCAAAGAAGACAAAAATGGAAATGGCCAGGTGAATTTACTTGACACGTCACTTCAGTGGATGGGTGTCAGAAATGAGGAATACATTTGTCTTTTATCACAGAGCCTCTTGGACACTGTTGTTCGGTGCTGTGAATCTCTAAAGTAATGATGCCGGCTCCATCATGTTTCACTTGACAATCTCTTTCCAACTTTCAAAGCCCTTTTATTTATACACTCGTCTCCATCCATCATTGGGAGTGCCCACTGACATGTCCCACAATATTTAAAAAATCACAATGTTCTGTGGCCTCAGAAAAATTTAACTGACAATTTTTCAAGCATAAGACTGGGAGAAAAAACAAAATCACTGCTATTGATAGAAGATTTCCCTGTTTATTCTGCCAGTTATTCTGATTACCTGAATGACAGAATAACTTCCTTCTCCCTGCTGAAAATATCCTCTTTACTTGAGTTTTAAAGGGGTTTCTAATCACTTGTATTTCCTATTCATATCTGGAGAGTAAATACTGTATGGAAACTTTCGAATTGATTGTATAATTAAAAATAAAGTAAGTGAAGTTTCTACGATTTGACCTCTTTGGTTATTTTTTCTTCCACTCAGTGAATCAGGATCATCAATTTTATTTCAGGCACTCTTGGAAGACTAAAATCACTTAGCAGCCAAAGTAAAACACAGTTGTGGGTGGGAGGTTTCCAGTCACACCCCTGATATAAATCAGCTAGAAAGCCTCAGGAAACAAGACTGAGATATTAGCTCACTGGTCTGGAATCACTGGCCGCAGGCCCTAATAGAAAGCCTTCCAGAAAGTCAAACACGGACAGCAGGTAGTTTCAGTAGTAGGGACGTTTCTGCTATTGTCACAGATAATCTGATATGTCTGTCACTTTTGCCAGCTACAAAATCCACCTGAAATCCTTGTTATATACAATGGTCACATATTTAGGATTAGTGGGGGGAAGATCATAGCCCTATTTAATGATTGGATTCCAAAATACATGACCTGCTATGTATGGTTTCAAGTACCACCATAGACCAGGGAAGTCAAGTTTACCTGTTCTTTTCTCAAATGAGGAAGGACTTCCATTTTTCAAGGTCTTGGAGAATAGTTAAGTTTCATAATTAACAAATACTTTCTTAAGAAAAGGAGAGTAGTAGCATCTGAAAAACCTCTTTACAGGGATCTGGATGGAGGGGGGTGTTGGGCATTTATCTTCAGCATCCCCATGTTCTTTAGTCTTCAGGGGTGACATTTTCCCTTAGATGTATTCCATATTCCCAAAATAATAGGTCAAAACCTCAAGAGACGAGCACTTTAACAAGTTCTCCTCTCCACTAAGGCCTTCTTACTAAATAAACAGTGAGGGAAGCAGACAGATATAGTGCTCCTCACACATAACAGGACCAACAAACACTGCAAAGAAAGGAATAAAAGCAGAGTTCGAAGGCTCTTTCATGTCATCCTCCCTGTAATACTTAAATGGCCATCTTCAGGTAGAAGGAATTGCTCCTTGGGATGAAGTGTAGCAGTCTACCACCTACCAGCTGGGATCACAAAATACAGTGAATGTTCAAACTAAACAAAAGTTATTACAGTAAAAGACATGTGGCCATTAATCCCTTTAAAAATAGTCCCCCTCACTTCAAACATACTTATACCATTGTTCTTGCACTTTCTGAAGCAGTTCAAGAGGTTATTTCACAAGTGTCTTCAGTTGTGCTTTCATGGCTATCTCATTGTCCTGAATCAGTTCAAACCTTTACTTTTCATGGTTATTTTGATGCTGGGGACAAGCAAGAACTGTCAGGGTACCAGGTCCAGCATGAAAGGTGAATGAAGACACTCTGTAATGTTTTTATGAGCCTGGGTTTCCATGGGATGGCACTTGGCAGCAGCATTAATTGTAGTTTTGATCACACCTCATAAAGAAATAAAAGAAGATATTCAGAATCGCTTTTGAAAATGGCAAGAAGGGTGAGATAAGTATGTTAGAAGCAAAGGGGAGCATTTTGAGAGGTGGGGATTATCAGTAATGTGTCTTTTATTGCAGTAAATTTTTAAAAAATTTAATCATTCATCGTATTTTGTGATCACACCTTATATATTTTTCTTTCTACAGACACTTCGGGTCTTGTATACTATAACCTGCTTTGTAGTATCAATATGTAGCACAACTCCCCTGGTATATCAAGAATGATTAACAAATGTTTATTGTTTAATTTTTTTTGTTAAAGCAAGATGTTGTTTAGGCTGGTCTTGAACTCACTGTGTAGCCCAATCTGTCCTCGAATGTGCTGCAATTTTGCTGCCTCAGCCTCTGGGATGTAAGGAGTATAGGGATTACAGGAGTGTACCACCACACCCAACAGTTTAAATGTATTTTGTATGAAGGGAAACTGTAAAAGTTAGACATTTAGCTAATATAACTGAGTCCAGGTACCTACAGTATTTGTAATAGACAAATTATTTCAAAGACGCCCTGACAACAGACTAAAATATGTTTTCCTCTTAAAAGACTGTTAGGGGACAAGTTTTCCCTAGTGAGTTTGGCTGCTCACATTCATGGAGAGTGAAAGTAAAATAAGCAAATGTAGTTATTAATCTTTTACTATGTATTAAGTATGAGAGAATAAGAGAGAGATTTATTTAAGCCACTTATCAACATTGCAAAATTAGTGTTTACAATGAAAGATGACTGACTGAAAAAATAAAAGGAGTATAAATTAAGAAACATTCATTTAATTGAGATTCTTAGTGATATATTTTTTAAACTAAAATGGTTGGATCAGGGATATAGCTCAGTGGTGCTACTTCCTGTCTAGCAAGTTCAAGGTCCCAAGTTAGACCCTGGTACCCGCCCCCAAAAAACTAAAATGCTCATATTTTTAAATACATTGATATTGTTAAATCTTTTAAAAAGTTGTTGATTTCTACTGAATTAAAAATGTTTCTTTAATCATTCTTTTGTTATAGTCCACATTTTAGTTGTTTTTAAACAGAGAAACAAAATGTTTATACATTAAATTATATTTACATAGTCCCATCCCATCTCAACTTTTTTTTTTTTAATGATACTTTGGATCGAACCCAGTGCCTTCACAGAGAGTTACATCCCACGCACCCTGTTATTTTTTATTATTTATTTTTTTATTTTTGAGACAGTGTCTCACTAAGCCTCTAAACTATCCAGGCCAAGCTTGAATTCTCTATTCTCCTGTCTCAGCTTCCCAGAGTGCTGGGATCACAGTACCTGGCTCCAATCTCATCTTTTAAATTATCATAAAAGAGTTTTCTTCTAAACTTCCTGCACCTCATCATAAATACTCTACATCCCTATTTTCAAATGTTTTATACAAACTTGGAACTTTAAGACAAAATCTTACCATAATAATTTTTAAAAAGACACAAAAACTCTATCTCTACATGGGAGGCTGATGCCACACAGCTCACTGTAAAGATAAAAGTTCTCATCCTAAGGGCTAAATGGACTCCTAATAAGAAATGAACTTCCCAGAAAGTCTTCTAATAAATAAACATCAAGCAAAGTCTCATAGATATTTCCTACCTAAAACAAATAACTGGGAAAAGTTCACACACATTGATTAGTTCATTTAAATAACTCCTGTATCTATGGCCATGAAAATAATCATTGAGTCCCTTGTGCCCATAAAAATTAAGATTAAGACAGTTGAGTAGTGACTGGAAATTAATATATTCAATGATTCTTCTTTTTGTTTTGTTTTGTTTCCTGGGATTGTCTTTATGCTACAATTTTACAAGGTTAAAATGCATAAAAATTCAACAAGATACATAAGCAGCAACTCTCTAGCACATAATAATGCACAACTTTTGTTTCATTTTGTAATTTCTTTTACATAACTTTTAATTCTTGCCCAAACTTTAGCAAAAAACACCCTCAATTTCTTTTGCAGATAAAGATACAAAGATTCTTTAATGTTACTAATATTTTTTAAAACTTATTATCAGTAATAGACTAACAATTAAATTTCTGATTCTCAAAATGACTAGTGATTTTCTGCTATGTATTGTTAAGGAAAATTTTTAAAAAGTAAAATTGCAACTCTCAAACAAGCATACAACAAATATTGTCAATAGTTTAATAGAATTCATTTAATGAGGTAATGAGTAAGATGATTAAAACTGGTCCAAAGACATAAATATATGAGCCAATGGATTACTGAGTTAGATAGGAAACTGATTAATATCTAACAGAGCTATCTATTCTTCTTAACAAAAATCTACAAATTAGCCTCTGCCAATATATATTTAAGAATATTGCAATAAATAAAAATCAAAGTTCAGCTCTTTTCTGAAAGAACACCCAGTACTCTCTCTCCTTTGCTTATTTCTATAATTCAGGTAATTTTTCTGACAGTGTATTATGGCAGTTTTACTACAGATAGAAGAAAAGTTAAAGACACATTGCTATGAATTTTCAAATAATGGGGAATTGCCTGTGGAATGTAGAAAAATTATGGTACTGTACAGAGAAAACTTGGCCTGAAGGCATCAGAAATGGTAGCTATTAATTTTCAATGAGGGAATCAAGAGTGTCTGACTAAAAGGAAGAATTGCAAATAATGCGAGGCTGGGAAACAACAGTACATCCATAAACCAAAAGTTTGTCTTTATGGTTCCATGCTCATTTCCTTTTTCACAAAGTTCCTGCTCTGGGCCAGGTAAATGGGGACTCACACGAAAAAGGGCGAAGCCTTACCTGCCCCTGAGGTACAAACTGTACAGAGGGGAAACTATTTCTGCAACAGTAATGTGGTAGCAACAGACAGGTTCCTTGTGGAAAACGAGAGGAAGGAGAATTGCCCCCATTCTGGAGAAGAGGTGAAGGGATTTAAAAGACTTCCTGGAGGAAGCAACCAGCCCTTGTGTTTGATGGAAACATGACAGTTACACAGGAGAAGGGGAGAGAATCCTAGGGGAGCAGGTGGAAAGTTCTGAAGTACTTAGTGTTACAGAGCAGGAAGTGGGGGAAGACAGAGAACAGGAAAAGAAGTCAGGGGACATCAGGAGGAGACAGGAGAATCTTTGTTTTGCTGAGCAGATTCTTCTTTCAGACAAAGGAGGTTGGTGCAGGATTTTACACTGGGAAATACAATGATATAAATGAATCTCGGATGGCAGGAAGAATGAAGAATGTACTTAAAAGGGAAGGGACCTGTGCAGAGAGACCAGTCAGCAGACTTGCTGGATACAAGATATGGAGGTGATAATGGAGGCCAAAGTCTTACTCAAGGGTGTGCTGACATCTAGGGGGAGAGGCCTTGCTCTTGGGGAATCTTGCCTAAGGAGTTCTCTTCCTGCTGGCCCTGTCTTCTTTGACAACTGGAAAAACTGACTTTCTGCTTCACAGGAGGAGTTAACTGGAAAAGAGCCATGACCAACACACCTATGAGCAAAAGGCAGGAGGGAGCAGGCTGAACTCAGGCTGCTACTGCACCCTCACCATCACTCTTCCCTCCTCCTCCCTAACCTGAAGCCACAGACTTTATTTCTTTAGTTCATTTTTCACTTTCCACATTCCAGGCACCATCAGTGACTCGTGAGAGGAAGCACTTGTTCCTGCCTTACATTTTAACGCTGCAAAATAATTTCAGCAGCTTTATTCAGCAGTTTCTTCCCAATGCACTATTTATTTTTCAGGGCCAAAAAATTTAATCAGCTGTAAAATCCAAATGAAAGCCCAAGAACTTCCTAGTTACTCCATTTGGAAAGTGAAGGAGTCAGGGTGAATATATTTACACTTCAAGAAAAAAAAAAGGAAGCCCTTTTTTCTATCCCAATCCATCAGCTGCCCCCACACTAATTTTTCAGATTTTCTGCCTTGACATTTCCTAGGAAGTATGTTCTTTTTTTTTTCTTTTTTCTCTTCCTGTTTTTTCTTCCTTTTTGCCTTTTGCATCTTCCTTCCTTTCCTCCTTCCTTCTTTCTTTTCTTCCTTTCTTCTGCCCTCCCTTTCTTTCCTACTTTCTTCTTTCTCTCCTTAAGGTACTTAGTGAACAAGAGTTACTGCTACATCTCTCTTGACATATTTTGAAAGGAGGGGTGCTCAGGAATGAAAACACAACAGACCCAGTCGAAATATAGAAACATCCCATGGGTGCTGAGAACCTCAAAGATGCTTTCTAATTTTGTATCCTTCAAGACGTGAGACCTTTAATTAAGAAAGGATATAAATATAACAATCGTGGAAGAATTCCCTGAAGTTTAAGATAGAGACCCCAACATTATGCCAGGGATAAAAACTGTGCCTTGAAAACTCTTGATTGACTCCACTAATGAGAGGCTGAGATTTCTTCCTCATAACCCTGTGCTTGTCTCCCGATTAATTTCCTGCAGTACTTAATCTTCAGTGCATGACACTTTAACCACTAAGCTTATTATTCTAAAAATAGTATTCTAGCTGTGCCGTCTTAGCAGACATATGTGAAGACCTCATTTCTATGTGATTTCCTTGGTTGTTTAAATGTTAATATCAGGCTTGCATAAAATAAAATAAACAACCATACCAACAAAGATAAGTACATTTTTATCCAGCTCAATTTCCCAACTTCTATATGTAAAAAGATTTCCACATATTTTCCTACTCAGAAACCTCACCGGAATTGATAGATGTTCTTTTATGGGAACAAAAAGGAAAGTCACTGTTTCCATCTGAGAACAGCATTGTATCTCTATCTATACAAACAAATCAAGGTAGCGCATCCCCTACCACCTTGGGCTGTGCCTTTCAGTGAATTTTTATGACAACTTCTAAGATAAAAATAAATTATGGAGGATTTTATCGAGACTCTAGGTTAAGAAATTCATTATGCCAAGGGAACAAGGCGAGAGTCAGGCATCCAGACAGAATCAGAGGGAACAATTTAGGTTTGGTAATAAGATGAGATTTATGTTTCAATCCTTTTCTCTCTGTTGGCATTGTTAGGTGAATGGATGCACAGGAAGAGGTTTCAGTTCACATAAAACCTTTACTAGGAGAAGGAGACACCGTAACACCTCACTGTGGTCTATTGAAAGCACAGTACTTGCTGTCATGAGTGTGGTTACCTTGCCGTATCAGGTTTCCCTAAAATTATAATGCGATTCCTGCTATTACCACTTGCTGAAAATACGGCCCTCCTTCCTGGGCACCCTGCTCCGTCCCTCCCTCCCAAGCAGAAGACTCAAATGGCTGGAATTCAAGATGAGCTTGGCTCCTTGCCAGTTTGCCCAGGAATCCACAATCAATAGGAAAAACACCCGACCTTGAATTTCTCCTTCACCAGTTTTCCAGACAGGTTCTTACCTCACTCTCTGCACAAAATAATTAAATAACAAAGTTTTAAGAATCATAGGTTACCCATATATCTAACTTTTTAGATAAGTGTTAAATATATTTCTGAAGAAAAAACCCTCCTCAATAGCATATTACAGCACATCCTAATTTTCTTTGCTTCATCATAGCTTTTAACCCCAGTGGTTTGGGTATGAAACCATTTCACAGTCACTTCAAAAGTCTGGGAGAGCATAAACACAGACAAATGATATTGTGCTTTCAGTAGTTTTTAAATGCTGATTCTAAATAAGGTCCACTAAGCTATTTACACTTTCTTGTGCACTGTGCAAGGACCTTGAAATTGAAGTGCTTAATTATGCGACAGCTATTTTAAGATGGTCAGAAAATATCACACTCCTCTGACTTTATCCTCTTACCAACCACAACAAAATAGCGGAAAAAGATGGAACACGTGTAAATTGAAAAATCTGTTGGCTGTACATCGCCTAACACAACATGTTTGCTGCTATGTATCAGTAATGCAACAAATTCATCCGTGTCCTCTCCAGACCTCTAGGTCATTCTTCATCCTTTAAGTCTCTACTTGTAGTCTAAGGTCCAATAGTATCCCATAGACAAGAAGCAATATGCACATGCTGGCTTGTTCAGTGACTTGGCTTCTCAGTTTTTTGGTTGTCCTCATCTCTAGAGACAGCCTCTCTCACGTATAACGTTGCCATCTGCTTTATAATAGTATTAGACACTGACTCCTTCTCTTCTGAAGTGATAAATTTAGACATCTCATTCTCTCACCAGGACTTGGTAGCTTTCCACTATTCTTACACGATACCACAAATAAGCTGTTCTGCAGGATTCCTGAACCACAAGCCAATGTTCCTTCTCCATCTTTATCGTTCTTCTATAGGGTTCACTTTCCATTTCAGATCAGTTCGCATCATCTCCACAATGCTGTTTCTCACATCATCCACAGAGTCCTGCCCTGGAAGTCACCTTGCTCCCTTGACTCCCTGCTCCAACCACCCTGAGTCTCTGAAAATCTGTACTGCTCCCTCTCACCTCAATGGCTCACTCTAGTCCCAATGGTCTCAGTGCTCTATCTTCCAGGGACAAGATCCCCATCATTTTCCTGTATGACACCTACCTGACCTCTAAGATCAGTTCTCTCTAGAGAAGCCTTCCCAATCTCCAAGGGAAAATCAAGGGTCATACACCCACACTTCTATGCTCCCTACACATCCTCCTCACACCTTCACACCTTTCTCCCCAGAATGCCCTGTAATTGTCTCTGTCTCTCCGTCACCACATGAACTCCATGAGATAGAGATCACATCTGTTACTTCCAACACTAGGTACATTAACTGCTACAAATAGTTGGTGAATAAAAACATGTTCCAAAATGACAAACAAACACTCTTGTTTTCTTTTTTGCTCATTGACGCATTTCCATGAAACAATGTCTATAAATAAATAAAAGAATGACTGAAATGTGTAGGCAGTATTTCTATACATTCTTTTCATAAATTAGAAAATTTTTAAATGTAACTTTTATTCCACCAATGTCTAAAAATGTGTAAAGTAAATATTCAAATATAGTAAAGCTTACCTCATATGTACCAAGTAGACTGAGTTACACAAAAGCAGCACAGCTTCCTGTAGTTACATTTGAGAGTATTACAATTCTTGGACAGTAAATTAAATAGATAAGGAAGAAATTCTGCTGTATTAATTTCCCTGACAACAAAAATGATAAAACTTGCATCTACAGAGCCAAAACTGATCTTGCAATTGTTGTGTAGGAATTTATTGCAACATTTCCTGTATAAGTACGCAGTCTTACAAAGGATGATATTAAAAATTACATTTTTAACCATAGGCATAAATATAAACAGCAAGAGGACTATTCTCTCTTCAACAGAGGGCATATCATTTTCTCATAACTCAGCAAAAGCATTTTCATAAAAGTTCGATAAGATAGGGTCTACACACTCTCTTTTTGGTATTCCAACAATTCAGAGAAACAATCTTTGTGGATGAAAATGAAAATAGACACAAATTAGCATTGTACTGTGGAAGTTGAAGAGGTAAATATAAAAGGTAACAACTTACATTTAAAAAATTATTTTATCATATTGAAAAAGCAGTACCGCTGGGCATGGTGGCACACGCCTGTAATCCCAGCACTCGGGAAGCTGAGGCAGGAGGATCGCTGTGAGTTCAAAACCAGCCTGGGATGCATAGTGAATTCCAGGTCAGTCTCAACAACATAGTGAGACCCTGTCTCAAAAAAATTAAAAAAAAAAAAAAGAAAGGAAAAGAAAGAAATACCTTTTAATTGTTCAAAATTTGTGATGTAAATGAGAGTACACACACAAAGCAATACAAATCCTCCTACTCCAGAACTTGTGTTGGTCTAAATGCTTCCATAGAAATCCACAGTAAATTAATAGAGCTTTCTCAGGTTATGAGAATATTTATTTAATTATATATTATATACCATATATTTATATGATTACTACATATTTATATAATTATATATAATATATGTTTTATCTGAAGTACTATTTTAACATGCACATTTTATAATCTGGCTTCTCTCTAATCATAAATATGCCACAGCCACCTTCCACTTCAGCTCAGAATTTATGTATTTTTGAAGCATAATGCACACACACACACACACACACACACATTTTTAAATTGTTTCATGCTTCCTTACTAGTAATTCATTGTAACCTTAAAGTTCAACATCATACATTGTAAAACAACATAACCTGAGAGTACTTTAATTTGTTTAATATAATTATCCCTTCTCTTCAACAAGGTAAAGGAATGTGATCATTAATTGTGATATGTCCACTTGACCTGAGCAAGGGCCACTGAGCAGATGAGTAAAGCTTTGGTTGTGTCTATAGATGACTGACATGTAGGCTGCAAACCGAGGAGGGAAGACCCACCTCCATAGGTGGGTGGTAGCAACCAATAGGCTTACAGCCTGGGAAGAACAGAAAAGGAAAGAGATCCATAGGTGGGGGAGAAACCAATAGGCTTACAGCCTGGGAAGAACAGAAAAGGAAAGAGGAAATGTTTCCTCTTTCTTCGGAGGAGGAGCTTTGGTTTTCACCATTGCCTTTGGATATTGTCTCCAGTGGTCTAGTTACTTCAGGCTTCCAGCATGAACTTCTCAGCCTTTTAATGCTGACTTTTTAGCTATCCAACACACGTAGCCTGAGACTCTGCAGTGAACTCCAGGTCTTTTCTTTGACTGGGTCCTCTGGATCTCCAGTGTACAGATGGCGACTTTGAATTGTTCCACACTTGATTCTGCATTCTTCAAGCAGCCATTATAAGATTACTATTAAATCCTTTATAAAATCATAGAACTATAGTGCTATAGTTTTAAATCTGTTCCTTTACTGAACCCTAACTAATAAAAGGAGTATCAGTAGGTCTTGGATTATTGAACACAAAAATGTTCCTGGGTCAACAAAAATATTTTACCTGCAAAATAGATCCCTGAATAGCTAAATGACTCCATTTGTTAACTCACATGCTCTGACATTTAAAATAAAGAATGTCCTCAGATTGAAGGATATTGCTAATCTTAAATTATCTCTTTGGGATAACTATGCAATTATATCTACCCAATATCCTTTATATCTCCTATTCATTTTTATTACTGTACCAATGAAACAATGTGGAGAATCTAGAACCACTACTTTCATTATGTACAGAAATATTATTGGTTAATATCCATTTTTGTGTTTCAAAATGACAGTTCAATAGTATGTAGTAAGCAGACTTGGGTCTCTGAATGGTTTACCAAATTATTTCAATGAATTAAGATGTTTCTTGTTCAATATAATTTGAGATTACATCTCATGAGGACACTTCTGCCTATTATGAGTTTAGCAGTAGGAGAGGTGTGTGTTTCTATCTCGAATGTAATATTAAAATATTGAGATCATGTAATCTTACCACTTAGATGCAGATGACTGCAATCTGTTGCGTCAATAGCTATTGATGATTTAATGGATGCTGAAAACATTTTTGGGTTGTTTAGATAACTTCATCAATAAAATAGAACAGAGAATTTCAATGATTAGCATAATTATTTTTGTCTCAATTTAACCCATTCTTCATACCAAAGATTATTTTGAGAAAAACACCAACCCATAAATTTAGGGTAATTGAAGAAAAGGTAGTATATATTTCTTAACAGCATAAAATAAAATGATTGGTTTGTCCATGTGAGATAATAAAGTGTCTCCTCTCAGATAAAACTGACTATAATTTATATGACTTCAGAATAATTTAACTTGAGCCAATTATTTATCAAGAAACTCACTCCTTATATTATTCAGCTCAGAATGTAACAAAATACCACAGATCAGGTAGCTTACGGAACAGAAATTTATTTCCTCATAATTCTAGTGGAAAATATCCAAGATCAGCCAGTATGGTCATGCTGAGCTGAAGTTTCTCTCCTTAGACTGAAGTGGTCACTTTCTTTCCCTATGTTTCCATAGTCTATCTTGGTGCAATCTTTCTCTTTTTCTTCTTATAAGGATATCAGTCCTATTGGATTAGGATCCCACACGTAGGACCTCTTTTAATTTTAATAACTTTTCTAAAGATCTGTCTTTAAATAAGTCAAGTCACATTAAGGATTAGGGTCCCAAAATTTGAACTTTGGAGCAACACAATTTGGCATTTACTCTTCACAACAAGCTTTGAAGAGTTATAGTGGGAAAAGATTTTTATAGAGTATTTAAATTTGTATTTTGTTGAGTATCTTTGGGTAAAAACAGTTACTAATTCCTTCTACAGAAATATTTATAGCACCTAAAATCATTGAACATTTCTTTAAAGGTTGAATTTTTTTAGGCAAATACTGATTGAAGGGAAATAAAATTTGAGTGTCAATAATTTCTCTTAATATCTCAACTCATCAATTGATAATATTTATTGAGCTTATAAAATGTGCCAACCACTGGCCCGTGCCTCTATTATATGTATAAATAAGCAAAACAGATATAAACCTTTGCCCTAATGGACTTTCTATTAAAGGGCAATAAATAATCAACAAACATACAGTGCAATTATTTTTAACTCTGGACAGTTTGTTAAAAAGGGGAGTACTATAAAACAGATAGATTATGGTAGTGGGATAGGAAATGGTGGGGTATAAATCTAGAAAGAGTGATCAAGATAAGACAACATTTGACCTAACACTTAAATAAGACAAAAATAAAAATACAAGGCTTACTTTTCTAATCCCATGAATCAAGGTTGGGTTGAAATTCCTCAATGCATATATCATGGTAAGAGGGAGAATTTGAGAGGAATTGGTAGAATTCATCGGGCTTTCTTAGAAAACACACAATTGCTATTTCTTGGAAAACTCATGCTCAGAGCCTAGGCACTAATCTATGAGAAGTCCAAGCCAACTGAGGACTCTGGCAGGTGTACTAGTTGGTAGCCTTGGCTAAACTCTCAGCCAACAGCTCTTAGCCATCAATATTTTGCCATGTGAATGTGACATTTTCTGTCCAGCTCAGTTGGATTTCAGATAACTGCATGTTAACTGATATCCAATTTCATCCAATGGAAGGCCCTAAACAAGAACTTCCCAGATGGTTACAGTCAAACCATAGAACTGTGGGAAATACTTATAAGATGTTTTAAGCCACTAAGTTTGAGATCATCAACAGAAACAGATTTTCACTTTGAGGTTGTTTATATTCCTACAATGTAACTCTTACTTGGTTCTTTAAATAAATGTTCCAAAGCATCTACTATTTTCACATGCATGCACATGTGTATGTACATGTGTCTGTGCTGGACATGAAGGAGACAGGAAATGTAAGAATTGTGGAAGAGATTTAATTTCACATAGAGTTTAAAGAGAAACCATAGAAGCACATGTGTAAACAGACAGAAATGGAAATGGCAATCATGAATACATTAACTTGCTTGGGAATATTCTGTAAACACAAAGAGTGACTTAATTTCTTCATGATATACTATTGGGGACTTAAATACCAGGGAAGCATCAACTGACAGGGGCTTATCAATGTCTTGAGGTAAGAAGCAGTCAAAGTTAAATTTGGTTCACTTACAATTCTGTCTTAACTGTACATCTTCAGTGTCTAAAACCATAAATACCAGATAATTGGTGTTCCTAAAGGTTTTGTTATCCACTGCAGAGTTAAGAAAGAAGATAACATAAAGGGATATTCATTTTTAAATCTCAACAAACTGGCAATAGAATTTGAGGTATTGTCACAAAACCTTTTCCTTTTTATCCCAAAATATCACCCTTGTAAGAATGAGATTAGGCAATTTGTGAAAGGGATATGATGCTTTTCTAACAATCTGCTAGTGAAGATTAAAGAATAGAGAAAACAATAATACTATATGTGGTATGTCAGCACAGTAGTCCTAAGCATATTTGTATATATGTGCCTGCTTTCCTCTAAACTCATCCATGAAGCTTCCATGTCCCCCAAAAAAATGATAAAGCCATTTCAGAGGGTGTTTTCTTATTTATTTGATATTCATTTTAGCCAAATATCACCCAAAAATGCCTTAAGATTAACTTTAAGTTAAAAGTTGGCATAAACATACTTCCACTTAAAATTTTCAGAATTAGCAGTATACAATCTATTATCTTACAGACCCATTTATTTATTTAGTTATCCCTTCCTTTATTCAAAATACATCTGAGTCAATAAACAACATCATTTCAATAAGAAAAAAAAACCAAAACCAAGAAAACTAGGAGTAGTCAAATAGATAATCCATAAAATAGCAAACATTGAGCCTTAACTGCAAATTTGCATAACAGTTCCCTAACCTAACAGTCAAAAGAAGACGGTATCGATCTCGTTATCAGAAAGGACTTTAAGGATATACTCAAAGTCTGTCCAATCGATTCCAAATAGCTTAAGATTTGTTGAATAATATATTAGATTCAGAAAATGGCTAAAGGGGAGATGGGAAGGGGAGAGAAAAGGAAGGAAGGGAAAAGAAAAAATGTGAAAAAAGGAAAAAATTGAAACAAAGTCTTTGTAAATAAGGAAGGGTGAAGGGGGTGAAGGGATGGCAGGGGAATGGAGAAAAAATAAGAACAAAGACATATCATGCTTTTAAAGGTACAAGATTTCAATGATAGATGTAACTGTATTATTTGCTTTAAATGTACCAAATAATTTAATGGGGAAAAATATGTTAGATTCAATCTATATATTGTGGACTTATAACAATAAAAATGAATAGGTCTGTAAAGAATAGTTCAACAAAGAAACTCTAGTTTGGGCTAAGGATTCATATCTTGAGGAACGATATTCACATGGCAAACCCAAGTTAGCAAAACATTCAATAGAGAGATACATTAGGAATGTTGACACACCGTGTTAATCTAATGGACAGCAGTGGTGAAGCTATGGCTCGTGTGTCACAGGGGGCTACTGGTTATCGCTGAAAGCTCTAAAAGGCCTGCCATCACTGGTAGAATAGGAGGCTCTGTCCTTTATTCTGATCGTAACAGCAAGTGTTCTTAAGAATATTGATGTTCTGCTAATAAAATTTGAAAAATATATGTAAGTGGAATATCAATTAATATGTTCTCAAAAATAGTCAGAATCAACAAGCAATGCAGTTTTAGCAGATAGATCTAATGGAACATATCAGTGACCATGTAAATGTCCTCCACTCAAATACAGAGATCAAGAGGAGCAGAAGGAGTATTGGGATCCACACAGGATCATATACTACTCTGCCCAAAATAGAGTAAGCATTTTCTGGGTTTCAGGAATATATGTGAGTCAACTCACACAGCCAAAGGGAGCCAGAGAAAGAAGAGATGAAGACCTCAGAGGTATAGAGGAAGAGTCTATGGCAGAAGTCTAAATCTTTCATTCTGAAAAGAGAGGTCTTAAACTCTTGTTTGAGCAGGATTGCCTAGGGAATTAGTCTCCCAGGATTCATTTCACCATGTTCAGATATTCAGGCACTCAGAGGCCGCAGCTGCCATGGTGCAAGTGGGTCTTCCTACCCTCCACACTGGCGACAGGCCTTCACTGTCATCCACACGATGCTGGTTTTACTAGCATGCAGGGTGCAAGAGTTATGGTGTCATGGAGGCTTCTACCCAGATTTCTAAAGAAGGCCTGAGAGGCCAGGCAAGTAGCCCCCAAGAGGACAGTGCATAGAGGTGTGGAAATGAAACCAAAGTGGTGTCTTAGTTGTTTTCTTCATTGCGGAGACAGAATACTGGACACCTCAAATTAAGGGTGAAAGGTCTATTTTGGCTCACACAGTTTGTAGAGGTGTCAATCCATAGTGGACTGGCTCCAAGGCAGGGTGGCATGGCAGAGAAGAAGGAGCTATTGGTATGGTGGCAAAAAGCAATGAGAGATCAAAGGAAGAAGAGGGAAATATGTTCTTTCAATCATACTCACAGTGACCCACCTCCCTCAGATGAGGTTTCAAGTCCCAATATCACATTTAAACTCATCACATTCCTATGATCCAATCACCCCCAAAAGCCGTACCTATGAGAGCAGGAAGCTTTAGGGGGACACCTAGATATAAATCATAATAAGTGGAGACTCCATGAAGCCAGAGATACTAGAAACATGGAACATCTGCTGAGGAAACCTGCAGGCTATGAGCACAGCCAGCCCAAGAGACAGGGACTGGGGCCTGCAACCAACAAAGCCATAGAAGTGGAGTGCCCCAAGCCCTCTGGAACTCACACTTCACGAGTACTTACCTGGGACACTAGTTATGGAGTTACAGGACTTTGTTTGTCCTGCTGTGTCCTGCCCTTGCTTTGTGCGATTCTTCTTACACCCCACCTCATTTCTCACTTTTGGAGTAGAAATGACTACCCTGTGACACTGTTTCTTAGGATTGTGAAATTTGTTCTTTCATCTATAACTCTTAGCTGTGAACTTCTGTATATATATGTATATATATATATATACATATATATACAGAAGTTCACAGCTAAGAGTTTGTATTGCGTCTCAGAAGACCTTTTGCCATAGACTTTTGAGAAATTCCAGAATGTTGAGACTTTGGGGAAAGGATTATTGTATTCTCAGTTGCATGCAGGGTAGTGGTAACATGGTAGGCCAAATATTAACATGCTATTGTGCTTATGTGGAGAAAAACTGTGGTTTAAGGAGATGTGCCTGGGTTTCAAAATGATGAAGGGTCATTATGGTGGTTAAACTTAATTGTGTCGACCTGATTGACTTGGGAGCCTCCTATGGGATTAGTAAAGCAAAGTTCTTGGTATGTCTGGGTAAGTCGTAACACTGTTCTCTTGCTCTGATTCCCAGCCTTTATTCACTAAGCAGCTTTTCTCACCAAGCCCTCCTGCCATGATTTACTGCTTTGGAGCTAGCCAAACATGGACTGAATTCTCAGAAACTGAGCCAAATAAATCTCTCCTCCTTTAAGTTGTGGGTATTAGGTGCTTGGTCCCAGCAATAACAAAGATGATTCATATAGAATATTCCTTAAGACTCCAGAAGATCACAGCAGATCTTCCATATAGAGGTTATAGGAAAATAAACTTTGAATTAATAAAATGTAACTGTGCTTTAATAATGTAATCTTTCATTTGGGCATGTAGGAGATATGCTGTAGTGCTAGGCACTGCAAAAGGTGGTGGGACACAGCAATGCTAAAGGTAGACCTCCTAACTCTACAGCATATTCTGAGAAAAAAGATAAATTTATAAACAAAAAAAGAAGTATGGGTTTTTATTACTGTTGCAAAAAATATGATCAAGCCAGTGGGAAAGCCTATAAATGAAAGAAGCTTTTATTAGGAGGCTCAAAGAAGTCTCACTAAAGATGAAAGGATAGAAAGAGCCAGCCATGTGAAGATCTGGAGGACAGAGCAATATAGACAAATGGTGAAAAGCACACAGAGCTTGGATTGTCCAAGGCACAGAGAGAAAACTTATGTCTCTCAGGCAGAATGAGAAAAGGATGAGAATGGCATGAGATGCAGCCAGAGAGAAGGCCCAAGCCAAATACTACAAGAACTCATGGGCTACAGTGAGCAGTTTTGATTTTGATTTTTGTCCCAAGAGCAATAGGACGTCTCAGATGAACTACAAACACAGCAGCAAAATAATCAGAATGTATAATAGGAGAAGAATAACAGAAGACCAGCAGGAGAATTTTAGTCCATAAATAACTGTAAATGACTTTCTTGTCTTGACATAAAAGGAAATGAATGAATAAAGATAATAGAGTCGGTAGGAAACAGAAGAAAAAGATGGCAGCCATCCATGAAAATAATTGAGTTAATTCCCACCTGCTGGAATCAACACAAGTTCTGTGACAATAAGACAACAGAAAGAACCAAAGAATCAGTGATTACATGGCACATGAAAGGTGGCAGAGGAACAGGAGGTTTTGTGGGGTAAAAACGAGAAGATTTTCACCTAGCTCTATTGCTAATGTATATTAGAATGTGAGAAGCTTCATTCTGAGGACAGAGTAAACTTTCATTCATCTCAAAGAAGAGCCAACATCAAACTGGGAAAACACAGTTATCTTTAAGTTCAGAAGTACCTTGGAAATACCAGGAGTCTGAAACATGGATCAGAGTATCATAATGTCTCTTGCCTTTCTAGAAAAACATATATAAATCATCGATGTTGCTATTTATTAGACACAGTAGATTATAGGAGGCAGCAGTGTATATTTAGAACTGAATTTTGTGTCCACTCTTCAATGGGTCCTAACCTCTAGTGTGATAGTACTTCCAGATGGGACCTTTGCAGAGTTAGGGTTAGATGAGGTCATGTGGACGGAGGCCTCGTGATGAATTTAGTGCCCCTCTAAGAAGACACACCACAAGCTTGCTCTCTCCCCTGTGCTCACTCAAAGACAGGTTATTTGAGCACACAGTAAGAAGGTAGCCATCTGCAACTGAAGGAGAGAACCTCACCAGAAACTAAGCATGCTGGTGCCCTGATTCTGAACTTCCAGCCTCTGGAACTATGAGGAAATGAATCTTTATTGTTTCAGCCATAGTCTATGGTATTTTCATTACGGCAGGCCAAGCAGAATATTTGCTCCAAAATGACAGTTCTAATGCACTAAAACTTGTCTTTTGGAGCTTAGAACACAAAAATAGGGTGCCTAGTTAGAATCAGCTTGTAACAGAAACCTCTAAAACATAAAACAACTTAATAATTGGTTGATTTTTTTAATTTTTAGAAGATTAGCCACCCTCCTTGGAGAAATATTATATTTTCCCACCTTTTGGGTGTGAAACTTGGCCTTGTGACTTGTTGGCAAGTGAAATATGAGTGAAGTCACTGGTCACTTTTAGACAGCAGTTTTAAATTCATGAGTGTGCATCTTTAGTCTCTGCTGCAAGACCAGGAAAGCTCTATATAGCTGCAGCCAACCTTTAATGAACATGCAGTTTGAGCAATTCTTTGCTGATGTAAATCACTGATATTTGGGATTATCTGTCACTATAACACATAAGAATATTCTGTTTTATACATGATTCATCTAGACAATAAATCTGAAAAAATGAGGAAGATACTCGGACATAGGGAATCATTAATTTTCATGGGGTCATTCTTTGGGCTTAATGGTCCTTTATTTCTTTGTGCGCCTGATGGATAATCCTAACTCATTTTGTAAGCAGAATGTGGTTTGGGAAGCATATTTTTCTTTTATCAGAGCACTTATTGATGTTGGCTCCAGTGCTGGTAGAAGTCCAGAACTTCTCTAAATAAATATTTCTGTTTCCTTTCCATGTCATCTTGCCAAGCAAGGTAGAAAAAAAATGAACTGTACAGAATATAGAGCAATGGAAGTTGAACTGTACAGAATTTAGAGTACAAGTACTGCTTTAAAAAATGAAAAATCTTAAATGAGGCCAGCTAGAAGTAAAAAGCCATAGGACTCACATAAATATAACCTCAAGGAATATTAAGAACATTAAACAAGGATACAAGATGATAAGAAGTGAGCCCAAAATACTTTCCCTTCATGTGTCTCTTCCCAGGATTTATACAATGAGTACAATTCTTGTATTATTCTGGATGATACCAAAGTTACCCTAAAAATCAATCTGATTGGCCTAAAACTTTCCAGCTACTGATGACATTAGCATATCAGTCAAACAGAAGAAGTAATATAGAGAAAAAACTGCAAAATACAAATTCTACCTTAGTAGTCTAATGAATCTTTATATATCAATTATCCTGTAGAAAGGTAAAGGGACACATCATGTTGCCAACAGAGTCCCGTTTATCCATTATATTTGCTTTATTTTCACATCAGCCTGTTGCTGGGAGGGGGTGCTTAGGGAATGTAATCTACAGATCTGGAAGATTTCCTCACTCATGACATTGACAAAGACCTGAGGCTAATTTTAAAGTGTAGCAGTGTATTCACTCTACAATAGCTCTACAAGATATGCTAAACTCTTGTCCTTATTTTATAGATGAGGCAATGGTTCTCTTGAATTTACTTAAGTCTTGGATTAGCTAACTGTTCACTCTCACACCTTGCCAGAAATTTTCAGAAGTGGAACCCTCTCATATATTTTGTGGTCCTCTAGATTCTCATAAAAATGTATTTCCTAGACATTTTGGATTACATGACAGCAAAAAATCCCAGAGAATCAAAGTTCCAAAGGATGATATATAATGCTCCAGATAGAAAACAATTAGGCTGCTAACCTGAAGCTGGGCCTTGGTGATGGAGCAAGATGTGAGCAATGAAACCAAAGAAGTGCAATCTAGGAAGTAACATCACAAAGTAAATTCAAAATAAATAGCAAAGTTCTTTTTTTCTTAGTTGGTAACACAAATGTCATAGCAAGTTCATGTTCATGCTTGCTCTCCAAGTAAAATCCTGTTGGAAATTTTAACCTTTAGATACTGTCTTTTGCTCATACTCAGCTGTTTTTAAATTTTTCTTTGAGGAAAGAGGAGGCCAGCTACCCCTTAACAGAATATGAGATGGTAATCTCTTTGAAAAGGTCAAAAGTATTAATTTCATGTTTAGAAATTCTCTACAAAGCTTTTGAGGTCCTGTTCTCTCACTGTAACTTTCCTAAGGTTTTTTGTTCTATAAGTCAAAGATCTTGTCTTGTTTTACTTTGATTGGATTTTCCTAAACTTTATTTGGTAGTAAATGTTTGCCAAACTCAAATGAGTTTTACTACATAAAATGTAGAGTGAGATTATTTAATAGACAAGCAGACAATTTTTTCTATATTCAAAAAGAAAGAGGAGACCTAGATTACCTGATCTGGGGCTCTTGGAAAAAAAGGTGTGCATGAGTTTCTAGTATCCTCAGCACAATACTACATCATACCCTATCTAGGTAAATATCAGTACTATCAGCAAACTCTTCAAAGTCTCTCCCTTACAGACACATACACACGGGGAGATTTATTCTTATTGCCTACTCTTCCCTAATTTTAGCAACAGTGATCTCCAGGCTTTGAAGGAAAAAATTAAAGTATCTATCTTTTCTTTAAGTTCCTTTCAAAATGCTTAGGGACCAGTGACAGAAGAAAACAACTCTGTTTAACAGCTCCCTTGGAACCTCTGTTTGATCTAAGCTGTCCTCCTAATAGAAGGCATATCCATGATAAGTATCTACATCTTCCACCTTCAGGAGAGTCCAGGGAGGCCCATCAAACACCCCATACAGTAAAATGGGTTCAGATGGGGTCTCTAGAGAGCTACCTGGAAAGAAAAATAAATCTAACCTACTGTTGGGACTAAAAATTTGATGGAATATAATAAATGTGGATAAGATATGTGACAAAATGGTCTGGGGTATTTATGTCTTACTAAACACCTGAGTGATAAAATGGATTAAGGATGATATTATTAATAGCTCTTCTATAATAATAAATATCTATAATAGTCTTTCTGTATTTAAAATTGATAAACAAAAATATGCCATTAAGAGTGTACTGGGGAACATACAAAATGTAGATGGTACTGTCATTACATGAATTGATTATAAGGCATAGAGCTATACTAAGCTTTCTAGTTTGCTGATATTAATTTCAAATATTAACAATTACAACTTGTAATTCCAAATTCTACATAATGCAAAACCACCATGAAATAGAATTAACAGGGAGCTTTAGAAATTCATTAAACTGAACTTCAGTGGCAGCATCATTTTTTGGCTAATACAGGAATATATATCTGTATATACACTATTTATGATACTATTTGAGACTAATATAAAATATAAGTTGAAAGAATGTGTTGCCCTCAATAATTTACAAAGGTAGAAAATAACAGCAAGGGAAACTGAGAGCAAATCTCATCTTTCCTCGCACTGTAATGTACAGATATTACATCTGTGGCTTCCAACACAGACTCTTAATTTGAGCCCAGACAACTTGGTACTATGAAGAGATTAAAGGCGTATCTGAGGGGAAAAGCATAGATGTTGTTTCTGGTTCATAATCATGTTTGCAAAAATGTTAATCAAATTGGGTGCTTGCTAACTTGATAATTAAATTTACAAATGATTGGAAATATTTGCCACAGAAAGGTTGTAAGTCAGTCCTGAAATCCTAGCGACAGCCTAGCAGTATGTGTATGCCTCTTGGAGGCCGACTGAGGATAGACAGTATTAAAAATATAATTGGTTTTAAAGCACATTAGATTAAGATTCTTTTCCTATGATTCATTCTTTCATCTTTTTATTCACCTTTCAGGTCATTTCCTTCTTCCTGACAAAGATGTCCATAACTCAAACATTCACATAAATGTGCTGTATTTCATTTAACCCAACCAAATGTTCCACTTTCATTTAAAATTCTATACTTTGAACTGAAAAGATTAAGTATTTAAATTAACATTTAGAAAGAACCATCAACAGTATTTGAAATCTAGAAAGGGTCCCACTGTTAAAAAAAAAAAAAAGTAACACAAAACTAAAATACTACAGCAAACCTAAGGTAGGAAGCAATTGAGAACTTAGTTGAAGTCACTATAACTAAAATTTTTGAAAAATTTGCCTTACTAAGCCTACTTTTAGTTCTACCATATTGTTTCAGACCAGATCTGACATACTAATTTACATGACAAACAAAAGCATTCTGATTACACAGTACAGGAAATTTTTTAATGATGTACAAACTCTCACTTGCATTAAATAAGCTTTTAATAGAATTTCCAACCCCTTGCTGGTGAGAAATACAAACCTCCTAATTTTTAGTGGCTGCAGCTAGCAACACGGCATGGAGTATTCTTTTGAATGCACAAATTAATATGAAGTCAAGGGTCTTAGGAATAAATTGGTTGGCAAACAATATCAGTGGTGCCCTGGTCTGACCTTGCACATAACTGCACAACAGAGCTGAAAAGCAACAACATGGTTAATCTGTGCATGTTTATTTCTAGCCATCTAGAGACATTAAGGGTCAATATGATTTACTAACATTCACTAAAAGTTATTAAAATTGTTTTACAAAGTTG
Organism: Fukomys damarensis; assembly: GCF_012274545.1. NCBI lineage: Eukaryota > Metazoa > Chordata > Mammalia > Rodentia > Bathyergidae > Fukomys > Fukomys damarensis. The sequence goes on along the minus strand of NW_022900926.1, from coordinate 55,877,615 downwards.
ATGGAAAAGTGTTATTGCTTTTGTAATAAAAATGACTTTCATAGGATAGTATACACATAATTTTTATTGAATTTTACTTCCTATCCTCCTCCTCACCCTTCCAGCCTTCATAGTTGATAACAGTTGATTATTTGTGCTGTCTTTATTGTGGCATTCTTTATTTTTATTTGTGTAGTACAGTGGAAGTGGATAGTGCTTTCCAAGACTTAAACTATAAATGTGGTAGCACTCTGCCCCCGACAGCTGCAAGGCTCCTCCCTTGACAAAGGATACCAGGAAGAAAGCTGTCAATTTGCCCAATATCATCATGGCAACTGTCCAAATTAAGAGATTTTAATAATACTATGATACTGGACCTTTCATACTTCTCCACATTACTCCAGCCAGCCCAGGAGATATTTGAAAAAGCATCAAATGAGTCACAAGCCACTGCCCTGAAAATAGAGCCACCGCTGTATCAAAACTCCACAGCTACCAGCACAAATAGAACAGCACAAGTGAGCAGCACAAAAGTCTAGCGATGTCTACATGCGTGGGGAAAGACAGAGGGAGAGAGACAAGGAGAGAGAGAGGGAGGAAGAGAGAGAGGAAGAGACAAAGACAGAGGGCGAAGAGAAGGACAGAAAGCAACAGATTGTCATCATCATCATCATCAAAACATTTATCAAATGTAGCATCAGGCCAGGTAAAACACAGATATATTTCCTTTCTACTGGGAATTCAACGTGAAAGATGTCACTTGAGGAAAAATCCAAGCAAAACCAGAAAAGTTATTCAGAGCAAACTTATAAAAAGAGAAAGCCATAGGAAGAAAATATAAAAATAAGAACTAGCCAAAAAGATGGTTTAAAAATATAGTTGAATTTGAGCAGTACTATGAAATGACTATAAATTTATGATTATATGATCTAATATAATCTATATAATATAGTCTCATTACTACAGTGCATTTTATTTCCCACTGCTTCACACTAAAGCCTCAAGCAGAAAAAGTATCCAATTTAAACTGGCCTGGTCTTCAGAGGAAAGTAGCAGGGCAAATGATTCTGATTCAGGACTTAGCAGAGACCTAGTGAGAGCTTAATATATTTTTTCAAATAAATGAGTTACTCCAAAATTAATGTTATTCATGAATTACTATAAGGAATTACAGATATATTTTTCACTTAAGGCACATTATAGTAGTTCATATTCTGTCTCACTCTGCATAACACTTCATACACAAAGAAATATCATCATGTTTCTATCACTAGAAATCACTGCCAAATCTCAGAATACATAGCTTGTAATTATAAAGTAATTTCCAATTTTAATTTAGATTGTAGTTTATTTTCTTCTTAAGGAATAAGAACAAGAAATTGTAATGAGATTTAGATTAAGCTAATATTTATTGAATACTAAATATGTGCCATACCCTATATTATAACTACTTCCCCAGTACCATCAAAACCAATGGAATTTTTAATTTGTCACTGTGAGAAAAGGCCAAGAGAGGTATAATTATACAGCAGGAAGAAGAAAAAGTTAAGGGAAAAAGAGTATCAAGGATTTCCCAGGCCTACATAAGAACAAACAAAGGGCAATATCCTTTTACTGAGGAGATATTAATTAGAAAATAAGGTAAATCTTAAAGTAAGACTTATGATTTAAAAGTAAATGTATAAAGTCCTCTGGAAACTTATTTTAAACAGTAAAAGGAAGAAGAGAGGAAAATGCATACAACATCCCCAAGAAAGTATAAAAGCCGGAAACTGAATCACAAAATAGGAGAATTCCTCAAAGTGCTGAACTTCAAAGAGGGAGGTAGGAAGAGGTGGAGAGAAGCCTGATGGATTATCAGAGACTAGATAAATAAGTGTGCCTGAGGAACTGAGGTAGGCAGTGGTGCAGGAAAAGAGATTTGGCAATATGAACAGCTCTGAAGTACGGATAAGCCTCTTTCATTCTCCCTCATAAAACACACGTGTGTGTGTTCATGCCCATCATAAAAAGAACTCTAGCTAGCCCTGTGCCCTTCCCACCATGACCTTCCTATAATAGAGTTGAGAAAAACTGTAATCAAGAATGAAAATGTAAACTAACAAAATGTAAGCCAACAAAAGAACGATATAATATGTATTACCACAAGGGAAAATTAGGGGGACATTGGAATACAAATGTCAGATGATATACACACACGTTAGCATAATAATGAGAAAAATAAAACTTTGAATTATCATAATGTAAGAAATAAACCAGTTTGCTTACTAAAAACCACACAGAAGAAGACAAGGCCCAACTTCAAGAAAGGAACGTAATGTGTGTCTGTGCAAGTGGGGGTGGGGCAGAGAAAGCAGTGTACACAATCAAAACAGCAAACACAGGGAAGCAAGAAAAAGAATGCTCAGATTTGGTGAAAACATACTAAGGATGATAAAAAGACAGGGCTGAAATAGCAAGCTAAGTGAAGGCAAACTAAAGAGTTAAAGAGATCTAGAATGAAAATTATAATATAGAAGATGGACAAAAGGACTACCAAGAGAATGAAAATAGCATAACAGAATAAATATTTAAGAATATACTTCAAAAACTTTACTAGAACTATAAGAGCATTGAAATCCATAAAATGTAAATCCACAGTGTCCCACAAAAACAAAAACTGATAAAGAACTACCAATTCAAAGACATTCCTTAAGGAAGTTACTGGATTTCCAAGATGAAAAATGACTGCCTGAAAAGAATGTCACACAAATAAAATAAAAACAAATCACCTATAAAAAGAAAAATCACCTACTTTTACTAAGTTTCTCCATAAGAACACCCAAAATCAGTGGATAATTCTTGCAAGGTATTCAAAGAAAGAAAAATAAAGTCTGACTTATAATTACATTTCTAGGCAAATAGTTTTTCAAGTTAAATGAAAAGACATGAATATTTACAAACTTCCTCTTGAAAACAGAATTAAATAGAAAATAAAATTAAGCCAAAAAAGTGATGAATGGAAAATCCATGGGAAAATGTGTTGCAGTGAGTCAATTTAAGACTCAGCAAAAGATCAAAACAAATGTGAAGACTATGGTTAGAGTGAATAAAAATGCAATGCAGGCTTACAAAGCAGAAATGAGAAGGAAATGGGAAAATAGGACTTTTAGAGATAGGGGAAGTCAAGATTCCTGAGATGATAAATCAAATAATGGTAGTTATTAAGTTATGAAATTACAAAGATGAACATTAAAAAAGGAAGAATTAAAGAGAAATGAGTTCTGTCATTATTCAGAAGGCATAACATAAAATATGCCAAAAAAACTCCAAAGTAGAATGTATATGTTTCATATAAAATGCAAATGAAACAAACTCACTTATTAAAATGAACTTGCAGAGCAGCCTAGAAAGTAAATCTCAATTATTCGTTATATTCAAGAGAAATATCTAAAACAAAGTGACTCAGAAATATGATAGAACTCATAAATACATCCAAGAACTGGCTGCAGACACACACACACACACACACACACACACACACACACACACACAAAGCATATACGTCAATAAATATCTAGTCAAGAAAAAATTGAGAAAACTCAAACAGCAAAATAGAAAAACAACTAAACAAAAATAACTTATACAAGAAATTAAAATACTCTTAAATTTCTAGTGTACTTTTAATAAGTACATTTGAGAACTAGAATAATAAAATGGATCATTCATGGATATGAGAGACTCTACTTCTATTCATTACAAACAGAAAGCATCACTAAAGTAAAACATATCCTCAGCATAGTTGGCCTAAACAGATCCACAGAAAAGCTTAGAGAAACAGATAACTGTAACATTGCTTAAAATGATCCAGAGCATATAAAAATTATGAAACTTCCAAAAATATTTTTAGAACAAAAAGTATATTTCTAATCAATCTGAGTATGATTGCAAACAAATTAGATAAAATTCTAAATAATACAACAGTAAATAAAAAGTTTTCCATGATAAGAACATGGTTTATTTTAAGAATACAAAGTGTTAGTATTATTTTCCATAATAACAGATTTAGGATGAAAATTTGTATGTACTATCATCTCATGGAAGCCTAACAGTAATCTAGTAAAATTTGACATTAAATCTTATTCTGCTAGTTTTGTCTTGTTTTTTTGTTTAATAGCAGCAGAGCCCATACCATAACTAACATTAAAAGAGAGAGAGAAAATATTCTATATGGTCTTTATGAAGAAAATTTTAGAATAACATTAAGTGACCTAAGAAATTTGAATATGAGAGTGGAAAGTTACGTCATGCTTTAGATAAGAAGACAATACAAGAAAGATACCTAGTTTTCTTTTGTTAGTCTATAAATGTAACATAATCTGAACAGTAAGTCTTAGCACATTTCCTTTGGTAATAAGTAAACGGAGAAGAAAAATTGCTAAACAATTCATGAGAATTCTGTAAAACTGTATTTTTACAAATCTGGGAGTATTAGATAATAAAACATTATAAAGTAATATACTATTGCTACATGAGTATAAGGACAGATCATTGGATTAGAGTAAAAATTCCATAAGAAATTTCATTGATAAATTTCATATTTAAAATCAGGGAGAAAAGATAGATTATTTAATAAATGTTGTGAAGATAGCTCTCTAACCATATGGGAAAAGTAAATTGGATCTGTATCTCATGCTTTATACAAAGATAAATTCCAGGTGATAAAAAACTATTAAAATATTAAAAATAAAGGATCAAAATATTTAGAGAAATCATTTTAATCTAAGATTTAGAAATATGAATTAAATCCAAATGAAATAAAAATGATAAATTTTGTTACATTTAAAAAGTATAGGATATAAAAATAACACAATAAATAGTTGAATGGCAAACAGCAAATGTGGTCAGTCCTTGTAGTTCATATCACAGATAAAACATAATTTTATGCAATAAAAATTACAATGAATCAGTAAGAAAAAAACAGTGATCTTTTTGGGGAAAGCAGACAAATGTTTAGTTTGGAGAAAAGGAAACACAAATAACTCTTAAATCTATTAAAAAAAAAAAAGCCCTAACCTTCACAACCAAAGAGAATAAAAAAAATGTGCAATGAATAATTTCTGATCTGAAATATGGGATGAAAATATACAAGATGTATCTGAGGCATCTGGTTGTACCAGAAATCAATGAAACGATCAAAGACTAAATGGACCACATGTGAGGGACATCAGTGCCAACATGAAGAGGATATGATCGGCCAACATTTGGCAATTGAAGCTCAAAAGAGAGTAATGAATACAAAGGATGAAAGAACTTAAAAATCTACAAACTCGGTGGTTCATAATAATAACCCCTGAAAAAAGAGAGAAAAAAAAAACCCTAAGATTTAATAACAGAAAACTAATAGAGAATACCACTGGAAATAACTAGGACTCTAATCCTTATTCTGCAAATAGGCATATGAGGATAAGTAATTTATCCTGCCTTTTATATATGAAGTACACTTCAGGGAAATTAATTAGCTCTAATTGAAGAAATTTATTCCTTACTGGAAAATTCTAACTAATAAGTCTGAAAGAAAAGATAGAACTTCTAAAAATCATTATTCTTGAAGCCCTCAATTGATTCAGGCAAGAGATGCACAAATGGAACCATTCCATAAAAGGCAAATGGGGAATCAGATTACAATAGAGGGATTAGATTAGCCTGAATCCCCTGAGCCTCAGTCCAGAAAGTGGCAAAAGATGATAGTGTGTCTTCTTCTTTGATGCAACATGAAATATACTGTAATACCTGTGAAGTGTGCCAACATCCTGAGCTACAGTGCAATCAGGTGTCAGGCATTAGTGTTTCTCCACAGAGGATAGATGAACAACTCAAAACACCATAAGGAAGCAAACGGATAAATCCAGAGTGTGGAATTCTATGTGAGACATTCATCCAGTTTCTGTTAGCCAACGTCAGCAATTCAAACGGAAAAGATACCGTTCTTATTAGAAACATTTAAGAAACAAAAGCCAAATGTAATGAATGGCCTTCACATAGATTCTGAATTGGATAAATCATTTGTAAAAGGGCATTTTTTTTCTCTTATGGGAATTTTCTTACATTTTATTACAGGACATGGGACAATAACTATTTATTAGGTATAATTATGTCAACAATATGTCTACAGGCTTTAGAAATGTTTGCATGAGGGTGAAAGAAAAGGATATCTGGATCCTTTTACATACTTCAGCAATGAAAAGGGAGAAAAATGGGAGGAAGGGGATCCTTGAAACAAATATGAGAGAATCCTGATAATTAGTGAAGTTGAAATATGATTACATGAAGGTCCATTTTTTTCTCTCTGTGTGTACCATGAGGTTCATTGTAAATTAATTTGAATTTAAACTTGTATAAGGAAAAGTTACTCTTATGTGTAAATAAATCCTATATTCAAAACATGGCAGGCAATACTGTATCTATTAAATTTTAAAATGCACACAGCAGCATTTATAACTTTAGGTGTTTATAGATATAGTCTAATATATATATAT
>NW_022900926.1:55734838-55871065 GCF_012274545.1 Fukomys damarensis | reverse complement strand
ATATACACACACAGTGAGATTCATTGGAGCATTTCCTGTGGCAGCAAATGATGAAAACCTACTCTTAAAGTCCATATATAGAGACTAATCAAAGCATTGTGCAGTCAGAAAACATGACAAGCTAGCATTTAAGGCGAGAACCAGTTAGAGCAAAATAACAAGCAAAATAATCTAAAGACTAAAAGCTTTATAGTGATTAAAATAATTTTAAGTCCTTATAAGTAAATGGATCAACTGTCCAGAAAGTAAAGAAATCTTCAAAGGCTAGAGTACAGCAGATGTAAGAGTAGAGGGGAGTAAGCAAAAGCTTTGGCTGCCTGGAGGGCACTAAGTAGTACTTTGACCTAGAGAAAGATTTTTCTGCCTCCGCACTAGATAATTCTTTGTTGGTTCTGTCCTGTACATTAGGAGTATTCAGGAGCATCTCTAGCTTCCACCCACAAGATGCCAATAGTATCTTCTACCCTACACACACACACATACACACACACACACACACACACGCACACACACACAAACATCTAATCTTTAACAAATGACTCCTCGAAGGAAGATAAAGTATCAACAATACCAGGCCATGGAGGACAAAAACAAAAAGACCTCCCTAAACAAAACTGGAAACCAGGAAATGAAGAATAAATATAAAGTATAACCAGAAAACTAAGACAGCGCTGTCCGTGAGTCAAATTAAAAACCTCTCATAAGATATTGTAATCATATCAGCCTTCAAATGGATTTGGGTCCCCATACTGATTATATCTATATCTTAGTTGATAATAATTTTTTTTAAAAAGGAGTGCATATGAAACTGCCTTATAAAGATCATTAAAAGAAATTTGTTTTTTAGGGGGGATTGTTTTGTAGTTTGTTTTGAGACAGGATCTCACTAGACAGTTCAGGCTGTCCATAACTCACCATGTAGCCCAGGCTGGCCCTGGACCCTCAGTGATCCTCCTTCCTCAGTCTTCTGAGTTCTGGGATTACAGGTGTTGTGCCACCATGCCCAGTGTATGCATTAAAAGAAATTTGTGAGTCCAAAGCCAAATGCAATGGGTAGACAGTATTTAGAATCTGTTTCAAGCAAACCACCTGCAATTATATTTTTAATCTTTGTAGCAAGATTTAGACCCAGATTTAGATGACTACTCAATGTTTGCCCCAGATTTTTGCAACATTATACCATAAAAAATTCTGAAAATTTGTAACTGTTCTTCATTTTAACTAAATTAATTTTAGGATTTTTGTGGGGGAGGTACTAGGGATTGAATTTGGGACCTTCCGCTTGCGGGGCAGGCCACAGAACCACTGAGCTAAACTCCAGGCCCTAAATTAATTTTAAATTAATTAAAATTTAATTAGTTTAACTGTATCCTTTCCTCTCTTAAAAGAAAAAAATAAAGTTTGATTTTAAAAATATTCTGTATAGCTCCTACTAGAGTAGCAGAAAATGAGTATGATGAAAACAAAAGATTAAAAACAGTGTACAAAACAAAGAAAAATTTATAGTAATAGCCAAAAATAAAACTAATGACAACAGACATAGTTGATTTTTTCCTATTATTCACTGAATTTTTCTCATAAGATTATAATTCACTTAGTGATGCTCTATTAGAGATTTTTATAGCAATGATATAAGAAATGGGTTTTCGAAGATACTGTTTTAATCTAAGACATTAAGTAATATGTGTAAAGAAGCTGAAAGTCTCACTTCCCCAGTATACCACACAAAATCCTACTACAGAAAAGAAATTCTGTTAAGGAGAAAGTTTTCACGTGTCTTTCTTATTGCTTTGCTGTAGAGGACACAGCATATCTCTTTCTGTCTTGCTATTATCCAGTCCTGGTGCCTGAACCAAGATCAATCTGAAGCTGAGACCTAGGAAGTACTGACTCTTCAGAGCCCTAGCAAATAGGTGAGGAGGTTAAAGAGCCAGAAGCACCACCAATGCACACACAAGTTAAAACTAGGATGAGAACAGCGGTAGTCAGTGAGGAGGTTCAAAATGGAAATTACCAGATGTAAGGAGACACCAGAAGAACTTGGTTCTGACCTAAGAACCTGAAAGACAAGTACCTTTCCATTGTCATTCTAGTATTGAGCATTAACAAGCAGCCTCTACTGGTCTAAACTAGAAACCACTCCCAGGTGCCATGAATTTTGCTTCCCCAATCATGATTGCTTATGCTGATTCCCTTGTCCTTTTGTACGTGGGCTAGGTCTCTTGGGGCCAACATTTTTTTTTTTAACAAAGAATATAACTTATTTACGAAACTTATTTTGGATAAAGAGGTGACCTATTATTATATTCAGCATACATCTGGACAGAGTAACATAAATGAATGATAACAATAATATTTGCTAACTTTTTATTCCATTTTCTTCTGATGGACATTTATTTCTCTTTGTGCATGTTTCCAAAAAAAAAACTTTAACTTTTATTACACATCTTCAATATATATAAATGTATTTTAAAATACGTGATTTGGTCCTAGAGGAGAACCTGGCAAGAAAAGGTCAGATTGGAGCAGGAGAAGTCTTGCTATGAAGGCACACAACCTCATTAGTTCCTTTCTCAGGGAAGCTTATACTTAGGGGGATTTAAAGGCAGAGGGGCAGGAAATAGAATTTTTCTTTTAGAAGAAAGTCAAGAGGAAAACACATGAATGTTGTTATATTTCCCGTTTTTTAAACACACAAGGATGTAGGAGAACATACACATCTTTCATTAGTACTCTCTTTGTTGCTAAGAACTGCAAAAATTACACCCTATCACAAAAGCAAAAGAGAAGCTACCAGACACCAAGACATAGGGATCATAAATTGATTTGGACCAAGTCCCAGGTGAGTAAGAAAGAAGCCATCTACTCAGTAATGAGGAAAAAATAAAATTAGGTTGGCACTTTCAGAAGAAAAAGATTAGAGAAGCCTTATTTACTTTCAATATGGCCATTGACTTGTTTTTGCTTCAGTACTCTTGCAAATAATAATATTTCTGATAATTTTAAACAAAAAGCAATTAAATATAAAAACAAGTTAAGTATGAGAAATCTTAGTGTTAGAAATAAAGGTTATGATTTAGAAAAATGAGACCTTGTACTTGGGAGAGCAGGGAAGCAGGAAAAAGGGAAAGGATGGGTCGCATTTACTTTCTGTGTAGTATGCTTGATACCAGCAGGTGTGCTGCATCATTTAACCTTCAAGACATCCCCAGGTGGCAAGTATTTTGCCACCTATTTGAAGAAGAGTCAAATGAGATGGAAAGAGGTTCAAGGATCTGCTAAAATAATTCTACCTAAGTGGTCAAAACACAATTTAAATCTAGATTGTCTCTAGAGAGCTTTCTATGATCAACTGTTTGGCAATTTGCCTTTAATAAATAAACCTGAATAATAAAAATAAGTGGTTTAGCCATACACTTAGGAAAATGTAATCAGTGAGAAATGATTTGGTGGTGTTTTCTGTAAGTGGTTTTCTCTCTGCTTAAAATTATAAGTTAACTTTTACTGTTATGCTACTCATACTGTCCCAATTTATATAAATTTTTTCTTATAGACAAATTGCTTTTTGATAATTACTGACTCAATGGCCAGATATGGTGGTGCACATCTGTAATCCCAGCACTCCAGAGGCCAAGGTAGGAGGATTGCTGTGAGTTCAAGGTCAGGCTGGGCTACATAGTGAGTTGAAGGCCAGTCTGAACTACCAAAAAAAAAAAAAGAAGAAAATTACTGACTCAAGAGTCAAAATATTTATTGAGTACTTGATTGTGCTGTACTTTGGAACCACAACTATGAATAAAAGAGATATGATCGTGTATATCATATAGTCTAGTAAGAGTTCACAATTATCTTTATCTAAAAATTCAGAAAAACATATCACTGAATATTGTCTAATTCACCCCCACAAATCAACAGCATTTTACTTCTCCAGCTATCAATATAGCACTACAAGTTTCTATCAATACAAAGTGAACTGAAAGAATGTAGATAGGTACCTTACCATCAAGAAATTTTCCAACACAAATAATGGAGAACAAAATCAAATTTAGTCTTCATAAAGCTCTCAGAGATTTTTGCAAATTGGTCATATTTCAACAATACATTTCTTCTGAAGCAATGAACAGTATTTCTCAAATTTGAATTTGGAATTTTCTTTGTTTCAAAAGTACAGTATTAACAAACGACTACCTCACTGACTCAGTTAAGAGAAATGTCACTAAACTTATATTATCCATCTTACTCGTTCATTAAAAGAAGGAATTTTGGCAAGTACTAATACAACCGTGTAGGAGGGAGATTAATGGAGAGCAAATTGGGGAGTAATTAATCAAGCTGCATAAGAAAGTGAAGAGAAGAAACAAAGATGCAAGGTTTGACAGGAAAATTCTAAGCTCTTTGTACTTGGCACCAGTCAAAAAAAAACGCATAATAGGGCTGAAAAGTTCATGAATATGCTCCAATTAATCTGTATGTGCACTGAAATGCTTTTTAGTTTGGTTCATTTAAATCTGAAATTCCCTTCCCCATTGATGTCAGCTAGTTAGCCAAGATGGTGCATTACTGTTATGATCACTGCAGCGCACATAATTTAGATTTATCTCTTTGGGGACTCGACTCCACCCCCTGCTAGCTAATATGCTCACCATGTTTAATGATGCAAAAAATTTCCCTGAGTACAGGTTATTTATCTTTATCAGAGGCTGCATTTGGCTGGCTGTCTGTTATTGGGAGAATATTTGTTCCTAAATGGTTGGTTCTCATACATATTCCAGGGAAATCCTGAGGCCCATATTATCACTTAGATTGGCAATAGAAGTGTTTCAGTTCTTCAGATACACCTTAGTAATACTGATTTATGAATTTAAAGCAGCTGAAATTATGATTCAATCTATGAACCCTGAACTCCTGTCATGAAATACAAAATCAGTCTAAAATCTGAGAAAGGACTTTCTTTGGGGGAATTTGGGAGATTTGTAATAAACAACACAAGAATATGAATGTATATAATAAGAAAAGGCATTATACATGATCTCTAAATAATGATGTTGCCAAACTGTAACCTGAGAAGAAAATCTGAGAGACAAAGAAGTGAGTCCAAATACTATAGTCAGTAACCAATGGTCTCAGGAATGTGGCAAATGGAAAATGGCCAAGCTCTATTTTAAGGGCAGAGGCTCTTCGTCCAAGGCATGTCCCATCCTCTCATAAGCCTAAATTTTCAAGCAGGGGAACATACAAGTACCTAGTATCTTCACTCTCTTAACCTAAAAAATATTTATTAACCAACCCAAATTACTACTAGAAACTTTGGGGGCAGGGGGAGTAAAGTTATGACTCTGAGGATTGAACCTAAAACTTTTATACAACTACATCCCCCACACTTTTTAATTTATTTTTAATTAATTTTATGGGTACATCTTAGGTATACAATATAATGACATTCATCTTTGGAAATTTGTACCTTTACATCTTGGTTCCTATTTCCCTGCCCTCCCTTCAACCCCTCCACCCCTCCCTATTTACAAACCACTACATTACACAGACTAGGCTTGAACTTGCAATCCTCCTGTCAAAGACTCTCAGAACACTGGGACTGCAGGATTGTACTACCAGCCCCAGCCCAATTACTACAATTTTTAAAAAGACAACAAACTTTAAAAATTATATCAAAAGAAGAATTAAAAATACAAAACAAAAAAGTCAAATGGAGATTTTTTTTAAAGAGACAAAAGATAAAACAAGTTGCAAAAATTAACAGCACTTTTAACAGGAACCAATAGGAAGTGCTACAGCTAAAAAACTGTGAAAACTGAAAGAAAAGAACTTAAGTACGATGAAGAGTGGAAAAGTTACCTCCACATACTGAACAGCAAGCTATAGTAACAGGTCAAAACAACACCCCTGAAGGTATCAGAAATCAAGAAAATATACAAAATAAAATTATAAATTAAAAAAGTAAAATGTTTAGAAAATAGAAATTTCCACTTTTAGCAGAAATGCCTTAGAAAAGAAATACTCAAGGCCCTGGGTACAACCCTTAGCACCACCAAAATATAGCAAAACAAGAAAACAAAGAGATAAAAGGGAATATTTGAAAAAATAATGGCTGATAATTTTCCATAGTTTGTTTTTATTTAAACTTGAAAATTAAAAATATTCTCAGCAATATATGGTACATTAGAGTTCAACATTTGAATACATTAGAGATTCAATATAAAATAAACGTGTGATCAATAAGGAGTTTCTTGACAGGTTCGGAATTGGAAGAGTTGTGGGGGCCACCTGCCAGCTCAGAGACAGAGGATTTCTAAACGGCCTTCCATGCACTGGAAAGCTGGAGGATTCAGTAGCAGTCAAAGTCTGAGGGCCTAGAAATGCAATGAAGAATCACCAGTGGGAGTCTGGGTCTGTTAGGAAGTGGAAGACTCTGGACTGGAAGCCTGAAGGAAATGGAACCCAATACTGTACCCCAAGACAATGGTGAAGGCCACAGCTCTTCTGAAGAAAGGGAAGACCTCCTGCTTCTTTCCCTTCTTATTCTATCCCAGCAATAGGACTATTGGTTGGTGCTACCCACACTGACACTGGGTCTTTCCTCCTCAGCTTTCAGCCTACGTATCTATCATCCACAGACACACCTAGAACTTTATTAATCAGCTAGACAGTTCTTACTCAAGTCAAATTGACATATCACAATTAATAATCACATATGGTCTCAGAGGAAAAAGAAACCCCCCCCAAAAGAGTTTAAAATTTTCTTGGTGGCAATAATCAGAAAATAAAATAAATTCAAGAATGCTATAAGACATATAGGAAGTGGGTAGATAACTTATTATATAACTATTTTCTTATATATAAAAATAAACCCCTTTTCTTAAAGGAATTAAAATGCTAACCACCGGGTGTGGTGGCGCACACCTATAATCCCAGCACTTGGGAGGCTGAGGCAGGAGGATCGCTGTGAGTTCCAGACCAGCCTGGGCTACACAGTGAGTTCACATTTAAAAAAAAAAAAAAAAAAAAAAAAAACTAATCAAAATTTTTTAAATTCCTAGACTCAGAAAGCCATATAAAACTAATGTTCAATAGTATCTATAATTTCTGTATCATATTAATTGTTCTGGATAGCAGCTTTTAAAAAATGGGAAGTTTTATAAAATATAATACATATGTAAGTTCAAAACTGAATAAATGTAATAACAGAAAAAAGTCTTATTTAGCTTATAAACATATAAAGAAAACTAAATATTATCTAACAATCAAAACTATATACTAAAATGATGCATCAGGATCAGGTATATCTTATTTTAGCAATTCAAGGTTGATTGTTAATAAATGTAAAAATATAGTTTGTAATATGGACCAAAGTATGAAGAAAATCATTACAATCTCAATAGGATAAGAATAAATAGCAAACTTTATCAAAGCACATTTATGATTTACTAGAAACAAAAATTACTTTTTTTTTTTACTTGAAAAGGGCTGTCAAACTTTATAGCAAACACCATATAGAATGGAGAAAACTCCTTTAAATTAGTACAATACAAATATTTCAAAACAACTTTTTTAAATTTGGGGGTATAAAGAGGCAAAATTATAATTATTTCCAGATGACCTGATTATCTATAGAAATTGTATAAAGCAATAGTTGCAGATAAAACTGAACTTCTTCATGTAACAGGAGCCCAGAAAATAGCAGGGGTAGCAATCTTACTCACAAAGTTTCAAACCTAAACTGATTGAAAGAGACAAAGAAGGTCACTACATCCTTGTGAAGGGAACAATTCAAGAGGAAGAGATAACAAATACTTTATTTTAATTTATTAAGTATGTTAGAAAGCACATATGCTTCTTTTCTCTTTTCTTCTTTTTTTCTTTTTTCTTTTTTTTTCCCCTGGTGCTGGGGATTAAACTGAGCACATTGCTCTGGCTAGGCAAGTGCAGCACTACTGAGCTAAATCTCAAGCTTTACATTTCATATTTTTAAAATTTATCAACACATTAATCTTTGTCTTTATATGTTGCTATACCAAACTGATGAGTTATTTTGGTTCTCATTTTCTTTGCTTTTTTATTTGAGAATTTATGTAATCTGTATATATGAGTAGTATGAAAAGTATTAAGGTCCATCTGTCATTTTCCTCTTTCATCTCTGCCTTCTACAAACTTCCTTTTCTATCACTACAACTTGTTTGGTCGGAAATTTGTTAAGAAAACTTTTGTTATGTTATCAATACATCTTTGTACCTATTTTTATTGATAATGAATATTAATTTTTAAGTAAATTTTATCACAACTATACTTAAATAAATGGATATTAAATCATTCATATCATTTAGTATCTGGTACATATTACAAATTCTCCAACTCTCTTAAAGATATTTGTTTTTTCTCAAATCACAGAAATCACAAACATTCTGCACATCACTGCAGTTTTATTATACCAAAGTATATATTATATTGTAGAAAATATGTATTGTGTATATGTGTGGGGGGTATGTTTTTACACATATGTGTGCACTACTAAATCAGAAACATGGTCATGAATGTGGTAGGATTTCGCACATTTGGCATATTGATAGTTTCTCTGGTAACCTTATGATTTCTCTAAATTACATGCTTGATTTGATTCATAGTCATTTGTTTGGGAAGAATATTACATATGAATTGGTGTTACAATCTATCATTATGCTTACAAAAATATAATAAAAATAAGTATAGGATATAATAAAATAGAAACAGAAAAATCTGATCTTAAAAATGTGAACTCTTAGTTGCTTTTGGATTTCAAATATAAGTATATTTCTTTTCTGTGGGAAGTTTTGTTAGAAAATGTAAGTGATAGCCAACAAGCATATGATATTTATCAAAATAATAAAACCAAGGAGTTTATAAATCATAAAATTTTGAGGGCAATTTCTCAACTATAATATGTAACTTTGTTTTATTTGTAATTACATTATTTCAAAAATATTACATGAAAAGAAAATGAGAAAACATAATGTTTGAAGATCATATCAAACTAATAATGTATTTCGATTATCAGTCTGTGTTGCATAAATTTTTGTTTATTTCATATCCTTTTTTTGCTGTCATATATATGTATATTTGAAAGTTTTATTTAGTATCATTTCTTGTCATGTATGTTTGCAATCTTTAATAAAAAAATGTGGAACACTATTAAATGTCTAGTCATTATCCTAGAAAAAATGTTCTAAGCTTTAACCAGAAACTTTTAAAACTCAAAAGATTCAAAGAAGTACAATATTTTTTTCATAAATAGGACAAAATTTCTATGTACATTAATCTATAAGGCAAGTCTAATTAATTCCATGGTAGTTTCTGATAAAACTAACACATTGTCAAAATTTTTAAAAAATAAAGATCTAAGAATAGGGAGGTCAATTCTGAAAAATAAATAAAAAGATGAATATCAAGAAATTCTACAAAGACCTAAGGATAATCTTTAAAATAACAACAATGAAATACTAATCTAGCCTCTTACAAAAGAAGAAAGTGAATATACTAGAAAGCTAAAACAAACAAACAACAATAACAAAAAACAACCCAGGTAAGTATGGAATCTAATAGGCAGCTCTGCAAATCAGGGGGAGGTATCTTAGAAGTTGTTGAGAAACCTGATTCAATGTGGAGAAAAATGAAACTGGATCCCCATTTTGTTACACGCATAATTGAACAACTAATGGATAAAATAACTAAATATGAAAGGGAACATTCTAAAGAAGAATAGAGATAAAACTTCTAAAGCCAAAAAAGATTTGCTTTGTGACTTTAAATAAAATCCCAAATGACAAAGAATAAGATAAAAAATCAAATATGAAAATTAATGCTATTCTTTATAATACATCTCAAAGTTAAAAATGTAATACATTGAGAGAAAGTACTTAGAAATTTTTAGCAAAACAAAAGATTGATGGTTAATGTATACAAGAAACTCCTATAAATTAACATAAAGAATACAGGAAATTCAATGGGGGAATAAAGCAGATATCAATGAGATCATATGCAAATGGAAAAACCCAATGTATATGTTCCACTTCTCCATGGTGAGTGTATTTATTATGCACCACGAAGAGATACTAATAAAATAAAACATACAATGTATAAGAAGAGATGTTAATTATTACTAATAAGATCAATACATTAACACACCAAATCAGGATAGATTTCACATAAAAACACAAAATATTTGGAAACACTTTGAAAAAATCTTATCTTGACTCACTGCTGGTGGAAACCAGCTCAAAGAAGCTTGAAAGTATCTAATAAAATGATATAGAGGCATACTCCAGAAAAAGAGACTGTCCACTGTCAACTAAGCTAATTATTGGAACAGGAAATCGGAGTCAACCAAGATGACCGCTACTAGGAGCAACAAATCAGTAAGGTGAAGTAATTGCATATGATGGGATGTGAAATGAGCATTAACAAGGCTTCTGATTTCCTAGCCATGTTTAACCTATCCTTCCTGCCAGGGATTTGGCTCAGAGTTTCCGCCGCCTGGCTTGTAAGAGCAAGGGCCCGAGTTCAATCCCCAGAAAAAAAATTAAATTAAAAATTAAAAAACAAAATATCCTTCCTGCTTTTATAGGAATTTATCACCATCTGAATCCCATCATCTCAATATCTGAAAGTTGCTTTTCTAGAATTTTTTCAGCTAGATTTCATCATTTGACCTACATCCTAATAATTAGTGGCACCTGATGAAGACTATGATTCAGAGAGAAATAGTGAAATAAAGAAACAGGTTTCAGAAATCAATTGTAAGGATGGTAAAGAATCATAGAGTTGCATGTAAATATGAGACACATGCAGAGGCAACTTTGGCCGAGATCCAAAAGGCAGCACCCTGTACCCTCAGTGAGCTGCGAGGCCCATGCAACTTGCTGGGACAAATAGTCTCTATTGGGCTATCCAGGATTGTAAAAAGAACATTGTTCACTATTACTACATGGGTAACCCCCCAACTGTGTGTTCTCTCTCCCTCTCCCTCTCTGTCTCTCTCCTCCCTCCCTCATCCCTGTCCTCCCTCCTCTTCCTTCTCTCTCTCTCCTTCCTCTCGCTCAATCCCCCATTGTCATTTGGGAACACCATAAGAAAGTTCTAGCTGCCAGGCAGGAAGAGAGCCCACATTACAAAGTGACAATATAGGCTCTTCTCATCTCCAGAACTCTGAGAAAATAAATTGGTGTTGGTTATGCCACTCAATTTGTGATATTTTGTTTTGTCATCCTGAGCTTTAGATAGCACATGTCCTTCTAGAACTGAAAGGATAGCAAGATAATCCATAGGTAGGATTTTTACATTGCACAGTTGGAGATACTAAGTCATACATTAGAAAGCACTGTTTCCCTTTGTTCAAACAAAATTTGGCAGCAGTTTTTAAAAACTCATGCTTACAAAATGATTGTGCTTTTTCCTGGTACAATAAAAATTAAAATCTCTATTTTAAGGCTTTTCAAGAAGAAACACTAGTGATGACTCTCTAAAATGTCAAGACTGAGAAATTGCTACAGATTGAATCTGAGGAAATAGGGTTTAATATAATATCACACTCAGAATTAAATACTGAGACGTCAACTGGCCTAATATTACTATTTCATTTCCTCTTTTATTACTGCAACATACTATAACTCCAAAGAAGCACCTTCTATTTGGGATTTCCTCCCTACTTCTCTACACACTCTCCCATATCTGGCATGCAATGTACAAACTGCCTATAATCTGTCTTGCAATCTAAATTTTTTACTTTTTTCAAAGCATAGCTCAAATTCCTTGACTTCCGTGTTACTTCCTCTGATTAACATAGCTCATATTTTTTATTGAAGCCCAAAAATCCAGAAAGCAGCTGAAATCTTCAACTTTCTATCATTTAAATGATTTTATATGTATTATTTTTCACTTCTTTCCAAATATTTCCTTAAATTAGTCTTTGATATCCAAGTTATATGTTGAAGTTTTCAAATTCAGGTTTATCTCCTACTTTTTGGGGTGTATGTGTGTGTGTGTGTTTTAATCCTCTGGCATCTAATCCTTTACTGGCTGTATATTCTCCACATAATGTATCATTCTTTAATACATCATTTCTGAGAAACTTATCTCATTTTGATTGCTGTTTGTGAGGGGACATAACTGAAACAAGGATGTAAATTAACTGCAGTTTTCCATAAAATTCTTATTGCCATTTGAGTCAAATAAAATTTTGACCACATTCTGGGGAAAATATTTGTTTTGGGTTTTTTTTTTTTTGGGGGGGGGTTTCTTTTTATTGAGTTTATTGGTACATTTTAGGAATACATACAGTTACATTCATTATTGGGATCTTGTACCTTTACATGACAGGTCTTGGTTCTCATTTTTTCCCCTTGTCCCTGGCCTCCCTTCAGCCCCTCTTCCCCTCCCCATTTACAAACACTTTATCTCTGGGGAAAATATTTGAATAAAACAATTTTCATAGGAAGCTGTTAACCTGCTAAAACCCTGAGAAATATAGAAAACATTGAAATAAGCTTTAGCTGTGTACTCTTTGATTCAAAAATTCAGTGTATTTTCATTTGTATGAACTGAACTCTAGAAAGGTAATGGTATTTTTAACACAACTGTTCTGAGACAGAAGTCTAGTGGTACACATTATATTAAAGAGACAGATGCTGAGGCAGACAAATTTATTTACATTGATTCATGCCTTATGACCTCCAACAGGATTATCAGGAGAAAAAAAATTCACCAAAGTTTTCTAACTTCTCAATTCCTGTGTCCTTTCTGCAGATTCTGCCACCATGGAGTAAAATATAGGCCCTTGCAACTGCCAACAGCCTTTTTAGAATCTTCCATATACCTATCTTCTTAAGATTTATATTCTTTCCAGAAATGCACATAGAGAAGTAAGCTAGAATGACTAGATCCTGCCTCATCATGTAAAATGATCTTCTTTACAGTTAGAATTTTTGTAACCAATTTTCATATAGTAGAAAAATTTTGAATCCATGTTAAATAAGCAAGTTTTTAGCAAAAGTAGAGAGAGCAATTATTTTCCATAATTTCTAGACTAGCACACGAGAGGGAAAAATCCTACGTAGAGACTGGAAAAGTGGAGAAAAGTTTTTAAATGTACATACTTTGATAGAAAGGTAAAAAATACAGCAGAGAAGAGTTTAGAGTTAGGTCATGTATAAGGGATTTATTGACCTAGTTAAGGCAAGTCTTACACATATTTCTGGGAAAAGATATCTCAGTTCTTCAACAAGATCAAATGCCAGCTACAGTCCATGGTCTATCAAAAGAAGGTCTGACTCAGTGATTGTGCCCTCCTGAGAAATACAATCTACTGTCAATCTAACCATCTGATCTGTATCTTGTTTTCCATATTCCTTTGACATGGTTAGCAGAAGAAGCCTCAAACTGATGTCGCCTGTAATCTGGAACGCACTCTGTTCACCTTTGGCAGACTGTTAAAGGAAGATTGGCAAGTTCCCCGCCCCCATACAATTGGTGACTGTTACTGCTGTGCCTCAGACTCCAGATGATACCCTGCACCTCAAAGCTGAGGAATTAAAGCAACAGAGCACAGCCACATGCACTAGTAGACATAGTTTAGATATCTACTTGACAATGAACATGCCAATATGTAAAAATCAGAAAATTTCATACACAGACTCAAATTTGTGATTTGTTTTGCAAAATTGTAGTTTATGTCAAAATACTACCATACCCTGGGCATGAGCAAACAAAAGAAATCGATCCCCTTTGAAACAGAGCAGGCATTCCCCAGTGGCCATAGTCCACTCCATTTTCTGTGCCGCTCACACTAAAGGTTAGTTTCAGTTGCCAGTTCCACTGAGCTTTTGATGTGGCTTTAATGAGTTTCACTCGCTGTATTCCATGCCCAAAGGCATTTTGTTTATGACTTCTGACCATGATTATAACTCAGCTGTCTCTGAAAGTCAGAGACTTGGCCATTGAACTACAAAGGTCAAGTGGACAGGGTCATAAAAGTTTATTTTGTTTACTGTATCTCAGCATTGCTAGTGCTAGGAACAGTAAGTGCTAAATGTATGTTGGATGAATGAATGATCATAGGAGGAGGGATAATGTGCTCTCTTTGTTTGAGATCACATTTCTGCCAGGGGTTACTTAACTTACTTAAGCACCACCATCATAGTCTCCTTACCCATGTAATGCATCATGGGTTTATTTTGATCCTCTCACCAAAAGAAAGAAATCTCTATATTGAAATATTAACCTTTAGTGTCTTGGAATATGACCTTTTTGAAGACAGGGTCGTTGTAGAGATAATCATGTTAAAATAAGTCATAGGGTAGGTATTAATGTAAAATGATTTGCATCCTTATAAAAGAAAGAAAATCAGTAGGCAGACATGCACACACACAAGACACTATGTGAAGAAAGAAGCAGGGATCAAGATGATGCTTCTGTAAACTAAGAATTAAAATATATATATACAGGAACCAGCAGAAGGTAAGGGAGAGAAATGGAATGGAATCTTCATCACAGAGCTCAAAAGGAACGAGTCCGGCCTATACCTTGATCTAGGACTTATATCTCCAGAATTATGAGAGAATATGTTTGTGTTGATTATTAAGCTATATATTTTGTGCTATTTTTTATAGTACCCCTAGGAAATAGTACATAAGGGAACTAAAACTTCACCCCAGGCATATTGTACCTTCCTACAAATTCCTGCTTCCCTTCTCTACAGTGCTGCTGAATCAATGCTTTTCCTTTCATTAATCAATACATAGGGGAAAAAATTAATGTAACTCTATGAAAAAGACCCTGTCATCTTTATTTCTTCTACCTCTTTTTTTTTTTTTTCAGAACAACAGAGTTCTTAGAAATTCCTCAGAATACATGCTTTGGGGTTTAAGTTCAATGCTCTTGGGTAGATATGATCTATGAGTGTGTTTTAGGAGGAATAAAGTAGATGATGGTGGTTGTACACCATGAGGATGGTGAAACACAAATCTGAGTGTGCCTTGAGCATTCGTGTTTATTCATTAAAATATACTATTAGTGCAACAGGACTGACAAAACCATATTAATTTTGGCAAAATCTTGGGATAGTTTTGTAGGCATTATGGGCTACTCAAGTTTTTATTAATTATTTTGCTTCTCAGTTTTAGATTAATTTTGGTCATTTATGCCTCTTCAAATTACTTGGCAACAATTTGAGATTACTGAAATTTTGCTTCTGCCACTAAATGAAATATTCACAAACAAATTGGTCACAAATGAGTATTTCTAATCATGACCAAATTATTTTTGAATACTAAGTTAACTTTCTTCCCAGCTCCAATTTTATCATTTTCAGCAATTATATACTAAAGTTTAGTTTTCAGCCAATGATTTCCTTTTTAACTATTTAACTATACTCATATTTCTTTTAAATTTCAGCAGCTATCATAAGCCTTTCTTCATTTAAAAATATCCAATAGCATTCTGTTTTTGTAAAGACAGCATTAAGATTGTAAGTATTACTTTCACACTGTGATGTGAATAAATAGTCATGATTGGCAGTATCATTTTCAATAATCATGGATAGTACTTTACAATTCATTCCAAGTGCATCAGTTTAGAACTGGAAAGTGTTTTTTTGTTTATTTCAACAAGTTACTTTGTAAAGGTCAAGCATGGCTCACTGACTATAATCAATGGATAAACAATGACAAAACCATTCTTTTAGTACAACAAACATCTCAGCAGTCAGGTTTTTGTTAGCAAATAATACTATTTTGTTTTTATTATGTTCTCACTCCTGTATTTTAATAGACTAATAAACTAATTTAAAACTTACTGACATCTGGATGTAGGATTGAGCTATAGGCGTGAAAAAGAAGGGATAAATAGGTGACATAATTGCTTTGAAAACCCTAGTTTTTCAAATCAACCTAAATGGTTCTAGGTGAAAACTAAGTAACCATTTTCCCAAATTTGACAAGTCTAATATGACAAAATGGAAAATGAAAAGTCAGTATAAAATTCTGTGCTTCTTAGTTAAGTGAAAGACATGCAAATTATAACAAAACCCTTGACTCTATCATTATATAGTCAAAATCACAGGCATAATAGTCTTACAGGACTAGAAGCAGGATAAGAATTCAATGATTCAATGAGCTTGAAGATACAAAGATAGTCATCTAAAGTGACTCTTCTGTGCTTCCCTGGGAAATGAACAACTGAAGCATCATCTTCAATGATTAGGAAACTTAAACGAGTGGAACGCTTGAAAGACAAAGACATTTATTTCGGTGGCTCCTTTCTTAATCTTTAGAAAGTCATAATGATTTCAGGTAGACACATTCATTTTTAAAATAAGAACTTAAGTCAACAAGAAAATTTAGGAGTTTGAGAGTAAAATGACTGTTTTTCATATATGAATATTAGTGGAAAATGACATTTTGAAGATGTGACCAAAATATTTTGAAGGGCATGACCACCGGATGATAGCTTTCATTTAGGCTACCTAAGGACCTCTGCGGACCATGTCGGGAGTCTAGCAACAATAGCAAATGAGAACTCTCCAATAACACTTAGTTTGAAAGGCATTTCTATTTGGGGAGAATATAATGTACAGCAGCATTTTCAAAACGTGCAAAGGTGGAAAAATAAAAAGTTCGGCTTAACTGTTTAGGCCATTGTGGGAATAGACCCACTTTAATATGCTTTTCAATTCGGAACACATGGGCAGTGCTCAAAACACATTATAAAAGTAATAACATGATAATGGAGTTGGGAATCTTGTAAAGGTTACATAGAATTCGATTTATAAATCAAAATACCTAAAAATCAGACTTGGGCCAACAGCCTAAAGGTACTGAATTTTCACTACATTGAATAAGAAAAGGATCTCATAACCATGAAAATAAAAAGTGACCAATATGCTCAGGGCCTCTTTTTAAACTATTTAGACTCTCTTAGCTATTTTCTCTCTCCTTTAAAATTTTCTTCTACAATTTTCATTGAAATATGAGCTTAGAGGCTAGAGTATCTTAAGTGTTTGATAATAGTCAAATATTTCCGAATGTGAGAATTAAGAAAATGAGATATCCTGGAGAGAGATGTTCAAAAGAAAATTGATCACAAATGAATATTAGTCAAACCATATGTTCTGAATATAATCACCAGCAGTGAAATTAAACCAAAATAAATAAATAAAAACCACTAAACATCTATCAGTTGAATTATTTTGACTTATGCAAAACTTTTAAATATTATTCTTGAAGACATAGATCTGTTTCCTTTAACAGCATAAGGTCTAGAAATTTGAGAGGACTGACTCTGAGAGTTAGAGCTTTTGTGACAAATAAAAATATGAAGAATTTTTAAACAAAATTTTCTTGTGTTTTATTACAAAGATAGCTTTATATATTTCCTTAATGACAGAAATAATGCATAATATATAAACATGTAGAAAATTCAAGAAATACCAAAGATTAAAAGAAAGATAAAATCATTTGACAACCTTTCAAAATTTTGTTAAAAATCTTTCCAACCACCACTCAATGATAAATTTGTACGAATGAACTGTATTCTTCTGCCTGTTTCTCTTTAGTATGCCAAAGGTTATTATCAATAAATATATTATATATTTTTTAAATTAATCACAATATTTTAATGGTATATTGAATGCACAATTACTTCTATGAAGAAACAAGGTTTTTTTAATTGACATAATATGTGTACATCTGTGGATATGTACAGCATAATTCAGTATATATATTAAATTCAGTCAGTATATATATTAAATGGGCAATTACTGAATCTGTGTAATTAACAATTTCATCACTTGACATGAGGAATCTGAAATGAAATATTTCACTGTGAATTTAAAAAGGGAATGAAAAATAACATTTTTTTCCTTAAGTTTATTGATACATTTTAGGTATACAATACAGTTACACTCATTGTTGGGATCGTGTACCTTTATATGATGTATTTTGGTTCTTATTTTGAAAATAATATTTTTGTTAAGAACATAGAAAATATGCTTCTCATAAGTAAGGATCATTTCACTCCATAAATGCTAAGGAAGAATTATTTCCCACCAAATGAGATCTTTCTTTCTTTTTCCCATTAATGATAGAAAGACAAGAAACAGAGGCAAAGAAAAAAGATACAGCCAGGAGGTACTCTCTACACTCTGCTACATAACGAGAAGGCATGGCATATAACTTTGAGGTTCAGAAAGAAATACTAGAAAAACTTTTGGGCCTCAGCCCTACCTAGGATTTCTGTAGTGACCCTGTTTTTTCCCACTCAAAAGTAAAGATTTTTCATTAGAAGGAAATTCGAGGAGAGATTTAAGCAGTGCTTCTGAAATATATTCAGACTTAATGTACTTACTCATGGCAGAAAATTATTCATTCATTTAATCTAAATATATGCAATTGTGGCAGTTTTATTCCCAATTCATGACATGCATATTATAGAAGATCACAAGCCAATTGTCAATGGGAATAAAACTAAAATGTAAAGCTGTTTCCTAATTCCCTCTATATTCATTTGATACTGGATTGTAAATTTTATTGTTTTCTAGCAAGATCAGATATATAAAAGCAGTTAACAAAAGTTTAAGGAAAAAGTGCACGTATTTTGGAGCCCAGACACCAGTCACTATTCTCTATGTTTTGCAAGTATTTTGATTCATTTATTTCTGTCCACTTGAGTAAGAGACAGATCTTATTGACATCACCATTTTACAGATCCAGAAACGAATGAGAGAAGTATAAATTTAGAAACTTATATCTATTAAAATAATGCTTTCACAAAAATTGGAAAGATGATTGTTATTTAATTAAGCAAGGAGAAGTTATAGTTTTGTTTCTGTAATAACAGTATATAATTTAAGAATGACTGGTTATAGTAATGATACCATTTAGAGATAAAGTTAGCAAATTGACTTATATATTGCATTCGATAATTTGTTTCCTTCTCAAAGTTTTGCACATTTATATGAAAAGAAAGTTTTGACTTTTAAATTTAACCATGAAAGTCATTAGGTTTTCAGATTCAGTCTTAGACTTGCCACTATGGCTGGGGATTTCCCTCTTGTCCTCATGGCTCACCTTGTCCTTATGGATGCCAAAGTACCTCAGGAAAAAAAAATAACCTTTAAAATATGTGTCTTACAAGTCCAACTAAAAGCTTTCAAAATATTATAGCAAGTCAAATTTTAAAATGCATCCAATTCCCAAGAGAGCTCAGATGGGTAAATTTCATGCATATAGGATGCTAATAAGATACATAGCAAAGTCCATGGAAAATAATGAGTCAAGACACTTTGAAAGTAAAATGCAAGAGAAAAAGGTTGTCCAGGATATCCAGATTATATCTAGCAGGGTGTTTTTGTACATTTGAGTCACTTAAATATTTATTGCATTAAATATATGCATGAATAAAGGAGAATGAAAATTCAATCCCCTTTTACAGGTAGGAAAAGTACAAGTAAAAGTCATTCTAAGAAACTGCACTCTTCCTCAAAAATATCTTTATTTCATCTGAAGAGCATGTTTCCCAATGTCAACAACACCCAAAATCACAACAGTAAAATCAGCTAAAAGCCCTGCTCATCTGGGAACCTGGCTCAGATACTATAGAAAGAAATATTAAAAGTTATACTTAATATACATTAAGAACATAACAGCAATTGCTTCAATTTTTTATCTATCTGGTTCTATTTTTCTAGAAATAAAATTGAAAGTGACCTCTTTTAATGATAAATTTATATAACGTTCCTTAAGTAACATACCTAAGAATATATATTAAATGCTATTGTACTAAAATAACATTAACTCATTTTGAAAGTATATCCTAATAGACTTAAAAGTATGCTATAAGAATTCATTCAATTCAAAGGAATTATTATGGACAGTTTTAGATTTTTTTATTTTTATTTGCCCATGCACAATTATTGTTCATTAACACAAAAGTAATTGTACAAATTAGTGGCTTTCACTATGAAATCTCAACACATGCACGTATCATGAAGTGATAATGTAGAACTGTAATAGATGCTTACATTATGATCTTGAGAAAATGATGATTATGTCTGTAACTCTTCTTTTACATTTCTGTATTCTCCAAATACATATTTATATTGTTCAATACAAAATTTATTTATTGAATATATTTAATTTTACAATAACATATGAATATATTAACTAAAAATATACCTGAATCGGTAATTGATAGACTGCAGAAAGAAAAAATACCTTTGAGGGCAAGCACTTCTCCCAGAAAAAATTTTAGCTTCTCTACATAGCCCTATCAGTTCAAAACTTTCAATCATGTCTTCTTGATTAAATTGTTACCTGTGTATAACTTTATATTATTGTGAATTTCATAAAGCTTACTTTTAACATAAATTAAAAGATACAAAAGTAAAGATTACTAGAAGTTCAAATATTTTCTTCTTTCACTTCAATGCATTATCTTGTCCACCAGAAATGGCACATGTTCCACTTTGAGTGTTCCTGCATTGAACTACATATAAAGAAATGAGTAAATACAATGAGAGATGATTACAAAAGAACAGGCATGATACTGTGGTCTTGGAATTCTCAACACAGAATTCATAACAATTAGAATTTGAGATAAACTCTATATGTCCATTCTTTCAATCTCCCTAATGAATATAAACCTTAAAATCCTCAATAAGATACTGGCAAACAGAATGCAGAAGATCATCAAGATCATACACACCGACCAAATAGGATTAATCTCAAGGATGCAGGGATGGTTCAACACATGCAAATCTATAAGTGTAATGCACTATATTAATACAGCCAAGAACAAAAATAATGATCACCTCAATAGATTCATAAAATGCATTCAACAAAATCCAATACCATTCATGATAAAAACTCTACAGAAAATTGGAAAAGATGGTCTTTATCTCAACCTGACAAACCAACAGTCAACATCATACTAATTGCTCAAAAACTGAAATCCTTCATGCTAAAATCAGAAACAAGACAAGGATGTCCACTGTCATCACTC
The DNA here is from genome assembly GCF_012274545.1 of Fukomys damarensis. NCBI lineage: Eukaryota > Metazoa > Chordata > Mammalia > Rodentia > Bathyergidae > Fukomys > Fukomys damarensis. Next base: position 55,850,026 of record NW_022900926.1, on the reverse strand, counting down.
CTGTTCAATATGGTTCTGGAAACATTAGCCAGAGCAATTAGAGAAGAGAAAGAAATAAAAGGAATAAAGATAAGAAATGAAGTTAAATGGTCCTACATATTTTTAAATTAAAAATATTATCCTAGAAAAGGGCTAAAGGTGTAGGGAAAGTGGGAAGGGTAGGGGAAAGGGAATAAGGGAAAAGAAAAAAATATGAGAAAATGAAAAAATGGAAATAAAGTGTTTGTAAATGGGGTGAAGAGAGGGCAGAGACAAGGGGAAAAAATGAGAACCAAGACTTGTCATGTAAAGGTGCAGGATCCCAGTAATGAATGTAACTGTATTGTATACCTCGTTGTACCAATAAACTCAATAAAAAGAATTATCCTACTCTATAATACATTTTATTTTCAAAAGACTAGGTATGAGGGTATTCATTTTATAGACACCATGCCTTCATGTATTGTGTTTCAAAATTTTGATCTCTTGCCTATTTCCTGGCTTTAAAAAAATCTACACCATTTACCCTTTTAATTTTATTTCCTCTATTTTATATTTCTCCAGTCTTTGCTATTACTTTCCCCCCTTCAATCTGCTACTCCTATGGTTTGATTGCCAAATCACAACTCGTGATGTGACCTTGGAGATCCTCTGTTGCACTCTTTCCTTTCTAGAAAAGTTAATTTGCTCAAGGTCATAGAGCTAGCTAATGGTCAACTTGGGTTTGTAACTCAGGTTTTCTTCCTGTAGATATAGTGTTCTTTAGAACATATATATTTATATAAAATGTGTGGCACTGCCTGATTTTAGCTAATTTATACTAATTGAGAGTAGAATCTAACAAATAGTGCTATATGTTCTGGTTCATACAAATCTAGAATTTTTTAAATCCTTAATGATAAATTGCATGGGAAAAAATTTTGCTTATATGCTTTGTGAAAAAAAAGGGAAACTTATTGAAGGGCTACATTTTGGCAAATTATTCACCCTTCTTTTCTTCTTCCTGAAACAATTCTTGGTTTATTTCATTAGACATAGGAGATAAATTCAGAGTCATCCAAAAGCCAAGGTTGAATCTTTTCTTTTGACTCAGGGTCAAAGTAGAAATCTTTATGCAGTAAATTCTTTATTAAAAGATAATGATTCATTTGAAAATCCTCATTGAGAATATGAATGAATATTAACATCACAGATTTAAATACTTTTGCCTGAACTAAAATTTCAGTAGCCATTGCTTTGCTGTTTTTTTGTAACAAAGAGATTTTACAACAGTGTTCTGACAACAATAAAGGAAAGGTCATGGGGTGTTTAAGAGGAAATATACCATAAACAAAGAAAAAAAATCCATCATAAGGTTTTGTGGTTGTCAGTTCATTAAGTCAAAAAGTATACTTGGTAGTGTTTTTGCTTCCTTATTTAGCACAAAGAAGAGGTGGGGCTTGTGTGATAGCAAGCAGATATGTAAACACAAAGCCACAATAAAATAAAAGTGCAGTTTCAGAGATGAATAGACAGTCATGGTTTTACTTGTCTCAGTGAATAAGTACTGTAGGTCGCTGACATAGTAAGCCCAAGAAAAAGACATCAATGTCCAGAGTGGACACATGCAGTATCACAAAGGAGTGAAACAATTTTTGGATTCTGGATTTACAGAAACTAGAGAATTTAGAATGCAGAAATCAAGGAGAATGGTGAGAAAGTAGAAAGAGAGGGAAGGGAGGGGAGAGAGAAGAGAGAGAGGAAAGAGAAGGGGACGGAAAGCTGAGAGAAGAGAGAGCAAGGGGGGGGAGAGGGGATAAGAGAAGTTCTATGGCCCAATTGCAAAGAAGTATGACTGCTGTGCTATAGGCAAGTGGGGTTCATTGAAGGTGGGCACACAGCAAGTGAACTGACTATGGTTGGGTTTAAACATTCACAATTGCTCAGATATGGGAAAAGAGGGATTATCACCATTCTTCTTTTCTATAAATCTCTTTTTGCCTACAAATATCCATTCTGGCTGATGACAAAAATAAAGAAGGAAATTGCGCCGGTGAAAGATAATTGATTTCTTCTGGGTTACAAAAGTGCCACACATTAGAATTAGTTCAAAGTTTAAACTCCCTATCAAACTGATTCTTCCCTTGAAGGGTGTTTCTCCATGTTCTCTATCCCTAATTTGTTTTTAGCAACAGGAAACTGGAACTTGTACACTTTTAAGGAGCAAGAGATATACTGTCTCCTGAGCCCTTGCAGACTTCATGAGGATGGCTATGCTGACGTGCTTTCAAATACTGTTTCCCCACCACCACCACCACCTCTCTCTCTCTCCTTGGGGATGAGATCACCCTTGGATGCATCATACTAAATAATGACCTGTAGAAAATCATGCATCTGTGCTATTTGCATGAGTCTGTCCTTTGCCAGAGGGTAGAGACCACTCTGACCATGGGTAGCTGGGAAGGACAGTCATCCTGGTCCTGATCCATTTGTCTAGATACCCAAATCTGCTGCTCTTTAGAAAGTGTCCCAGTCCTGGACAGAGGTCTTCTAAAAGAGACTTGCAGAACGCCAAAGGCACACATAGAAAGGCAATGCACTACTTGGATCGTTCCCCGATTCCTCAAGACCTACTGAGGTTTGTCTAGAATTTCCCCACCTCAAGAGTTGCAACCATGAGGCAGGAGTCTGAACACTCACAGGTAAGATCTGCTGCATGCTTTCCCTCTTCTAACTGTTCTCTCAGCATTGTCATATGAAATAGTCAATATGTCAGTATCAGAAGTTGGCTCAGGTTTTCCTACTAAAACAGAATGTAACCAGAAATAGGATACTCCACTACCAGTAAAGCAGTACTCTGTGACTATAAGAAAGTAAAACTCTATGATAAAAAAAAATGGGAATTAATATGTTATGTATGTGTACCAGCTCCACACAAGAAATGTGAACATTATGTATTGCAAACATGTACAGAAAAATAAAGGAAAGGTTTCAAGAGATGGCTGCAGGGGTGAAGGAGGGAAGGGAAAGGAGATTTAAAAAGAAATTAGGGTATGATATACATGTTCCATTTCCCCACAAGGGATGTAAACATTATGTATTACAAGCATGTACTAAGAAAAAAAGGCTCGATGATGCCATTAGGTCTGGCTGGAAAACAAAAGTGTATAAAGGCCAAAAAAGGCCAAACCTATATAGGTAAATCTCTGAATCCAGAAATCCTTTTCATTCCTTAAGAGAGCCATTATCAAATTTTTTAAAAGTCTCATTATGTATTTTTAAAAGGTCAAGTGATTTAATAATTCATAAATACTTCCCTAATTACCAGATAATAGGAAGTGGTAGCTGAAGGGAGTGGTAGCGTTAGAGGTAGGTTGTTAACGAAGCATGCAGGAAGTCATAGGGCCCAATCCAGGAAGTACAGGTTGAGGAAAGAAGCAAAATCTGAGTGATAGTTAAAGGCAGAATAAAGAGAAATCACTGACCAATTGATTGTGCATATCTGGAACCAAAGAAAGCAGTAAGTGTTGCCTGAAGGCTCATATGCATGGAGAATCTGGTGAGTAACAATAGCGTTGGTCTCAACAAGGGACACAAAACTGATGGGGAAGCAGAGTAAAACAAGTCTAAGTCAAAGCAGGCATGGTTCCATTTTTTACTGACACTAAAAGGTGACCAACACACAAATGTTATATGGACAAATAATTTATCCCAAGGATGTGAAAATGTGTAAACAGTCATTGCAACAGAGTCTGAGTTTGGCTTCCCTTCTCCAAATAAAACAGAATACAAAACCATTCATTTAAGTGAATTACGGAACTAGTTTAAAAGAGAAACAATCTGTGTATACAAAAGAAAAGCAATAAAAAATAAAGTCACGCAGAGATTTCCAAAAGCTCAAAAATGGACTACTAAACGCAGATTTCTCTGCCTTCTCCGTTTTGTCCTAACATTTACTCAAGGAATACTTCATAGGGAGTTAACAAAACTAAAACTAAATGATAGGCTTCTTTTCTTCTGTCTTTCATATTAATAATTCACCCAAAGAGCCTAAAACTCCAAATCATCATAATTTAAAGCAATTCACAATAACCTTCCAAAATATGTATAAGAGTCTAAAATTTAAAAAAATGAAAATGGCAATGAGTTAGCCCTAAATAGGAAATGAAAATAAATTAACATTAGGCTTTTATTTAGTCCATTTGTTGAAAATGTAGAACTAATATGACAGAGACCTGAAGCAGGTGAAGTAAGATGAAAGTAGCAATATCACACAGGGAAAAAACCCACAGTATTTCTCTCCTGTCTGGCAGTTTAGTCTCATCCTCCATTTCATATCTCCAGGACTCATTAATAAAAGAAATGGAGATACCCAAAGAATATCTCAACAGAAATTCTCCAGCAAATATTAAATAGAGAAAATGAAAAGCTATGGAACCCACGTTTTTTCCTACAAGCACTTTAGGGTTCCTGGAGCTACACTGGACCCCAGTTGGCTTTGGGTTTTAAAAATGCCTTGAGAAAGTCATATGTTAAACCCAAGTTTTGAATTATGGTTTTTAATCTTTTTACATTTATCCATTACCAGAAATAATGAAATCTTAATTATGTCTGGTGTATTTTCAAAAAGTCATGAGTCAGCCTGTTAGATGAGAGAAGTGTGAACTTGGACTACAGTTGATTTTACTGTCTCTCACAGCTTGAAAGAATGTGGCTCTCTTAAAATGTAGGCAGACTATAGTCTGCATCTGAGACAGCCTTGGGAGAGAGAAATGAGAACCAGTGAGGTCTGGGTGACAACACTGGCCTCACATCCACCCATGGCATAGCTCAAAGGGGTTAGTTACTCAGACTACCTTATCAGAGAGAGTAGTATTTGTTCCCTCAGGCTGTCACAAAATTGCCACCAATTTAGTGGTTTAAAACCATAGAAATTCATGGTTATGGAGGTGTCCAAAGAGTTGCTCCTTTCTGGAGGGCCCAAGGGAGGATTCAATCCAAGCCTCCTCATCACCGTCCTCAAGAAATCCTGGGGGCTTTTTTGCTTTGTAGACAACAACACACTAATCTCTGCTCATTCTTCATATTTCCCTCTGTTCATTGTCCTTTCTTTTTTTTCTTTTTTTTTTTTTTTGTCTTTTAATGACAGTGTCATTGGATTTCGTGCCCATTCTATCATGTATGATCTTACTTCTATCCTTACTTTAATTAAAATTCCTATCTTTCAAATTCCAGGTGAACACGCATTTGGGGAAGCAGTATTCAACTCACTAAAGATATTTATTAGGAAGAAGAGGCAAACTTGAGAGAAGAAATTTGAAGGGCTAAGAGAGACACTAGGATATTAACAATTTAGATTTAACAAATGACTGCCACCAAAATATCTAAACAACAACATCCAATTCCCTCTACAAGCAGATGTAGAGCTAAAAGAAGCAGTAGAAGTAGAAGAGAGAGTGTACATTTATTAGACGGCTAGGAGCAAGGTAGCTTAAATTTTGATTAAATAATAGAAACACCAGAGATTGGAGGGAAAGGTGTCGTGATCAGTTTAAATGGAATGATGCACTTATTCAAACCAAAAAGATTTTTTCTAACATAATTTAGTTCATTTTCTGATGAACTAAAAGTAACTGAAAATTACTGATAAAGTAATTGATAATTAAATTATAATTAAACATTTTCTTATTAAACAAATAGTCACATATAATTTTCCCAGGAATTATTACAGGTTTTTTTTCATCTAAAAGTTTCCATGAGTAATCACTCTGTGTGGTGTCCTAGGATTTTACAAATTAATAGGGAAAAGCTTCAAATCAGGAGAATTTGGAAGAGAAAACTTCCCAAACTGAGTTGGAAGTTTACTAAAATCTCAATTATGTTGGATTATCATTTTGTGTATATAGTTTAAGACTTTTATCTAGCTGAGAATGTTAAAACCTTGAAGGCCTTTAGGAGATTAGGTCTTTCAACCAGTATTTGTTGAATACCTATGTGCTGTCAGACACAGTTTTATGAATTGGGGTATACAAGTACCAAGACAAATGAATTACCTAGGTTCAAAATGTTTGCTAGAATAAACATATAAACAAGTAAATAAATCACTTATAGAGAGTGACCAGTACTACTGAGGAAATATGAGATAGTAAGGAAGTACACTGTATGGTAAGTGTAGAATTTATGACATCTGAGCTGAGAAATAAGTGTTGCAAAGATGTGCAGAGAAAGCATTCCAAACAGAAAGCACAGCATTGTGATCTGAAGTTGGAGAGACCTGATGAGCTCTGTGGAGCAGATTACCACAGAGAAGACTGAAGGTGTACAGGCAACCCTTCCATCAAATTCAGAGAGAACAACATAATCAGAAGTAAAAATGAGATTGGCTTCATATAGAAGAATGCTAGCATCTTTTTATTCTCTCACATTTTTTTCTTTTCCCTTTTTGTTCTTCCCCTACCCATCACACCTTCCCTACACCTTTAGTACTGTATCCCTAAAATGTACCAATAAACTCAATAAAATTAATAAAAAAAAAAGAAGAAGAAGAATGCTAGCATCATGAAGTTTAAGATACAAAAAGAAGAGCACTGAGCACTGGGCCAGGGATTTAGCTACATGGTGCTGCTGTCTGCCTTGCAAGGACAAGGACCAGAGTTCATAAGAGGAGGAGGAGGAGGAGAGTGTAATTCACTTGTCACTACTTCCCAGGGCATAGGTAGGGATTTTGGTGAGCTGTCTTCAAAGCCTGTCACGGTTCCTAACTTATGGCTGCCTACTCAAGAGATGAAGATGTCAAGAATGGGAAAACAGTAAGTAGTGACCACAGATACAGCTACAGTGGACCTGTGAAACAACTGTAATCCACAGTGAAGTGAGAGCTGGGACCTTCCCACTAACAAGATCAAGTGGAATCTCCTTCCCACGTGTAGATATCAGAAGATCGGTGTTTCTGAGAAGGGGCTCATGTTGGGAATCAGAGACTAACTTATGACTGCTCTCTTTATTATCATGGTAGTTCTGACAGAGAAGAATATTCTGGGAAATAACCCTCATATCAGCTAAAATTATGAAGATACACACACGCACACGCACACACACACATATCTCTATGTGAAAACTGTATATTAATTCCTGAATATAGATTATAAATTTGGAAATTGGTTTCAGACAGAGAGGAATGCTGAGTAAGTGAAATCAATTTGTCCCTGACTTTTACATAAGGAGACAGCAGAAGATGCATAACTGGAGTACTGGATACAATGTTAAAGCCCTACTACTTCCATATTTCATTGTGGATGTTTCTTTATTGGCATAATCTTTATTATATTTCTCATTTTATATTTCCAGTAACTCTCTGTACTTTCCATTGCTGCATATAGAATTGCCTTTTTCCTATTCATCAATTGTTCTAAACTGTCAGGAAAGTGTTTGCTCTTCTGAAAGTTCTTGCATTAAACATGGGTCTTATAAACTACCTAAGAATAACTCATCCATTTTTTTTCTCTTTACAATCACCACAAAGCATTTATAAAGCAAATAATTTGTATTACATATATGCATGCCTTTTGTGAATCCATGGCACATTCTTCAAAGATTCCCCTATCCCCTAAATCATTTGATTAATAGAAGAGATTAAAAAATATATACCCCTCCTAATTCACTACCTTAATGACTAGTTCCAGAAGAGGTAAAATAGGGGAGATGAAAAGGTAGGGGCCAATTCATAAACAATTTGGCTCACACTATATAGAATACTTGCTGGGATCTGAGAGGACTTAGAAATTTAATCTAAGTTAATATTAAAGTTCTGGAGAAATGGCCTGGGTGTTAGTTCTCACGATACAACCGTGATCCCATGTGACCACGATCCTAGTGGTTGAGTTGTTGAGATGCACAAGGAGGAAACTGTAATCTGGCTGAGCCTGCCGGTCAGTCTCTCTCCCCTCCTGCTTCCCCCTGCTCTCTCTTTCTCATCTCTCCTCTCCCTCACCTCCCTTCCCCTCCTCCTCCTTCTCTCTCTTCCTCACTTTCTCTCCCTTTCTCCACCCACCCTGAACTGTACTTTCCTTCTTCAACTTCCCAAGTCTGGTTTTCCTACCAGAAAAACAATTTTCTCTAAGCTGAGTCAGTCAGTGGTATTTAACTAAGATGGACTCTACTTAAATTCTAGCTAAGTCACTCTGAGATGCATGGAGAACTCTGCACCGCATATTTATTCCTTTAAAAATACACAGTGAGAATCCATTGCACACAAAGCTTCTTTTCTTGGCATTGAGGAGGCAGCAATGAAAATTCAGGTAAAGTGTCTTCGCTGAATGATAGAATTTACATTCACTGGGTATGGTCTCTAAAATTTTTACTGTATTAGCCTTAACTTGATACTAAACCTTGGCTTCCCACACTGATTCCCAAATGTCAGTTGATATTTTTTCCTCCTTCTTCATAGGAACTAATTTTGACGACAGTATGAGCTCCAAGCCAAGTTACATAGTTCACAGGATAATCTCTTGGCTTTATTTCCAATCTAAATTTCTGCTCTCAATGTTTTCCTATGTCTTGAATCCTACCAATTCTTGCCAGTTTCCTCAGTTAATATTCATCAACATTTCATTAATTCCAAATAGTCTAGATTGGGACTAGGCACCATCAATGGTTGGCTCATGTGATCATGATTTCGAATATCTCATCTCTGGGTATGACTTTCATACTTAAACTGATAGTTGGAACTCATGATTACCTAATATAGGAATTGTAAATGTTGACTCTATTCCTGACCATCACTAGCAATTGATAAACCATCATGGACTCTGTGCATTGCCTGCTTAGCTTCACATCTTCCTCTATTTCACACTTTTGGGATAAACACACCGATTCTCACCCAAGAGTCTGCTGTAAATCTATATGTCTATATTATTGATTTAAATTATAGCGAAAGCTATAAACTCAAACTCCCATATCTGTTTCTCCATTTCAGCAAGTATACCACACGCTATTTGTAAATTGTCATCACAGATTTGTCAGTGCATAATGCAAGATAAATGTTTTGAATTACGACTGGTAAGCCATAAGTTTCTCTGGACCTTGGCTCTGTTGTAATAGCAATCTCTTTAGAAATGCCATTTTCTAAATGAATGTCCTTTTACAATGGTCCAAAGGCCATTAAAAATAGCAGTTGGTCATAAGATAACATTTTATTCAAATGTAACATGCTATAAAAACACAACACATCAAAAAATTAACCTTAACATAAAGTATTTAATTTAAACTATGTTATGTCTTGCTCTCTATTTTCATCTGTAAGTGCACTGCTAACTGATGCTATAACTTATTTTAGCTCTTTCTTTAGTAATGTGTAACATATCCATCATACTGAAACACTTAAGTTACAGGCAGTTTACTCACATTAGATCTCATTAGCAATTACACCACTGTTCAAAATACATTACCTCATTTGTCTCCTAGCCCATATACTTTTTACATAATGAATTAGACCAATTAGTCTCACATGACAGAAGGGAATCTTAAATAACATTGTCCTTACTTTAAGACAAGCTTGACTGAAGTGCAATGAAAGAAACTATAAAATTAATTTGTTTTGTAAGATAACAAAGAGAATTAGATAACCATACTTCAGTCTCATTGTTTGTAGTCTTGGTTGAGCATCACAGAAAACAAAAGTAGAAAGGACAATGTTTCACTCAGTTTGTTTTGTGAAAGACATAACTTCATTATTTGCACAGCTAAGAGCAATACTTAAACGTCCAAACCAACTTGCTTATAGACTTTTCAACTGAGGTCACTGTTGTTCTTTGGGAGAAACCCTGCTGATGGTAATCAGTCAAGAATTTAAAGCTATTGCACTAATCAATAGCTACAGATTTTTGGAAACTCAAAGCCAGCCTTCTGTTCACATGTTAATTTTGCTAATACAAAGTTATTCTATGAATCCCTATGGTCCCTTTAAATGATTCTTTCCAACATCAAATCAAATTTCCTATCCACTGTTAATATCTTTACCTTCAAACTTGAGATGGAATTATAAGACACACAAGATAAAAAGGTGTTACGCAACCAAGGGTACATTTTACTCTGAGCAAGCACTCCAGGACCCTATGAGAGTCCTATGCCTTCTTCGTAGTCATCACTATGGTAATTATCTATCATCTTTGTAGATCATAATTACTTTCTTCATTGTTCTATCAAGGTCTATCATGGCCATGAAATGACTCTGGGCTGGTTAACGAGTTCAAAGTGCCCCCAGTCTTCCATTTATGGGCATAATAAATTGTGTCACCTAAGGAGTCAACAGGAGATACAAATCTAGTAGCAAAGCAATTCCTAAAACTATGTTCGAAAACCTTGAGGTGAAATTTGACCCAATCATTCCTCTTTAATCAAGGTGACTTTTAATATGTCTTTTTTAAATGTCATAGTAGTTAAAGATAATTTAGAACTGAAGGGGAAAGTGAAATAGGAACTCTAGGTCAGTAGGGAACGAGATTTTCAGAAAACTCCTGCATTATAAAAATAAATTCTCCTTTTCCTTCTAAACCAAGCATCCTTTTTTCAAAGGAAGTATACATTAGAGAAAATAAATTACAAAGAAAGTAGAATTAGAGTCTTCTGAACATGCCTGATTGGAAAGCTCATTTTCGTCTTACCATTTTCTTCTACTTCTACAAAAATATTTCAGGGCTGGGATTTAGCTCAGTGGTTCCAGTGCCTGCCTTGTAAGCACAAGGAGTTTGATCTCTAGTACCAAAAATATTTCATATACAAGAACTATCAACCAGACTTCACTAAAACATGTGCCTTATGTTCAGATCACATCTTCTAAACTGGCATAGTTTTTAAAAATAGGCTTTTAGAAAATGCATATTACAGGCAGTTTGGAAAATATTGAATCAAGTATTTGTTATTCAGAATTGTCTTGACTCAGTCAAAAGCTTTCCAAGTTAACTTTCTTTTTCTCAACTCCCACAGTTCCACAGTTCTCATTTCACCTGATGGGTAACTCAGGGAATGTTGTGCAGCTGCATTAGGACAATATAGAAATGTTCATTTTGAATTTACATCCTTAAGAGACCTTCAATACTGCCTTAAAAGTGCAAAATGACCCAATGTTACACACACACACAAAAAAAAAAAATGCAGAATGTCCTCTACAAAGGTGGATGGAAGCTCATTTTCAATTACTCTTTTTTTTTCTAAACTCCTGCTATTTAACTTTTTGCTAGTCACATTTGGAGATTGCTAGAATTATATGAAATAACACACACACACACACACACACACACACACACACACCATCACTACACAAAGAGAAAGATTTGCTATCTACTTGGGGAAGTGATTTATGCATGCGAAATAAATTTAAAAATTATACCAGAAATTATAACTTTAAGGTGACAACTGATACTGTTAGGGAGAGAAAAGATCAACTGAAATGAACAAGATGGGGAAAATGACACTGAATATCTTTAATTCTGGGAAGGGTTTGGCTATTTGGATATGGTTCAGAGATCCCATATGTTCTCTCAAGAGAATTTTTAACTTTGCCTAATTGATCTCCAAGTAGAACTCATTCCTTCTTATGTTTAAGAGACTTTCTGGCACAAAAAGGCCTGTGGCTCCCATCTGCCTTTAATAAATGACTCCCACTATGTGGTCTAAAGTCTCACAATAGGGGCTTCTTTTTACCAGTCAAGATCCAATGGTTGTGTTAACAGTGGATCTAAATTATGACTCAATGTTTTTTTTTCTAATTTCACCCTATTTATATCTTTATTCCCCTATAAAGTCCCTTTGTCTTCCTTGTTTTCATTGGCAGCAATCAAAAATGAAACAAGGTCAACGTGCCTCTGGTAATTGCTCAAATACATGGCTTCCTTGGTTTATTACCTAGCATCTTGTATTCTTGGAGAGCATAGGACAGAAAATCTGTTTAAAGTTCTCTGATGTATTAAAAGTCCCCTGTAGTTTGCAAGCCCAGTGGATTTGCAGTGATAGATCTAGATTATTTGAGTGTGACCCCAGGCCCTCCACAAAGACACCTTCTTCAATCACTTCTGGACTTTAATTCTTCAGTTCTCTAGTCCTGAGTAACCTGTTCCAAGGGAGATACTATAACATTAGCTGGAATAATAATAACAACAATAGCGATGGTGATAATAATAATGGACATGTATCACATGAGTAATATGTGCTGACCGCCACACCATGATATTTATGTATGACAGCTCATTTCATTCTTTCAACCATGCTGTAAAGTCACTATCCTGTCACAATTATTAGAATATAAATCAAGGCTCAAAGAAGTTAAATAAGTTACCCACACCTACATAAAGAAAATTCAGCTCCATTTCTAATGCTAGGCCTCATAATAAAGGAGGATATTGGAGTAAAAAACAAATCCCTTCTGCTTATTCTCTTCCAGAATGCCTGCCCATCGTCTTTCTGACAGCCCCATCTTTTTCTGGGAATCTCAATACAGTAACTTCTGGTCTTAGACAGTGGAATGGAATGGACAAGACATTTCTACATTTCAGAAGAGATGGTGCCCATGTGTTCTCACATTGTATTGGTGAACATTAGTCACATGGCTGCACCTGGATTCAACAGAAAATGTATCACCCGTCAGATATGTTTCCTAGTATAAACACTCATCTGGGGAAAGGGAACTATATTTTTGAAGAATAACTAGTCCTCACCATCACATTTTTTTCTGCCATATATCTCTTCATTAATAAATTCCAGTTTCAAATATCTACTAGTAATTTGAATTGGAAGACCTTTAAGTTCTTCTAGCCTGATGTTGAGTTTGATGAGATGATTGCTCTAGCCAGTGAATGCTAGTAAAAATGAAAGTGTGCCAGTTCTGTGACAAGCCTTTGAGAACATACTGAACATTATGTGAGTAGCAAACATGAATGAAACACACACACACACACACACACACACACACACACACACACACTGTAATATTTAGGAAACTAAAAAGGGGACCCTGATTACAAAATAATTTTTTTAATCAAAGATAAAAGATAATTAAAATATGCAATGGCAATGTGCATCTGAAGGAAGTAAATGGAAAAAAACTAGTTGTGGCACATAGGATGTAATGTCAATTTAATTGGCTTTGGGATTCCCCCTAGGTGTTGGTGGAGCAAACTTCTGGGTGTTTCTGGATGGGTCATGGAGGCACGACCGTAAGGTCTGTGTCTAGTTTCTTGGCCTTTCCTCTCTTGCTTTGTCTCCCTGCCTTGCTTCCCATTTACCATGAACTAAACATCCTTGCTCCCTCAAGCTCTTCTTCTATGCTCTTTCTGTCTTGGAACCAGCCAGTCATGTACTGAATCTCTAAAAGCCGTGAGCCATATTAAATCTCTTCTTTAAGGTTTGGGTGTCATGGCCCAGCAATAGGAAAGCTGACAAATAACATTAGGTTAAGTTGCTTTGTTTGCAACTAAATTTAGTATAAAATTAAATTTAGATGTTGGGAAGTCAACAATTCATATTGTAATTACTAGAACAGTCACTTAACAGAAAATAACAAAGTAAATACATTTCAAACAATTTGGGAAATAAAAAGATCAAAATTGGTTCAAAAATGCACAAAAAAATGAAACATTCAACAATGGGACAAAATGGAGGGCATAAAATGAAAAATTGGATTTAAACTCCAATATGTATGTACAGTTATATGGAATATAGAGGTAGAAACATTATTTTTTCATTACCACTGATTAAATTAAGGAACTTAATACTGAATTACATCCTCAGCCTCTTTTTTTTTATATTTTGAAACAGAGTTTTGTTAATTTGTAATCCACCTGCCACAGCCTCCCAAGAATGTGGAGATTACAAATTTGTACCACGACACAGTTTAAAAGCACGAATTTTAAGAATGGAAAGAATAAACTGCAACATGCTTTAATTAGATAAGATATTTAAAATGAAAAAGAACAAAAACTTACCAAGTTTAAAGTAAAATGAAACAGTTATTAAATGCAAATACCACTGGAAAAGAAATGTGGTACAGTGATACTAATACTAGAAGAAAATAAACATTAAAATATTTTATTAGAGACAGAGTCACTTTATATGGATAAAGATATTCACCAAGAGGATACAACAACGTTTAATATATATGTACCTCTTAAAATATATACAAGATTAATTCAAGATGGGTATATATCCCAGTGGTAGAGCACCTCCCATGAACAAGGCCCTGGGTTCAATCTCTGAGATATATATACATAGATAGAGAGAGAGCAAGAGAGATAGATAGATTAGATAGATAGATAAAATCTACACAATGAAAAGGTCATATAACCACACAAATATGATATGACAGCTACAAGCCAAGAAAAGAGTGAAAATCTACCTTGTTGGCACTTTGATCTCTGGAACTTTGAGAAATAAATATCTGTTGTTTAAACCACCTGGTCTGTGGTATAAGCTATGACAACCTGAACTGACTAATCTACTGAAACAGCCTTCAGAAAAGAATAGAAAAACTCAAATTTTATACAACTATTAAATAACTGAATCAGTACTTAAAAATCTTTCCACAAAGAAAACTCAAAACCAAGATTGCTCTTCTGACAACTTCTATCAAATACTCAAAGAACAATAATTCCAATCCCACTCAATGCCATCCAGAAAAAAAGAGGAAAATAAAACACACTTCCAATTCATTTGATGAAGTCAATATTGCCCTGATATAAAAAGAAAAATTACATGTAAGTCTCACTCATGAATTTAAGTCTAAAACTCCCAAGCACAGTAGTTGCAAATTATATCCAACACAAATAATACATAATGACCAATTTAGATTTATTTCCCTGAATTCAAAGCACTTGACCACATTAATAGATTAAAAGAAAAATATGTGATGATTAAAGTCATAAATTTTTTAAAGATTCATTAATTATGTTAAAAATAAAGATTAAATAGCTAACAATGTAACAGATATTAATCACTGAGTGAAAAACAAGATACATTTTATTTAGAGATGTGATAGAATACATAAATATATGAAGAAATAGATTATTTTTAAAACCTGGTTTGAAAACTCAGTATTATAAAAATATGAGTTCACTCAGTTTTTAGATTCAACATAACCCAATTAAATACTCAGTAGTTTTATACAAAACAAAAAAGGGTCTATTAAACTTTATGTGCTGAAAATAGTCAAGTATAAAGATGATATTGAATAAGAAAAATAAATTTGGAAAATTTATCCAAATAACCTATCAAGACAGACTATAAACCTTCAATAATTAAGACAGTGTGATTATGTACAAAACAGAAAAGCAGGCAAATGAAAGAAGACAGAATTCCCAGAGACAGCCCATACGTGTACATCTACAGACATTTGCTTTATCACAAGTGTTAGTGCTGATCAGTGAAGCTAAATCAACTTTTAAATAAATGGAATTGGGGCAATTTGATGCCCATATGGAATGAACAACCAAATTAGACCACAATTTCAAACCATGCACAAAATCAATCCCATGTGGAATAAAGATCTAAAAATTAAAGACCAGGCATTAATCTTTTGTATGATAATAGAGGAGAATGTCTGTGTAACCTTGTGGTATACGAAATTACATAAGGAACAAAAAGACAAAATTATTTATGGACAAAACCGGTAAATTTAACTCCAGTAAATGAAATGCTTCTGTTTTTCACACACACACAACACACACACACACACACACACACACACACACACACACACGTGAAGAGGATGGATGAAAACATTTATAATACATACCAGGACTCCAAAATGCACACACTATTTCAAAATGGGCAAATGACAAGAAACATATGTTAAATTCTAGGCGTACCAAGTGGCCAGTAAACATATAGAAAAGAGCTTGAGGGGCCGTGGATTTAGCTCAGTGGTTCTGGCGCCTGCCTTGCAAGTCCAAGGGCCCAAGTTTGATCCCCAACACCAAAAAAATACAAAGGAGCATGACCTCACCGGTAACCTAGGAAATACAACTAAATCAACTATTATGAGCTAATGCTATATGCCTACAGATATCTATTATCTACCCTGGAGAAAATATTTTGGACACGTGTCTAAAAATGTTCATCAGAGCACTGTTCTTAGGAGACCCAAATTGAAAATATCTAAAGATACACTAGCAGAGAAAAGGATAAGTAATCATGGCATATTGGAATGCAGCTTTAAGAACTACTCTAAAAAATAAACTATACACAATACAGATAGATCTCATAAATACATTATTGGGTAAGAAGACAATTTGAATTCTATAATTAAAAAATACATAAAATAGGTTGCATTGTTCACACATGCATGCATACGTGATAAAATACTTTTAGAAACACAGAAATGATAATTACACAACTCAGAGTGGTCATTACTTTTAGGGAAGAGTTATAATAATGAAGGCAGTATAAGGGGACAATCCAGGTCTTTGCAGTGTTATATTTCATATCCTAAATCATGGAAGACATACATGTTCTTTTTCTTTTATGTATTAAGCCAGGCCTTTATGATTAATAAGTATCTCTGTATGTGATTTACTCCAAAAGAAAGTATTTCAAGATTTAGATGAAAAATGCCATGTTATGTTTATTTTCTTTGCCTCAAGTGGGTTAATCCTAAGAGTCACACTATTATTCTCTAACACTTTCATACTATATGGCTGTATACTTAATATTATAGCATGCCAGTGGATTTTTTTTACTGAGATGAAAAAGGAGATTCAAGTAATGATTGTATCAACAGATTCATCCAGGCACTAAAATGTATTTGTAAAACCTCATATTCTCTTTGGATAAGTAATCATGATTTTGCAGCATTTTAAGTTTCCTCTGAGGTAGTGCAGTGATGTGGAACTGAATCATTAGCCAGTTCTTCAATGTGTAACTTCTCTTACCTGTGAAGAGAGGCATAAAATGAAGTGTTTGGAGTAGAACAAAAAATCCTCGTTAGCTGAATGCTGAGAGAATGGCACAAGTGGCTATTCCTGAGATTCAAATATCTCTGAAAGAAGTCCTGAGGGATAAGGCAGCCCCTACTTCTCACAAGGTTGATGACTATTACCTGGAGATCTTTAATAAGCACAGTTGGTGGGCTAATGGAACATAGAAATGTAAAGAGGCACAGCAATAATTCCAAGAACAGTTATGTGCAGGAAAATCACTCTCTCGTTTAATATCATTACTTCCTCAGACTTCCACCCATATTTTCTGCTCAGCTGGAGTACCCCTCACAAGTTACTCGCCTTTCATCTGTCTTATGAGCAGTCAAAACGATAAAGGTATAAGGAAGAAAGAGACATAAAATAGCATCCACAAAAGATTTCTGATTTTGGCAGAAATGGAGTAACAAGGGTCACATTTATCCTGCCACATTAAACAACCAGAAAACAGGACAATGTATATATAGGAAACACACTAGTCTAAAGGGAACACAAACAGTGGCTCCTGAGAAAAGGGAAACAAAGTGAGCCCTTTGGTGGGACTTAGTTGACCACTCAAAGAGTTCCTAAACCACAATACAGAAACAAGGAACTCAAACAAATTTTATTTGTCCTACTCAAGTGAGGGGACAGAGAGAGATTTCAGTTTGGAAATGATCAAGCAGCTGAATGCAAAAGACAAAGCAGCAGAGAGGAAGCAACTACACATCTGAGTCTGGTTGAGCACCGCTCTGTAGGTGTATGAAAAACTACACTTGTAATCCCAGCATGGGAGACTGAGGCAGAAGGACTGCAAGTTCAAGCCCAGCCCAGGCAACTGACCAACTTAGTGAGACCTTGTCTCAGGACAAAAATGAATCAAGGTTGGGAGTGCTCCTCAGTGAGATGACCTTGGATACATTCTCCAGTACCAGTGAGAGAAAGAGAGAGGGAGAGGGAGAGGAGAGAGAGAGAGAGAGAGAAAGAAAAAAACCTACCCGAGGATAAGGAAAGATTCACCTGCTAGAATGATAGATATGTGGAATTGGGAAGAAGGCTCAAAGTATCATACTGATGGGACTAAATTAGCCCTAGTCCAAAGGCTGCTCTAGATCCAACTGTATTAATTTAACTTATATGCATACTGGTATTAACACATAATTATTTAAAGAAATATAATAAAATTCAATAACCAATAGTGCAAAAGTCACAATGTATTTTATTCAATCAAAATTAACAATATCTGGCATGCAAAGAGTAATACTCTATGAATTACCAAATATTCAGAGAAGGAGAAAAATATGATCTAAACCAGAAAAGTAAAGTCAATTAATGAAAACCAACACTGAAAAAACAGAAATAATAAAAAAGTAGACACAGATGTCAAAACAATTTATAATTAAATTTTAAATGTTACATAAGTTAGAGGAAAGCAATATTGTAAGACAAGAAAAGAGATATAAAAACACAAATAGAACTTTCAAAAGTAGAAAATATAATATATGACATGAAAAATAAACTGCATAAAATTAACAGATTAAATACTGCAGTAAAAAAAATCCATGAACCAGAAAATGTAGTATCAGAAACTCTTTAAGATGAAGTGATAAAA
Source organism: Fukomys damarensis (assembly GCF_012274545.1). NCBI lineage: Eukaryota > Metazoa > Chordata > Mammalia > Rodentia > Bathyergidae > Fukomys > Fukomys damarensis. The sequence goes on along the minus strand of NW_022900926.1, from coordinate 55,831,516 downwards.
GGAAAAGCAAATGAAGACTTGAAAAATGGACAGCATTATATTCCTGTGAGCCTAAATCAAGCAGTTCACAATGTGAAAAGACAGCTGCAAAAGAAGCCAGAGAAATACTCAACAATGAATACTGAAAATTTCTCTCATTTGATGAAATCTCTAAACCTTTTTAATCTAAGTACCATAACAAACTATAAGCAAAGTAAATCTAACATTTTAAATAGAAAACTAAAATTTAAAAGTGGACATGTATATATTGTAAGGATTAAGAAACACAATTCTAAGAAGTATGCAAAATTAGAATACCTAGATGGAAAAATCTGAGTTGCCTCAGTACATAACAAAACTATATAACAGTGTCTACATGGAAACTTATTCACAAAGAGAAATTAGATTAATAAATGGTATTAAATATTGCGATCCTTATGACAGAGAGGACAATATTCTTCTTTGTTTTAATTGAGTTTATTGGTACATTTTAGGTAGACAGTACAGTTACATTCATTATTGGGATCTTGTACCTTTACATGACAGGTCTTGGATTTTCTCCCTTGTCTCTGCCTTCCCTTCACCCCCTCAAGAGGACAATAATCTTAATGAATGAAGTATTTGTCCTCAATTGCCTTTCCCAGAATCAGATTCTGAGACAGGAATTGGTGTGAAAATGATTCACTGGGAAATGTTCTAAGAAAAAAAAAAATGGCAGAGGAGTGAGGCAGAGGGATAAGAAAGGAAAGCAAATCAGGCAAGGATAAAATATCAAGCAAATACTGTACCTTTTCATGAAGCCAGGGCCTTTGGTACAGGATGAGTTATACTTCAAACTTATGCCCCTTGGGGTTGAGGAGCTTCAAGTTTTATTCCTCTTCACTCATTCACCATTAATTTGTACTTCACTGCACACCCTCTCACACATACTCATCCCTCCTAGCACACAAGAAAAGCTACTTCTGAAAGCCTCTGTGTAGTCCATCTAAAAAAGATATACAAATGGTGATTGTTTAGAATAAAAGCACACTCAAAGCCAGTGTCCAGGCAAAGAGGGAAGGATTCTGAGGACATGGTAATTCTGATGACATTCTGAGGGAACCAATATTTTCTGCTAGGGTATTATTCTTTCAACCACACAGAAAAGACTGAAGTCTTTTAGAAAAGCAAGGAGTTCATAAAACTAAACAGAAATAATGAATGGGCCTAACAAAATATATTAATTCTCACAAGTGATCAAGAAATACAATGAAAACAATGGAAAATACCATGTTAAGTTTATCCAACTGGCAAAATTTTAAGACTGATGACACTCTAAGGGAAGAAAGCCTTACTGAATCCTTGAAGAAATGAGTTGAGTAAACTTAGAGCAAAGTAATTGAAGTACACACCTTAAATGATATATTGTGTGTAAACATGTCTGCTGAGGTATGCTGTGAAAAATAGTATTGTAATAGGAAAAGGTTAGGAAAAAACTAAATTTCTCAATTTAAAGGTTTGTTTTTAAAAATGAAAATCAATATACTCCATAAAATTAATGCATCTATTAAAGTGATGGCATCGATTTTTATTTGTTCAAAAATGAAGAGACCATTAACCAGCCCTGTCTTATATAAACAGATGTGCATAAACATTCACCCCAAATTGCTTCTGGTCCAACTACATAGTCTAGGACCATATTTTCAGGACTCAAAATGACTTTCTATCTTTCAAGGGACTGAGTCACTTCATTTTATTATGAGACAATGTGAAAATCACCACAAGTGATGAGATCTAAAAATGTACTTAATAAACCAGGTATGGTGGTGCACACCTGTAATTCCAGCTCCCGGCAGGCTGAGGCAGGAGGATCACTGTGAGTTCATGGCCAGATTGTGCTACATAGTGAGTTCAAGATCAGCCTAAACTACATGGTGAGACCCTGTCTCAAAAACCACAAAAAAGTACTTAATAACTAAATCAATAAAATTATAGTGTTAAGGAATTCATAACATCTTTGAATAGTGTGACTCAAAAAAATAATTTATTGTTAATCCCAGCATTCTTTCTGTTCCATTTGAATTCAAGGTCCTCTTACAATTCTTTCATTTTTCTTCTGATTTTGAATGATACTTTTGGACCCAAGACTGCCATACTGAGCAAACAGCATATAGCAGAAGAAAGTAAACTACATTCTTTAGAGAAAATTTCATTGCTTACTGGTCCAGTCAGGTCTCTTCCAATCACATGAACTAGAACATTATCATATTGTTCACACACAGTATTTTCCCCCTAAAATAATGCTCCTTTGGCCTTTTTAATCACAGCTCCTATGACTTCCCGGCTTCCAGCATCTAAATGTCACAGCTTATCAAATCCCTTCTTATAGTGTAACACAGTACACACTGAACATGGCTGGGCATAGTCAGCCTTTCCTCGACCTGAGAACCCTGTATGTATTATCATGGTCCAAATATATATGGATTCTTAGAGTAAGAGTACCCCTATTCATTTGTTTTGAATTTATAATTACTTAAAATCATGACATATTTTCATGAGAACTACTATCAGGCAAAATCTGGACAGGTACTTGATGAAACTGTTCAACTTTTTCCTTACTATATCAACAATTATTATAATTCTTGCTTCTATAGTCCAACATATTCACCATTTAGTGATTAGCAATAATAAATTTCATAAACAAATACTCCTTTCTTCTTTGATAGTCACAGTATGGCTCAGTTTATTAAATATCAGGATAGGAAAAAATTAAGGACAAAATTCTTTGGCAAAAAGATATTGATAAAAGACCAGGGAATGAAGGGGAAAAGACAGAGGTTTAGGAATGCCAGCAGAAAGCAAGGACCCAAGTTCCAAATTTGGTCTCTATAATCCTAGTCGTAAATTTTTAAATCTATATACATTCTTTAATGGATCTCATCAAAGCAGTGTGCCTTCTCCTCTGGAAAGGAACAGAAAAATAGATTATAGGAACGATTTCAGCACTAACAACTAAAGCTAATACTGACTAAACCGAATGGGGTGGCTCACACCTCTAATCTTAGCTCTCTGGAGGGTGAGGCAGGAGTATTGCAAGTTCTAGCCCAGCCTGTACAATTTAGCAAGACCCTGTCTCAAAGTTTAAAGTGGGCAGGCTGTGGATGTGTTGATGTAGCTCAGTGTGAAAACTCTGGTGTCATTTTCAAGTACTGCAAAAACAACAAGAGAAATTAATACTATTTAAATCTAAATTGTAAAATGAAAAAAGAGAAATAACATATTTGTAAATAGGGAAAGGATGAAGGGGAGAAGGGAGGGCAGGAATAAGGGGAAAAAATGAGAACCAAGACCTGTCATGTAAAGGTACAAGATCCCAATGACAAATGTAACTATTAACTATAGTGGGCAGGCTGTGGATGTGTTGATGTAGCTCAGTGTGAAAACTCTGGTGTCATTTTCAAGTACTGCAAAAACAACAAGAGAAATTAATACTATTTAAATCTAAATTGTAAAATGAAAAAAGAGAAATAACATATTTGTAAATAGGGAAAGGATGAAGGGGAGAAGGGAGGGCAGGAATAAGGGGAAAAAATGAGAACCAAGACCTGTCATGTAAAGGTACAAGATCCCAATGACAAATGTAACTATATTGTATACCTAAAATGTACCAATAAACTCCATGAGAAAAAAAAAATCTAAATTGTAACCAGAATTCATCTTGTATTTTCTAGTACATTCACAGAATAACACTGAGTGGCACAACATGAACATTTACATAATTACTGTAGCATTTCAATAAAATGTATTAGCTGGCACCACCTGCCACAAAGCATAGTACAGTTCCTTATATGAGAAGTGGTGAAAAGACATCTATTTTTGGACCAGTCTTCCAGAGCTCACAGACCAGCTCTGACATTTATTGTGTAATCTCAGTGAGGTTATCTAGCCACCTTGTTCCTCAGTAAGTCATTTATGCACCTGTAAAAATGCTTACCAATGAGTAAGAGAAGATCATCAGAGATAGCATTTACCATTTACTATTTACCAAGAGCAGTTGATATTTTTAGATATTTTAATGCTTTTAATTATCATAAAAGGTTTGGTACTCATTTCGCAGTTAAGGAATGTAACACATACTGAGGTTAAACACTTGCCCAGTTCACACAACCAGGAAGTTATAGAGTCCAGATTTATACCCAGTCTGGATCCAAGATATATTAACTCAATCACTATACTATTTTCCTCCTCTATAGATTAAAATAGTATTGTATATACCTCAAAGAAAATTACAAGGAAAATACTTTAAATATTAAATTTATATATGTATCTATCATTATTATCACTTCAAAACCCGACATCTTGACTTTAATAGCACATCTCCCATTTACCTTTCAAGAGATTTTCGGTAGAGCACAGGACAGCTTATCATTTTAAATAACTACATTAATTTGAACTGTTTTAAAATGATAACAATTCATTTTGAATACATTTTAAATCCAGTTGTCCCTTGTTATACAATAGGCACATGGGTTAGTCTATAAAACATACATCTATAAATATAATTCTCACAATCAGAAGCAATTAGGAAAGCATTTAGAGGGTTTAGCATTTAAAGAAATCCCAAGACGAGTGCTTTCTTAGACAAACAGTTCTTTTGAAACAAGTATCATCTACTTCATGTGCCCCTGAAAATGTATGCTTGACAGGTCTTAGGGCAAAAACAAAAGTAAGTCTTCAGTGGACAGATAGATGCCCTCTTAGCTGTTGCTACCCAAGACAAGAGGGTCATGATGGAGGTACGTTTCTGTCACATGATCAGAAATATGTGATGTCTCAAATGAGGTACCTAATGTGCAAGTAGCCATCCACCTACTTCAAAGAAGAATCAAACAGAAAAGAAAAAACTGCCAAGCAACTACCAAGCTAAGCTATGCGCTTCTGCAAAATGTAAAAATGGAGTCAGAAAGTGATGATATGAAAAGAAAATACAGTTCTTTTGTTTGTCAATTGTTGGCAAGTAGTAGCAAGTGTGAAGATTTCTTTGGTAAGGGATTGCCTGAGCTTGTACTCAAAGGCAAAAGAAGGGCAGTACTATTTCCTTCACAAAAAAAGAGGATTGAAACACTGAACCAACAGCAAAACCAGCAGGCTTAAGGAGTCAAATTATGCAACATGGACAAGGAGCCAGAGAAAAGTCAAGAAGGAGGTTTATGAGTCCCTACACAAGTCAAATAAATCCTTCAGCACGTGGATGTCAAGGCCTCAGTCTGTGCAGCAGACACAGCTTGATGGATGGGTTTATTTGCCCAAAAGGCATATAGAGATTTTTCTGCCTTCAGTCTCACATGTAGGTGAGATAGAGCTCTGGTGTTTTTATTTCTACCCTATTTCAAATGTGTTACACGTGTTCTACTCAGTATTTCCATTTTTTTAACTTCTAGTTTTAGCACTAAAAGAGCAAACTTAGAACCTCAATATCCAAGAGATATGTTTATATAGTCTTTAGACTGCCAAGACATCCACTCTTGAACTAAACTAATACAAATATGGCATCTTCATTAATTCAACTCACTTGAAAGAGAATGGTCTCTTCTAATATTGCTTGTCTCAACAGGCATGAACAACTTAGCATATTATCACTCTTTATCCAATATTCTTAACAAGCATGTATAAAAGATAACATTCACTGTATAGACTCATGCAGTATTTGAAACCAGCTCAGGTAGCCTACAAGATCACTTCTCACTCATCACTATCTATGGATCAGGGATGAAGGTTGACCAACAGGTCCCAGAAATAAGTTATCCACTTTTACTTTGGTGAAGTTCAGCCCACAGGGATATATCTTATCAATTAGAGAGACAATAGTTTTATTTCTGAACCCAAACAATTGCAAAAGGTCACATATGTAGTTGAATTTATAAAATTAGGATAAAAGATACTAGAAGATGTGAAAAGAACACACTGTCTTGAAAAGAGCTGAGCTCCAAGCCTGAAAAACTTCTTCTCAGAGATATCCTAGATGGAATAGTGTTTTCATCATACGATGCTACTCATCTATTTTCTTAACAAGCCAAACATCCTGAAGATTCAAGACCTTTGAGCTTGATGGTTCCTCTTCTAAGACTACTCTTTTCTAAAACATTTATAACCCTTCTCTCCAACCTCTTAAACCATACTGGTGCTTTATTTATATTAGTGACACAAATATGGTTCGAATACAAAATAATCCATCAATGAAATATGCTATACTGACAAATTAAAATAGAAAAAACTAAATGATTTTAAATAGAAAAAACTAAAAAATAATACAATGAAATTCAAGACTTATGATTTTAAAATAAAATCGTTGCCAAAAAGTTGTTCTATTCTACTGGAAGATTTTCTTAACCCAAAGGCATTAATCAAAAATTCCTAGCAATAATCTATCTGTGACCATATTAATATTGAGGTCAAACAAAAGACAAGAAAGCCTTCTATTGCAGTTTCTATTCAACATTATACTATATATGCTATAAGTCAAAATCAAATAAGAAATAGTACTAAGATTGAGAAGAAAAATATAAAACATGCTTTACCTTCATAGAAATTTGAAGGGGACCTAAAAATCAACTATTAAGGCTTTAAAATAATAATGTAGTTCTACATGCCAATATGAACAAACTCAAATTACAAGTGTGGGGAAAATCCTCCATTTAAAAGAGCAATCAAAACCTTTAACTCCTTCTTAATAACCTAAAAATGATTCAATAATTTTATTTAAATATTATCAAATATGAGGAAAATGTGAGTAAAAGGAATAAAATATGACCTAAAGAAATAAAGCTCTATGTAATGCTAATAGATTTGAAGATATAATATAAAGTATCAATTCTCCCCAATTAATTTATATAATCAATCTATTTGGTTTTAGATGCCAAAAAAGTTTTTTAAGGATTTTAACATCAAATAGTAAAATGTTAAGAGTACCTAGATCATGTTTAAAAGAAACAAAGTATAAAAACTACTTTAACAGGTATCAAAATATATTTTAAAACTATTTTATAACATGGTATCGATAGAAGATATAAGCGTTGATGAATAAAGAATAATCAGATGAAGGTCTGAAGGAATCATTGCATATTGGCTACTTTTTATAGGACAGCTAGGCATCACACATCTAAGTTGGTAAGCTATATGAAAAAAACAGAAACACTTTATATCATAAACAATAACAAATTCCATCTGAACAAAGATCTATCTATAAAAATCAACACATAATTTTCACACAAAATATGCACATGTGACTTCACTAACTTGTATTAGGATAAAATTTCCTTGAAAGGTGCAAAAAAGTTCAACCCATAAGGAAATAACTGAAACACTGAACTAATTATAAAATGCAAAAAAGATACAAGTTACAGATTTGGAACAGATATTTATAACCAACACAGAATTACATCTAAAAATATTCCAAGAATTACTTCAAGTCAATAAGAAAAAGAAAACAACAGAAAAATAGGCAAAGGATTAGAACTGAAGAGGAATCACACATGGCAAATAAAACATGAAAAGGGGCCCTCAACCCAATTGATAATAAAATGTAAATAATGAGATGCCATTTACGCCCATTTCACACCCACTAGATTAGTAAAAATGTTACATTTGGCAAGGATGTGGAGCAATGGAAATTGTCTTCATGCACGGACATTAAAAGCATGATCAGCCCAACTGTTTGGAAACGAATTTGGTAATAACAAGTAAATCTGTTGGTATTCCTATCCTGCAAGCCAAGAATTCCTCTTCTGAGGGTTCATCTTCAGCTGTTTTTGCATCTCATATTCAAGGCACTGCATGGAAAAAAGTGCTCCTTTAAACTTTTATAGTTCCCATTGGAAAAAGTAAATAAATATTCATCAACAGAATAGATAAATATATTATGACATATTTAGACAATGGTCTATGATACAGAGTTAAAAGAATCTATCAAGAGGTATAATCTTCAAAATTATGTTAATAAGAGCAAATTCATAATGCTTATACTGTAACTTGTATTGTTCTAAATGCTTTGCATTCAATATTTCATTTACTTTATATTTAATTTCTTTATATTAATATGTAATTTTTACTACAAATCACAATAGTATCAAGCTTAGGAAATTAGAACTATGATGTCCCATTTAACAGATGAGGCAACTAAGGCTAGAAAGAATAAGTGATTTATTTGAGGTCATATAGTTAGTTGTGGGCAAAGGAGTACTCCAAACTAGTCTAGTTCTTAACCTCTCTATTTCACTACTTCTGAGTTTTTGAAAAAACATTGTATAGCACATTGCCCTTAATATTTATTTTTAAAGCTACCAAACAATACCATATAATGGTCAAAAATACAAGTATTTTATAGAACCATAAAAATAAAAATTACAATCATATTTTAATATATGATTTATAATTATGAGCTTTTACAATCCTTTGTACTATAAGCACCATGTTCTAAATGTTTGATGTCTCTGCCTCTGTTTCAGCCCTCGCCCAGGTGACGCAATTGGAGTTTATGGACTGCAGTACAGACCTGCAGATGTACTTCCCACTCCAGTTCACGCCTCAAGGTGGTGAACAGTGATGGGCTGTAACAGCGGTCATCTCCAGGCACAGAGTCATCACAGCCCTAGGTGAGCAGGCTTTGCTAATGTTCATGACTATAGCAGGGGTGTTTGCAGAGACTAAAAGTGGAGAGAGGCGGGGGTCAAGAGATGGACGTGAACACCGCCCCTTTCCACATCATGCTTCAATTCCACGTGTCCCAGCCTCGCGTGGGTCTGTACAGTCCAAGCCGCCAGGTGAGGCTTCATTACAGGTGCAGCCTACATTGTGGACACTTCAAAGGTAGGGCACACAGTACTGTATCAGGAGTGAAGCCAAAAATGTGGGATTTATCAAACCTTCTGGAGATGGCTCAAGGGCTTGCCGTGATTTCCACATAAATATACTGCAAGTGAGTGACCAAAAGAGGAGAGAGTAAGAGAGAGAAAGTTAAAAAATAATAGGCCAGAGGAAGATGAACATTCATTTTTTCCTTTTTTTAATGCTATAGAAATATCAATCCTGAAGGCTTGGAGAGAATGTATAAAACCTGATCCATGAATCTGAGCCTGACTTTTAGCTGCAAAATTTGGCAGGCTCTACTTTCATACTTTTCTTTGCAGTTCCATTTTTAAATAATTGATAGGTAAAAGAAGAAGAAAGAAAAATGTAATAGGACCCCACTGTATGGCAGGTTGCATGTTAGGAACATTCATCTGTGTTTTCTCTCACCCTCACATACCTATAAGCAGTATTAGTGCCTCCAAATCACAAATAAGTAAACTGAGGCCTGGATAAAATGCACAATTGTTTTTGGAAGCTGCAAAGTTCAAGGCTTTCCATAGTGCTGTGGGACTTTATGAAAATTGAATATAAAAACAGGCTAACCTAAGTAATCCTAAATACCATAATTACTCCTAGTTAAAAATACTCACTTTAAAATTTATGTACAAGCAAAAATGCTTTTTGGATCTTCTCAAAAACTCCCTGGGGGTGGATATTGTTTGGTTTTGGTTTCCTGCAATGCGCTTAGTGGTTTCATAAGGTTTTAACTAGTGCCCATCAGTAGTAATGCGTGTATTGCAATGGGGGCTCTGGGGCTCCGAGTTCATTCTCTGAAGGTTTACTGGCTTCCAATGTTTGGGTTCTAAACAATTAGGAAACTTAGATATGGTTTAGAGCACGAGCTTTTCTAATTGAAAAATATAGGGTTTTTTAATACCAATTTCTCTATAAACAGCCCTGGCAAAATGAATATTGCTTAATTTTCATTTTGAATTAAAGACCTGGAAACCTGAGTAATATAGAGGGTAATGACGAACTGAGCAGAGCAGAGGCTCCTCTGAGAGCCATTGCAATGTATTAAAACAAAAATTATTTTGTACACTGTGCTGTTCTTCAGCATCAGGATCCTCCACAGACTGCAAAATCACTTCCCAGATAATGAAATTATAAAAGAATTTTAATTTCATGTTAGAACTTGTATTACAAATTATTAGAAAAAGAAACAGTGGGGGGGGAAATAACTTTCAAACAAATTCTTCCTGTGGATCACCAAACAGGAAGACTTTCTGCTTAGGCAACTTGTGGAAAGTTTTATCAAAGGCAGCAGAAATACGTTAAATTTATAATACACAAAGTCTGTTTAAGGACAGTACCAGTGAATTTAAATATTAAAGATGTGACTGGAAGTATGTCTTGGTGGTAACCACTTGACTAGCTTGTGCAAAACCCTGAGTCTGATCCATAACACTGAAAATTTCAGGAAGATGTGAGGGCTGTGATTCAATAGCGCTGAGAAGAATGATTTTCAAAAGTATGCCAGACAAACATCACAAAATTTTAGATGTCATTTTTCTTTACTTATAGGGACCATCAGACCAAGGGCAAGGAGTTCTTTCCCTGGGTGTGATGCCAGTCTGTACAACACCGAGAACATAACGTTCACACATCTGTGCTGCTACATTTCCATGGAGGTAATGAGCTAATCCATTCCCCATAGCACCTCAACCCAAACTGTGATGGGTTCTTTTGGTTTATATGAAATAACTCATATACAAAGCATTCTCAGATTAATGAGGTAAAAGAAATTTTTTTTACAAGCAAAATATGTCAAAAGCTAATTCTATAGTAGTAGATGAGTGTTTAAGAGTTGGCTTCCAAGGTTGGAATCTTTCCCATCCTTAAGGCTTGGAATTCCTGTAGTCCCCTATTTCAATATTACCTGAGTAGAGTGAGGGCTCCCCTATTAACCCAATCACACTAGAATGAAGTAGGGAACCCTTTATGGAGGTGGTCAGGATTTGTGCTCGTGCATAGGTAGAAGCACCTGCCAAAATCCCAAGCTAATTCCTGTCTGTAATATATGCCGAACCCAAAACAAGACTGAACACTACTCATTAACCTAAGGAGAGACATTCTACAAAATTATATATAGCCCTTTTGTCTAGAAAACATTTATAACTGTGTCCTCTCATTTCAAATCTAACTTTTCCAGCTATCCCTCTGCTGGGTATCTTTCAAAAAGAATGATACCACAGTGATATATGTGCAGCCATGTTTATAGCAGCACAGTTGGTAATAACTAAATCTTGCAAACAGCCCAAGTGCTCATCATTTGGAAACTGGATAAGGAAGATGTGGTTTTTCTATAAAATGGAATACTACTCAGCCATAAAAAATGAGAAACTAGAGATATTTATATCTAAACAGATGCACACTGAGACTATACTCTTAAGTGAAATAAATTGGACACATATATGTAAACATGGAAGTTTCTCTGGTGTGAAAAACAAAGTGTAAAAATGGTTCAAATTGTATAATTGATAATATGAAATTGGGAAAAAAAAGGTCTAAAGTAGTAGGGGAGGTGGAAAGGGTAGGGAAAAGGAATGAAGGGAAAAGAAAAAATATGAGAAATAGAAACAAAATCTTTCTAAATAGGGAAGGGTGGAGGGGGTGAAGGGAGGGCAGAAAATTGGGGAAAAAATAACCAAGATACATCATGTAAAGGTATAAGATTCCAATGACGAAGGTAAGTGTATTGTATACCTAAAAAGTACCAATAAATTTAATGAAATAAATAAACCTAACTTTAAATATCTTACATAAATCTGAACAAAACTAAAATATGCCCTAAACTGAGAAAACAACCAAAAATTATGAAGGTAACAGCATGAGTAATGCATTTGATTTTATATTGGGAAACATATCTATCTCAGAGATCACATATAAATATTAACAATGAAATGAGGTTTAAAAATCAATTTTATTCTAAACTCTACTTCCGATTCTGACCACCTTTAACAAACCCTCATGTGATGTGCAGTCCACTGGAAGTTTGTGCCAGAAGAGATTTGGTAGTAAGGAAAAGAAACCGTGCTCTCGAGAGTTTCTTTCTATCACCCTGGAACTAACACAGGGAAGTTCATCTTAGTGAAAAGCCTTCTACCTCTGAAAGCATGAGGAGTGATTCCTATAAGAGAAGCAGAAGGTCAGTATAGGGCTAAGGGTGGGTAACGAGGGCAAAGCAATCACAGCCCCTCACTGGGCCTGTGGGACCTTGGGCAAGTTACTTAGCATTTCTAGTCACAACTGTCTTACCTGCAAAGTAGAGGCAAGCCTGCCTACTTTATAAAGCTGTGAAGAGAAACTGAGACAGTGCAGAATCTATGTCTTTCTCCACACTGTATCCCAGGAAGATCTCAGAGCCTCAGAAAAGCAATGGCTTTGTACTGCCTTAAGGCAGACAGGTTGAGAGCTCTCAACAAAAGATTCCTGGAATGAAGCTTGAGGCAGAACCACCATCTTGGGGAAACATGGTGACAGCAGCACAACCGGTGTAGGCTTAAATAAGACAGCTGTCCTAGCACATGCTGTTGCATAGAATATTCTGTGCTTTCTTATCACCTGGTCAGGAAGGATACACAGAAATGATCAGGACTGAATTCTGTGCTGTGGTGTGGTGGCACTCAGGGTAGCAATAGCCTTTTTTTGAGGAAAATAATGTGGCATAACTGATTATATATATGCATATATATAATATATATACATACGTATGTTTTATATATACACATACGCAAATATACATACACTATCATATGTATACATATGTACATGCTAACAGGAGAAATCTCTCCTCACTTTTGTGATTCTAGCAGATGTTGGAAATCTTATTTTATAGACTGAAGTGAGGAGATGACAATGACAATAGTACACCTATTCTCCACAATATCCAAACCAACTGGAATTAAACTGATCTAACTTCCAATAAATTTTCCCCTCACATTGCTGCTTTTAAAAATATTATATCTCAGAGGACTCAGTAAGTCGATTGCTTATTGACTTTCTAGCAGGTCCATATAGTGTAATGAGTCTTTATATCTCTCTTTAAATTGCTTATTGGATTCTTAAGATTAAACAAAGCATATGAGAAAAATTACAGTGGTGAAAATTAGGAGACTTGGTCAAATGAGTATATTATTATCCTATCAAAGCTATATTTAAGCTTTCCAGAATAAATATTAAAACACTATAAATGATGCTTTTTAAAAGCTTGTTGCAACAAGCAGTTCTTTAAAAATTGACTATATTTTTATATCTTCAGTTACTGTAATATGAATTCTATCTCCATATAAAAGTCTAATGGCTTTCTCCAGATTAGATAATAAAATAAGTTCCCAACTTAAAAGAATTTGTGCCATTATGCAAGAGTCATAATGAGATTTTCCCCCCTGGAACTTAGAAATAACAAAAAAAAGTCAGAACTTTGGAAATTACATAATCAGAATATTATTACAGAGGCAAATTGATGATATCATTCCTCTGTTTAAAATGCTTTAAAAGTTTTTCTTTATTCTTGAGCTAGAGAACAATATCTTTAATAAAACCTGAAAGCCCTGGCCAGGCCTATCTCCTGTTTACCACATGAGACCGCTCATGCACACTTTCCTACTTGCTTTCTGTCTCCGCAATGCTTTATTTCCTTAGCATACAGCATTGAGCTCCTGACAGCTGTCCCCTCATCTGACTAACCCTTTCCTGTTCTTCTCCTACTCTCTATATTCATCTAAGGAACTCTGCACACCTCCACAAAACTCATGTCTCACATAACCAACTGTTTAGTGTTTGACTTACCCAAGTGATTTGCCCATTTGCTGTCATATGGAGCCATAGACCAAGCAACAATGACTCAAAATTCTTTCTACTAAAGGATTAATTGATGTCATCGTGACATCTGACCCCAGCTTACCCACTCAAGTTGCTGTGAGGTCTGCTTTCTGCATTTAAAAGATGTCATGAAAAGAGTTTCCTTCTTGCAGCAAAGGGAAGGGAATCTCACTTCTCACTATGATGATTATGATGATTGTTCATGTGTTAGGGATTTGTTTCTATTTGACTTGTACATATTAAATATTACATTTATTTTGGGAAGGTTTGAGGTTTCTTTTTTTCACCCAACAAACTTGGATTAAAAACAGTTAAGTAAAGTAAATCTCCACAAAAATTTGGATATTCTCCCATCTTCTGCATCTTTTTCTTTATAAAAATCATCCTTGAGAAACAACAGTACTGAACAGTACTAAATGGTAACAAAAGACACAGTACAACATAAAGAATACAATTAAATGGTAGAAGTTACCTTAGACATGAAGCCCTTTTTTTGTAACCAAATCACCTTTACAGAAATTTCTGAATCAGGGAATATGCACTTGCCAGAACAAATGGCCCAGAATGTGAATGAACTACATAAATCAGAACATAATCAGTTTTCACTCTACCTGTTTATTGCTTCTGATGAAATTCTCCTACCAAGTCCTACTGAATTTGCTATTATCTGCTGTACCTGGAGGAAAAATGATCCAAAAATGCCCTAAATAATTTTTGAAATACATTTTAAATATAAGGTCTATTTTGTCTGTGTGCTGTTTTGCATTTTAAGTTCAATGCTAGACTATTATGTGTTTATTTTCATAGTTTTCTTTACTTATTTCACACAGTTTAGTTCAAATTATACTTGTAAAACTTAAGATAGACAAATGTGTAGGTCATATTTATTCTGGTCTTTTAAATGGCTAAGTTGTAGCTACACAATGAAGCTAAAAAGACATGGTGTAAGTAACTGAGGATTTCTATTCATTTATGCCAAGTTCCACATTATACTTATCTCCTTGCTATCATCCAAGAACAGGCTTGATTCATTAAAATATGGTCTTTGTGCTACCCACTTGTGTCCATTCTTCTGGTTGCATAAAATTAACTCCAAGTTCCCTTTGCATTTCACTCAAAGTTTTTTTTGTTGTTGTTTATTTGTTTGTTTTGTCTTCATTTCTTTGTATTCTTTAGTTGTATTTCTTCTATTGTTCAACGATTTGGGAAAAACGTGTAAAAATTCAATTTGTAAATTCTGAGTCCCATGTCCTTGGGGAGCCTATTTCTGCCTCATGTTCCTTAAACAAAGCAATAAAAATGTTTCATGAAGTGGATGTTTCTCACCCATGTGAAAGGCCTTCTTTTCTCTGTGCCTTAAATTAGAGGATTATAAGAGTCAAGTTAATTTTCTTTCAGTCATATCTGCTTGGGGTGGAACATTTCAAATTTAAAAACATTTTTCTCTTTATAAGCCTCAAATGAATTATATTTCAATGTGTTGGAGTACATAAGTTAAAGAAAAGGAAAGTGACAACTGAGTATGTCATCTCACTAAAAGATAGCAGAGATTTACTCACTCTGGTTGAGATCCAAGATTGGGTCATGTAATACAATGACCCAACCTATCATGAGAACCAGAACAACTGCCCATTTCATAAATCATGACAACCATGCCTGAGGGAACAGTGCCCACCAGAATGATATTGTTTTCCCAGCCCTGTCTGGTACAGCTATCTTGCTGAAACAGCACACAGGCTCACTAGTGGACAGCCTGCCAGATTTTAATTACTCATTTGTGTCACTAAAGGATTATGTCACTGTGGAGAAAGACACGTTTTTAAAAATAGGGTGAGATTATATTAGGAGGACATGTTACATTGTTCAAAATGAAAGTGCTCTTTTCACACACAGCTACAGCTACTCAATGCTCAGGGTGGCAGCATCTAAGCTGGCATCTCCTCCCCTAGACAGAAGAGCTGGGTGATCGCTAATGTTCAGCACACAACCACCCAAAAAATGTGCAGACTCAGAGCCTGTAAATGGAGGACCCAAAAGGCAAAATTCTTACTGCACTTTGGGCTCAAAAAAACTCACTTCTAAGAAAGGCGAGTAAGGTAGCTGCCATTTTATCCACCCATCCTTCTTCTATTACTGATTTTTGTGAACAAGCAGTTAACTGTCCTAAGGAGCTTCCGAAAGTACAATGCTGGGCTGTTAAATGTTTATTTTCATAGTTTTCTTTACTTATTTCACACAGGCAAGTTTGCCAGGCTTTTTGACCTATATTAAGGAGATGTATTCTTAGAGAGTTTTCTTATGAACAAAAATTACCTTAATTTGTACATTTCTTGCATCTCAACATGTCCCCTAAAGTCTCACAAGTGGTTTCAGCAATCTGAGAGGCTGAATACAAAAGATGAGTGAGAAATTGAAGTCAGCACGTGAAGCCCAGGTTTATCAATGACACTCCAGCAAACCATGTCCTAACACGCAAGTAGGACAGAAGCAAAGAAAGAAGTTGGGGAATGTGGACATGAGAGAATGATTAAAATGATAATAAGATTCAGTGATTTGGGAGGCTAGCATGTCAAGAAGCACATAGAAGTTACTTTTGATTCCTTTGTGTTGTTTCCATGCCTTTTTGTTTCATGGTAGAATGACATTGGTCATATTAATTGTCATTGTTCTATCAATTGCAATTTGAGAAAATGAGAAGTTTAAATCTAGATCTGCACTGCTTGGGACTGCACCTCTAAAATACAACACAACATCACCATCTAGTGTCTAAAACCTAAATTTTAAATCCAATGTCACTGACCTGTAAAACCACAGACAGCAGCCTCAGGAAGTGACTACATAAGGAAACTGAAACTCAGAGAGGCAAAGTGATTTTCGACAGTTACAAGAAAACAGACCACAGAACCTAGTTCACTTGAATGTCACAAGTGAACATGACAACCATGAAGTATGTATATGTTCTCAGCAAAAGACTAAGGATCCTCTCCTGTGATAGCCATTATCACCTTTATTCAAAGATCTACCTCAGCATATTTGGGAGATTTCTGGAAATGCAAAATATGTGGACAATAATACATAAGGAACTTAAGTAAATATGATCAAACAATCGATCTAATCTTGGAGCACAATAAAACAATAAGCACTTCAGGTAAGAACGAGTTATTTCCCAAAAGGCTTTTGGTTTAATAGCGGCAAGACTCAGTATGCCAATATTAAAGAAAATACCTTTAACAGTTTGCTTACAAGTCAAAAGCTTTAATATTATTTACCTTTTCCAGATTTTCTACTTAATCTTCACCTTCAAAGAATAGATCACAATAGGAACTGAAAACAATCCTTATGGTGACTCTCTCAATATTATGTAGACTCTATTAACATTCCGCTATGTAGTTAATGTCTTCTGTTAAATGTCATATGTTAGCCTCTAAATTTGAAGAAAATAATATCATTTATAAATCCATATCCCTTTATCATAGTCTGCAGTGTACTGTGGCCAAGGATGGCAAAAGCGTGGGAATATACTTAGATTTTTTTTTTCCATCTCATTCACAGATTCAGCAACAACCAGATTAAATATAAATCTGTCCCCTGCTTGCACCAAAGGCAGGTTCGTCATGAAGCTTCCCACCTCCTTTCTTCTGGCTATTCATGGATTATCAACACCCACTGAAGAGGACACATGGTAGAGACAGCTAACAGTGCTAATGATGCTTATGGCAGTTTTCTGCCCTATGCTGCCTGGCTGCATAAACTGTTATCTTTTGATTCTCTATGCCTTAGCTGACCTCTTACCACAAAACTCCCTGCCAGTTAGAGCCCTAGCTTAGCTGGAGTCTTGTCAAGGTCTCAACTGCCCTTCAGGCCCCAATTCCATTTTTGCCTGAGGGTTACAAGTTTTTAATCAAAGGCTTAATGCCAGGATTCTCAAGAAGGGGCAAGGAGCTTATCTGAATCACCTGGGGAGATTTTCCTAATTATAGCCCCCCACATACCTCATCTTTTCCTTATAGAGAAAGTGTTGCCTGACCCTCAGGTATGCTGGAGAGGAAAAAAAAAAAAAGTCGAAGTCCATTGGCTTCAAGGAATGAGAGTAGTGAGGTTAATCTTCTTTTGATTCAGATGGAAAATACCTCAAAAGAGGGAAATGAAATCTTGTCTCCTAAGGATGAAACTATAATAAAACCATAATTAATTTGGACCCCATTAATTCAAAATGTGTGATAATTAGAAAAATGGTAAGGTTAAAGTTTACCTTTCCTCTAGCTAGGGAAAAGGTGGCTGAAGATTATGTTCCCACACCTGGGAAAAGTGAATCTGCTAAGCAAATTAATATTTACAAAGAGGAAAACGTTTAACTGAGGGAGCAAGCAAGTAGGTTTCAAGCCATTCACGTACCCTGAACAGATAAACAAGTGCTAGTGTAATTATAAACCACCCCGTCTAGTCATCAGAGTAGACCACTCTAAGGACCCTTTCTAGGCAACGCTCATGAAATTAAGTTATCTGTGAACAGTAATGAAGTTAATTTATAAAAACTTTGCACAGTCCTGACTTTCCCTCGAGTCAGGCTGAATGTCTATGGTTTTGTTGAATTCCACCTCCTGATTCACCAGGCAGCAACGTAAGCATCGCCCACCGGTTGGCGCATCACATGCCACCTGAGTGTTCTGTCCCAATTCCAACAGAGAGAAAAAGACAGCATTTAGGGAGCAGTATTAAACAAAGGCAATGAGAACAAGGCTTTATAATATATGCACACACTTCATTCAGCATCTACATTGGTTGAAATATAATGTTTTCCTGGAGTGACTTCTAGTTCCATGTTATGAAAAGCATTACTTGGCATGACAGTTAGCTAATTTGTTAATTTGGGTAAGAAACAACCAACTACATTGGGTCAGCACGGTTCTGGGTGCGTCTGAAGGGATTTACTGAACACAGAAGACCCACCCTGGATATGAGTGGCACCAACCAGCAGGCTTGTCCCCTGAATGGAGTAACAGGGAAGTGAAGAAGGAGGGCTCACTTCTGCTTCTTGAGAGGATCTCCAGCCCTCACCTTCACCTTGGACATTGTCTCCTGGCTTCCATCACAGACTCTTACACCTCCTGCTATGGACTTTCAAGGGACACTACAGTCAGCCCCAGGACTACAGCTGGATTCTTTGGGTCTGCACCATATAGGCAGACAGCGCTTTTGAACTCTTCCAAATCTGACAGTGCAGATAGTCATTATAAAGCCTATCTTGTAAATCCTGATTTGTTTATATATCCTGCATTAAATCTGTTTCTCTAGTAAGCACTGACTGATATATCTGGGAAAAGAGATAGTGGGGAACTCTGCTCAAAATACTTCAGGAAATAAAAATGATGCAAAAGTAAGCAGGTCGCTCTGCTATAGGCCTTCTGAGAGACTTCATAAGCAAATGGGCAATATCTATTTCCAAGAGAGTGTACAGTACTTCGTAAAGTTATTTTTAAAAAGAATCCTTGGAGGGGCAAGGGGAAAAAATGTCATGTAGAGGTACAAGATCCCAACAATGAATGTAACTGTACTGTGTCCCTAAAATGTACCAATAAACTCAATTAAAGCTGAAAAAAAAAAGAATCCTTTATATTCACCAACAATGAATGTAACTGTACTGTGTCCCTAAAATGTACCAATAAACTCAATTAAAGCTGAAAAAAAAAAGAATCCTTTATTCACTCTGCATCCTGGGAATATAATCTCCTAATTCTCCGTAGCCACTCTTTTGGAAACACTAAGCCAGTTGTCTGGCAATTAATGAATAACCTCAGAATTTTAATAGTTAACTAAAGATTTTCAGCACTATTTCTGTCTTCTAATTATTTCAACCCAGCAAACAGACATAATAACATAAGTTATACCCCACATTATTATATTTATCTACCCCATTCCATCTGAGTTTCTTACAATTGCTGCCTATGACCTGAGGCCTTATGAACTGACATTCTGTGGTTTGATTTAAAATGTTTTAATTAAGTGAAACTTTCTGCCCAAGGCTTTCTAAAACAATTCTGAACCCTCAGAAATAAACACACATTATACCAAAGACATCACCAGTGACAAACCACAACCATTTCCAGGACGTCATTTCTTCCTTTGTTTTACTATGCATAGATGTATTTTATTTCAAAGGACAACAATAAATCACTAAGTTAGGCAATGTAGTACCAATGTTAAATGCCCTGGGCATGGTGGGAAATACAAAACGCACAACAAGATGCCTTCAGCTGCTGGAGGAGTCATCTAATATAGTGTTTACTGTGACCTATATCTAATATAAGACAAGCCACAGGTTATTGAAGTTTTTCTAATAGTTATTTCCAATTTCTCCTAAAAGTATTAGGTTATCATTTTAGGATCATACACATGCACTTTCATTTGGTTTTCAGAAAGGCTCAAATAAGGTATGAAGAGTTGTTACAGAAATGTTTCCCAAGGTATGATTCCAGTCCCAGCAGTTTCAGGCTCATGGGAAACTTAAAAACATGATTCTCGGGACTCTTGTCGAACCTCCTGTATAAGGAAGTCAGTTTTCCCCTCTTTGAGACACAGTTCCTGACATCTACATTGTAAAGAAGGAGACACAGTGTAGCTAACGATTTCAGTGGGTTTGGTCCATGGTAGGCAGGCTTCAAGGCAGAAATGACATGGTGAAAGACATCACGGAGGAAAAATGCTCATGCTATGGCTTTCAGGAAGCAGGGAGAGAAGGGAGGAGCTAGGAGCAATATATCCTTCCATGATTCTTCCACTCACCAGTCAATTTTATTAACTAGGTCCCATCTCCTAACAGCACATTCAGTTATGAACGGACGAGGTTTTTAGTATAGCACCCGTATGATCCAATCAGATTCCAAAAGCTCTGCTTCTGAACATGAGATTTTAGGGAAGATTTTTTAATCTAAACCATAACACCAACTGAAAGAGAAATCCTGAGGTGAACAACAATCTGCTTTACCAGGCTAGCAGGTGATTCTGAAGACCAATGATCAAGAACCACTGAGTCAGAGCAGAAGCTTTGAAGCCATGAAGACCTGGGTTGAAAACATTTAATCTTTATAATCTTTAGTTTCCTTCTTGATTAAATCACTTTTAAAAACAATATTACCTGCCTCAAAGGGTTGCTTTTGGGAAAAATGTGAAATAATATACGTCAAACGTTCTCTAAAGTGCCTAGCAGCATTCAGCTTGGGGAGGAACAATTAAGTAAATCATCAATCCGCTATTTATGGGAGAATAGAAACCTTAATTTGATAGGACATTAAATTTTCTTTCTCCTACAAGGATCACTCTTGAGTGGTCAATGCACAGACCTCTGGTATATAGTGGATTCTTCTCAGACATGGCCTCAAAATTTTGTTCAATGTGTGAAAATGTCCTCTGCTACCCAAGTATATGTCCTTTGTCTACAACGGATGTCAGGAAGAACATTTTGCTGAATTGATCCTGTACTTAATAAAAGCAAAACCACAATTTACTGTGATTAAGGCAAAAGACAGCATACCTTCACCCAAGAAAGCTCTGGTATTGGCTACACTAAAAGTTTTGTCCTCTGAAGCACACAGGATTGCCATGAGGGCAGTGACCAGTGAGTGTGGTACAACGAGGATGCCAGAGCAAGGAAACAGCTGATGATGGGCTTTCACACAAGTCAGGGGCTGTGCGAACTCCATCATACACCACTGAGTCACTCCTGCTCTTCCTTCCTCATTTACAGATATAGAATCTGGTGAGTAGAGTCATTAAGCAAATATTATACCAAGTATTTAGAGACAATGAAATTCATTTTCAAACTTGAGCTAGTGTCCAGATCTCCTCTCTCCAACTCCTCACCACAGGCCGCTCTACCTCTCAGTCATCAGGATGCTATTGTGGACACAGTGTCATTACAGTTACATTGTGGTGGCGATTGTGCTGAAATTGTTACTGAATTGCTTAGTTTTATTTTGAGCTGTTCAATTCTTTCAAGTGCACCAATAAAAATTTCTAATATCCCAAGGTGTGTCGAGAACACAGAAAGGATGACGAGCACCAGGCTATGTTTTAATGATAAGCTTCTACTCAGTTATTCTGCCCCTATGCCTTGCCTTTAGAAACCACATTGCCAAGCTGCAGCCTCCTTTGATCCTGTCTTCCACTAAAATGAGTTTCTCTAGCACGGGTTTAAAAGTCATATTTGTATTCTATCTTGAATGCTTATAGTGACCCGAAGTCTCATTTCCTGTCTTCCCCTTTGGAATTTGTGCCCTGTGGCTTCTGTCTCCTGCTTGCCCAGTCTGAATCCTTAATTGGCCTTATCTCTCCCCCATCACCTCTGACTCTGCTAGTAACCAATCCCTAAGGAAACCTCGCAATCATAATAGAGCAGGGAATGGAGCAGGGACCTCTTTCCTCCCATTAGCTGGAATAACCCTGGGACTGCAGGTCTGCATGACAGGAATCAATTGAACCCATACAGTTTAGCACTTTTGCAGCTTTTCAACCCCCTACCTGCTTTTCCAATATCATCTTATCAGTTCCCTTCTGATCCAATCCATTACATGAAACTGAAGTATACTTCATTTATTAGTTGCTCTTTTAAAATTCTGTCAAGACTTGGGGAACGGAAAAAGGCAGAAAGATAAATCCTCAAAAATGGAAATTTTGGTCATTTTGGGAAAGGGGTGTTGAAGTCTAGGTACTTGAGGAGTTTCATTATATACTTCAAAGTAAAATTAACTCTATCTCTAGGTTTTATTCATTCCTTTTGAAATACGCATCCACGCTGGCAACATCCCGCCTCTTGCTCTTAGTAAACTCATATTTAAGACTGATTGATCCTCTTATCTTTCACTAAGACTTCTTGGCCTTTGAAGAGCATTTCCTGTGTCATTAAGGTTTCATTTCCAGTTCTTGAAATAGACAACAAACACCACTTTTCTACTTTTATGGGACAGTGGGCCCTTGTCATTAGCAAACACTTCATGTTTCTGAACTGACATTTTGTTCAAGAGGATATTGAAACAGCTAATTATACTACAACTTTGTGCTGCAGAGCTTTGGGCCTTGGTAGAGCAGCTTCTGTGTTATGAACTTTGCAAGTTGGATTCTCAGGTCAAAGCAGTTCCTATGATTAAAATACAATCAGAATAGACAAGTTCTCTAGGATATTTTTGTGTCTTTATCAAAAATACTTTAGAATTTATCTGTATAAACAATAAGAATAAAGACAAGGTGAAGCACATGGTTTCTCTTTTTTCAATTATCTCCTCATCAACCTAAAGAAAAGGTAGGAGAGAGAATTGTATCCTCAGAAGCAGTGGCTTTTCTGTACTGCAATTAATTATTTGGATTAAAAAGAAAACAAGCCACAGCACACACAATATCAATGGTAAGAACGTTTTCTGAAGCAACACACTGACTTTGTCTTAAGAAATTGCTTTAATTTTGAAACCCACCTTGCTCATCATCATAGGGATTTGGGCAATGCTAAGTCTTCTGATTCTTGACCCAGAATACATACAAGAGTTTTTATGCTATGATTAATCTCATAGCCTATGTGTTGAAAAGCATTTTTGACACTTCCAAAAACTTAATCACAAAATCTATTTGCTCTGCCAGAGCACTATCAGAAGGCCTCAAGCATTTGGCAATGAGGCACCAGCTGAGTTTGACTTACCAGCCTACTGACCCTCCCTCATCTATCTTAAAAGACCCCTCCGGTATCTTAATCATAACTTCAGGTCACCATTCAAAAGATTACCATAGTCCAGATTTTATTCATCATACTCTAACACAAAAGTGAGGGTTTTGAAACTAAGCTGGAGATACTTAGAGAACAAAGCTCCCCCTCTGTGCACTGCCCAGGCTAATCAAGGTTTCAATCATCTTTAGGCAACTTCCTTGGCGAAACCAGCCAGATCTGTCATTTCTTTATCTATCATAACCTCAACATGACACAAACCAGAGCGCCATAGATTGTTTTCTTAAAAACCACATATCTTTCTTTTTTCATGTTATGCTCACAGTAGCCTCTTATTAACTATCAACTTCCACATGATAATAAATGATAGTACTTGAAAGAAAGAAAGAAAGAAAGGGAGCCTATTAGGCATTAATAAAACTGCTAGACATCATTAAATTCAGTCCAAAAGAAATATACAAAGTTCCTTCAAGTTATGATCCTTTTCCTTCAAAATCTTCTGTTTCTGATGGGGTTTTCTTCAATAGTAAGTATTATTTTTGTTTTCAGTAATTGTTACTTCATCCAATCAAGAAAAGATAAAACCCAGAACTCTCAGGGTGATTTTTTTGTTTGTTTGCTTGTTTTGGTTTTTTGTTTGTTTGTTTGTTTGAGACAGGGTCTCACTATGTAGTTGAGACTGACCTGGAACTCACTATGTAGCCCCAGCTGGTCTCAAACTCACACTGATTCTCCTGCCTCAGCCTCCTGAGTGCTGGGATTACAGGCATGCACCACCACACCCAGCTCAGGATGAATTTATTATTCACTTGTCATCATGTCCTTACATTGGTCTCTCCTGGACATATTCATATTCTTGACAATTTCTGCAAAGACCACAACAATGTAACTTGCCTAAGAAGGTGAAACACAAAAAAGTAATCTGTAGTTAAATTCATTCATAGCCTACAATCCACAGGACAAGACAAAGGTAGCTTTCAGTTGTGAAATAGTTCAGAGGACAAAGGCAGGTCATGGTGGAAACTTTTAGGTGCTTAAAGTTGTGTCAGAATTTAACAATATCATTTATTCATTTTGATCCTCATTTACACTTTCAGTTTCTCACACCAGAGAAACTATTGAGGATTTTTACTTGTGTACCCTATTTAATTCACTTGAGTATGGCCTCAATAAACATTCATTTAGCTATAAATGTCTCTAGTTTCTCATTCTTTATGGCTGAGTAGTACCCCATTTTATTAAAAAAACACAAAGGGAGGGGAAAGGAAAGAAGAGAAAGGAAAAAATATGAGAAAAGGAAAACATGAAAACAAGGTCTTTGTAAATAGGGAGGGTGGAGGAGTTGAAAGGAAGGCAGGGAAATGGGGGAAAATATAAAAACCAAGATTTATCATTTAAGGTACAAATTCCCAATGATGAGTGTCATTATATTGTATACCCTAAACTGTGCCAATAAACTTAATGGATAAAAAAAGAATTTAACAATAAGGTATTTGGCATCACCAATCAATCTATGAACAGCCTATTTCTCAAAACTCTTCCACTTGTACGTGCAATTAGCCATCTATTCTACATTATCATTTTTTTTAGTGAGACATGTTAAATGGTTTTAAGTGTTATTCTGAAACTTATTACAACACCGGAGTTTATCATGGTGGGGAGTAGCAGCTCTGGGCCATTTCTATTGGTTTCTGCTCCCTGACCCAGGAAAACACAGTGATGTTCACTATCAGCTAAAATAACACACTTTGGTTGGGTGCCTGAAAGTTTGCCCCTATTTAATTATGATTCATCTGCAATATCCTATCTCCTATTAATATTATTTTTCTTGCTTTAAAAAAATGTCTTCAGAAAAAAGACAAAGCATCTACAGTTTTTTGGGTATGAAGTATTCTCATTAATATTTCATTAACAAAGCAAACGATATTGTTCTAAAAGAAAGCTTTGTTTTTCTAGTATATATTCACTTGGCTCTATGGAACAGGATCTTGTTACCTTTGAGGAACTGTTCTGAGACAATAGTTTTTCAAGAGCTTTAGGAAAAAAGATAACATTGTTATCCTTTTCTCTTATTATCTCAAGATTTACATGGAATATTTTACCTTAACACCTTTCCCATAAGATTCCTTTCTCTGTTGTTCTTTCATTATTAAGCAACTGTCTATTGTGCACATAGCAAAAGTATTTACCAGAGTTTCATATTTAGCATTCAGACACTCTAATCACAAAACAACACCGTTGGCAATATTTTATACTAAAAGATTTGGATTTGTACATAGTACAATTATTTCTACTCATTTTTTCCTTAGTATCTTATGAACAGTATCCATCTAAAAATCATCTATGAATTAATTAATAGATGAATGAATCATACAAGTCTTAAGGTCCATCAAAAATTATTTTGACTTTTTCATAGGATATAAACTTTTTGTGCCACCATCACTGTTTCTTTACAAGGAGCCTTTTATTTACTCAAAGGTTTATATGTAAAGGATTTGCTACCAGGGATTGAACTCGGGTCCTTGCACTTGCAAGGCAGGCCACCAAACCACTGAGCTAAATCCCCGGCCCTGTAAAGGATTGTTTATTAATGTCTTAGAAGAAAATATTGACAGGATTTAAATTCTAGTTCATCCATTTACTAACTTTGTGATTTTGGAAGCAAAAATAGTACTAATTATACTCACGTGGTACCGTTGTTCTTAGAGCCAGAAATAATGTATTTTAAATTCCTGTCACACAGCGGGCATTCTGTATGTTGAGGTTAGTACTCTTTTGCACTAGAAAAAGTCTAAAAAATACTAAGTATCTGCCATACTCCCCAATTCCTGAGTAAAGCATCTATCAAGCATCTATCATCCTTAGGCATAACCCATGGTTTCTGAGTCACTATCCTCCCTAGATTCTTCAACCAAGGTTCAGTATCTGAATCAAAAGCAGTCTTTTATGATTGGCCAGCTGCACACGGCATTACCTAGCATGAGCAATTCACATAAGAGCAAGACTATAACAAATAGTGGTATTTATTACATCCTATCAGATCTTAGAGACTTTATTTTAATTATTTATTTATTTATTTTTGGTACCAGGGATTGAACTCGGGTCCTTGCGCTTGCAAGGCAGGCCACCGAACCACTGAGCTACATCCCCAGCCCAAGATCGTAGAGACTTTCAATGAAAGACAGACAAAGGAAACAAGACGTTGAGCAGATCAGCTGTAAGATGGTTTGTAGACGATAAGATGGCGTGCAGAAATCCACAGAGTCAAAACAAAAAGGATTATAAATCGGACAGAAACAGTTTCAGTGGGAAGCTAGAAAGCCTACACTTTCTTTTTTCTTTTCTTTTTTTTTGGTACCAGGGATTGAACTCAGGTCTTTGCACTTGCAAGGCAGGCCACTGAACCACTGAGCTAAATCCCCAGCCCTAGAAAGCCTACTCTTGAGAATGAGAGGCTAATGGACAAACCCAAGTCAAGGAATTGCCTGTTCCTATGGTTGCTATTCTTTCTTCCACAACATCAGCTCTCTGAAGTGTTCAGCTATGAACAGACAATTGTCTGTGACTATCTCCCATTATATTTATCCTTTGTAATAAATACCCTCCATTGGATTTCTTTCTGTTCCCTGTGACCAATCTGAACATAACCTATGGTAATGGAGAGTGGAAAACAGGGGAAATTAGAGGGGAGGAGTTGACCTGTAGTAGAGCATCTCAGCTCTTGATTAGCTCTTTATTCTTTCCCCTTGTGCTTCCATTCTTTTGTTGCTATCACTCCATCAACTTTAGACTTGAAATGCACCTTAAAGGTCACACACACCACTAGCCATAGGAATGTTTGTTGTTCAGCTCCTCCTGTTGACCCCTCTTCCTGGCTATCCTTCAGTTTTCTCCTTTGGAAATTCCACCTCTTCTTTTCCAGGAAGGATGATGAATTCGACTGCACATAACCTCTCCTTCCTACAATGCTCAAAAACTCTCTATAAAAGTCTACCTAACAGCTTGTGTGTCTTTTCTTCCTTAATCAGCAAAGGAATAAGCACAAGTTTTAAAGTCAGCTCATAGATTTAGGCTTCAAAGACTTTAACTATTAAAGGGGAAGTTCAGAGGAGAAATTAGCATTCTCTTCCCACAACCATCCTCTTTACTCACTGTATCCCAGCCACATTCCTTCCTCATTACTCCTTACACATATTTTGCAGGCACTTTTTCCTCTTTGTGTCACCCTATTTCCAGTTGACACATGGTTTCTTCCATCCAAGTCTCTAGTGCCTTTTCTCTTATTCTGTTGTGGTGTTATATTTACTTTTAGAACTTATTTCATTATTGTTCTTATCACTTATCACTACTCGGGATGTTTCATACTTTGTCAATTTAGCATCTGCTTTTCCACTGACTTATAAACTGCACATGACCAGGGCCTTTCTTCATTCCCTGTAGTATATCCTAGTGCCTGGCCCATTATAGAGACCCAATACATATTCTCTTAATGAAGCACTTCCTACAATCATGTTGGGACAGCACTGTGGATTAATTTTGTCTATGAGCCATTTTGGAGTTGCTTGGCTTTTCTCTTTTCCAAGTCTGGTCTATGAGATCTATTTGCAACTTCAAGCTTTCCCAAATCTCCTTGCTATACTCTCTTCTTACAAAAGTTGCCTCGGGTGTTTTAACATTTTCTTTTTAACCAGTGAACTGTAGTTTACACACTTTCTAATCAGTGCTTGAATTCTCTGTAACATAACTCTGGATTCACTTCCTTATTCATGTCTAGGTGGAAATCATGAAACTGGAAACTCATTTACTCACAACTTTCCATTTTAGAAAATCTTATCCTTCCAATAGAGTTCCTAGTTCTGCCTTCTGGGGCAAAAGTAAACCAACTCAACCTCTATTCATTAATAAAAGCCAATCATATTAAAGTAGTCCACATCAAGGTGATATGGATTGTATCTTTAATCTATGAATACTTTTTAATCTATGAATAAGCAAAGACATTATCAGACTAAAATAATTTGCAGTTCTTAATGAATATTCAATGGTGAGAGACAATTTACATAGGTTAGGCTCTGGTACCACTTCTTTCCTATTCCAACTTCTGATCCTTTCCCAGCATTTTATATCTCTTCTTCTCCCCCTATGAGAACATCAAAGAGAAGAATAAGACAGCTAAATAAAATAGGGGAAAAAAGAGAAATACTAGCACACTGGAAACCATGTTTACCAGCTTCTATTCTCTATCCCCACCACATATTCCTCTATCACAGGAGTCTGAACATGCTCTACAATGATGGACACACTACACCTACTATATAACATCGTAACTTGGCTAAATGTGACCTCATCCATCTAACACACATATTATTAAATGAACAATATATCCTTTACTTCCTAGAAGGCTCAAGACCTTGACATTTTATATTAGAATAGAACAAACTATTTGATAAAAGGGAATAAGGCAGATAAATTAAAAGTAATCTGAGCACAGGGTGTGGTGGCCCAAGCCTGTAATCCCAGCACTGAGGAGGCTGAAGCAGGAGAATCACAAGTGGAAAGTTAGCCTGGGCTACAAAGTGAGTTCCAGGACAGTCTGAACAACAATGAGACTGTCTCAAAAACAACAAAGAAAAGAAAAAAAGTAATCTGATTTCAGAGTAAGCAAAATAAGGCAGTATACTAAGTGCTTTGGAACAGGAAAACACAGTCCTACATGGCTTTGGAACAGGAAAACAGTCCTACATAAATCAGTGAGAACAGACTCCAAAGCAAAACAAGAATAGGTTTTGTATTTTAAAACGTATTTACCTGTTTTGTATGTAGTTGGCAACTGAATCATACTTACAGTTGAAATGAAGTCATTTGACTGCATTAAAGAAAACCAGCGTGAGAGCATGCACCTGCTCTGACAATTTGCTACTTGGAAAGGAAAAAGAAAGCAAAAAGATCCAGGTTCCTACGGCCATATCCACGTGAGAGCCTTCACAGGACCCGAGCACTGAGACATCGTCAGAACTGCATTTCCTCTTTTCTTTCAGAACCTGAGTCTGCACTGCTTTCCATCCCCCTGGCATCTGCTGCCACGGACATCTCTTCCCTAAACTATGCTGTGCTGCCCTACTGCATTTCAAACAGATAATTACTGTTTCCACTGCTTTCAGTCCTCTTAATTCCTTCAACAAAATTAGACAAATCTAAATTCCCCTACTCAAATGATTCTTAAAACTAACTGTACTTGTGTATAAGATTAGCTAGCCCATGTCGTGACATAGTTTTACTAACAACAAAAACATGGAAAGCAGCAATAAGCAAAGAAAACATTGCCTAAAACTTGTAAGAAAATTTGTTTGCAAAAGAGTATGTCTCTGTCATATATATATATTTTTTTTTTTTCTACTTCCATCACTACAGTTTAGTTCGGGCTTTTGTCACCTCTAAATTAGACCACTGTCAATTCCAACTTAGCTTTCCATCTGTTCCTCACTGATAACATCTATATCCTTCAATCCATCTCTCACAATACTAGGTAATCTTTCTAAAATACAAGTGGAGAATACAAATTCCAGTCTATGAACACAGGTATGCAGATATGAAATATATTTTAAAATTTCTGAAAGCTGCTAAATATAGATTTTCATACATCTGGATTCAAAAAGAGAGACATCAAGTAAGTACATTTTAAGAGAATTAATAAAAATGTTTTTAGCTGTCACTTATAATGGACATAAACAAATAAATTGCATTATATTATCTTGTAGCTATTTTAAGTTACTAAAGTGTCTTACACTGTATAGTCTCCATTCCTAATATTCATATTTTGCCCACTACTATCCTACTAGTAATATTCATATGTAATACAATCAAACCATAGACAATTCAATTCAAAATTTTAATTTTTCAACCACATTCAACTCAATTAGAAAGTGAAGACAAAATATTACTTTTTATTTTAATTTTACATTTTAATCTTGAGGCCTAAATTGTTGTAGGAACAGGACTAGACATACTCCAAGAATGCGCTGATGCTAGAAGTAAGATTTCAGTCAGAAACTTGTGGCACCTCTTTGCCATCACAGAGTGGAGAGTCAATATGGGAACAGGGCCTTCACTGAGGAAAGCATGACTTGAAGACGGACAGAAATAGATTCTTGCTTAGATTAGAGAGCGGCTAGTTATGCCTAAAACTCACTGTCAACATTTCAGGTGAAGCAGGAAATACACTTTCTTTTAGAACTGTGAATACAGTTTCTAGTACTGCAACTTAAAGAATTACGACAGTATAACAATCTATTTTTTGTAAATATTAATGTGAGAAAGATAATTTAGAAAGAATTGGTAGTCTTCCTCTTCTCAAAAACATATCCACTGACATTGGTATTGGCCAGGCTTTCCAGAGTTGAAAATCATTCCTTCATCTAATCAGTGCAACCTGATCCAACCTCTATTCTCATAGGGTGTCTCCATACCCCTGAGAAGCCAGAGCCCACTTCCACAGTCCTGATACACAGGGAAGGAACTGCAGGGCCTCTTCCCAGTCACAGCTGTCTTTACAGGACAGAACTGAACACCACACTCAAATGGGTTAATCCAATTCTCCTTCCTGAGAAATTGAAATTACCCAGTCTCTGGTGATGCTTAGACTAAAAGGACATATGTGAGCTTTTTATACACATACACATAATAAAATAAAAACAAACAAGAAAAAAACTGGACAGAAAATAAAGAAAGTAGCTCATATCTAATATGCACCAGTGAGACAAGGAAAGACAGTAAGTCTCTTGGTGTCAGACTTGTTTTCATCTAGATCCTAGCTTTGGTTGTAATAAGGTCTGCCTCCATCCTTGCCCTTATATTCATTCAGTGTATTACTCTTTGCAGCTTGAGCTACCTTGAATGGGTTTTATCTGACTGCCACCAAACAATTTCTCTGTGAAAAATAGTCCATTCTGGTGTGTGTGAAATATTTTGTGATCCTCTATGGAAAAGTTAAATCAAGTGAAAGCATAAAAAAAAAGTAGTCCCAACTTTTACATTCAATTTGTGTTACTGGTGACCTCAACCACAAAGGTAAATCCTCTTGCCTATGTGTTGTGTATCTCCAGGGTGTTCATTTTAAGTCTTTAGCCTTAGCTGTTTGTACACTGATGAAAACCATCAACTTACTCTATAGAGGCAGAGAAAATGAAAAACGACTATCAGGACCATATTTTTAAAACATGATCTCAAACATACTTATGGGTACGTACTTGCCACTAGAATGATCCTTCTAAAACCCTGAGCCAATCATGACTTTCCTGTGTCTAATCCTCTTACAGTGCTCCGTTTCTTTTAATAGAAAATGCAAACTTATAGACACTTTGTGCCTATCTTTCTAATCCCACATCCAGCTAATTCTTCAGTTATACCACTTCTCCACCTCTTTCGACACAGCACCCATGAGTAGCAGAGAATGCACATTTACCTACAGTCTAAAGGCATTGGTTAAACTGATCTTACAAGTACAAAATTTATATGAAATATTCATGCATAGTTGAGTATATTTGTACAGTTTATCTGATAACATGTATGTATTTGTTTTGAGATATATTTTCCTAGAATTGACAGTTTATGATGAATTTCAGAATTGTCTCATTTATTTCTCCAGCCCTAATGTCTGAAAGACTGCTTAACACAGATTAAGTGTTCAAGAAATATCTGTCAAACAAATAAACAACCTTTGTTGATGAATAAAGTCAGGTCTATCTCATGGCCTTAGAAACCAGCTGGCACATAAACTGAGCAATAGTTTGAGAGGGAAGGCTGTGGTTGAACTACTTGTCACCTCCTGACTTACTCCAACATACTTTTCAAGATATAATTAACTGTCATCTACTTGAAGCCTTCCTTGACTACTCAACTAAGAAGTACTTCTCTGGGATGCTGTAATACCTCTTGTATAAAATAGATGTTATATGATTTTTTTAATTATTTGTCTTTTTTCCTGCCTTCCCTACAGGATGGGAAACTCCCTGAGGTTGTGATTAGTATTTTGCTCCCATCAGTAACTCTAGCACAGGGCCCATCAGAGGTCTGAGAGAACATGGTCTCAAAGGAACAAATGAGTGAATGAATCAGCTGTAATTGCATGGCTGCTGCCATTATAGTCTTTTTCCACTAAGTGTGGAAAATGCAATAATGGGGACATAAAAACCTGGGATATTCTTTTGGCTGAAATATCATCTGCTGCCTCTCCTTTAGAAAACCTGAATAGATGATGAAATTATGTCCGAACACTTTCAAATGCAGAAACATCACTTCTTAAACTATGTTTTCAGCAAAACCTAGTCTATATTACCATTTTTCTACCTTTATAAGGCAGCTTACAACCTACTACATAGTCAAGGACTAAAAGAACACTGATGCACTAAGTGGGCAAAAGTGTACCCTTCTACAGTCTTTAACTCAAAGTGGCAGTCACAATGCCAGAACCTACACCCAGTTGTGAGCTGTCATGAAGAGGTTTCAAACTTTATTTTCAGCACAACTAAGTACTGTAATATGCTGGAAAATTCATCACTGATGAATTCACCTAACATCCCAAATATTTATCTTTTGCTTTAGAAACACCAAAGGGAGAGAATCAGTAGCTTATGCAGTGTGGGTCATAAGTACATAGAATAAACAGGCAATCTCCAGTGTAGGTTGTACCAGACTCCACAGTAGGAAACTGTGTCCTTCACAACCTATAACCCTTTGGGGAATCTGGAAATTGTTTTGCTGCCAAAGCATAAGAGGGGAAAGAGGGGAAACACACCAGTTCCTCTTAAAGTAAGCACAACGTGCCATTCTCTCATCCAGCAAAACAATAAGATTACCTCTTTTATCATTAATTTTTCACTCTCCTTGACTACTTTGTAAACACAGCATGGATGACTTTGCTCCTTATCAGCTACAGAGTGAATCTGCCTTTGTTGAAGCACCGTCAATCAGTGGGCTTTCTGTGCTTACACTCAGTGATATACCCAACTGAAAAAAGACAGACTTTCAATTTCCCCGTAATATCAGGAACACACACACACACATAATATGCACACTGAATGAAAAACAAAAGGGACTCTTCTGTACATTAAAACCTACAGTTCATTTACTGTGCCAGACAGCAAGAGATTAAAAACCAATGAAGGTCAAAGCTATTAACATTTGGATCAGAGGGCATTTTGCCTGTTAGGATCTAGTTAGAGTGCGCCTTTGTAATTGCCCAGTTTGTTTCCAACTTGTCATGTAAACACCAACATTAGCTGCCGTTGGGGTTGTCTCAGGCTCCACATAGTCAGCTTTATCTTTGATTAGCAGCAAAAGCACATAATTATTTATACTGGATTCCAATTTAAATGGTCAATGAACCTCTTCATTTTTGCTGGTACCACTTGATTACAACATGTCCAATGGACTGTAATTTCATTTCCCTTTAGAACTCTTCTTCTGTTCATTTTATAAAGCATATGATTGACAGCTTCCCTGAAAACTTGGCAACTTCTAGGGCCAGCAAATTAGACTTCACAAAGAATGCCCTTGATCATCAGGAAAGGAGATTGGAGTGTTGGTTCAGATGGTAAATGTTTTGATTAAAGTAATATCAATGCACCATGAAACAGCTTCTTCCTCAAATTCTGGCAGTAACATCTTTCCTTTACTCTTACGTTTCTCCCAAATTGTAGCCGAACTCTGCAAGCATTTCTTAGACAAAATATACTGCCTTATACTCACAGTGCCCATTTACAACCAAATAATGCATGAGAAAGCTAACTTCACATGCATGTCCAACCTCTTCAAAAAGAGGGTAAGCAATAGCTATACTTCTACTGACATCAGTCCATGGAAAGGAAGCTCTTCCCCTTGCATTGCCCCATCATTGACCCACACAAATATCTTAGTCCTCAATTGTTGAATTCCCCTAAAGCCTTTCTTGATCCCAACAATGTTACAAGAATTCATAACACTTTCCAGCTTTTTGTATAGATGGATGTAGATTGCTTTTGTTTCTTATGTACTTACATCAGAGTCTTAACATTGCTCTTGTTTGTTAATCTTGATCTGCCCTGTAGATGCTGAGCTTATTCAGTGAAAACTGTCATTTATCATTTATCATGAGCATCATAGTCATTAAGGACTGAATAATCACTGAATGACTGAAGATCAGAGACCATGTCAAAAAGAATACAGTTCCTATACTCCTAATGGCACTGAAGTTATTTAAATTAGAAAACATAAATATATGTATTAGTTATATTGTATGCCATCCTTAATAACATTTCCATCATCTGCTTATCCTCTAGGTTATTTTAAATACTAAATGTTAACTGTTGTATTATTTTTATTACTTGCTGTGATTAGATGGTTTAATCACAGTGAGAAAATTTGCCCCATAAAGCTGGTTTTAAAAATAGGATTGTGGCTTCACCCATAGAATCTACATTATAGTGTAGATCCTGAACCCAGAGCAATATAAAGTGTTCTATTCCTGCCTCAATCCAAATTTGGGGTACTAAAATTTCATTTATGTTTTTGTCTCTAATCTAATCATTTATGGCCATAATGATAGTACACATATATCTGCCCACATCAGAGCGTGAGAGAAATACATATCTTTAAGGAGACACTGGGTGAAAACAAGAGAGGCAGAAAGAGAGAGAGAAAGAGAGAGATAGAGAAAGAGAGAGAGAGAGAGAGAGAGGCAGAGACAAAGAGACAGAGAGAGAGAGCAACAGAGAAAGAAACCAAAAAAGACATATTTTTACACATATTTCTAAACATTTCTACCACACATAAGAAAGTTTAAATTGATTATTTTATTATTTATTTTAATCAACCCAACAGATATGTACTGGGTATTAATGGTTTAAGTTCTAATATAAATTCCCCAGCTACAAAGATGATTTGAGGACTCTGTGTAGGAGAAATATTCAACTATGATGGGAAACCAGCCAAGGGAAGGGATAATTAAAATACGCTGTCATGGGTTAAAGGGTACTATTAGGGTCTACCTTCTCCCCTCCCCTTCCTTTCCCTTTCTACCCCACCCCACTCCAACCTCTCCACCTTGACCAATTCTGGCAGAGATTTCTGTATATTATTAGTCTTTACCAAGGACTAGTTTTGGCTGACTTGTTTCACTCTACCGTACTTTTGTTTCCATTTCATTGTTCTTTTTATTCTTTTCTTTTTTGGCCTACTCTCATAATTGTTCTCACATTAATTAGTCTAACATAATCGAGGAGTTAACTTTTAAACTTCTATTAATATCATCAAAGCTCACATAACTTCTAAATGTTTTTTATTAATTAATATAAGTATTTAAGGCTACAAATATTCCTTGAAATACATTTGTAGCTATATCCAATCTGTCCCAATGTGACTTAGCCAGCCTTAGTTGGGCCCAGTGTTGACAAATCCATATAGTTTTGCTTTTCTCCAATTTTTCTGGCTTTTGCAGATTTTTAATCACTTTCTTGTGAACTAAGGAACACATTTCAAGTTATATTTACTGTAATTTATTTGGTATTTCAGATTTTTGTGTAAGTACAAGCACTACAGAATACCAGAAGCAATTATAGAAGCTATTACTATTTTTTTAATTATTGTGACACCTAGTATTTTCAATTTTTTCTTAATATTCACTGTGCTCTTAAAAGGATTTTGTTTTTCTTTTAAGAATGTAGTGTTAAATATGCTAGATATCCTATTCATTATGATAGCTAGATCTTCTATGTCAATACTTTTGGATCTTTGATTAGTAATGAAGTAAAAGAAGTTAGTGTCTTCTAATAGGTATATATTTCTGTACATCACCTCATTTTTTGCGACTTGTATTTTATTCATGTTGGCGCTATGTTCTTGGTACACAGATCTTCACTGTGGATTCCTATGTTATAAAATATTTTTCTTTTTATTGTTTAATGCTTTTTCTTCTAAATTCATACAATCTAATATTGATTTCAATCCTCGATACTTTCTTGCAATGCTTTTGTTATCTTTTGAAGTCCAGTCTTTTTTGCTTACTTTGTCTTCCTTTGTATATAGGCATAGTTGGATTTTAACTATGCTTAAACCTCTCTCCCTCCCTCTCTCTCTCTCTCTCTCTCTCACTCTCTCTCTCTCTCTCTCTCTCTCTCTCTCTGTAAAAAAATCTGGAAATATGGGTGATTTCTTTTTCTTTTAAGATTTTATATGGGAGAGGGAAAATACCATGACATGGAAATAAATTCTGAGTTTTACTATTGATCTTCCTCTCAGCATCTGTTACATTTGTCTAGAGGTTAGGTTAGTATCTTCCCTATTTACATGCAGGCATTTTGAAATATGAAACAAAGAAGTTATCACAATTTAAAGTTGTACATGTAAGATACTACCACTTTTAAAGTACATTTTATCTTTCCTTGTTAATTGAAAAGAGCCA
This sequence comes from Fukomys damarensis, assembly GCF_012274545.1. Classification (NCBI taxonomy): domain Eukaryota; kingdom Metazoa; phylum Chordata; class Mammalia; order Rodentia; family Bathyergidae; genus Fukomys; species Fukomys damarensis. The sequence continues at coordinate 55,794,686 of NW_022900926.1, read as the reverse complement.
AATTTAATCTCTCACACATACATAGTCATCAATGAAACAGTCATGAAACTTCTCATTTACCGCATTATAAATCATGTAGAAAAATTGAGACTACCACTCTGAACCACCAGAAAGTAACACAGCTTTGAGTACGAGGTTCAGCCATGCAATGCAAATCATTTCTTAATAGTGAGTTAAGTCTGCGTCACTGAATAAATTGGAACTAATACATTTCTTTATTCCAAATATTAACTGTGATTTCTGATTTGGGAGGATTTGTTGGTATTGTCTGGGAATCATCCATTCCAAAATGTCACTTTGCCTTCTGAGTCCTGTAACTGATTTTTTTATGCCTTGGATTTCTTTTATACTGTTCTCATGATTCATTGTCTGCATCATAATTCCCTATCATTCTTTGTCTCAAAAATATACTGAGCTTGCTTTATTTTTCTGCCTAGACTAAATGTGGTTTCCAGTGTAGTTCATAGGCCATTTACCCAATATTTTGTTTGGATCTTTATTTTAGTTCTATACTCCACAGTCATTGTTTTACCTAATAAGTAATATGGAACTCATGAAGTGTATTGACAAAGAAGTAAATTTAAAAGTACCGACCCATGGAAAGCTTACATTATTTTCCCATTATTTCTTCCCCAAGATATTTTTATCCAAGAATTCCAGAATAGATATTAAGGATGTAAATTGCAACTTGCTCAACCAGAGTTAGATATCTAACTGCAAAGATTACTATATCTTGGGAAATTTTGAAGCCTATTAGAATTATATCTGTATAAAGGAGAACCATGTAATTTTAATTTACTTTCCCTCTTGCCTAAAAAAAAAAGACAACATAAGAACTCAGAAATAAATCTGGTATATTTCTAGTCGACGTTTCAATGAAATAGAGCTATTTTCTTCTCATAACTTGGAAACATTTCTTACTGATTTCTTGTCAGCATTTAAACAGATATGTGGATTAATAATCCAGGAATGTCTGTGTGATCATAGAATATTTGAGTCTGAAATATTAGTTTTGAAGGCATTCATGGATGTTTGTTATTTTGTGCAAGTTCCTAGATGGTAAACTTTATATAAATGATTAATAATAAATAAATATGTGTGGTTATATTTATAAAGAAATTTTATAGGAAATATAAAAATTATTATTAATTTATAGGAAATATTATAAACATGTAAATAAAAATTTAGACTAGTTCTCTATTATATGTTCCACTCAAGAGCATATAATTTTCTTAGTACTCAAGAAGCCCAAACTCAAAAAAATACTAAAAGTAAATGAATTAATAATCATCTAGGACATCTGATTACAACTTTAACTACCCAAACTTACAGACTTAGAGCACAGATGATTTCAGTACTTTCAGGGAAGCCCTAACACTTTTATGCCAAGCTGATAAGAGCTCCTGGCTTTAAAGAAAACAATGTAAGGTAAATCATCTTATAAACATTAAGGCTAAACAATTTTTTTTTAAATGGAGAAAATGTTTTACTCAAATTCTGGATCTTTTTACAACATGGACTCACACCATTAGTGAGATATCATCACTTCAAATGACAGGAAAACACTCATCCTGGTGGACTCTTGTCACCTTAGTTACCATGTTTCTATTGGAAGTTGAAGTTGCTGAATCACAGAAAATACATAGTGACCGTTTCTACGTTAGGAGAAACATACAAAGTGGTTTCCATGATAATGCAGGAAGAAACTATTTTTCACACTTTTGCTACTAACTTACCAAGTGATTCTTAGCACTTTGCGAATGGACATTACACGTCAACCACTTCTGCTTTAAATCTTCCTCTTAGAATCACTTTGAGACATGTTTTTAAAAGAAGATAGGAGCCAGAAAAAATTCTGTTAGTCTTGGAGGCTTAGGCAACTTTGTGAAATGAGTGACTTCCTCTTTAAGCACCTGTGACCTTGATTTTCTTTGTCTTATTCTTTTTTCCTATTCTCTTCTTGTTACTTTCTCTCCTTTTAGTACAGGCATATCTAATATCCCATTAAACATGTGCTTTGAGAAGGAACTAATAAACTATTTGCCCTGATACACAAAAGCCAGATTCGGTTTACTGTGCCAGCCTCCCTAAATGCACTGGTTATTTAAGAGAAGGAAAACAATCCTTCTGGTTTACATGACTAAAGATCTCATTATAGAATTGTAGATATCAGAAAATAGATCTACATTTCTTAGGAAAAGGTGGAACATTGTGTTAGTATTCCAGAATATGCATAACTATTTGCTACTAAATCAACAATGCTACCAATGTATCAAAGCTATGTATCAGTAAATGAAAAGAACCAAATAAAGTTTTCTCCAATTCTGAATTTGAAAAAAGAAACAACAAAAAAAAAAAAGGAAAGAAAAGAGAGAGACTTAAGGAATATTCTTGATCTCTTGAATCAAAGTTCAGCGTGACCTCTTTTATTTCTAGAATGAACAGTCTCAAGATATGTCTATAATGGGCTTTGAGATGAGGTCAAGAATAAGGCCACATGCACTGTTCCCAATTCCTGCCTGTGAATTGTGCTATATATTCTCATACACCTCTCCCCACAGAGGTCTGGGGAAAGGAAGCTATATTTTGATATGGTTCTTCAGGACATAAGGCAAGTATGGAAAATACATCCCAAAACACTTTAGCTCAATACATTACTTTTTCTCAGAACCCTGCTTTAAGAAGTAGAAATGTTCCAAATATTTTATGTTCCCAAAACATTAGTTTTCTGACTCTAAGTAACTATATGCATTATTCTTTGAAGTACTTTTTTATACATGAACTTAGAAAAACTGCAATTTCTCAGCACTGATTCATTAATCCTTCAAACTCTCTTGGTGGGTGCTGGTAAGGAGGAGAATGAAGGGTATCAGTAATGCATAATGAATATAGTGAGGGTGCTAAATGTCTTAGCACTGATTTCATTCTGTCTTAAAACATAAAAAGTGTGTGAGTCCTTGAACCCAGAGTAGGAACAAGAATAGGGCCTTATTTCTAGCTTTGAACAAGCCACTTTGATCCTATATCTAAGTCATACACATATCTGAAATAGCAGGGTTTTGTAAAATGTGTCCGAATTTCATCTGGCTTTGATGTGCTCAGATGAACTAAATTGTCGCAAAGGTACTTGCCCCCCCGCCGTGTGGGTCTCAAGTGGCTACCAAAATTTCATGTAAAAAAAAAAAATACACACACACACACACACACACACACACACACATATATATACATAAAAAATGATTAGAAAGTAATAGTCTATAAAAAGAACAAATCTGAAGTTCCCAAACACCAGCACAGTGCAAGAGATATAATTTGTGAGGAGGATGCAAAATGAAAATTAGAGGTTCCTTGCTCAAAAAGCAGGAAAATGATTTTTCCTTCCTTTGGCACTAGTTTTCTTGACCTAGTGTGATGTCCTTTTTCTGTTTTCCCCCTCACACATGGGGATACCGGTAGGGAAGGGTGCAGAATCCCTCAGGCCCCAGTGTCCTGAGCAGTAGTGCCATCCTCAAAGCGTGCACACTGACTCTGACCCTCCCCACAGCCGGGCAGCAGTCACAGGACAAGAGTAAGGATGCAGAGGCCACAGGCCCGACCTGGGGAGGCAGAAGGGTGGCGGAGGCAGGAGGAGGCCTCATGAGCTGGCCCCGCCCTGGCTACTTGCCCCACTCTTCCACCATCCATCATTTATAAAATACAACTTAAAAGATAGAAGTTTTAATGATTTCAAGACAGACAAGATGGAGCACTAAATCTTAACCAGAGAGCCCTCTTCTAACCTGCTGCACTGTGCTGCTAAGCTAGGTATTTATCTATGAAGCCTGCCTTGTATCAGCAATAGAAAGTTAGAAAAATAAAAGTATTTTTTTTACAACAAAGTTAATAACTTTGAGATTTCTGGAACTAAATCTACCTAAAGGTGTACATAAGAGCTTTATAAAGAAAATTATGAAATGCTTTTGAAAGACAAAGATTAGGAACTGAATAGGTAGAGAGATGTGCTATGATAATGAATGGGAAGATGCTCTTAAAGACAAATAGTCTATCTTCAAACCGCTGTGCATATTCAAGACAATGCCAGTAGGATTTTTTAAATGGAATTAGGGACACTGATTTTTAAAATTCACATACAAAATAAAGTCTAATAATACCCAAGTTAATTCAGAGAAAGAACAAAAGAAAAATATTTCCACATGAAATTTCAAGATGTACAACTTTATGTATCAGAAAGGTGATAGATCAATAAAAGAGTCTATACACAAACTTGGTCTTGTAAAGCGGTTCACTCAGGTTGGTTTGTAACTTATGTGAGCTGAGTGAATCAGAACACACACACACACACACACAAACACACGCACCACATCAAGTTACATGAAGTGGATTTATTACTGACAGGCAGTGAGGGACATCAGTAGCTCAATATTCAATGTGAGCTGATCACTCAAAGTTCTGGAAGGCTGCCTGGGTGAAAAGATTTCTTGACTGCATGTGACAATTTCCATCACAGCAGAAGGGCCTGGGAAGCAGCCCACCCTGAGTAATGTGACATGCTGGTCTAGGACACTCTGTTTCCAGAAGAAAACTGGACCAAGCCCAGGCAATTTCAGCTGTCCCCTTCTGTCTGAGCACGGTACATTCTCAGCACACTCTACAGTTATTCTGGAGAGCAAGCCAGAAAGAAATCTCCATCAGGCCAAGGCTACCTTTAGAGCTGTCCTTCAGGCATTATGGCAAATTGGCATGATAATTCAGAGGGAATTATGCAACAAATGATAGTGAAACAACGGAGTTTTGTCTACATAAGTGTTAACTTAAATTCTTACCCCATATCATACACTAAACAGAATTTTATTCAGTATTTCTATGTCTCTTGATATAATGGATTCAGGGCTGATTTGGACAGGGCTCCAAGATTCTATGTTAGTTTGGAAAACCCAATGGATAAAGAACTAGAAGATATTGAGCCAAAAGCCAGTAAACATGACAAAAAAATTTTAACAATCATAAGAATATAGCAGAGGGCAACATTTTATCAAGACATGAAAGAACACTTTAAATCAAGGCACAAAATTATTATTCATCAAGAAATAGAGCACCTTCAAAATTTAGAAATTTAAGATAAGCTGTAGACTGGGGTAGACATTTGTAATACATCAAAGCATCAGAATACAGAATATCTATAAAGAAATCCTATATATATATATATATGTTAAAATAAGGAAAATAATGGAAAGATAAAATGGGATAAACATGTCCTTGGTGCTTCTAAGATTTGGCTTCTCTTTCTTGCAGGCCACCCGGCAGTCAGTTAAGCACCAGGTGTCATCCACAGGGAATAGAGGTAATAAATTCACGATCCTTTGAAAGGTCAAGCAGGCTTGGGCCAGGAGTGGGCTTCACAGAACAGAACTTCACTGCAGTGAGGCTAAGGAATGTAGCCAGAGGAGGCCAATGATATCTCCAGGTGCCTTCAACTGGAGAGCTTCCAGGGAACAAGGGCATCTCTGATGGTTCTAATTAAACTGGGGTATTAACCTGAGTGTTGCAGTAGCTCCTGCCTGTTTTTATACATTAGTATAGACTCACAGTAACACAGTGCTGTGCTCACCGCCTATCACAGGGAAAATGTTGAGGCTGTCCCAGAGGCTGGAGCTTATTATCTTAATCCTCTTTATATGCAGACTAGATAAGATGCCCTGACTTTTCTTTGAGTAAACAATAGAGGACTGAAGCTAAATGAGACCCGGGCACACTTATCCATTTATTCCTTCATTTTTCATTCCTATCTGTTTTGTGCTTGGGTGTCTGCAGCATTCCTAATATTGTAATGAGGAAACATACAGCAAATTAAAAGTTATAAATAATTGTACATTTTGGTTTGCTTTTTGTCATAAAAATATAATAATAAGTAGTTCCATTTTTTTATAAAAGTTATTTTCTAGCAGTAAATCCATATATCTAGTGACTTTAAACCTTCAAAGTGAAAAAAATCATGGCTTTCAAGAGCCACATGCAGGGCCAGGGATTTGAATCAGTGGTTCCGCCACCTGTCCTTCAAGTGCAAGGGCCCAAGTTCGATCCCAGGTACCAAAAGAAAAAAAGAGCCACATGCAGATGGAAATGAGTTGGCTATTGCCCAGTGTAACTTAAGAGGAGGCAGTACTCCCCATGAGAGGCAAGCGTGAAGATGCCATTTCTCTTCAAGGGCAGGACCACAACACAAGAAAAAGGGGCAGATACACCAGGCCTCTGTTTACAAGGACAGATGTAAATAGAGAAAAGTGTTTTGTGATGAGCCCTTACTGTGGTACAAGCACTATCCTTAGTCCTTCCCTGCTCATTTAATCCTTAGAGCACCTCTGCAGTCTTACAGATAGGAAACAAGCAGTTTGAGAAAAGCATTCGTGTACCCAGAGCACAAGAACACAAATGTATGATGAAATTCCAAGCTTTGGCTTTTCCAACCAATCTTGATGCTAGCCCAACAGCAGCATAACGGGGCGGAGGGTGGGGTGAGAGTTGGAAAGTTGCCTGGTGAACAGAAAGTTCCTGGATACTCGTTTAATCTTCTCACAATATCCAATTACTCCAGTTTAGTGTATTAGTGATAGTCCTGTGCTGGAAGATAAGAAAAGCTGACTGAAGGGGACTAGGTAAGCATAAATCAATCAATATGGAAGATGTGGTGCCAAAGTGGCCCAAAGGGCAAAGCTTCCCCAGCATCTAGAGTGGGGGGCTAACCACAGAATTTGCTACCTTTCCAGGGTTTCCTTTTTTTTGTTGTTGTTTTTGCACTTGGTATTTTCGCTTGCTCTTCTCTGCAGCTCCTCCAACACTCCTATATCCACCCTCTGCTCCACAGAATCAAGACCCTCAAAAGTAAGAGGGCTCATTCACTTTCTATTCTTTTCTAAAAGTTCAAGCACAAACTTTCAAAATGAATATGAGCATTTTATTTCTTCCTTCATACACTCATTCTGTTTGGATCATATAGAAAGAGAAAGGAAGGAAGGAAGGAAGGAAGGAAGGAAGGAAGGAAGGAAGGAAGGAAGGAAGGAAGGAAGGAAGGAAGAAAGAAAGAAAGAAAGAAAGAAAGAAAGAAAGAAAGAAAGAAAGAAAGAAAGAAAGAAAGAAAGAAAGAAAGAAAGAAAGAAAGAAAGATCCTATTTCATTTTTGGATTTCAACAAAGTGTGAGAATTGAGCTATTTCTTTGTCCTATATAGGGAAATATGTTTTCCATGACATGGTTGGCTGGAACCACACAGGTAAAATAAAATCTTCAAACTACTTCCTTTCAGATCCAGAAATGATGAGCAATTTGACATCCTGTATTCCCCCTGACTGCAAACTGCAAACCTCTCTGTCAGAAGCTATTCTTGCAGTATTATACCTCTAATGTTATGGGAAGTTGTTTGAGGCAAAAGCCAGCCATAATAATGGGATTGTGCTTCGTAAAAGAGCTGGCTGCAAGGCCATGCTGTAAATGAAAAGCATCATAAAAGGAACGTTACCACAGTTAAGAAACAGTAAGACTGCTCAAATAACTCATTGCAAGCTATTTTTACAGTACCCTAATTCTGTTTTTAAAATCAAATGCAGCTCTAAAAGAATAACTCATTCTGAGCAGGGAAAAAAGCCAAACCAGATCAGTTTATACAGAACCTCAAATCTTACCAGATAAAATTCACTCATTCACTCAGAAAAGCATGTATCGAGCACTAACTATATAAGAAATACTGAATTAGAATTAGGTGACAGGGAGCATACAGACCAACACACAACATGCAGAATTTTATAATAATGAATGTGAGGGCCTGGGGTGTAGCTCAGAGGTGCCTGTCTGGCAAGCACAAGGTCCTGAGTTCAAATCCTAGTACAAAAAAAGTGCAATGAATACAATAAGACTTGCACATATATCACTAATAGTAAAATGGGTTACATAACACAAGACAGAAACAGACAAGATAGTAATTGAAATGAGAAGTTTAGAAAAATAATTTCTGACTGTGGGAATTCTGGAAAGCTTCATGGAGGAAATGGCACTTTGGCTGAGCCTTGCAGGATAGAGACAGAGAACAATCTCGGTAGAAGCGATATGATATGAAAATCTATAGTGAAGGGTGGAAGGGCAAGCATGAAAAGCAAGTAATTCCATTCAACTAGAACCTGAAAGTGATGTGGGACAAAAACCCAAAAGGCAGACTAGGACATGGCCTGGAGAGTCCAGCACACCAAGGCCAGGAGTGCAGCAAATTACCTGATCAGAAAGTAGGCAAAGCTTTAGAAGTTTAATTTACTGCTATGAGTCACCTGCTTTTAAGAGGAAGACTAGAAAGGGCCTTACAAATTTAACACATAGCCAAAAAATAACTCTGAACACATTCACTCCTTGCTTGGTTTTTATGATGCTAGATCTTTTCTAGCAAAGAACAAAGGCCTCTGGCATTCACCTCCCACATCTCTGGTTTCCTTTTAGCTTTATTCACCTTTTTCCCCTTCTTTTTTTATCCTCACATAAAAATGTATTTCATATTACATGCACATTACATGTATTTTGCTCAGAGAGCGCAGTGACACGATAAACAAATGCAACATAGAAATACAAAGGAAGGCACAGGAGGGACTAGGAGGGCATGCCTCCAAATCAGCCCAGGTTCAGGAGTCACAGAAGCAACACTTTCCAGATGTACCATTCTACATGTTAACCCTAAATAATCATTGACTAACAAGTTCTCTAATTTCTACAGCAAGGATTTTTCCACAAGTAATTTTATGCAACCCTTGCTCTATAAGCACAAGCGAATATTAGTTTATATAGGAATGTGTCTATGGAAAAAAAAAGTGACGAGATTTTTTTTTTTGACATGAAATTGTTGGCCAGGCAGGCAAAAATTTTTTTTTAACCCTAGCATAAAAGCAATAGTGGCCTCAGTTTCTTAACACACAAATTAACACCTATGATAGCATATGATATAACCAACTCAGAAAAATCTGGCATGCCCGGATATGATATGACCATTTCGGAAGCAGTGATGCTGAATCACGAATCATGCACCCTAGGATATCGGGGACCTGTGCATCTTCAAATGATTCATCATTCATATCCCCCCAAGTGGACAGTTATTTCATTTTTATTAAAGTGTAAATCTGAGAACTAAATATGCAATCCATTCCTGTATGCTCCTAATACTTCTTGCTAAATTCAGCACTGTTCTAGTTGTAAAATAGCAAACATCAGAGAGCATATCTATTTAATTGTATGCACACTGAGACATATTAAAAGTAAATATTAAGCCAATGACCAAATCGTTTGCCTTGGTCTGGTAAAACATTATTTTATCCATGTGAAGCAGTAAGAATAAAAATAAAAAACGGGAGGAAATCAGAGTTGAAATTTCTCTAGTTCTGTAAATATTTGCTTATGTGCATTGGAAAGAAATAGTAGATTGCATACATGGATGGTTGATTGTTTTACCTACTGCAAAATATCTTAACAGTTATTGAAATAGACTCTTAGCTGTAAAATACATGCCGGCACCTTAAGTGTTTAGGGGGAAAGAGGGGGAGTGAAGTTTTCTCCTACATCAGCATGCTCAGGCAACCAAAGCAAATCCCTACTTTTAAATATAAATATATTTCCTTGAGAGATTATCTAGTAGTTAGCTTGACCATACATATCTCCAGCCAATACCCCCCAAAAAGTAATAGAAAAAAATAATAAGGGAAAAGGGCTTTCAGATTTCCACCTGTATTAACACCGCAGAGTATAATAGTTTTGAAACAGTTTCCGCTTAATGAACACCCACATTTGCATTTCAAGAGTACCTTGGGGTGCCATAAAGTCAATACAGCATAGATAATTCTGAAGCCAACCCCTTCTCCCCCACTAAAAGGTCCTTTAACTATAAAAACCAATTTTAATAAAAGGCGTACGCACTCAAGATCTTCCATTATACACTTCATCACAACATAAAAATTTTGGCTGAAAGGCCAATTTAAAGGAATTCACAGTAGATTAATGTCATTATTAGTCATGACTGCACTCAGAAAATCATGTGCTCATAGCTTTTGAAGCAAAGTGTATTAGTCAGGGATGGTGATCAAAACAAGAAAGTGAATTAAATTCTGTTGGGTACTTTCTTGGTTGTCTGACCATTCTGGTGACTGCATAAAAGTGATGACCTTCTCATAGTCCACAAAAGACTCTGCCAAATGTATAGAAAACAGTCATATAAGGAACACGTAGGAGTGATAGGATGAAATTACAACACTCTAAATAGAGCTCCAGAAGCGTTTCTAGCTGTAGCAGGAGATGAAAAATCTAGACCAACACGGCCAGCAAGGAAGTTCATAAACGGTAGAAATTCACCAAAGGCATATTTCAAAAATGTAATTTGTTTACATTCAGAGGTATTCTGCATTTTAAAAATAGTACTTCAAAATGTTCCTGGGTAGGAAGAACCAATATAGAGAAAATGGCCATACTTCCAAAAATGCTATACAGATTCAGTGCAGTCCCTATTGAAATCCCAACAGTATATTTCACAGAACTTGAGAAAACAATAAAAAATTTGTTTGGAACCAGAAGATACCTAGAATAGCAAAAACCATTCTAGGCCACACAGACATGGCAGGGATTAACACAATCCCCAACTTGAAACCATAATACAAAGTCATTGTGTTAAAAACCAGAAGAGACCTAGAAGTAAAAGCCATTTTAGGCAACAGAGACAAGGCAGTAGGTATCACAATTCCCAATTTGAAGCTATACTATAAAGCCACTGTGATAAAAACAGCATGGTACTGGCAAAGAAGCAGACCCAAGGATCAGTGGAATAGATCAGAAGGTGCAGAAACAACACCAGACATACTCAGCTACCTCATCTTTGACAAAGGAGCCAACCATCCTCACTGGAGGAAAGATAGTCTCTTTAATAAGTGGTGCTGGAAAAACTGGATTTCAACTTGCCAAAGATTAAAACTGGACCCCTATCTTTCACCATACACTAAACTAAAATTGAAGAGAATTAAAGATTTAAATAATAAAACAGAAACACTAAACTTGTTGGAAGATAACCTAGGTAGAATTCTTGAAGACACTGGCCCAGGAAAAGACTTTATGAACAAATCCTCAGCAGCACAGGAACTAGCACAAAGAATCAACAACTGGGATCTCATCTTTTTAAAAAGCTTCTGCAGTGCAAGAGAAATCACCAACAAAGCTAATAGACAATCTACAATGTGGGAAAAAAATTTTACCAGCTGTTCCTCAGACAAAGGTCTACTATCCAGAATATATAAAGAACTCAAAAAAAAAATCAAGCCCCCAAATATAATGATCCAATGCAAAAATGGGCACCTGAAATGAATAGACATTTCTCAGACAAACAAATAAAAGCAGCAAATAAATATATGAAAAATGTTCAACATCACTGGTCATTTGAGAGATGCAGATGAAAACAACACTGAGATTCCACCTCACCCCACAAAGAATGGCTGCTGTCAAGAAATCAACCAATAACAAATGTTGGTGGGGCTGTAGGGAGAAAGGAACCCTTCTACATTGTTGGTGGGAGTGCAGACTGGTGCAACCACTGTGGAAATCAATATGGAGATACCTGAAAGAACTAGGATTAGATGTACCATTTGACCCAGCTATTCTCTTGCTGAGTATCTTCCCAAAAGAATTAAAATAATCATACCATAGTGATATACGCTCACCCATGTTTATAGCAACATAGTTTGTAACATCTAAAACTTGGAAGCAGCCCAATTACCCATCAATTTGAGATTGGATAAAGATAATGTGGTTTTGTTTGTTTGTTTTATAAAATGGAGTATTAATCAGCCATAAAAAATGAGAAACTAGAGAAATTTATAGCTAAGTGGATGTACATTGAGGACATACTCAAGTGAAATTAACAGGTTATACATGTGTAAATACTATATAGCTTTTCTGGTGTGATAAACTAAAGGTGTAAATAAGTGTCAAAATGTATAATTGATATTTTGTTATAGGAAGAAAAGGTATAAACGTATTAGGCAAGTGAAAGGGGTAGAGTAGGGAAAAGGTAAAAAGGGAAGAGAAAAATATAAGAGAAAAGCAAAAAAATGGAAACAAAGTCTTTGTAAATAGGGAAGGGTAGAGGGGGGAAGGGAGGCTAGGGGAATGGGGGAAAAATAAGAACTAAGATATGCCATGTAAAGGTACAAGATCCCAATGATGAAAGTAACTATCCTAAAAACTATCTAAAATGTACCATTAAAAATATGTAAAAAAAATAATAATGAAAATCAAAATAGTACTTTGGAGAAGCCTTCATTGATGACCCTATCAAAAACTAGCCACTCCCATAAATCTTAAACCCTATAACCTATTTTACTTTTTCTCATAACACTTACCTCCCACTGATATTCTGATATTTTGCAGACTCTAGGCTGCCCAGAGTTGTTTTTTGTTTTTTGGTTTTTTTTTTTCAGCTGTTAATTTTTGTGGTGCTAGAGATCAAACCAGGGACTCATGCATATTTAAGCAAACTATACTCCCAGTTCCTCCCACAGATATTTTTATTCTTTTTATGTTCACTGTGTGTCTTCCAGCTAGTTTGTAAGATCTAGAATGGTAGGAATTTTACTGTCTTCTGTGCTTAGAATAATGCCTGACACATAATAAGCATTCACTATTTGTAATATAGCTGAATGAAAGAACTAGAGAGAAGGATCTCTCAAAAGGAGCCTCTCCTTCCTTGCTTCACACTGTGGGGGCCTTGTTCTGTTAGTACCAAGGTACCTGGCTCCTGAGGAACACTTAATAACTATCTGGGGTGGGGTGGAAATTACTATAAACTTGGTGGCTTAGAACAGCCCAAATGTCTCATTTTATAATCCTGTAGGCCAGAAGTTTGACACAAGTTTACACAGAGATATCATTAGAGCTTTATGCTTTTCTGTGGGCTCTAAATTAGATATGTTTCTGCCTCCTCCAGCTTCTGAAAGCTACCTGGTACTCCTCTCGCTCACTTTGGCAGCACATACACTAAAAGCTACCCATACTCCTAGGCTGGGGCTTCCCACCATCTTCAAAGCCAGTCTGGGTTATATCGCTATCTCCTGACCCTATTTCTGTCATCATAGCTTCTTCCCTGACTCAGCTTCCCTGTTCACTTTTAAGGGCCATAGTGGATTGTGTGGGGACCATCTGCACAATCAGAATAATTTCCTCATGTCAGGGTCAGTTAGTCAACAGCCTGAATTCCCACTTCCCATGTGACATGCACACTCTCCAGTCCTACAGATTAAGACATTTGGGGGCTGTTCTTCTGGTGAATGTGGGGAGAGATGGTGGAAGGGAGAAAAGGAGGGAGGGCAGTCTAGGAAAGTGAAGAATATACCTACCTGCTGGTGAGAAGATAGGTCTGAGCAGTCCAGTAGCTGGGTAGGTTATGCAAGGTTAGATGTTGAGGGCTTCTACAACAATCTAAATTATGTATTTGAAGAGAAAGGACATAGGTAATCCTTGTACTCACTGTTGACAAAAACAGAAAGAAAATGAAATAGGGGCTTTTGAAGACGAGCCTGGAAATAAAATTTAGGAAGCTTCAGAGAAAGAAGAGACTGGAGACGGGAGGACCAGGAAGCAGCAAGTCCGAAGAGATGCAGGCATAAAGGGCAAAGGTCTAAACCAGAGACTGCAGGGATGACTGTAACAGACCCCTCAACAAATGATTTACTAACTGGAGAACAAAAAAGAGAGTGAGTCAAAGATGTCTATCAGACAGATTAATGATGAAATCAAGGTGTAGCGTTGAGATCTGAGGGGAATGAGCTCAATGTGACAAGATATTTAGTTCGGTTTCTGCCCAGCAAAAGTTTAGGTAAAAAGCCGAGACAGGACACCATCGCCTTAGAGTTAGAAACCTGGCCTAGCTCGTGGCCAGGCACCTTGGACGCATTATAGCCGTAATAAATCTAACGGTATCCGCAGCCGTTCCCCCCAATGTCAATCATCACTGCTCCTTTCCACAGCTCAGAATGATGGCAGGTATCTGCGATAGGCTGATTCTTAAGGAGCAGTCACCTGTGCTCTGATTTTGACGCTCACTCTTGTCTTTGTACTTCCCTGGACTCCAGCCAAACTTAAATGAGAGTTTGGGTTACTAATTTCTGTTCCTGATATCTGACAGCTGTCACAGATGTTCCCGGGCCCTTGCTGCAAACCCTGGTGCTTGAATGCTTGCTGTTTCTCACATCTGTTGAATGGTCTCTCCTTGACTTCTCTTTAAACTTTCCAGACCTTCTGTCCATTCTTATCTCTGATATTTTATCAGTTGGAATCCAGGTTTTCCCACCCATTTTTACCTATACTTTGATTCTAGTGTTTTGTATTTACTATGATCTAGAGATAAAACAGCTTTCCACAATGAATATAAAAAAACCTTCCAATTAGAAGGAAATTGATGTTCCCAATTGGGTTACAGGTATGGTAAGAAACAGATGTTCTCACACACTGTCCGGTCACCTTCAGACCTGAGAAGCCACACTGTAGAATCCCTGTGTGCTACACAATTACCATCACCTTCTACAATGTCACAAAGTGAAACGAAAAATTGAAACACACTGGACTACAGTAAAGATTGCAGAGAATGGAGAGCAGTCGGAAAGAAAGAACAAAACAGAAAAATAGAGTGTCCTGGAACCGAAGGAGAGGGACATTTCAAAAAAGGGGAAGAGTGGCGTCAATTGCAACACAGCAGCAAAGAAGAATGAGGACTGAGAAAAGGCCACTGGGTCTATAATTGTATGAGTTCATTTTTCATGTCAAGCAAACAGTAGATTCAAGAAGAAGTGCTGGGCTAAAGGGAGCTAGAAAAAAGGTCAACTTGATGCCTGAAGAAGCAAAAAAAAAAAGTTAAACAGTATCAAGAATGCTTTACTAATAAGTCTTAAAAATACGCCAGAAAACTTAAAGCTATTTTCAACTAGTAATCACATAACTAACAGAAATCATTTACATAATGAAGGCATCTTATTAAGCCAACCATAACTGTCAACATTTTCTTAAGTATCTTGAAACAAAAAGGAATAAGAGGCAAGAGCTTAAGATAAATGAAAATTAATCCAATTCACGATCAAATGGAAATGCCATGGGCCCAGAGAACATTTACATGTGGGATTTTGCTTCAAGACCCTAAATTTAAGAAGCTCAAGTTAAGCACCATTGCATTCAACAGTATAAGATGAAAAACTTCCTTTTAATGGGATATTATCATTTCATTTTCTTAAACAGAAGAAAGCAGGAACAAAGTATTCTTAGCTCACTTGTCTCCAGAGAAGCGAGCATTTCTTGTACTATAAATAAAAGCTTTATAACAGGGTAGTGCTTGCCCTTCTTCCCACTCTCACCCAGGCCTTCCAGCTCAAACCATGTTTCTTGCTTGTGAATGGAGGTTTGCTGCTACCGCTCCAGCAAGCAGCTAGGTAAGCCTCAGTGAGATCTGCCCTTGAAAGGGAGGAGGAAAGTGGAGGCAGAAGTAACAAGAATTAAAATGTGTTAAGAGTATGCACCAACTCCCCGTGATGGATCATTATATACTGCAAATATGTACTAATAAAGGTAAAAATTGTAAAAATAATAATAAAAACCAGCCCATATTTGCAAACTCCATCTCAGCACAGAGGAGCTTTTAAGCTAATCTTCAACACCCACTTGCCTGACACTAATGAGAGGCAGAATGATAAAGTAGAACTGAATAAGTGTTTTGCATTGAGGCTGAACTATGATAGAGTCAAATATTGGCTCCAGTGCTTACTGCAAGACCTTGAGGAAGTTACTTAACCTCCTGAAATCTATTTTCACACTTTTTAATACCTACCTTAGAGTATTACTGTTATTGCATGTAAACAGCTTTCTACACACTAACCTGTACTGTTTTCCCTCTCCCTTCATTCACCTTCAGTCATTCTTAGGCTCTGCTCTCCTCAAAACCATTTTTCAGTCTGAGTCAGCCTCTTCCTGATCTTGATCTCTCTCTTCTTCAGCCTCACACTTCATGGTAAGAGACTCTCCACTCTGCCTCTTGTATTTTGGCTCTTCCTGAAATTTCATTCTAAAGATCCACTGGTAGTTAGATTCCCGGAGAAGCTTGGTATCTTGGGAAGCAGACCCCAGGGAAAGCTTACATGATGTACACATTGATGCCCATTCAACTAGAATTACTGGAATAGAACCAAAGTCATCCAATTTTGAGCAAGGAAATTTTCAGCTACCTGAGAAACAGTCAAAAAGGCAAGCAATGCAGTGTTTTATTATCTAGAAAGCAATTCGGGCCTGCTTGAATCTCCAAAGACACTGCAGCAAGCACCTGGGTTAACTTAATAGAACTTCCAAAGTCCCCAATAAATTTGAGGGGGAAATGTCTCCTGATATACATTATATCCTTCTCATTTGGCTTTTTCTCACTGTGATGTAAACTTTAAAAGAACTGATCTAAGATTTGATTACCTAGAAGCATAGAAAGAAGATGGGAAAATGTTAACAGATTTTTTTTACCATTTGATATATTATATTCATTACTGAAAAAATCTCATAACTGAGATCATGAAAATGTGGCAAGTAAAGATTTGAGGAAAACATGATTGGCTCAATTCTAATATGAGCACAGCCAAGCTACTTCTGTAGACAGTGATCAAGCAAAGAAACCATTCTTTCTGTAAAGTTTAAGTTCTTGCTCGTTTTAAGGAAATTTGACAACATGCAGTACTCTGAAAAACATTTTAAATAAGTAATAAGTAGTTCAAATTGTAAAAATTAATGGAAGAGAATGTGCTTTGAATTTTATTCCCAAAAGCATGAACCCTTCTAAACTACTTCTGTACTTTAATTAAGAAATCTATTAGCTATAAACTAACACATTCTTGAATTAGATTAACAGTATTCGGGACATCGCCACGACTGATGGCTGTTGGGTAACCCAGAGATCTCTCCTAGTGAGCACATATTATTCTAAAGTAGTCTCTTTGATCATTTAGCCAAGGTTGTGACACCAGGTTCAAAAAGTATATAACTATACATGTCTTACAAATAAAAATAAGACAAAGAAACTTATTTTTGAAAATGACAAATGTAGGAAGAAAGTCAAAATTAGGACAGAATTTAAATTTTAAGTACTGCTTCTTATAGAAGAACAGACTGAGATCTCAAACTTGCCCAACAGTACATCCAGTTATTGGTGGAATTACAAGTAGCAGATGATCTACTGGCTCCTGATCCAAGCTGCTGTCATGTGGTTGCTTTCACATGGCTCAGGTCAGCAATGACGGTCAGGGACTCTGCTGAGTGCTGTTGCAGCCAGCATAGCCTAGGGAGGGCTGTAGCCATAACTCATCAGTCTCTTCAAGATCTGCCTTGCCTTGTCCATCTGTCAATTTAGACAGTCATTATGGCTTTCACACACATATGCCATTCACTGTATGGCAGAAACACAACAGCAAGGTCCCTATTAAAAGCTGTTAAGCGTTTATACAGACTATAATAAAAAAAGGAAATTTCCCTGCCCTATATCCCACTATGAATTCTACTACATTTTGGAGTCATGGTTTAGTCATTGCTAGTCATAAAAAATATTCTACATCCTTTTCATAATTTTGTGATCATAGACACTAACTTTTGACTGGATGATATGAAAGCTGAGAAAACTATTTTAATTATATTTTTCCTGCTTCCTCATCAGGTTTTATTAAATTATACAGTATTCTTTTTAGTCCTTCTATTGCTTAACTTTGTAACTTAAAATAATACAGCTAACCCTCCATACATTTTTCCATGATTTTGAATCATCTCTCTTGAGTTTCCATTACATTACATGAAGAAATTAGAACCATGCCTTACTCTCACACCTCCCCCTCACTGTACATCTCCACCTCGTGACTTCTGTCAGCTCTATCATTACTCTCACATTGCAGGGGTTGGAACATTCACATTTTGCGCTGCAAGTATAACTAATGTTCAGTGTTTTGTCTGTAGCTTGATATGAAGAAGTGATATCTGATAAAAATAGCATTTGCAATATTATGAAGATGACTATTTTTCACTATGGAACCAAATCATGTCACTGTACCTGCACAGAAAGAAACACATCCTTAACAACACTAAATCTCAAGAGAGAATGTTGCAAGTGTGAACATTTAAGAGTAACAAATCACTCAAGTCTATAGAAAGTATTAGCATCGCAACCCACTAAAGAAAAGCTTTCTTTCTTTTGATAACCATCTTAATAAAGATCGTTTTACCACTTTAGTGTATTTATTTGCATATTCAGCGAGCAACTCATTAGAGACAGACTTAACCTGTAGATATTTAAAACAACTTCTTGGAATTTGTATCAACAAATTAATTTTTATAACAAAATATCTTCTCAAACAAAGAGAAGTAGCTGATGTTACAGGCAAGGCTTATAGCACCAAGTCTGAATTTTGTGTTTGCTCAATAAAGTCTGTCAAAATTGCAATAATACATTCCATGAACCTTAGTTTCCTCATCTAAAAAATGATGGTAAAACTATCACGTCAGCAAATTGTGAAGATTAAGGTAGAAAAATATATGTGAAAATGTATTGCAAATTTTAAGGTGCTATGCAAATTGAAGGTATTGCTGTTTTTAACAAGGAGCACAGGGTGCTGCTCAAACAAAATTGAAATGCAGTATTGAAGTCTAACATCAAATTAAGGCCATTTGAAGATAAAAGAATTAAAATAGTATGTGCACAAATTGGTGTTACATCCCAAGAAGGAATTTAAAACTACACAACCAGACATTAAGAAACCTGCTGCTTTAGATAACTTATTCAATACATCAATAATGTTATGCAAGACACAGACTGCCAATTGTCAAGAATAGGAACTGCAAAAAACATCAAATGGTTAAGTGGTACAAAATGAAAACAAGTTTTTAAGTTTTGTGTCATGGACCTACATCTTAGTCCAAGTTCATAATAAGAAATTAAAGCAGGTATCTGTTCAAGTCTCTTCAAAGGTGATTTTTTAAATGTCTAGGGCTCTAGACTTGTTTAAACATCCTTTAGTGCTGCTCTTTGGACTGACTTCCCAAATGTTAGTAAGAACTCCTGGTATCCGTGTCGGCCTCTATAGCACACAACCCTACAGTGTTAACCAGCACATCATTCAATTTCAAAGGACTCTGGAGAACAAAAAGTTGAATCAAATGACCCAAAAGATATGAGGGTAAGTCACAAGCTGTGGATAAAAATTATCACTGGCACAGGTTATCAGTATCCCATGAAGAACACCCAGTATCAAGCAAAAGGAATACCCAAGAACATTATTTTCCAACTCAGAAAAAAAAAAGTTTTAACTTAGGGGCTCTATGTCAATGTTAAGAGCTGCTCTGTTCATGTTTGCCTTTTCTTAAGGTTAATACAGACAACCCTGGGGAAAGAAATCATTAAACTGTTTCTGGGATCTGCTGAGACCAAAATATTCCTGAGAAACATCTGCATACCAATAAGCCAGTTGCCATCCAGCGCAGGACGATGGGACTCATTAGTGCTGCAAACCTGCTGAACTCTGGTCATCTCCACTCATATTAAGAGGATGTCTCTTTTACCCTTTATGGCAACTGGATTTTTCCTCAGCTGTTGATGAGAAGAATCTCCGTCTTTATTGAGTGGATATTTCCCTCAAGTGTTGCTCTCCTTAATGGCAATTTTACCCTATTATGTGTATTTCCCAGGGAGCCCAAGAATGTTAATGAATGTCAAGCCCACATTTCTCTCAGTGGCTGGATTTCCAAATGTGGCTGGAGCAGTGGCCTGCTGCAAGTGCACATGCTAATCAGGCTCCATCTGCACAGGAGGCTGCTTGCAGAAACAGACAATTATTTTGCTCCGTGCAGTGCTGCTCAGGGAGGGGAGCAGCTGCAGAGAAGTAAATTCCCAGGGCTTAGGATGATTAGGGGCCCCACCAAAGTACACTTAAGTCTTTGAAATAAATACCAAAAAAAGTTTCAGAAAAGCATGAAAAGAAAATCTTACTCTTTGGGTCCCTTCACTATTTATTTCAAAGCCTTTCCATCAGAGGAAAGAGTTTTCTCCAACTGACTCAGGGATGAGGGCCCAGGCATGGGGAGCTATCCTGCCATGTACTCAGTAGTAGGTGACTAGTTTTCTCTTTGAACTAAAGGAAGAAGTTCTGGAACAAGAGGCCACAGTCAATGCTATGCTGTTGACACTTGTGAGTGGAGAATATTAAGTATCTCACCCATGGAGTAATCATTTCTCTACTGTAGTGTACCCAAGGGCAGAAGTCATAAATGAATTACTGACTATCATAGGAATGCTGAATTTACACACTACTAGACATACTCTCCAGTGGCCTCAGTTCCACAAGTGTAAAAATTTGTGGCACGTTAGGCACTAAGAAATTCTAGCTCATTATCATCTGACTTCATTATTTTGAATTTGAGAACATCTTAGATGATTGTGCTTCTCAGGTTTCACCCCAAACCTGGAAAAAGAAACCAGACAATATTACAAAGGCCAAGTTTTTGCTTCAACATGAACACTTCTAGAAGCCAGATATCAGGCTCATATAGGAAAGTCCCTAAAAGGTCAAGGAGTTGGCTTATCATTGGCCAGTTAGGCATCTGTTCTGAAAAAGATGGGGAAGAGCTAAAGCAAAAGAGAGGCTGACCTGGGTTCTGGAGCTTCCCTGGTACCTCAGGCACTGAGGTACCTCAGGTGCTGGAAAGCTAAATCTGTACAATGCATGACTCAGGCTTCCATGTTGTTCTAGAATCCCAGTCTCCTTCACTCTAGAGGCATTCCTGGAAGAAGCCCAGGACGACAGAAATTAATTTCTGTCTATAACAAAAAAAAACAAGATAAAAGAGGTCTCCTCACACAGCTGGGTACTTGGCACTACCAAGTACAATTCTGAAGCCCATTCAGTGTCATTCAAGACTTCCCAACCAATGAGCCTAGTAAAGCTTTTTCTGAATGAGTGCTTAGTAAACTGATGAAATTGGCAGGGCATATTAACACCTTCTCTAAGAATAACAGATCTGATAGTTGCTGATGAGGAAAAGCAGATGGGGGTTGCTATCCACTAAGGAGGAGGAGAGTTGCAAAATGACAAATGCGTATGACTCACTGGCCTAGAATAGGAATAAAAAGAAATTAACAAAAACCAAAAATCAACAGAGGGGAAAAATAATTCATTGTGAATGTCCAGATAGAAATGCTTTGCTCAAATGAATAGACCAGAAGTGGGTCGAAATGTTCTGAGAGTTATAAAAGGGGACATTACTGGCAGAGAAACTCTCCTTGTATGCTACTCAGATTACCTTACAATAGAAAACCTTGGAAATCTGAGAGCACAGATATATATTTATCTTACTCTCGATCCCAATACCTCCACTGCTAACTTTGTTTCTATGCTATTACTTTAATCCTGAGTTCCCAGTGATAGAAAACAATTTTTTTGTGGAGCCAGGTCTAAAAAAGACAAAATTTCTGTGTTGCTGACGCACACAGTGTGGTAAGAGGACTTTCATCCTTACTGCACTCCAGTGTTAAAGCTTACAAATATCTCCTTATATATCACCTCATTTAATCCCCACCATAATAACCAAAGACCTCATAACTGGGTTCAGGATTACGGGGCTCATTCCTTGCACCTAAACAATGAAGCAAGGAACAAGTATGACTTGTCCAAGATTATCCAGCTGCATAGTGATGGCAATGGCTTCATAGTTTAGATGACAAAGGCTTAGTCCCAGCTTTTCTCCACCAGCACATTGTCAATCTACCAGAGAAATTTCCAGAACCCTCAGAGGAAATAAGAGAACAAGTTAAATACTGGTTCTCTCATTGCTGTGATGTCTATGTTGTTTTGTTTTCATGATAATAAAAGAAAGGAATGTAGATGACTAGAGATTGTGATATAACAAATCCCATTTGAAATGGGTGTTTGCTGCAAAGGGACTTGCAAGTCACAGGTACCCATAAAGAGTTCATGAGGCAGAAGACAGATGCCCTAGAAAAAGCTCTAACTTAATAGCATCAATCTAGAGTACAATACTTTCAAACTATTAAGTAGTTTATTGAATTTGTTTATATGCCCTGCCTCACACATTCACAATTTTCTCCCTTTCATCCCTCAAATGTCAAGGTTTTGCTGCCTCATTGCACAGTGAAAGGACGGTCTCCCTGGGGTCCCTTTCCTCACACATGCCACTAGGATTTGCTGGAAGAGCTGTAGAGTAGAAAGGAAGTAGCCTCTAAATCTTTTCCTGATCTTTAAGTTTTCAAAGTTTAGGCTCTGTAGAAACATGGAAATATAGATATTCTCACCTCGCTATATCTGAAAGAGTCCTTCAGAGAAGAGCAGACAAGAATCTGTAAAACTCCATCTTTGATGGAACCTAATATGGATTGAATTGTGACGTCTTCCCCAAAAATCACATGTTAAAGTCCTAACCTCTGATACCTCAGCATATGACCATTTCTGGAGATATGATCTTGAAAAAGCAATCGAGTCATTAAAGTAAGCCTTCATCCAACAGTACTGGGGTCTTATAAAAAAGAAAAAACTCGGGCATGCACAGTTACAGAAACACTTCATGAAGACACAGGAAACATGCAGACATCTCAACAAGCGAAGGAGAGAGGCCTTAGAAAACTAACCCTGCTGACACCTAGATCTCAGATTTCCAGCCTCAAGAAAAATAAATTTTTGTTGAATAAGCTACTCCACCTATGGTGCTTTGTTTTTGGCAGTCCTAACAAACTAATTCAAACTTCAAGAAAAGGAAGTCTGAGTCATCTTCTTACGCAGATTACGAGCCCAGGTCCTAGAGTAAGAGAGATTCTCAGACATGTAGCTTAGATCTTCTATGTACCTACTCTTTCACCCATAAAATATGGATAATACTAGTTAATATCGGACTCAGAGGAATTGTTGTGAGAATCTTGACTAGATAATGGCCATAAAGAACCACCCACATAGCAAAAACTCAAGGGTTATTTGCTATAATTATTAGTCAAGATGAAAACCAAACCTTAAATCTTTTTGTAACTCAAGGCAACAACTGCATTAGGTAAATTCCCAGTAAAGGACTAAACGTCCCTCGGACTAAAAGTTTCAACAAAGGGGAAGTTAAGGTAGAAAAACTGTGAAAAGGAGTAAGTTCATATAGATGCCCAAAAGATAGACGTTTTGAATCACTGATCACCTATTACTAAAACAGGTACGAATAAAAAATATAAGTCATAGACTGAGACAAATAAGGGTCACACATATAAAATTAATTTTTAAAAAGGGCTCTAATGGTGACCACACATATCACTCTTTAGCTGCTGTTATATCCTCAAAAGATCACACAAAATAAAGCCTATTTGGACTCAGAAATGACAAAAATCATTATCTAGAAAATGCTAACACTTCAGAGAGGAAAAATAAGAAGCAAGGGACTGCATTTTTTTGCATTAATATATGACATTTTCTGCCCCAGGAAAGTTCAGAGCTATAGTGCTCTTGAGTCGTTTATGCTGTGAATGTATATGTTACCTATTTTCTACATATGCATTATAGTTGGATGCTATGATTGTGAGTAAAGTTAATTCTTAGAAAGGAACAGACTTACCTTATACATATTAATAAGTGCTTTCTTTGAGAAGCAATGACAGCCCTTGATACATTTTGACGAAAATGAAAGGGGAAAAAAACCTGGCACCACTATTAAGAACACCCCTGAGGTGATAGAGAGCCACATCTTTGATACATCAGCTCCTGGTCTCAATGCACACACTTATTAACTCACCTGTGCACCAAGAATTAGAATGAGCTCCTTCTTTAGACACATATTCTTAACAGTGGTCCCAACAGACATCCTGGAACCAAAAGCAGGGCTTCCATGTGGGTTGTGGTGTAATTTTCTCACAGTCTCACAGTACAGTTTGTACCGACAGCATCTCTCAGCAGATTAGAGACAAGCAGCATAGCAGTGATCGTTAAAAAGCTCAGCAAGGCCAAAAGGGTGGAAAAAAAAAATATCCTGGCTCCAAGCAAAATGCTGTCCTTTGCTAAGAGAAGGGCACAAGGTTGTGCCTTCCAAATTATTGCCTCAAAGATACCAAACTATTTGAAATAGATACACAGGGACAAATGAGTGCAACTCCAGATATCCACATTTATATGACTATTGTGCCTTTTCCTCTGAGAGCCTCAGAGTGCTTTGTAAATACTGTTTCACTAATCTTCTCCAAGTCCTGGATAGAAAGTTGGGTAATGGCAAGTATTATTAGGCCATGGTAGTTAGAGAAGGAACAGCACAAAGAAACCTAACTATGTATTTAATGAAAGGGTCTTAATGTAATGCCTTGAGTCTCTGACCAAAGACACAGCAGGATAGTATTTTAGAAGAAATATTTTAAAACAATGGATAGATATTAACCTGTAAAGTATGTTTCGTTTCCTTTGCTATTTTCCATGATGTATTAGTCAAGATTCTTGGAATCAAAAGAAAGTGGTACCCACAGAGCTGAGAGTTAATTGCAAGAACATTGGAAAGAAAGAGGCAGCCTTGGGAACTGCTTCATCAGCTGCTGCACCATCAGAAGTCCCAGGGATTCTGACTGTAAGAGAACTAAGAGTGGGGACTGAGTGTGTGATTTTAGAGCATTTTCCTGGCCCAAGAAGCCAATTTAAGAGCTCTTTGTTCACCTATCAGTACTTGAATTTCATAAAAATGAATAGTAATAATAACAACTAACTTCATTGGTCAACTACTACCTCATAGCTAATCACAGAAATCTCTGTTTTTCACAACAAGACTAGAAATGCTAAAACAATTGGCACAAACTATTACCATTACACAAAGGAAACTTCAGAGCTGCTAGTCTCACAAGAGGGCTGTGTGAGGGGAAAGCACTTGAAGCCTTCATACCTCTCCAAGAAAATGAAATTCTTCAATGATTATCAGTGTCACCATGAGCACGTTCAGACCAAGTGAGCAAACGAGACATGATAAGTATGTAGGAGCAGATTAGGAGGCTTTGATATGGTGTTGCTCTCAGGGAATCCTTTGGGAGAAGAGGCTACTTCATAAGAAATAAAACAGTCACAAAATAATACATAATTAAGTATTTACGGACAGCAAGAGTCTGAATTAGGGCCAGGGATTTAGCTCAGTGGTTGTGCTGCCTTCCTTGCAAGTGCAAAGTCCCAAGTTCGATTCCCGGTACCAAAAAAAAATTAAAAAGTCTAAATTAAACTATTTAAATGAGCACTGCTCCTTTCTACCTTCCATCTATATGCAATACACACAAACATAGGCACACAAATTCATGCACACCACAAGAAAAATGTCATAACTTCTGCCCACATTTAAGAAGAGTCTGATGTCTGAACTTTGAAAAGGTATCAGGAAACATGTATCTAATGGCTTCAAAGTGCCAGACAGTTTATGTAAATCATCCTATCTAATCCTGACAATTGTACGAAAAGAGAGGATGTCTAAGTCACTTTCTCATCGCTGAGACATAACACTTGACACTGTTAATTTAAAGAAGAGAGCTTTATTTTGGCTCAAAGTATCAGGAGTTTTAGTCCTTGTTTAGCAGGCTTAAACACAGAAAGTGGGTAATGATACAGCCTGGATGGAGGAAATCTGTTCACTTTGTGGTGGTCAGGAAACAGACGGCGAAGGGAGGAACTGAAGGAGATACACCCTTCCACCTCCTAAAATCTAATCACCTCATGATTCAGTCACCTTCCAAAAGCCCCAACAATGAGTGTATAAGGACTTTGGGGGAACATTCTTGATATAAACCATGACAGAGGTGGTAGAAGAAAATGGAAGCAGGGCACAGGGAGGTTTGTATGTAAAGATTTGTGTGTGTGTGCATGGTACCCGAGATCAAACTCAGGCCCTTGCACTTATGAGGCAGGCAGCAGAACCACTGTGCCAAATCCTCAGCCCACAGAGAGGCTTGTAATCCAGCCCAATTTATCCATTTTTCTCCATGTCTTCAATAGCTGTCTTTTTAAACACCAGCCTTATACAGAAAGACAAGTACTACATGATTTCACTGATATGTGTAATCTAAAAATGGTTCTCTCAGTTTGACGTGCAAATGGTGTTTACCTGAGACTAGAGAGAATAAAGGAGAGGGAGAAATAGGGAGAGATTGATCAATGGGTCCTAAGTTATAGTTAGACTGGAGCAAAAAGCTCTGGTCTGCTATTCCACTTAGGTGAGTATAGATAACAAAAATGTACTGTACATTTCAAAAAGGAATTTGAATGCTTTCACCATAAAGAGAAGATAAAAGTTTAAAGAGATAGATATGTGCAATCTCATGTAAACATCACACAATGTGTACATATATTGAAATACCCCATGCCCAATAAATATGTATAATTTTAGTGTTTTTATGGAGCAGTTTAAAATCACCAGCCTTGAGGAATAAAAAATGGCCAGGGTCGCTGCTAAATGGAGCTACATGAAGAGTGAGTAAGAGCTACAGTAGTAGAAAACACATGATCAAGACCTGAGCCTAGAGATGGAGAATAGAATGAGAAGTGGCCACCCCAGGAATGTCACTACCTTTCCCATTCTACCCTACAGTGTCCATTCTCTACAACACCAGAAATTCCCTGGAATTTGAAAAAGCATTGCATTTCCTGCCACATTATGTTACACAGGGACTGCAATTATTTTAACTTGACATTTAGACCTTATAATGCTGGATGACCTGGTTATATGTGGGAACTCCTTGAAAATTACTCGAAATTCTGCCTGAAACCTAAAATCTCTATAATAATCTCAGAAGTCTAAAGAAAGCAGACTATATTTGACCGTGTTAAGGAAACTTCATCTCAGAGATTGAGATTACTTCATCTCAGACTCCCCAGAGATTTCCACTCACTTCTCTGTCTGCATAAGGATTCGAGAGTAAATCGTTGTTTAAAAAAAAGGGGGGGGGTCTATTCTAATAACTAGATAGCTTAAATGAAAAGGATCCATTTTCTCAGGGATTTTTAAACACTTTTAATTAGATATAATTTAGTCAGTATAGACATAAAAGTCAAATAACAAGCTTCATACACATTGAGGTCAGTTGTTAGCTCATTAAAGACCCATTCCAAGGGATAGAACAGCAGAAAGAAACATGTTATAGAAGCAAGAACTTTCTTCTTCATTTATTCTTCACTGATTTAATCTTCACCACCATTTTGACACCACACCGAAGTTCACAAATACTAAAAAGCAGCTACTCAGAATAGGAAGCAATCTCACCTGAAGAAGCTTCAAATCAAGTAGATTAGTTTCACAGCACAAGCTAGTGCAGACATACAATGTCATTTCCCTCCAGTTTCTGAGGACAATAGCAAGAGCTTTCAAAGCCCCAGGCCTGAAGGTCTGAATGTTTCTAAAAATTAGTCTCCTATTATTTTCAACCTTATTAGTTTCCAGATCTATAATAAATTAATTAAAAATGAATTAAAGCATGAAAACAAGAGGGCAAATTTTCAAAATGGCACAAAGTCCTGGGAAAGTTGAACAGTCACAAAGAAACTGAAGCAAGAGAAAGCCCGAACATCTATATTCACAATTCATAAAACTAACAAGTATCCCCCAAACACTCACTATAAGAAGCCTGAGGCAGATATGAACTTTCAACCTTTTGTTTTCTAAATCATTTTAAAAATGTAATTGAAAGTTCTAACACATCTGAAGTTAAAAGTAGTCTTAGGAAGTATTATTAAAGTCACACATCTTTTCTAAAGAACGTTGTTCACTTATGGCAATGTGACCATCATGAAATGTGATTTGCTGAACCAGATGCTCTATCTGTTACGGAGGCTGTATCTCCTCTCCTATATGATTCCCTACCACTGCTCACATTTTATTTCATTGCTATTCACTTCATTTAATTAAAGCCTGAGGCGCCAAATAATCTATTTTAAAACTAATTCTATCACTAATTTATTTTAAGTAGGTGTTGAAGAATTAAATCCTTACTGGTAGTTGTTCTTACCTTTTAGTGTAATAAACTTTCACACAAATTGTGTGATACCTGGAGCCCATTACTTGACACTTCTAAAAGCGAGATTCCCAAAATCTTCCTGAAAAGCCATTCATAGTCACTATTTCCAAAGAATGAAACAAGTGTGTCCGTGTAGGCAGATACCTTTTCAAATTTGTTAGATCTGCCCAAAGCTGAGAATTATTATAAGACCATTGACAATTTTTATCATTTATCATGTTCATCTTACAATAAGGGAGACAATGTGGGATGATTAATTAGATAGATTTTATGTACTTCAGTGAGAGTCAGAAAAAAAGGAATTTTAAAATGAGCTACAATTTTTGATAGAAAGCCGGCTTGGAGGATTCTTATATTAAAGCGTCCTCACAACCACAATATCAGAACATTTATTTTACCTAAAATTAATGTTCTATGTAGCTATCGATCAGACCAATAGCTAGATGCTTAGTGCTAAGAATACAGATGCTCCAGCACTCACAAAGGGATTGCATACTGATAAACCCATTGTAAATTTAAAACACAAGTAATGCACCTACTGAACATCATTGCTTAGCAACACAGTCCACTCAGAGACCAGGTTTTTCACCTTTATTACTATATGGCTGATTGGGAGCTGCAACTTGCTTCTGCTACCTAGCATTTTGAAGGATTGTCTTACTACATGTTACTAACTTAGAAAAAGATCAAAATTCAAAATTCCAAGTAGATGTCTACTGAATGCATATTATTTTCTCACCATTATAAAGCTGAAAAGTTGGAAGTCCAATCACCATAAGTCAAGGACTATCTGCATTATACTTATGGAATGAGTCACATCATATAAATATGTTTAGAGATTTTCTCAATTTAAAAATGACATCAGATGATGTTTTTAAAGCTACCAATGCTCAAAATACAATCCTTAATTCATAGCAAGTATATTTTTTTCTTACTCCCTACTCTCCAATTAAGCACTAGAAACAGAAAACCCCAATCAAATTACAAAGAGAAACACAATCTCTAAATCTAAGAGTATCCTGCACAAAATCTTGGTGGCACCCTATGGAAAATCAAGCGTAAATCAGATAAAGAACTGCAGCAACTTTCCTACCTGTTTGCACTAAGAACACTGCCAGAATCAAAGGACAATGAGTTGAAGGTTGCAAACTTTATGAACACAGTTATGAAGTAGATGAACTCAGAGAGAGCCTGCAGGGAATAAAATATATACTGCACAGCCCAAGAGGTGGCCCAAGTAATGACACTGATTTTTTTTTACAATTTGAGAGGACTAATTTTTTTCTCACAGATATGCAAATGAGGATGGTTGTGGGAAAGCTAAAGCTGGTAAGAAGCAAAACAGCCTTCCATCTAATCCAGAAGAAAATAAAATGATGAGCTCCACAAAGTATTTCAAAGTTACAGGGATGAATTTGATCTAAAGGGAGCAAAGGCCACTGTGAAGGTGGGAGAGGGTATTTACGTGCTGAAGGAGAACTTTGCATCCTTTCTATAAATATTTGCATCCTTTCTATTAAAAATGAAACCACAATGTTATGCATTAGAGCTTTAAAAAATCAATAATATTGCAACATTCTGCATTTTCTGTAGGATCAGCCCCACAGAATTGCTTTTGATGCTATATCTATTTTCTACATATGGAATAAAATGTGGCTAGGAAAGACTAAGTCTTAAATAATTAAAAGATATTTCACCAGAACTAATAATTTCTATCTCCTTTGCTTAGCAGTTGTATGCAGCAATTAAGGTTGTAGTTGGATTTTTCAGTATGCTGTCATTATAATTCTGCATTACATTCTCTGCCTTTGGACAGCTACCAACACAATCTTTTCTGGGAAGAAATGTTTTCTCTTTAAATTTATAGATTAAAACAAAAAAACCACTTTTATATATGTTTACATAGCAACTTTTTGTGGCAATGGTTTTATTATGTGATTAAATATGACTACTTTTTAAAAGCAACCAGAGTATAAATGGTACAGTTCAAAATGAACTGCTCAGCCTCATGAAAAAGAAATGACTTCCAACCTATAGTATATTTAAGTCTCCCAAAGGAGAATTACTTGAAGACTCACTGGGGATGGGTTCTGAAATGCTGTTGTTAAAAGCATTACGATTCTCATGATTCCACCATACATGAGCTATAACTCTCCATCAGAACAACCAGGACAATTCAAGTGAAACTCGAGTGTCTGAATGGTTGAAATAAAGAGGAAAGGAAATCTATAAGCTACTTGACCCTGTCAGACAAAAGAAGATTCATAAGCCTATTACTTTATAAATGCAAGAAAGTGCCTAGGAACATAACTCATCTCCCAAATCCCATTTATTAAAGTTAAGTGAAATCTTTTCCTTATAGATCTTTTGCTCAAAATATTTTCTTTTCAATTTTTATGAATAGTCATTAGTTTTCATATTTTAACATACTGAAATGTATTTGGTGGTAGTTTACTAAATAACATGATTTATTTCACAGGTAGGGAATGCACATTTGTTAAATATATTCATGGATTTTTCTTTTCTAAGCAACTATATATATTTCCCTCTGCAGTAAATACACAGAAAATCTCACCACACAGAAAATCTGTCTTACTCAACATACATCTTCAAAATGATAAAGGATAACAGAGTTTCTCAGACACACAAATCTCTGAGGTTCAAATGCCTGGTTCTTTAAAATTAGGTCTGTCTAGGCTCTATAAAATTAGGCCAATTAAAATCACTTTAGAAATTGTAAGATAAATTTTGAATACTACAGAATGTAATATTGGAGAATATTAACTCCTCTCCCTTCACATGGCCTATACATAAAGTTAAACAGAAACACAGCAAAACCATCTACAAGTAAAAATAATTTTCTTTGCTATATTTAAGAAAGTACACAGATATCTTTTAATGAATTAAAGACATAGGTGCAGATAGTTTAAAACAAAATTTAAGCACAAGGTATTTATCCTTGACTCTACAATATTAAGTGTAGATGCTTACAAATTCTGATGCACATTTAAATGAGAAAGAAATTTGAAATTCTGAAAGGCAGAATGATACTGTTGCATGTTGTTAAACTCTGATCCAGTACCTCAGAGGAGGGACATGGTTAAAAGCATGGAATTCTTTGGAATTTGGTTTTCAGAAGCCTCAATCCAATTAGGAGATTATACCAAGTATCAAAGCTAGGAAAATATTCCAGCTGAGTTGGAGGAAAGAAGGAAAAGAAACCAGAAAGTTCTGAGGTTCTGGGAGAAAGGACAAGAGCTGAGGGGCTATACAGGCAAAATGGAAGACGTCTTGACTAATGGCGTCTAGAGGATACTTGAGCACCCAAGAGCCAAATGGAAGCAGAATAGTCATGAACAGACTGCCTATGCTTCCCTGGAGAGAGTACCATCTTATAAATCAGTCAGGACCAGGAGTTTATGCTGAGCCTTCACTGGAAGTCTGTTAGGATGGCCCATAATGAGCAGTCTGGCCTGGCACCCACCAGCAAGTGACTCACTCTGAGTGAAGGACCACCAGCTCTTAATATTCCTTATCTCTAAGAGAAGGTCATGGAGTCCAAAAATCTTTCAGGGTACAACACTGTGCATATGCTGAGAGCACTGAGCAAAAACAGTGCTATCCACAACCCAACCCATCTATTTGTGTTCTAGCAAACCTATTTCAAAATTAGCTTACAGCAGATATTCTAAATTCTGAGGACCACTCCTTGCCACCACTCTCATCCAGGGAGCATAATGTGTTAAGAAAGTTTACTGACTGAATGAAGACTTGCCTATATAATTCTGTATGTATAAATGCCATATGAAGACGTGAGATCATGATTCTTGATCTTGTGGACATTCTTGCAAACAAACCACTGTAACCTATCCTAGAGGTATTTGCACTAAAAGAAAGGATGAGAGGACAAGCACAGGGACTCAGCCTCAGCTACACACTGTACTTCCTATTTTTCCTCATCAGAGATGAGCTCACTTCCTCCCTCTTTCCACTTCCTTTCTTCAGGACACCTAGTGTTTCCTTGCTCCATGATATATTTGCCTCTGTGCCCAACAGTTTCAGTAACTGAATATCTTACAAGAGAAAAATAATTGTGGGATATACTCTTTGCATAGAAAATACAAATCAATACCTTTGATTTTACCTTTGAAGTCATGGTCTTCGGAGATTTTTAGAGCCTATTCATGAGCACACATACTTAATTACCAAGATAGATGACATCCACACAACCAAACATATTGCACACAGTCCATTTGTCTTCTGGTGAACTCGCTCCGTGTTGAATTATTTAGTTTTCATCATTTTTGATTTTTGTAAAGGTTAGATGTTAGACGTTGATAGTAATATTATAGAAGATGAAGAAATCAATCTTAAAGTCATTCTGAAGCAGAATGAGAAGAGCAGTTTGTCAAAGTTGGCCTAGTAAGTGTCATGTTTCTTCCACTCTTAAAGCATTCAAAAATTACAAGTTTATCATAACATTTACCCCGGCTGCAATGTCTTTGGGAATTCTGAGGAATCTTCATAAGTAAAGACTAGAAATAGCCAGACCATTCATATGTTTATTCTCATTCATTTACTTGCTCATTTACTTGTTCATTCAGCAAATATATATCCAGCAGCTGCATGTGCCTAGAAGGTCCACAGAGGAAAAGATGCTTGAGTTGAGGATTGAAGATCAAATAGGCACTTGCCAGGTGCCACTGAGAAGGGAGGTGTGGGAGAATTCCAGGCAGAGAGACAGGCATCTGCAAAGGGACAAAGCACAGCAGGATATGTTGGGGAAACTCCAAATACTTCAGGATTGATGGACCATTGAGTGCCAGAGTTGGAGACCAGAGGGAAATGTGGCTGAAAATGACAGCAAGAGCCAGATAATGAAGAACACTTTGTGCCATGCAAAGAACTCAGTGAGATCACTGTGCCCTCTGTGGAGTATGATTTGATGCAGACTCAACTGATTGAAGGCTTTTTCTGGCAGTGACAAGAGGGATATTTAGAATCTGACCCTACAGTACTCCAGTATTCCAGTATTCCAGATCACTTCAGGCCTCATGATCAAAATTTCAGGCCTAATTTTGGCTCCCATTTGTGTGGTATATGACTTACCTAGGTCCACTTTACACACTTTTTAACTTGAATGACAGCATGGGCCCAACTGGTACAGATGCTTCTCCTTAACAACTAAATTATTAACTTGGAATCTTTTAAAGGTAATCCAGAAAATTAATGGAGAAAACTCTGTAATGAAGCATATAAGATTTATTAAACTTACTAAATAGGTTGTAAGTATCTTGCAAATCTTAACTCTCAGGTAATTCCAAAATTACCTCCATTCCTTCCTCACAGAGGCACTAATAAATTCTTGGGTCAAGTAAATAATGATAGGAGGGGAAAAGTAGTTCACTAATCTTTGCTTAAGGCTTCTGGTAACCAGATGAGAGTTGCCCTCTCTCTTTTCTCTAAAGCAAGCTACGTCACTGCTTCCTGTTCCTCTGCAAGGCATTCTATGACCTTGTATAGGTGCTGATAGCAGCAAAGAATTCATGGAGTCTCTCTGGGCAGTTATTCCATGATCTGACATTAAAATACAAAGTTGTAATCATCATTTCTAAAACCTTAGGTACTTGTGTTATGTTAATGCAGAGATTCATGCAAATACAAGAAGTGAGGGCAGGGCCAGGGATTTAGCTCAGTGGTGCAAGCACAGGTCAGAATTCAATACGGGTACAAAATAAAAGAAGTCAAGACAAATGACCCTCAACCTAAAACCTCAATAGGAAATGTGTCTGCTACAAATGCCTACTCTACTCTTGTGTCCACACAATAGGGAGGGGTCTTCTATGAGCCTTTCTGGGTTTTGAACAAGAGAGAGTAAATTCTACTCTGGGCACCAACTAAGACTGAAAGTCCTAGGTTTTATCTCTTCCCAAAGAAATGCTATCAACATCCTCCACCAACCATAACTACACACCATTCTGTGCCCTCTTGCATTTGCATTTCAGAATAAAGCTTCAACATTCTCTATCTGTAAAATGGGCATTATAATACTTGCATCTAGCCCCAGGTACACAGACCTCTACCTCACAGTAAACATCATCAGACATCAAGAACTTTATCCTGGTCAACCTAAACAGATATTTTGCAACCAGTAGCAACCTTTTATATTCAGCTCCAAGATCTAAGAATGTCTCTCAATAGCTCACTATCATAAAAACAGAATTGAAAGATGAATAAAATTAGGACACTGATGACACTAACAGGTAGGTTATAAACTGCAAATAACAAGCACTCAACTTCCCACTATCTAAGCAAAACGGGCAACTTTTGGCAATTTTTTTAAACCTCCTGGAGGCGAGATACAGGACAAGCAGAAAGCCTTAATCACAGATGCCAACCCTGGAGATGCATTTGATAGCAAAGTCTTTCCCCTTCATGCATGCATTCGCATGGCAGCCAGAAGAGAAGCAGATTTTTCCTGTGGGCGGAAACCATATGCTTCTGTGTAACAGCAGAGATAAAATTCAACTCCTCTGTCACAGCCCGCTTTGTTTAACTCTCTTTACAGCATCCTCATTTCGGAGAAGTTCCCAGGTATGAGATGATTGCAGACCCGTTGTTTCCCTGCTCTTTATCTGAGAATGTGGTTTTAAAGAAAGAGAGGTTGCTCAGGCTTGTCTCAGCTCAGCTTGATGGATCCATAGAGTGGTTATTTAAATGGCCCGTCTTTCCAGGCTTGTCTGGGATGCCTATAAAACAGGTGACAGAATCTCCATCTCTCTTGAATCCCCCCTTTTCGGTCAGTTAAGAGGAGATAAGCATTTTCTTTTTAAATTACACAGCAAAAGCTTTTGTGAGACCCATCTACAAACTAAGAGTAGTATGAAAGCTACACAGGGAAGGCTGTCTTTCTGAAAACAGTCATTATGTGGATGTGCATTCATGTCACCAGACAGGAGGTATATGCTTATGACTGAGAAATGAAGTTCTCAGTAGTTTACTTTTCCTAGTAAAAGAGTGCTAATTTACTAAGGAAAATTTATTCCCTATCTTTGATCCTAAATTCAGTCCTTCCCCAATTTATTTTACTGTGGATTAATTTGCCTGAGGACAAGCTCCTTAACAGACTACCCTCACAAGTTGGAAAGAGAGGAATTAGGTATTAGGAGGCAGCCCTTTTCTGCTGAAAATCTGATTGGACTACTTCCTCTCCATGAGACAAGAGTGATTCCTCCCCGCTTTGCAAAGATTCTTCTTCAGATGGTGAGGGTTCTTCTTCAATTGGTGAGGTATGGGGTCAAGATAGGCTGTAAAATAAACCTTTTTCAAGCAAGGCATCCTATCTGTGAAGTGTCATGCAAGAAGTCACTTTGAAGATTACTGTTTTGGGTGTTTTTTTCTTTCTGATTTTTGCATTTGTTTGTTTTTGCATTAGTAGAGATCCTGCGATCTTTGTACTGAGCTAGATCTCTAATCTTTTTTAAATTCCTTTTAATTTTGAGACAAGATCTCACTAAATCACTAAATTAACCAAACTGGGTTTAAACCGATTTCCTGTATCAGCCTCCCAGAGCACTGAAATGATAGGCATGTGATACCACCTCCAGGTAAGATTACAGTTATTATGACACTGCCCCACACCTGTGCTTGTGCAGCTCTGGTGGGTGTCACAACCTCTGGACCTTAATTTGTCCCCATCCTTTATACCAAATTCCTTAACAGCAAAGATTTAAAAAGTTGATTCTCAGTACCTCAGATTCTTATTACCTTATTAACATTAAAATCCACAAGATATGAATATCATTAATTCTTATTTATTAAAGTACTCAAAGACTTTTAGCCATTTTAGAAATTCAGGAAAAATGCCTTTTCCACAAATTTAACAAGTAAATGGAATAAAAATGTATTTTTTGTCTCTCCCTAACCCTCTCCATTATAAATAACCTGGAGTTTGCAATGAGACAGCAGTGTTCCCTTTCCCGCAGTATACACAACAACATCCTTGAAGGAGTCAGTATTAAGAACTAGGTACACTATCTTATAGCATAAAGCAAACAAATTTGCTGAAAGTAGGGCTGAGGATGTGCTTTAGTAGGGGGACTTTATTTGCCTAGTATGTGCAAGCCACTGGATGATCCCTAGCACCAGAGAGAGAGGAGAGAGAGAGACAGAGAGAGAATGTGTGTTCTAATTGGAACAAGCTGACAATTCTACAGGACTGTGACGTGATGAACAGGGATCCTATAGCTTGCCCATTCTCCTCTCCTCTGTGCTTCAAACTATTTACCATGAGAGTCCTAAAATGCCACCATCAAATAGTGTGTAACTCTGAATTAGCAAATTCTTCTAGTGGAAAAGACTTTGCTGAAGTTTTTGACCAATCTGGAATCCTAGAGTTATCGAGAATCAGATGAAAGCTGTTTTTCCTTTCTATAAAATTAGACACATAAGTCCCCAAATGTAAAATTTTGCCTGTAATTTTAAGGTTTATAAATCCAGTGTCACATGCTTTAATCAGATGCTTTCTCACAGAATGAAACATATAAAGCATACTGACAGACAAGATGTAGGGAAGGTGTGGGGTAGATGAGATGTAAGGAAGGAATAAGGTTCAGGAACACTCAAGAGGCAAAAGACAGGTGATACAGAGAAATGATAGGGAAAAAAGAAACTACCTCCTTAGAAAGAACTGGGCATACGTGTAATGTGCTTTTTAAAAGGTTCTGTTGTTAGTTAGCTATGATTATGATACTATGCTTGTACATTACAGATGCAATATTA
The DNA here is from genome assembly GCF_012274545.1 of Fukomys damarensis. Classification (NCBI taxonomy): domain Eukaryota; kingdom Metazoa; phylum Chordata; class Mammalia; order Rodentia; family Bathyergidae; genus Fukomys; species Fukomys damarensis. The sequence goes on along the minus strand of NW_022900926.1, from coordinate 55,757,837 downwards.
AGTGAAAGAAGGTTTCTGTGCAGCCACACTGTGAAACTGGTAAAATAGCATTTTCTTATTTTCTGGTTTTGAGCTGAATCACAAGCAATCAGAACATGATTCTATCATAGCGACTACACAAGGAAGATGTGTGAAGTAATTGCTGCTCGTGCTAACAGTCTGTGGATCCTAACAGAGACAGATTAATCAAAAGGGAAGATACTGAACACCTTCACTGTGCTTCATTTTTCTAAATAGTTGTTCTGATTGGGAAGGTAACGTAATAATAGCAGTACAGGATGCTGAATTTTATCTCTAAAGAGAAGCTTCTGGGGGTACAACAAAATATCATGTTTGTATGCTTTAGGATAAATTACCAAGAGGGTCATAAATCCTGTTCTTTCTACTTTTTTATTTCCTCAGACACAAAAAGATTACCTTGAAAGACATTTAAAATCAGAGAGCTTTGGTGAAGCTAAAGTTTCCTGGGAAGTTATGCCCAAGAACTGACATCACAGCATTAACCCTTATCTTTAAACTCAGGTCAGTCCTGTTCTCACATTGTCTAAATCTACCAGAAGCCTTTTCTTCTTTCTTCTTCTTCTTCTTTTTTTTTTTTTCTTTAAAGATTTCGACTTTTGAAAAGAATTTTGTACGTTCAAAGCACAGTGTACTGCAACTCTGCCAACTTGTGATATGTTCCACCTTCCCCGGCCAGTGGAGACTGAGGACCTTTCAAGACAGAATGAGTTCGATATGTGAAGAGAGAATGAAAGAAAAATCCAAAGAGGCTCAGAGCAGCAGCTGCCCTCACCGAGAACTGTTGCTGAGAATTCAGTGGAGAAGGAAATGATGTGCCACAAATAGAAATTCTACAAAGGAGTAAAACCAAGACTCCTTGTGCCTTGAGAAATTCCAACTCATGATGGTTGGAAGTATGGTCCATGGTGATAAATACCAAAGGATAAACACAGAAGGACAGAAAATTAAGAGAAATCTAAGCAAAATGGGGAGTAATTTTCATGAACCGACAAGCCCTATTTGACTTAGAGAGCCATTTGAAAAGGAAGATGGTCAAAAGGAAAGGATATGCTAGAGAAACAGCGATCAAGACACATGTCACAGAGGTGTCACATTGATTTAGACAGACTATAATCTTTTCCCCTTCAAAAAAAACATTGATAGAGTGGATAGTTTGATATCCACTCTGAAACTATCAATTTAACAGCCACTGAAGCACAGAGTAACGAGATGTCAGAGTTTTCCAGTCAGCCTTCAGGCTTGTTGAAAGTTCCACCCATGAAAGAACTGGAAATTGAAGGAGGAAGGGATGGATAGATGACTTTTAAAAGAATACAAAGAATATATACGAGACTGATCTTTTTAAGGAAAGTATATGAAAAGGAATAAAAGATCTACCATGTTCTACACCATAATTAAAGGAGATGCTAATCCAGACTACATTTAGAAGAACAAAACTTGTATTTCTTCCTCTCTGAGCTGAAATTGCTTTTGTCTATGTATAACTATACATCTTAGATTTTATTTAATATTTTGAATGATAAAATGCTATAGAATCTGTTCTTTAGATCAGAAAGCCATAGGCAGTGGTACGAAGTAGGTTAAATAGGCCCTGGAAATGTAAGAAAAAAATCTCTAAAATGAACCTTGCTATTTCTGCAGATAAGCTACCTAGCTTATCATGTGGTAAATCTCAAGTAGGCCTGGCTGGTGCCATGATCTGGCTGGGCAGCAAGAAAGCCTCTGACCTCCTAGTTACATAATTATAATCACAATGCAAGGCTCTCAGAGAGAAAGTAAGTAAGAGAGAGAGAGAGAGATCAGGTCCCCAGAGGAATAGTCTGCATATTTGGATCAAAACTGCCCAGAGGGAGTTGGTATCTGGGTGAAAGAATATTCCAGGTAAAAGGAACAACCAGTTCAAAGACCCTTGAGAAGCAGAACGAACACTTGGCATGGTTTAACTGGAGCAGAGGGAAGAGCAGGAAGAATCAAAGGAAGAGGAATCACGGAAGGAGTCAAACTGGGAGAGGGTAGATCATGACAGGCTTTGTAAATCCTTGTCAGAACCTTGGCTTTTACTCTGGGTAAAATGGAAAAAGTTATCTGAAGGTTTTATGCAGAAGAAAGCTAAGATCTGACATACATTTTAAAGCATATTTTTCTGGCTTGTTCTGTTAAAAAACCTACTTTAGAGGATAAGGGTAGGAGCTAGAAATCCAATTAAGAAGCTATTAAGCAATCCTAGGCTAGGAATGACAGTGGCTCAGACCGAAGGTGGTGGTGGTCCCAAGTCTTAGGACAGTACTTGGCAAAGGGGCAAAGTCAATTTGCAAAGACACTGGGGAATATTTCTGTGTAAGATTTAGCACATATATTTTTTTCCCTAGCGACCCTCCCATCCCAAAATGGAGCCTTCTTTTCTGTCTCTTTTAGTATCATTGATATATCTGGAATCTTTCATTGCAAGACCCCAGGTGCCTGGCTCTTTGAACTTCATGGGGTGACACCAAGGGTCCTCATTTTCCATCCCTCTTGGCCACTGCTTACCTCTGCCCCAGCATGCTAAGATGAACATTTTATTTCAAATGATTCTTCCACCTTCTGACTCCCTGACTTTTTTTCTCACCTCAGTGTTGCTTACAGGCTTCCTGTTGATTCACCTTTCACTTTTTCCTCCGTTTCCCAGGTCTAGGGTTAGCAGGGACTGTATCTTTATCACCCTGCTCTTCTCTCCATGGACTTTCGTGGAGCTAGCCCTTAAATTTTGTGTCTTTGCTCAGCAATCAGTCTTAGTCAGGGGACACTTGCCTAGACCTACTGATCCTGCTGCAGTGGAGGGTCGGAATGCCAGCATTTATTCATTCTTTCTCTGCTTCCTCCCCCATATGTTCCTTTGTCTGCTTCCTTTCTCCTCTCTTGTCTGAAAAATGGTTTTGAATTCTTTTATCCCCTTTCTTTTTCCTTTCAACTCTTGACAGTTTCTGCTTATTCATATCTCCAACCTCAAAAATATATTTGTTAACCTTCATCCTGACCTTTCTTTACAAGAACTTGACTTGCCTGTTCACCCACAAGCAACTGCAACAAGGCTCAATGAGTTAGTGTCCGCATCCATCTCTTCTGAATGCCTCTTATCAATACCAGGAGCCCTTAAAAATAAGGCAGCCCATAATACTGCCACTCTCCACTTAAAGGCAGGTACCCAGGCCATCAATAGTATCATTATTGTATTCCCAGAAGAAGATTAAGGACAATAATATTCTATCTAGAACTTTACAATAGGCAATGTCACCTTTCCACAAAGCAGTTTCAAGCTAGGGAGAATGTAAAGAGATCTCTGGGCAACCCAAATGTGTCACAATCCCCAGGCATAAAGTTGAGGAACTTGACTCATAAGAAAACCACGTGGAGTTTCATCATTAACCATCTCTGCCTGTTTCCCACATAATTCTGAAGAGAGAAATCTGATTTACAGTCTTAAGGTTAATTAGAAATACCAAATTTGAAGGAGGGACACAGAGTACCTTAGGCAAGAAAATGCACAGCAATGAAAAGATAGAGTATATAGTCTGGAAGGAAAAAGCAGCTATAAAACTTACAACTGTAACTGCGCAGAAGTGTGAAGTTTATAGGTAACAGAGCTGTGTAACAGTGAAGCAAGGCTCAGATGTGAGATACAATGTTTTAGTAACACGAACCTATGAAGCAAAAGAGGAAGAGACTGGGACGCTGGAGAATTGGGACTGCAGGGAGTCTGGGTTCTTAATAGCTGAGAGGGGCATTAATAGCTGAGAAATAATACAAAGACACACTAATTTCATTCACCCCTCAATCACACCTTCTATGCCCCACTCTGGGCCACTGTGCCTCACTCTGGGCCCACTGAATTTCATATCTTACTCCAGGGTACAGACATAAGAAAAAATTAAAGTGGCCTCTTCTGGTAGTAGACATTATATGTCACTCACTTTGTTGGCCAGCCAGGAATTAAGCACCAATGACTACCACTGGTATAGTACACTGTGACCATCTGCACAAAAGGCTATACCTATCTCTTCTAACTCAGTCAGTAGTGACAGAAAAATCTAACACACACCAAGCACTACCCCACAAGCTTGACCAAAGTAATAGCATTTGACCTTCGTATAACCAATGGCAAGTTATTGCCAGCTCTACTTTATAGAAGGAGGAACTTAGGTTTACTGTAGCAAAAAAAAAAAGAAAAGAAAGAAAGAAAAAGTTAAGACAGTTCTACTAAATCAAAGCCTAAGTTACACTACAACATACTACCCAAAGGACAGATAAACACAATGCCAACTCATTTCAAAAGCTCCCATATATAGTTCAAATTCCTTGATCATTTCAATTCAGAATATATTTTCTTTATCCTTTTATAGAGCCAATACTATGTACTTTTAAAGTGTCCTGGTATTCTTTTGGTTATAAAAATGATCCAAGTCCAAACACCATAATATAAGTTGAGGATTAGGCTACAGGGATTAAGAAAAATTTACTCAACACTGCTGAACTACACTTTACCTACGTCTAAGTTAATCAAAGTTAGCAACTCATTTATTAAGCATTTGTGATAAGGAATTGCTATAATATGGATTGAGAATGTCCCCCAAAGGCCCATATGTTAAAAGGTATTCCTATAGCCCATGGCACTATTGAGCATGTAGTGCCTAGGGGAAGGTCACTGTGTGTGTGTGTGTGTGTGTGTGTGTGTGTGTGTGTGTGTGTGTGCTTACAGTGAATATCAATATCAAGACTCTGGCCACTTCTCTCTTTTGCTGTCTGCCCATCATGAAAAGAGTGTATTTTTTCCACCACAAGATATGCTGTTTCAGCATGGGCCCAGAGCAATGAGGCTGACAATAGACAGGCAGCTCTGAAACTGTGGACCAAAGTAAACCTTTTCTGTGTTTAAATTTCAGGCATTTTGTTGCAGTTACAGAAAGCAAACCTAGGAATTCTTTTCCAATGGTTTTCAAATGACCTGGCCTAGATGAGAACAAAGGCATAGAGTGTGGTTTACCTTCCCTGACTGGTTTAATGATGCTTCACGTGTTCACTGGAGTCTGGCTTTGTTTGTATGCTAATGATGGCCAAGATCAGTAAAACAGTTGTGGCAGTTAAGGTAGAGTTTCAACTTAATTGGCTCTGGGACTTGCCCTGGAGATTGGCAGACTACATTTATAGATATATCTGGGTGGGCCACAGAGGCATGGCCATAGGATCTATGTCTTATTCCACTCTGGCACTCTTCTCCTGCTTTGTTTCCCAGCCACCATGAATTAACCAGGTTTGCTCTTCCAAGCTATTCACAACGTCTCTGCCTTAGAGCCAGCCAATCATGGACTGAAACTGTGAGCAAATTCAACCTCTCCTAAGTTATAAACGTTTGGTATGGTGTCTCAGCAGTGAGAAAACTGGCTAACATAACAGTGAAAAACATTCACTCTGCCACCATTGTACTAACTGCCAATTTCCCACCGATATTCAGAGTTTTCTCAAAGGCATTTTAATGACATCAGTTAATTAGTTGATATAAGTACCAAGAGGGACACAGGGATGGATCTGGGGGTGCACAAAAATTTTAATAAATTCCTACATGTGCACCATATAGCCACATTTGAGCATTTCTCATATTCTAGTCTAGAAATTGCATTGTTGGTGATGATCTAGATGTGTTCCTCTTAGCAGTCTTCTTATCTTCTTCTACTATAATGGATACTGTGTCCAGTCTTCTGCAAAGTTTTCTCTGGTTAAAGCAGCAATTATTCACATTTGTGCAGAGCAGCTGTTTTCTTCACAATCTAACCTTAAATTATATTTTCAAAAAATATTGTCACCAAGTTTTTGGAGGGAATAGAAGAATGGCTAATGGATTCAACTTCTTGACATTATAAATCATGTCCATTTTGTTACACATGAGAGAAGTATGGAAAACACTACAAAGTCTGCTGTAGAAGAGCGGTCAATGCAAAGAGGTATTGCATAATGCAGATGTCATTTTCCTCTGCCTGTGTAATACAGTGACAAGTCATACATTTTAACCAATCCCATAAAACCCAAGGAAATGCTTCCTGATACATCAAAATTGCTCATGAATGATAACTGAAGCTCCTTATTTGAACAGTATAATCATAAATATGGAGAAAATACAGAATAAAGAAATATAACAGGGCCTTCTATCTTAATAAATACTGATTCAACCATTCAAAATATATTTACTAAGGAATTACTGTGTTATCAGGAATTAAATTGCAGACTTTGCAAAAGTGGAAAAACAGATAGATCAGTCATTGGGTAGCAGCCAGGGTCCAGTCAAGAACACAGAGAGCCTACTAGATATTTCCACAGAATTTTTACTATAGGGAATTGATATCATGATGTTGAAAGATTGTAAAGTTCCTTAAAAGAGGAGACTGAGGTAACATAAGGTTGAGAATGAGAGAGAGCAATGCACTCTTGGGCTGGGGAAACATGCAGAAGAACTTGGGCCAAAAATGGAGCCCCTCAGATGTGGGCCCCAATGTCTGAGAGAGGCTTCACTCCACAAAGTTCAAGGATGGGCCTAAGAGCTAAAGTCCAGATGTCTGGGAAGTTCTGCATTGCTGCTGCTAATGCCTCTAAGGGTCACCATGATGTGGGCACCAGAGATATAAAAACTGCAGGCTCAAACCAACTGCTATCTGATAGGGTGATGTGCTAAGATACCACTTTCCATCACAAGAAGTAACAACTCCCTTTCTGCTCCTCCACCCTGCAGTCTCTCCTCTTGGTGTCCCTAATGACTGATGTCCCTAATGACTAATAACAAGGCACAGCTAACGGAGCAGATATATGGTTCACGGACTCAGCTCCAGATTTCCAGAGTAGAGTGAGGAAAGTGAATTAAGTGAGTCAGTGGCTTACTAACTGGTAGACGTGGTTTTTATTTTCAAACCCAGTAGGGAAGATAAAATGTGCAAATATAAAGTTAAACTGTATAAGTAACCTAACAAGTATATAGAAAATATTTAAGTGCCCCATGAAGAACACATTATTTCCACATGGGGAAATTAGAAAAAAAGATTTATGGAGGGGTGGATTTTCATATCATCCTTTAAACAGGATAATGTTTGAATAAAATGAGAGAGGACAAAGGAAACTTCAGGTAGAGGGCACAGCGTAGCATGGTCAGATAGATATAGGTAGCATGGTCAGAAATCACAGAGAAACAGATTGATAAGTAGTTTTGAAAATTTATTGTACAAGCCTTTGAAATTCAGGTTAAAAAATATTTTTAACACCTTGAACACTTAACCTTGACAAATTGTTTGGATTCCAGGTTGACAATATTCAAATTCAGTGAAGTCCGTGCATCTCTTTTGCAGAACAAAACCTTTAGGAGAAAGCAGATTGTAACTTCTGTCAATAGTCAAATGTGTAACTTTGTAATTCTCTATACTGCTCTGCAATGCCAAACTTCCTAGGAGCAGCCAGTAAATTGAAGACAGTTCAGTAGATTCTGTGCGGTGTTTAGAGAATTTGGAGTTCACTTTTGGCATGGTCTACAGGTGCAGACTTTCCATTTAAATCTCTGCCCAGCTTCTGTGTGACAATGGTATAACTGACATTCCAGTTGTGTAATAGAATCACGCATCATTCTAACGGATGAACAAAGTACCATTAGTTTCATGAATAAAAATATTGTTCCCCATTATTGATGGTAACACACTGAAAAATGACATTATATGATATGCAATTAACTACAAAATTGGAGGTATCAAATGACAGAATTAACTTGGATTTGGAGTTACTCATTTGAATCCATACTTTACACAGTGGTGTGCAGGTAAACTGGCTTGAAGGTAGGAAGGAAAAAGCCCTGATTGTTTTGTAGTGTCGGCTGATTCTTTGATGTAAATATTCTCACTACATCCAATTGCAAGTCGATCTTATGACAGTGACTGAGGGCATGGGGGAAGGTTGAAAAATCAGCTTTCTGAAGCCATTATGCACTAGTTCAAGCACAAGGCTGGTAGGTGTCAGGTGAAGGAAGAAATGATGACCTGAAATCAATTACTAGGAGCCTAGAAGCAAGAATTAGAATTTCAGGACTGGGGATTTAGCTCCAAGGTGCCACCGCCTGCCTTGCAAGTACAAGGTACTGAGTTCAGTCTTCGATACTAAAAAAAAAAAAAAAAAGACAGAGAATTAGAAATTGAGCTAAGTGAGAGGAGAGAGATGTGGGAACTAATGTGGCTTGACAGAATGATGATTATGGGGGAAAAGGAAAAAAATAAGTGACCAACAATATCACACATGGTCAGTGATCTACTGGGTTATCGAGTGTGCTGAATTACCTGACTTACTTTATGAAGAAGGGGAATTTTACCCTCCCATAGTTGATCCTAATATTTTCTGTATAGAACCAGCGAAAATAAGTTAAAACTTATTATCAGTTAAAACTTCCAACGCTAAGACATGTGAATTTTATATGAGAAATGAGGCATATGCATAGCTACTGTTCTTTTTCAGAGTTCAAATGTTTTCCCCATGACTTTGAGCAATGTCCCATTTCTTTGTATTGAGTAGGTTAATAGTACAAATAAATTTATTTGGTAGCATTTCTGATGCATGGCATGACAGTCCTATGTAGTCCGTTGTTAATGGCCTTAGTCACAAGCCTGAATCTGGTAAAATATTTAATTCAGCCATAAAAATGACTACATTAAAAATTGAATTAATAATGATTAAAATTAAGTATTAACAATTCAATTAAATTTAAAAATAAATCCCGGGACTTTTAATTCTCCTTATGGAGAAAAACAAACAGTGTTAATAAGCTTGACAAATATTTAATAAATATTTAACTTCCTATTCACATCCTACATGGGGAAGAAAAAAGCTAAAATTTCATATCAGATGTTATAAAACTGTCTGTGGCTGAGCTTTAACAATGTCCTTGAGTTGAACTAGAATGCTGATGGAAAATAAACTTGTATTTTCAATCAAGGACAAGGCATATAAACCAGAGCCAGGAGTCAGTGAACATTTTCATGAAATGGATGGGGTCTAATCATTTAACGTGGTTTCACATGGAAAGCAAAGAATCGGGATGCTGGCAAGTTATTAACACTGTGGCATATTCCACTCAAACATAAATGTGTGAGCTCACACAGGAAGAAGTAGCAGCTGCTACTGCTGCTGCAGACACAAAGGTAGGAGGTAGGGACTGGCTCCTGCCCTGGAAACAATGCAGTATCCCAGCCTCACATTTGGAGAATCGTCTCATGCTTATTCTGCCACCTTGTGCGATGCACACATATTACAAAATAAAACATCTTTGGATTCTTGTTCCACGAGCCCTTGACATCTGGTTTTTTAATCATATATGTATGTATGTATGTATGTATGTATGTACGTACGTATGTATATGTATATATTATATATTCAAAGACTACTCCACCAAATCATTGTGCAGCGGAAAGGACATGATTTGACTTCTGAGATATCTTTACCTCAGAAATATCAACTCATTATACAGGTAAGGGCACAGAGTCCACAGAGTCTGGTTCAATGAATACACAAGGAAAGGACAGGTACGCTCCAGTGGACTGAGGTGACACTCCAGGACACCTTCCAGGCAAAGATGAGCTAGAGTGGGAAGGACCACCGTATTTGTCTCTAATCTCTAAGAAAGTGGTGTGGGGTAACTTTCCCTATTATCCCACTTGCTTCTTCAACTGTGCAGGCACGGAGGCCAGTTCCCACATGGCTTCGCTATTTTAGTATTTATGCTTAGCAACCATAGCAGGCATTCGGAACATGAATTTCAAGTGACTTACCTGACCCAGTTAACTCAACATAGGAGCGTGAACCTATGGAAGTTCGAGGCACCCTCAACTCCAGAGCCTTCAGGGCCAATGTGTCACTGGATCTCTCAGACCACCCATGTTGGACAAATCTAGAGGGATAACTGGCAAACCATGTTTAGGCAGGAAATGAATAGTCATCATTCTGCCCTGTTTGGGCGAGGGAATCATACCATATATACTCTCGTTCCACAGTTCATCTTCAATTTAATCCTTGGCACTTCTGATTCCTATTAACACTATCTTAAATAATACCACACTAGAGTAAGGGTTATGTAAATCACAATGCTTGGAAAATATAGTCATCTGTAATGATACCACTTCTACCTGTAAGTGCTATGTATACTGATAAAATTTCTCTTTTGGTTCTATATCTAAAATCTCATTGTCAAAGGAAGCATAAAATGACCCTGATTGGTCACTGTAGATGTATGGAAAGCACTTCCCCAGAGGAGGACTGGTCCTGTACAGCAAAGGCCCCAGCTCTGGCAATCCTCAATCCTGGGTTTGAATCTTGGTTCTCCCCTGAAAACAAATTTCTCCAATCTATCTCAACTTTCAGCATATAAAGGAGAGATAACAGCAGACATAGTGGCACAGACCCATAACTCAAGCCCCGAAAATGTGCACCGACTCCTGGCTCTGGTTTATATGCCTTATCCTTGATTGAAAATACAAGTTTATTTCAGATCAGAGGCTAAAGTAGAAAGACCAGGGATGTAGCTTAATCCCCAGTAAAAACAGAAAAGACAGACAGACACAAAATAAGACAGACAGACAGATGCAGACAAAGACAAAGAGAGAGACAGAAACAGAAACAAAACCAAAAACAGAAGCAGAGACAGAGAATAATGTCTACCTTAGCAGATTCTGTGAGGATGAGCAATAACACAGGCAAATTGAACAGCCCATAAGAGGCACACGTTTAGGTTCCTAGTCCCTAATATTATAGGGGGCATTTGGTCAAATATGATTAGAAAAGGAACTGCAGAGAAGAGGAGAAAGAGAAATCTACTATGTAATACTCCTGAAACTAAATTACATGCTTAAATATTATACTTTGAGAAGTCTGATAATATGATTACTTTTCTCTTAATCAAAATTATCATTACTTATGGGCAAGAGCTTAACAGGATATGATGCTATCCTATACTATGTCATGTTTCATAGTGCAATGAAGTTCACTTTATGGAATTCCTACTCCATTTTTAACAGTATCATCACTGGTGATTTACTCTGTTTTTCATAATTCTTATTATCAGAGTTGCCTGTGGCAGAAGAAGTAGAGTTGCTTCACTTCAGAGAGGATGGGGCTACCGCCCAACTTGATGGAGTCTCCTCTTCACATGAGTCCCACTGAACACATAAAGGGTGCGGAGAGAGGTTTTAGCAAATGCAAGCAGCAGTGAGCCTTGAGCTTTGTTTGCATCTGGAGTGAGCATGACAGTCTCAGCCCAGGGTGTGCATTACCCTCATCCACTTCAGGTATCAGACACCCTGTAGCCTCAGAGCCAATGACCACCCAGAACCAGATTCTGGATCCTCCCTTAGGATTGGGTCACCCTCTGGCTCCCAAATCTGGACCCAGTACAGTTTGCAGGAGCACCTTTCTTAGCCTCCTAAGTCACTAATAGAATTTTCTGAGTTTCCCAGGTCACACCAACTGTCACTCCTCCCTATGACCACCTGGATTCTGTACATGTTATTATGAATCCTTTAGGAAAAAAAATCTCCCCCAAACACAGTGTTCTCAATTTCAGAATCCCCAGTGAAAATGACTTTCACCAGCATTTTTAGAGTGTTTAAGAATTGTCATTCTTCTCAGAACTTATAAACTGCAGAGATGAGGTGAGTGCTGCTTACCCCCTTCTGGCCTGTGGGAGTTTGTCCCTCATGGACAAGAACCATGTCTGCATCACTGTACCTCAGCCTCAGCCACTGTAGCTCACCACTCTACCTGCAAGGTGCAAGCAACGTGCACGTCTGTTGCTTGAATGGCCAAATGAATGAACAAAACTCTGTATGAGGCACATCATTTTCCAGTAATTATCAAGGGTTAAACTTTTCCGTTCAGAAGAGTATTCTTATTTTGCTCATCTTCTAGAATGACATCTAGTGATCTTTTAAATACTTTCTGCCGCCTGCTTCTATATTTGTTATCATCCCTTTCTTTGCTGTCAAAATCCTTGTTATATTTAACTGGGATCTTAAAAGAAATTTAACATCTCCCGATCAGCATCTTTTAATTAGCATATTGAGCTTCCTGAATGTCGGGGTAAATTGCAGTATTCACTGAAGCTACTAATACTGAAAGAATTGGAAAACACTAGAATATTAAAACAACTGGATCAAGTCAAAAATCAATTTTGAGAGAACCTTTACAAGATAGGAAAACAAGAAATAATGACCAAGAAAAATTATTTCTGTTCACTTGAGAGAAATGTTTGAATACTTATGCAAAATGATTAATTTCTTTAGAAACCCATGAGGTTTCAATACTGCATGCTACTAATTTGGTTAAGCACATAACAACATGAGAAGTGCTGAAAACCCTGCCTAACGTATTGCAAGTAAGCAGTCAAACATGCTATCAAAGGAGACCCTCTCTACAGAAAAAAATGTGCTCAAACTTTAAGGATTTGTACAAAATAAAGTGAAGAATTTCACCAATGTAAAGATGAATCAATATTATAACAGGTTATCTAGGATGACTGAAAGATCTGTTTCTAAATATGTTTAAAGAAGGATTAGTTGGTTATCATGAAAGTCTCTCTTTGTAAATTTATTTACTCGTAACACAGAATTGATTGAGATCAGGAACCATTTCTAATGCTCTGTAAAGTTGAAAAAAAATTGTGATTGGTACTTGTATGAAATGAACAAAAACACCCCCAAAGAGTCTGAATTCTTCTAGCTTATACAGAATAATGAAACAGAAAATAAAGTCACAGAATCTGAGCATCAAAACAATGTGTGATGGAGATACCTTACACAACTAGGATTGGAAATCCCATTTGACCCAGCTGTTCCCCTGCTGGGTATCTTCCCAAAAGCATTAAAAAAATCATACCACAGTGTTATATGCTCACCCATGTTTATAGCAGCACAGTTTGTAATAACTAAAACTTGGAAAGAGCCAAATTGCCCATCAACTGGAGACTGAATAAAAAAGATGTGGGTTTTCTATAAAATGGAGTACTACTCAGCCATAAAGAATGAGAAACTAGAGACATATATACCTAAATGGATACACAGTGAGGACATACACTTAAGTGAAATAAATAGGACGCACATGTGTAAATGCCAGATAGTTTCTCTGGCATGATAAACTGAAGGTGTAAATGAGGATCAGAATGGATAAGAGATAATGTGAAATAGAAAGAAAACATCCAAAGGAAAAGGGAAAGTGTAGGGAAAGGGAAAGAAAAAAATAGGAGAAAAGGAAAAATGGAAAAACTCTTTGTATAAATAGGGAGGGGTGGAGGGGTTGAAAGGAGGGCAGTGGAATGGGGAAAAAATAAGAACCAAGACATTTTATACAAAGGTACAAATTCCCAACAATGAATGTCATCATATTGTAGACCTAAAATGTACCAATAAACTTAATGAATAATAAAAAGGAAAATTCCGTTCACTGGAATCAAATAAAACTGTCTTCTTAAAAAGAACTGGGGTAACAAGGAAATTAATCCATAAAATCAAAAGCAATTTTTTGCATTTATTATAGAATCTGAATGCTATGCTCAACATAGTTTAAAGTAAAGTATGTAATATAAGTTATTGAGGTGAATTACCCTTATCCAAGATATTTGGAGCCAGAAGTATTCAGATTTCATATTTGAAAATATTTGCATATATAGAGTAAGATATCTTCAGGATGGGAGCTGAGTCTAAACCAAAAACTCATATATCTTTCATACATAGCACTTATGCATACATCATATATGCATAGCTTGAAAGAAATTTTATATAGTATTTTTAGTGCACCAGCATTTCCACTGTGACTTGTCTCATGAAATTTGTTGTGAAATATTTCACTTATGGTGTCATACTGGTGCTCAAAATGTTTCAAATTTTGGACCACTTCAGATTTTCGATTTTCAGATTAGGAATGGTAAGGAACATTGAAATAAACTACATCCTCCAGAGTAGCTGAAACTGAAGGATAATGAAAAAGTCATGTGGGAGAGACGTTCCTTTTGTATTTTGTTGACCTGATCAGAGAAAACAAATAGCTGATTATACATAAGCCACCCAACTTCAACAGTGACCACTGAAGCAGATCTCTGACCTGCAGGTGTTGACCCACGTTAATTGGGAAGTGATTGCTCGCTCTACTTGGAAGGGTCCAGAATACAAAAGGGGAGCAGATTCAGTATTTGTCCGGAGCTGAACAGGTATTTCCTGTTCTCAGACCTCCATTCTTAGAAGTACCTCTTCCCTTTGTCCATACTCTGTCATAATTCTTTGATAGGTTTCAGACAAAAACTACAGAATATCAAAGTATAGTGATGTATCAGTGATATTTCGTTCTTAGTATTTCACTTAATACAACACCAAAGATAGTATCTCTACCACCCATCCTGTTTGTAGTCCTCTGCCTGTGGTGGTGGATTTTGATGATTCTGCAACTGTCAAGACTGGCTTATCCTTGGGGGAGGACACAAATAAGTTTGGCCTACAGACAGAACTCACAGAAAAGTATTTCCAAGAAGAGTAGAATAAGAAGAATATTATGGACCTGCTTTTATTACTTTCCTAAAACAGTTACAAACTCCACAGTGGTACACTGTTTTACCTTTCCTAAAATCCTAACTTGGTTACAAAGTAAGAAAGTTTCCTCCAATTTATTTAAGGAGACATTTGTATCATAAGTAAGAAAAATTTCAAAACAGAAAAACAACATAATACAAAATCAGACTATACACTCTGCAGCCAGATCCACTAAGTTTACATTCTGGCTCTCTGTACCTCGGTTTCCACCTCTGTACAGGGAACACAATATCTTTGTCAAGATTTATTTGATTATTATTCACCAAATTCTTAAAGGGATGCTTGCAAGATTGCTCTATTATTATTTGCTAAATAAATGCACAGTTGATTGAAACAGACACTGTAGAGGTCAAATCTATTGCTCTTTCTCTGAGCAGATAAGAAGTCATGATTTTACAAGGGCCTCAGTGATTTTAGTATCTGTTGTTTCTAAATAATCATCTTAAACTATTAGACTTAGCAGTAGAAGATAAAAGGTAATGCATGACAGAGCCATAATTTTCAAGCTCATTTTGGAGATTTTTTCCTGTGATCATAAATAGGCTAGGTAGTCATAAACACTTATTTAGATATACATGATAATAAAATACATTAAACTTTACAGAATTCATGGATCTACTCACAGGCAAATTTATGGTCATGTGTTCTTATAGTTCAAAAACCAAAAAGTAGAAAAAATAATCAAATTACTATACTAGGAAATTAATTAAATAATTAAGAAAAGCAAATCAATGCCCTTCAGTAATTAGAAAGGATATAACAATAAAATTAGAAATTAAAAAAGAAAAATAATACTTAATAAATTCAAGCAATGAATCTTATAAAAAGTGGCAGAAACAACCAATAAGAACAAAATAAGAAAATAAAAGACAAGTGCAGAAAATGTTTGAAAATCATGAAATATAGTATGAATAATGTAAAACCTAATAAGAGCAATATTAGCAAAATTACTAATAGAGTTATTAAAGAACATCCCTTGTAATAAACTTCAGCACATTAACTACTAAAATATTAAAATGTTCAAGGAGAAAAGAATTCCCTCATTGGATATAAATAGTAACTGTACTGAGCAAAATATAGGAAAATACTCATATCGTTTGATGAGAAATACATATCCTTGATACCAAAATTTAACAGTTAATGCAAAAGTGAAAATTATAGACTAATGTCATTTATGAATAGAGATGTCAAAACCCTAAGTACTATAAAATATTACCTGAGAGAATTCACATTGTGTGAAAAATAATAGTGCATGAATTTCAAGTGGGTTTTAGCCTAGGATTTTTTAAAGTATTCAATACTGAGAAACTTCTCATTATATCCACATTAGTGGGCTAAGTAACAAAAACTAAATCATTCAATGCAATTTTACTATTTTTTTATTCATTAAGTTTATTGGTACATCTTAGGAATACAACATGATGACATTCAGACACTTACTACTCATTCCTGCTACTATCTTGAAAAGAGGAATAAATGTCCAGTTCCTCGACATTATCAATAAAATATATTCTAAATCAATCTGATTGTATTCCTTGAGGATATATTATATTATTTTTGCCCAAGTGGGCGTTCCTCAAAACACTGTCCTTTAAACTGTTGATAGGGCTACTTCTTTTTTCAAAAGGGGTGGGGAGCATTGAAGTGTAGGAAATGCTGAGATGGATAAAAATAAACACATTTCTACCGGCAGACTTTCTTGGAAACATTAATATGGTAGTGTGCTACCACTGATGCTACAAAAACAAGAGGCTAAACAAATATATCTGCTTCAAAGCATCACAACTCATCACAGCTAAGGTACTGAAAATTGCATCATAAGCGATGTTTATAATAAAATCTAAAATCTAAGGAAACTATAAGCAAAGATGTACACTGTAACAACTAAACAGGAAACTCTAAATGCCTAGAAAAAAGATTGGAAGGAAGCTTACCAAAATTCTGGTAGTCTCGTTAGGATGGTAGCCTTTTGAACAGTATGCTTTCCTACTTATTGGAAATGCATTTATAGTACTTTTATCAAAAAAGAGATAAGCTCATAAACTGAAAAGAAGTAAAGACATTATAATTTTCAAGAGTAATTTCCAGACAGAGGAAGGTGCATTAGCTGAGTTTACTACAAATTGTGTTTCTTTCACTATTCTTTGTACGTACTTGTTACATTTATGAACTAAATATGTAGGGATTAAAGTAGATCCACATATTAGGTTCAGCACTTTGCAAGAAAACTGAATGCTCACCAAATAACTTTGAACAAGAAACAAAAAAACAACCTTATCTGATTGAAATTACAAGGGAGATAGGAAAAATACAGTATCCATTTTTAAATTTGGTTTCAGTATTGTACTGTATTGATTTTATAATGTCTAGAGAAGCTAAATGCAACAAACGCATAATATGCCACACAATATACGGTGTGAAGTTACTTTGGTCATCACCTACATTTCAGAGAAGAGGTAGGGGACACAGAGACACTATCAAAGAAAATTGATTTTTTACAACTAATAACCTGTGCTTGGTGGCAGAACACAGTATCACAATCACCGTTCTGTGTTCAGATAATTTCACGAGCCTTCCCTGCTGTTGCTGAGACACTCCCACAGCTCTCCATCTGCTGCCAGCTACCGCCTGCTCCTAGACATTCTGATGACCACACAAGTCGGGTTCAAAACATGACCTAGTAATTTGTGTTGCATCTTTGATCCTCAGCTCTGTTTCCACTGTGATACAAAGATTAAAGTCTCAGGCAGAGAAATGTGATGACATATTTTTTCAGGGAAATTGAATTTTTCCTACTAGAGGTGAGAACACTTAAGAGGACACTTTATCCCCAATACAACATTTCCTCTACTTTAGGAAAACAGTTTGGCCAAGAATTCAACTCCCAGCTCTCCTCTCTAGCAAAACTATTTATTATTATTTGAACCTTCTCTCAGGAGTAGATAAAAATGCCTAACACCATTAAACTCGAGAGAACAGTCTTAACATCTGGATTAATCCCACAAAAAATGCTAAGAAACACTTGAGCCACAGGCAGATGCTGGGACAGTTCCCTTGAGTACAAATATCCTCAGAGACCCGTAGTAAAGGGGATGATCTGAGAAGAGCCAAGTGAAATTCCCCATGAGTTTTTTATGTTGTTTCCCCTCATTATTTAACCTTTCATTCATTAACAGTCATTGAGCAGTGCTAGTTAGGCAGACAGAGAGGCGCAGAACACTAGGAGACAGGACACATGAGAGGTGTGGGTGGAATGCCATTTCTATAGAGCAACAAACCCCAAGTCCTCACTGAGTAAAGAGCAAGACATCAGACTGAATATGGAAGACCATAATTCAGCCTTTTTACTTTGTCTTTCAAAACCAAATGATTCAATAATTTTAATAATGAATCAACTTAATGCTCAAAACTGGACCAGGCAAAGGGGAAATAATGAGCTTGAACAATATAATTACTTCATGAGTTTCAGATTTAAGCAAATAAGTGAAAGACTGTAGACTTATGTCAAGGGAGACACAAATAGAAACTATTAGTTGGACTGAAGCCAAAAAAGATTTTTTAATCTACTTTTTCAAGATTCATATTATCATAAGGAAATTCTCCTGTGATTGTCAATACAAGTAGAAGTATTCTAATAAAAAGAGTAATAATCAAATTTATTAGTGGAAAGTAGCAATTATAGACTTCTGAATTCATTAATGTTTATTCAAGTAACTTTTGAATAATCATTATTTTTAAATTTCCACTCAAATTGTACTTGCATCCTCTTTCCTTTTCCTTCCTTCCTCTTCTGATTGATATGACTTCCCTGGACTCATTCCCTCTACCTCTAGGCCAAGACTCCCACCCTTGAGGCTAGTACCATCCACTGTTGCTCTGATATAAGCTTTCACCAAGCATAAGTTACAAATGACAATTATACTTCATCCTCCCAGAAGGTGTCCGTGTCAGTTAAGGTGGAATGTCAACATGATTTGCTTTGTAACACAGCTACGGTTTCGGTGAAGTGCACTTGTGGGTGTGCCTGGCTAGGTCATGGAGAATTGCTTCAGAGTCTACGTCTTATCCCTTGCCCCTTCCTCTCTGACTCTGCTCCTGGCCACCATGAACTAAGGAGCTTTGCTCTACTACACCATTCTTTCATGACATGCCTGTTTGGGACTGAATCCCCCTAAAACTGAGACCAACCTCCTCCTTTAAATCGTAGGTGTTAAGTATTACATCTCAGTCATGAGAACTCTGACTAATACAGTATTGACACTTCAAATTTCTATCAGTTCAATACTGCTTTCAAGAGCAGTGGGTTTTAGAAGGGGCCATCCTAAAGCATACGAAATACATAAGTTTTGTGAATATTTGTCATTTGGAAATAGTCCCTGAGTCTCAACTTATTCTAGCCCCAGCAGCATAGTCAACACACAAGCTTTGTAATTTTTGCATCAGAATCTTTTAACTAAGTGTATAATAGATATCAGAATCAGAATGCCCTCAATACTCTAGTTCTCTTTCACTATGGTTCTTTTATTTATTTATTAATGTTAACTTTGTTTCTAAATTAATTTTAAAACTACATTGGCTATAAACTCACTTCAAATTCAAATAGAGTATAAAAAACCTCCGATTTTCAATTTTTGTAGGCTGTTTTGTTTTATTGTCAGAACAACTAGCACTGAAAATTAAATTGACTTCTTTTTTTAAATTTAAAATCCCGGTGCAGCTCAAACTAAAGAAAAGAAACTATTAGTACTTAGGTAATCTGAAGTCACATTTGCAGTCAACAGAAAAAGCAAATTACTGTCGTTTGCCCTGTCAAGTCTAGCTTAATAGGATTTTCCAATATATAAATTAGAGATCACGAAAAGCAAAGACTGAATGTGATAGAGATAGATGTGCTTCATGATCTGTGATCTGGGTAACTCTGCTCCGGAGAATTAAGAAGATTTGAAGAAAGCACCAGAATAGCATTAAAGTTATTTATAACATGGACCTGGATGTTGCCATAGCTATAGAGGAAGCCTTCTGCTTATAGTCTGGGTTAAGATTACAATTCTGGAACATTTCAAAATTGTCTCTAAACGTAAAAGGCAACTTTTATGAGTATACAATAGTAGTGAAGAGAATGAAATAGAATCCCCTTGCTAAACTAAGAAAGGACTGGCCCAGCAAGAACGGGCCCTGCATGCCTCTTAAGGGGCTCCAGGATGATTACTTGGGATTATACACATGGAGGTGAAGGATCATGCATAACTCTCTCCTGCAAACCTTGTATTAAGAGCTGCTCAATGAGGACATTCTGGGTAATTGATCCAAGACAGATATTCAATGTGGGGCAGCAACTATATCAGCACAAGAGACAAGGGAAGTTGGCCTTTATTCTAGTTAAAATCTTTATTCAAAACTGCATTACACAGGATACAGCTTCACCCATTTCCACAAAAAGAAAAAAAATTGATGCTACTTTTTTTTCTTCATTTAAGAAAAAAATGAAATGAAGTGTGTAGATTTTCTTCAGAGGATTTATCTTCTTTTCCTTTGGCCAGCTGAGAGCCATCGTTAGTGGGAAGCCCACTTCTCCAGTGCACATGAAGGGCCTCCTCAGGCAAAGAAGATGCTTCTAATTGAGAACCTAATAGTACCTTTAATTATTTCACATAGTAGGGATGCAGTTCATTCAGGGCTACAGCAGTTGCCTAGCATGAACAGGGTCATCTGTTTGATCTTTATCACTAAAACAAAACAAACAAAACCTCTTATCCTCAATACTCCAAATAAAATGAAAAGCATGGCTGTCACTAAAATAGGAAACCTTAAGTCAGAAAGATGGTTGCCACAAAGTTGATGTAAAGTTCTTAGAGGAGAAAAAAAGAGGAGAGGAAGAGAAAGAGGGAGGTGGAGGGGGAGGGGGGGAGGAAGAGGAGGAAGGGAAGGGGGAGGGGAAGAGCAGGGGGAGAAGCAGCAGCAGCCCAGGACTCATCCTCTGAAGATGACTGCATTATAAGCACACTATTTCATGCTTTACACATACTGTGTGTTACAATAGCATGTCTCTACAATGAAGTTCCAAGAAAGACAGAAAAATGGCTCCCATTTTTAAAAGTCAATCTAAATGTAGGATATGGTTATACTTTGAAAGATATGTACAATTTGAGGATATACTCCTAAGTGAAATAAATAAGTCACACATATGCAAATACTGAATAGTTTCTCTGGTGTGAAAAACTAAAATAGTACTCAAGATCCTAACAGGGCAATTAGCAATGTGAAATAGGAAGAAAATGACCAAAGGTGTAGGGACAGTGAGAAGGATAGGGAAAGGGGAACAAGGGAAAAGGAAAAAAATATGAGAAAATGAAAATGTAAAAGGAATTAAAGCATTTGAAGGTGGGGAGAGGAGGAGGGGGTGAAGGGAGGGTAGGGACAAGGAGAAAAATGAGAACCAGGACCTGGCATGTTAAGGTACAAGATCCCAGTAATGAATGTAACTGTACTGTCTACCTAGAATGTACCAATAAATTCAATTAAAAAAAAAGAAAGATATGTGAAAGTTGTCAGAACCAAAATAGTCACTGTGTCAAAGCTATTAAAATAGATAATAAAGCCAGGATGTTTCTACGGATGGGTTATTGCATGATTGCTGACTGCCAAAAGTTTGCACAGAGACCACAGGAACCTTCTACAAAAAGCATTTCTAAAGGGGGAAGGGTAGGGGCAAGGAAATAAGGGAAAAGAAAAAATATGAGAAAATGAAAAAAATGGAAATGAGTTTGTTAATGAGGAGGGGGAAAAGGCAGGGCAGGGACAAGGGGAGAAAATGAGAACCAAGACCTGTCATGTGAAGGTACAGGTTCTTACTAATGAGTGCAACTGTATTATAGACCTAGATTGTACCAATAAACTCAATACAAAGGAAAAAAAAAAAAGAAAGAAAAGCATTTCTACAAAGACATCTGCCTGGCAACTGTTTAATTTTCAATGGATACCACCCTCGTGGACCAGGACTGTTGTTTCAAAATACCTGATGTAATCCTCTTCAGTTTTGTCTTGACAAACTTCTCCTTACCTCAATCCTTTTGAATATGCTCAGAGTTTACTATGGCATGCATATTCCCATTGCAATGTTCTGCTACTCCCAAATAAATATCATTATTCTTTGATGAATCAGTTGGGTTTTTTTTTCTTGAGACTGACATATTAAACTGTAAATAGTGACAGTTAAATATGCATAAAAATTCTTTTGTCAAGAATTTTTAAAAATTTAGAGAGCTGTTCGAGGTGACTATTTAATCTAATACCATAATTAGCACAAAGGTATGTATGGGACAAAAACTGCCTCTATGAATTTTGCCCACCTAAAGTTGAAAATTGAAAAAATTAGCAAGGGTAAGTTGTTCTCAAATATTGGTATCTATAAGACTCCTCAGAACATGTGTGTATATATGTATGCAATACATTCTAATATGACAGACTGGAGTGGGACCTAGGAATGTGCATTTTTGTAAACCTGCAGGTGTCTCTGATGTAGGCGGCAGGTACCATACATTAAAAACATTCACCAGGTATATAAGGTTGGCATAATAATGTTGGCAACAATTATTCTCAGATTCTGAAAACTGTTTCAGCTACAGAGAAGCCAACTTGCCCAATAATATTGGTTAATTAATTGAATCAAGGTTGAAGCAAAAGTACAGTACCTGGGAAATGCAATCAGAGTTAACAGTTAAGCAACAAGGAAACTCAAGTCATTAGAACCTAAAATTTGGTTTCAGACCCTCCCTACTCTTTCCATTTCAAATTTTCTAGCTTTTTCAAGAGAACAGCATCTATACAAACTGTTTTTTAGCACCTCCAACTGAGACAAATTATTACTTAGGCGCAATTTTGGAATACCCATGTCATGAGGGGCTGGGAGGGAGTTACTGCTACATCAAGGTCAGAAGCTTTCTGCTGCAGCAAGCCACACCTGTGCTCACAGGGCCACACGTCGTTCCTGCTCCTTTGCTTGGCAGTGACGGGCTATTCTGTAGCACCTTCCTAGTTATTGTCCTTTGCTTCCTGCTTCTCAGGCAGTTTGAGAAATCTATCTCCTGTACCTAAGAATAAGGTGATAACTTAGATGGTCCATGCTTGGCATTCTACAGTCCTAAAAACTCTCCCTCTTCCACTTCTAAAGGAAGGAAGAGAAATTTCAAGAAATGGCTGCGGCTATTCCGGATCTTTCTCCTACCCCAGCTGATTTCTTTCAATATTTCTAGCATTGCTTTTAATACACACACACACACACACACACACACACACACACACACACACACACACACACACACACACACACACACACACACACACACACACACACACAC